>NC_045618.1:76471336-77671336 GCF_009829155.1 Mustela erminea | reverse complement strand
TACTTATTACCTGTTGTTTCCAATGAGAATGGAAGATTCATGAGGGCAAGTGTCTACTTATTGCTGTGCCCTCTAAGGCTAGAATATTGTTGGGCAGTAGTATGTAATTAGTATACATTGTCAAGTGGATGATATAAGGATGTTAGCTTGTCCCATATAGTTGTGATTTTCCCCTTTTGTCAACTGCCTTCATTCTTGTTCATGGCACTTTTTATATGAAGAATTTTCTACTTTCACAGAGTCAAATCAATGACTTTTTTTGTTTGTTTTTGTTTGCTTTTTTGTTTTTGTTTTTGTTTTGTTTTTGTATATGACCTTTTCATTGCTTTAGAAAGAAAAGAAAAACTTCCCAATATGGAGACATTCCATTTTCCTGTATTCTAATTAAAATGTTTCTGGATATAAAGTTAGCACTTATTTTCATGAATTAAGGAAGGTATTAAAGATAAAACTAAGGGTGCCTGGGTGGCTCAGTGGGTTAAAGCCGCTGCCTTCGGCTCAGGTCATGATCCCAGGGTCCTGGGATCGAGCCCCACGTCGGGCTCTCTGCTCAGCAGAGAACCTGCTTCCTCCTCTCTCTCTCTGCCTGCCTTTCAGCCTACTTGTGATCTCTGTCTGTCAAATAAATGAATAAAATCTTTATTTAAAAAAAAGATAAAACTGGGTCTTATAAGTGTGTTTCTGTTATGTCTAATCTTTTTGCACATTTATTTATAAAATAAAGTTCAAACTATATAGAGAGCTTTTCATCTTTTTTCACTTAACATTGTATCCTATCCATTATTTAGATGATACATTTTCATTGTTCACAAGTGTAATTTTTTTAAGGTCTGTAGAGTATTCCATCTTGGGCATTCATTATAATATATTTAATCAGTCTCTTATACTTGTTTCAATCTTTTTTTATATATAAATAACAGTACATAGTATTGTACTTAAGTCTTTGTGTTCATTTATGATTGTGTTCATTATGATTCATTTATGATTGTTCTCTTATAAATTATTAAACATAGAATAATGGATTTACTGGGTCATAGGAGTACATGCAGTATTTTAAGACATTTAAAGATTCTGAGGACCCTGGGTGGCTCAGGCAGTTAAGCGTCTGCCTTCAGATCAGGTCATGATCTCAGGGTCCTGGGATCCAGCCCTGCCATGGACTTTCTGCTTAGCGGGGAGTCTGCTTCTCCCTCTCCTTCTACCCCTACCCCACATTTGTCCTCTTGCTTTCTCTCTCTCAACTAACTAAATAAAATCTTTTAAAAAAATTAGAAGCCAAATTAAGAAAATTAGAAGCCAAATTAGAAGCCAAATTAAGAAAACTTAAGTAAGTTTACACTCCTAGTAGTAGTGTATGGTTGTGTCTTTCTTATCCAGTGTTCCGATTCCCAATAATTATGTGCTTTTAAAATCTTGGCCCATTCTTCCCCATCTGTGCCCCCACCAAATTATGTAAAACAATTATGGTGTTTTTTCACATACAAAATTTAGTATTTTTTAATGGTCGTATCTATCAAATTTTCCCTTTTCCTTTCATGTCCTTAAAATAACTTTCTTCATTCTGCAGTTAAGTATACGATTACTTATGGTTTGATCTAATATTTTACTTTGTTATTCTCTATTTTATATAGAATTTATTTTTAGATATTTGAGAGAAAAAGTTCTCACTGTATTTTCTCTAAGTAATAATTCACTTATGCTAGCCATATAAATTAAAGTAATCACATATACTGTTTTGATGCAAAATTTCTATGTATTTCTGGGATTTGGGGGAACAGGTTATTTATTCTCATCCATTGTTATAATAATTCTTATGTTACTTATTATTGCTTTGTAGTATCTTTACATTTTGATTTATCTACTGGGATAATAATTCCCTGATTCTATTATACTTTATTTTAACAACTATTCTAGGATATTATTCCATTTCTTTTTACTTATGAATTTAAAATTCATTTTGCCAAATATACTTTCCAAGTAAGGTATTCTTGCTTTCTGTGTTAGTGAAATTGTGTTAAAATTATTAACTGGTCAAAAACAAAACAAAACAGACAAACAAAAAAACTATTAGCTTGTTTGTGCAAGATAGTCTTACAGTATTTAGGATTTTATATATGAACTGAGGTTATTTTTTCTTTTCTGTCTCAGGAAAATTTTTCTATGTAGATGACCAACTCATTTCATTTAAGATCATGCTTAGTTGTTTAATTTAAAGTCATTGCTATTTGCTATTTTATATCTTTATTTCTTTATTTATTTAACTGTTATTGTAGTTTATGTATTAGTTTTTTGTGGTCACATGACAGTTACCACAAGTTTTGTGTCTTAAAGCAGCCCAGATTTGTTCTCTTAAAGTTTTAGTTGCCAAAAGTCCAAAATCAGTTTTACTGGGCTAAAGTTAAAGTATTGACAGGGCTGGTTCCTTTTGGAGGCTGCAGGGGAGAGCCCCTTTCTTTGTTCTAGCTTCTAAAGGCTGCTTGTTTTCCTTGGCTTGTGAGCCCCTCCTTGAATCTCTACAAAATCTTGGCTTCTGTCATCACATTACTTCCTTCTTTGACCGTCTTGTCTCCCCCTTATAAGAACCCTTTTGCTTATATTTACAACCATCTTGGATACTCTAGGATAATCTCCCCATCTGAAGATTTAACTGAATTACATCTGCAAGTTTCCTTCACCATAAAAGAGAACATTCACAAGTTCTAGGAATTAGCATATGGATATTATTTGAGAGGCCATTATTCAGCCTACCACATACAGGAAAATTATTAAATTTAAGTACCATTTTGCTTTTTTCTATTCTATTGAACTATTACATTAAGTATGGTGGCATTTAGTTCATTTCCTAAACAGTCATAAAATCATAAGTAATCATAACTTGTTTTACATGGTAACCTTATACCTCTTGTTTCTATTTCTGTCTTATTGCTGCTTTCATTTTTTAATGTAAATGCCTAAGATAGTTTCCTTTTAACTATCATATTTGCTGTTGGTTTAGGGTAGATATATATTTTTTAACATAGGTCAGTAATTTGTTCATTGTTCATTATCTCCCTGCTCCCTGGTCTTTTGACATATTTGTGTTATATTTACGTACAGCTGAATATTAACCCACACTTGCATTTCTGGATTAAGGTACATTTGACTATAGTATATCAATTTTTCAATAGTGTTGGATCTAATTTACCAGTTCTTTATGATTTTTTCATTGTTTATATTAATAAATGTAATTTATTATGTGTGGTTGGTTTTGTGTTTGAGTTGCTTTTCCATTTGGAATAAGAGTTATGTTACTTAATAAAATTAATTTGAAGGTGCTCTATTTTTCTCTATCAATTGGAATAGTTTTTAAGTTTCTTCTTTTTTTTTTTTTAAGATTTTGTTTATTTATTTGGCAGACAGGGATCACAAGTGGGCAGAGAGACAGGCAGAGAGAGAGGAGGAAACGGGCTGCTTGCGGAGCAGAGAGCCTGATGCGGGGCTCCATCCCAGGACCCTGGGATCATGACCTGAGCCGAAGGCAGAGGCTTTAACCCCCTGAGGCACCCAGGTGCCCCAGTTTTTAAGTTTTTATAGCATAAAAACTGTTTGAAGTTTGAAGTCTGAAGATCATTTAAAGTTTGAAAGATCACATAAAGCAATTTGAGCTCAGAGCTTATTTGATTGTAATTCTTGGACAGACTTTTAGGTTTCTTTGGTTATTTAATTTTTGTTGGAGTCAATTTTGAAAATTTACATGGTTCCCAGTGACATGTCCATTCTGTCAAGATTTTAAAGGAATATTTGTCATTCTTACTCTGTATTAAGCATTGTGCTAGGTTCTATACATGCAAAAATAAAGAATATAGAATTCTTAATCTCAGGAGTCATATCATAGTGAGAAGAAAGTTAATTTTGCTAGGAGGAAGCAAAAGAAATAAAAAGGAAGAAATTAACACTTAAACAGAACTTCTGACAAAGATTTCATCATGAATGCAAGTAGCAGGAACCAGGGCCATAAAGAGTTGAATACAAGAAGGATTGAGAGAATTGCAAATAGATCATTACAGCTAAAATTTAGGTCTGGCCAGAAGGGAATAATAGATAGGAATTAGTTGCTATATTGTAGATTATTCCTGAATTTGTACTTTTTCCTGTAATAGTCTGTTACTAATGTTAATTCTGGGTTTTTCATCAACAGATCCATGTTTTTAAAAGATTAGTCCACTGGCAACATGTAGGACTCTACTGAAGCCAGTTGGAAGGTTACAGACAGGTTAGCCATTGCATTACGACAAAAGAAAGAAGTGCCTCCTGAAATAGTGATGTAAGTAGAGATGGAAAGGAAGAAAATAGATGGGAAAAGTGCTAATAGAATAGAATCATCAAAGACTTGTTTACTGGTGCATACAGTACATGAGAGAAAAGTTAAGATTGCACCCAGCTTTTGCCAAGTATATTTGGGGTTGAAGAAGATGTTTGCCTCATCTTTATTTTAGAAGCTGTAGCTCTGATTTCATTTGAAAGGCTTCTTATATTGTTGGTAGGCTAACTGTCACTAGTGTGAAAAGTTAGAATAGGAAAACCAATGTCTGAATCATACATTTTTGTTAGAAACCAAGGTTATCCACTACAAACAGTATGTATTGGTAGTTAGCCAGGAGAAAAGAAATAAATATCCTAGTAAGATTTCTGAACCATATAACATGAAGGCTGATCTAAAAAAATCACATTTTATTTAATAATGTTTTCTGTAAATCTTTATCTGGAAAAATGAAATAAAGAATTCTATAGTGAGGGAGTGTAGACATAATATTAAAATTTGTTTTAAATAATTTCTTACCAGATGTATATAGACATGAGATATGGACATCAAAATGTAATATCTTCTGCCTCAAAAGTTATGAAAGGCTTATAAGATATGTTTTATAAGGATGATTTCAAGGTCACTGCCTAAGTGCCATATTTATATAAGTAATACAAGCCCATGAAACTACCACCCTAGTCAAAATTTGGTATATTTCCATCATGCCCGATATTTCATTGTGTCCCTTGCCAAACCATCCTCCCCTTCCCCAGTCACCTCAACCCTTCCCATACCTATACCTACTCTTGCCACTGATCTCTTTTCTGTTACTATAGATTTATTTGACTTTTCTAGCGTTTTAACTTAAATGAAATCTTACATTGTGTAGGCTTGTATCTGCTTTTGCTTTGCATGTTTTTCAAGTTCATCCCTGTTGTTGTATACTTAAATAATTTATCCCTTCTTATTGTTGAGGAGTAGTTATTGTTTGAATATGTAGTGGGTTTTTTTCATTCAGGAGTTGATGGACATTTAAGTTGCTTTCTGTTTTTGACTATTAGAATAAAACTGCTATGAACATTTGAGTTCAAGTCTTTGTGCAGACAGATGTTTTCATTTCTCTTGAGTAAATACTTAAAAATCGAGTATCTGGATTGTATAGAATATTTAACTTCGTAAGAAACTGCCAGTATACTAAAGAGGTCATGCCATTTTACATTCCTACCGCCAATATATGAACATTTAGGTTGGTCCATATCCTCACCAGTGCATGGTAGTGTCAGTCTTTTAAAATTTTTGCCATTATAAATTGTACGTAGTTGTATCACATTGTGGTTTTAATTTGCACTTCCCTAGTAGGTTTTTTCGTGTTCATTGACCATTGATATATTTTCTTTTGTCAGCTGACTCTTCAATTCTTTTGCCTGTGTTTATAGTATTATTTTCTTCTTCAAGTTACAAGAGTTCTTTATATAATCTGGATACAATTCTTTCTCAGATACATGTGTCATGAATAGTTTTTTCCACATATGGGTTATGTTTTCATTTACTTATTTGTGCCTTTCAAGGAGTAGAAACATAATTTTCATGAAGTTCAGTTTATAAATGTCTTTTATATATTTTGCTTTTTGTGTATTAAGAAACTTTTGCAAATGTCAAGTTTTCGTCTGTGTTTTTTCCTAGCAATCTTATCATTTAACTTTTTAGAAATGTTTTGAGTTAATAGTTGACCGTGGTATGAAAACAAATTTGATTAGTAGCATGTTAACAGAAGGCTGGAAGAGTTGTCTCCACACATTTGAGAAGCTTTGAATATAGAGAATTGAGTAGGCAGATTTTCTTTTGAATTTAAAGATAGATTTGGTATTGGTTCGTGTAAGAAATACTATTCTAGCTGCTGTGTCCATCCAGCAAATAAAAGGGTGCTTTTTCTGTCTTGAATGAATTTGTACATATAAATACCTTATCATTGCTTTTATCAGATATAAAATATTCAGTAAATATTGTTGGGTGCCATTATTGCTAGCATTATTATTGTTATATTCAAACTTAAGGAAATTTAATGAGGATGGTATTTAGATGAAGTAGATGTGGATTCTAATATCTATCTACTTAACACATAGTGGGCATACTTTTTTATGTTTTATGTTTTTGCTCTTCTGCCTGCCAACAGAGAGCTTAATTATTAATGGGTACCAATAAATATATACTAGGAATTATTTTAATCACCTCTTTCAATTGTATGGGTAATTCATGAATATTTTGTTTTGAAAAGTTCAAATAATATTGATGTAGAATAAATAGTGAAATACCTTCTTAACTACTCCTTTGGTCTTCTCCCAGAGAACTGTTAAAGATTCAATGTATTTCTTTTCTGATTATTTTTAACATATTTTTACTAACAAATACTTTACATAGGTATACACATTTGTAGGGTTTTTTTTTTAAATACAGACTTGAAATAAGCATGCTATACTTGCTTTTTTAAAATCGTAGCAACATGTCTGATAAATCTTTTCATGCTGATACCTTCACTCATTTTTACTTCTGTATAGTATTTAACAGACAGAATATACCATAGTTCATATTTCTTTGAGGCATGTAGCAGACAGAAAGGGCAAGGGCAACACTTGACTGCAAAATCTACTGGTAAACATAAAATGAACTACTTTTAGATTCAGTTTATTACTAACATACACAACAAAGGGAGATCCTTTTTACATTCCCAGGTCCTTGTTCCACACAATAAAAGGACAAGATGAAAACAAAAGATACTGGATGACCGCAGTATGAGTAATGGGATATCCCATTACTGAGGAGCCAATTCTAACTGCAGCTAAATAGTTACTAGTCTATAACTATCCCCTAAGGGGTTGAGAATTGGGTAGGATGAAGTAGGAAACCTTATAACTAGCTCATCAGAACCTGCAAGGTTATGAGAAATTATCTCATGATAGCGGCCCTGATGGATAGGGAGGTGAGTTGGGGGTGGCCTTATAGCAGCTCCTCATAAGCTTCCCATTTTCCCTGTTCCAAAAAGATTACAACACATTCTGGAAAGATGTGCTTTAGCTGCATTTAAAAACATTGCCAGCGTGACCTGTGAGTACCCATTCACAGATTCCAGGGCATTATGGTGGAGCCATTCCCCTACAACTCCTGCTCCCAGCCTTTCCACATTCAGATAACAAATCTCAAGAGATTTAACCACATTATCAGACACTTCCCTTAATTGTCCTTACATGGGCTTAGGTTAAATATGACGTCCAATGGGGCAATCAACACTTTTTGGAAGATAGACCTCAGCCAGTCTCATCCATAGTCAAGCCAGTTAAGTATCTCATTAATCCAAGTGCAGCAAGAGGTGTTGGCAATCACACATACCCCACTTTAGCCAGCAGGGAGTCCAGGGTATGGCAGTTTTTCATCACTGCTTGGCCTAGAGAGTTTAGAATAATCAGCTATAATCTGGGAAACATGCAAAGAGTTTGTCCTCTCTTAAGTAGCAGAAGGAGACCACAAGTTATCAACAATAATAGAATTAGGCTAAATAGCATCATAATAGTGTCCAGAAAGTTCATCTTATTCTACTCCCTGTTCACTCCTGAAGTCAGCAGTTTCTGGGAAATTTCTGAGAGTTCATAATGTTCTCTGGTGGTCAAGTTAAAAGTGGTAGCTGTGAAAGTATGTGCTCTGTGGATAAGAGCTGAGGGAATGATTTCCCCTCTCTACCCCTGGACCACTGCTGTCTAAGTTGTTCACTTTTTTATAGTCAAGGTTGTTGCTTTCCTTCCGTGGCCATGTGACTCAGTCTCTGCTGTGTGATTGGTCCCATCAGCAATCGCTTCACCCTTTATCTGATTCTCCCTTATGTCTTACTCACACTATAAGGTCTAGACTCAGTGGTAGGTGGTTTACCAGAAAGGTGTCTAATATAGCCAGTACTCTGCAGTATCCTCAACAGGAGAGGAGACCTTTAAGTGTATTTGGCAAGATTACACAGGTCTAGTGTCCCTGGCTATATGCATTAAAATTCCCTTTTCTACTTGACTGTGAAACCTCTCTGTCTGGACATATTTGCCAGTCTTCCTAAGCCTCATGTGCTAGAATCATAAGGCTTTGTTTTTCCAACCTGTTCTGAATTGTGGATGAATTACTATGCCCTGGACAATAGTTTATCTGGGTGGCTGTGGTTCTTACCTGGGCAGTGAAGATCTGATCAGCTTGTTGATTTTATTAATGTTCATCCTCAAAGAGTTCTTTCCCAAGGGTATCCTTGTAGATCATGAATAGGGAATAGGGAGTGTGGGTCTCGCACAATCTGCAACCGTAATATTGCACTCCACACAGACGGGGATTTGATTATCTAATTGTCCCACTGCCAAGCCCCAGAGCCATTGAAAATGTTACAAACATTGATGGCTATTTTCCAGGGTAAGCAACACAGCTCATGTCTTTACCCAGTGAATAGAATTCCCTTTTCCATGCTGAGTTTTAAATAATTTTCTATAGGACTGCACAGTTGCAACACTCAATACCCTCCACTGGATTTTAACATATCTGATTCCTATGTGAACCAGATCTAGGCATTCTTAGGAACCTCAAAACACTTTAGCCTTCCCACGCTCTCTCAGGTTTAATACAGACTCTGCATCTGGGATAGCCTCATTCTAGCGATGAGTAGCCACTTTTTTATGTTGCTGGTATATCTGATTTTCTTTATTTTTTTAGGCAAACAAGGAATTTATTTTATTTTATTTTTATTTTTATTTTTAAATTAAAAAAATTTTTTTTAAAGATTTATTCATTTGGGATGCCTGGGTGGCTCAGTTGGTTGGACGGCTGCCTTCGGCTCAGGTCATGATCCCGGAGTCCCAGGATCGAATCCCACATCGGGCTCCCAGCTCCATGGGAAGTCTGCTTCTCCCTCTGACCTTCTCCTCGCTCCTGCTCTCTCTCACTGTCTCTCTCTCTCAAACAAATAAATAAAAAAAAAACCTTTAAAAAAAAAAAAAGATTTATTCATTTGACAGAGATCACAAGCAGGCAGAGAGGCAGGCAGAGAGGGAGAGAGGAGGAAGCAGGCTCCCCACCGAGCAGAGAGCCCGATGCGGGGCTCGATCCCAGGACCCCGGGACCACGACCCGAGCCGAAGGCAGAGGCCTTAACCCACTGAGCCACCCAGGCGCCCCTAATTTTTTAATTTTTTAAATTTCTTTTCAGTGTACCAGAATTTATAGTTTATGCACCACACCCAGTGCTCCATACAATATGTGCCCTCCATAATACCTACCACCAGGCTCACCCACTTTCCCGCCTCCCGCCCCTTCAAAAACCCTTAGATTGTTTTTCAGAGTCCATAGTCTCTCATGGTTCATCTCCCCCTCCAACTTCCCTCAATTCCCTTCTTGCCTCCATTTCTCCATGTCCTCTGTGTTATTTCCTATGCTCCACAAATAAGTGAAACCTTATGATAATGGACTCTCTCTGCTTGACTTATTTCACTCAGCATAAACTCTTCCATTCCCATCCATGCTGATACAAAAGTTGGGTATTCATCCTTTCTGATAGAGGCATAATACTCCATAATGTATATGAACCACATCTTCCTTATCCATTTGTCCTTTGAAGGGCATCTTCGTTCTTTCCACAGTTTGGCGACTATAGCCATTGCTGCTATGAACATTGGGGTGCAGACAGCCCTTCTTTTTACCATCTGTATCTTTAGGGTAAATACCCAGTAGTGCAATTGCAGGGTCATAGAGAAGCTCTATTTTTAATTTCTTAAGGAATCTCCACACTATATTCCAAAGTGGCTGCACCAACTTGCATTCCCACCAACAGTGTAAGAGGGCACCCCTTTCTCCACATCCTCTCCAATACACGTTGTTTACTATCTTGCTAATTTTGGCCATTCTAACTGGTTTCAGGTGGTATCTCAATGTGGTTTTGATTTGAATCTCCGTGATGGCTAGTGATGATGAACATTTTTTCATGTGTCTGATAGCCATTTGTATGTCTTCATTGGAGAAGTGTCTATTCAGAAACAAAGAATTTTTTAATTTTATTTTATTTTAATTCCAGTATAGTTAACATACAGGGTTTTATTAGCTTCTGGTATACAATATGGTGTTTCAACAATTCCATACATCACTCAGTGCTCATCACAAGTCCACTCCTTGATACCCATCACCTATTTCACCCATCCCCCCATCTACCTCCCGCTGGTAACCCTGAGTGTGTGCTCTGTAGTTATGAGTCTCATTTTTAGTTTCTCTTTCTCTCTCTTTCGCTCTTTTATTTTTTCCCTTTACTCATTTGTTTTGTTTCTTAGATTCCACATAGGAGTGAAATCATATGGTATTTGTCCAATTTTCTTTAGTAAGATAAAATCTATGTTATTCATTTGCAAGAGCACTGTCTTGAAAGTAGGTTTGTCCATAAATTATTTTAGATCTTTTGAAGAGAGAAGGTATTACTAAAAAATAAAGACAAATTGCTTTTAGTTTTCTTCCTCTAGACTGTAAATTCATTTGTATTTTTGTATGTAGAATTTTTTATGTAAAAATTGTTTTCACCATCCAGTATTAGTGTTAGTTTCAGATACAGTATAGTCAATTACAGAGGAATATGAATAACTATATATAGTTCATTTGCTAATAAAGTGAGTAAGCATGTATGTTTTTTTAATCTTAAAAATGTAACAAATTAATGTAAATGTTGTATAAACTTATGCTCTTGGGCCTTTATAAAATTATAAAGTACATTCAACTATAGAGTAATTAAAATGGAAAATAATTTAGAAAAAAAAATGTAACAAATTATTCCCTCCTCACTGAGAGGGACAGATACAAATTAACTTTGTCAGATTATCACAAGGGCTAAAGAAATCCATGACTATAAAGTACTTAGTATTGTGTAGGCAGTAAATGCTCAGTAAGTGCTGAATGGAAAAAATATAACAAATTTTTGAATAATAAAAATGTTTTTTTTGTTGTTTTTTAAGAATATTTTAAATTGTACTAGAACTTTTAAATAAATTTAGGTGTTTTTGGTCTAGTTCTACAGTTATCTCAGTTTAAAAATTATGCCAAGAATTTTTTTATTTCTTCCTTTTAAAAGACACAGAGTGTTTATATGGGTTTCTAAGAAACACCAGCTTTAAAATTGTAAGAAGGATGACTGAATAGAAAAGTAACTGATCCAAATTTGTTATACTTTTGGTATTTAGTAATTGATGAAAAACAGAACCATGTTAGTCATCAATAAACCCCACCCAGTTTGCAGGGTTAAAAATATATTCTTATGTTGAACATTTCTCAAATTTGAGCTGTTTACTGAGCAATATGAGGATTGATTTCTCAATATTGTCAGTTAACTTATTTATTAGCACATTAAGAGGATTTCTTAAGTTAGAATGCAGTTTTTTATTTAAACTGAACTTTTAACTTAAAAGAACAAACAAAAAAGTAAGAATTGTATAATTTCTAATACATATTACATTGTAAACTAAAACTACCAGGTGGAAAGAATGTCTTATAGTTTACATTTTTGTTAGTAACACTTCAAATTTTAGAATCTAAATTTAAAAAACGTTTATTATTGTCCATAATAACTCATGTCAAGTGAATTTTGAGTCTCCCCAAAACAAATACATTAACATTTTTCTTTATGGGCTACTAAGCAGAAAAAGAGTGGAGGCAAAAATTCTGCAGAAACAAAGAAGGAGGCAGATTTAAGAGATGAAAAGGCTAAAGGACTTTTGACAGGAATATGCTATAATGAACTTTAGAGAGAGAGCTTTGAATATTAGAGGTTGCTTACTGCATGTTAATCCAGTATTAAGAATATGAAATTATTACATGTGGAAGCCCATGGAATTGTAGTTTTTAGCAAAAAGCTTTTGATTGCTTTACATATATATTCCCATTAGTGATTTGTTTTGATGTTTATGAGAAGTACGGTTTTATGAATTAGGTATACTTTGATCCTAGGTGGTTGTTAATCAGATATACATTTACTGACGTAAATCATTAAGGTAGTAAGAGAAGAAAAGAGAAAATGAGGACTTATTATGATTATGAGGACTTATGAGCAGAAATGATACCATGATAGGAGAATGTGATTTCATTTTCTAATAACTTTGCAAGTAACTTTTAGACATGTAACTGTAATATGAAGTGTGTCATAGTCATTTAATGAAAGTGTGATAAGACAGAAGTGTTTTTACAAAGATGGTCACAGAACCTTTTCTGAATCTTGGTTTTTTCCTTCATTATAAATATAATAGTAGGGCATTTGAGTCTTAAAAAACTTCCTTTTTATATGAGAAATGGAGGAGAAGTTAGCAAAGTTATTTGTCTACTACAGGAAAAAGCTCTTGTAGGAATTGGCCACATCTATTTTAATGTTTATAGCTGATACATCCTACAAAATAAGTTGGCTGATAATAAAAGTACAATAATTGCTAATGTAAAACAGACAAATGTTTTTCTCATTACATAGCACTGGACAGATGTATTTTGGTAAAAGAATGGAAATTTTTAACAAAACTAAGATGCTCATGAATGTGTTACTTTGAAATCATGTGCTAACTCATGTAAATATTTTATCTCTCTAAAAATGTATATGTGAAATGATTTTTTGTTGTTCTTTTATTTTTGCATTATACTTTCAAGTGCAGATGGGACTAGTTGCAGCTTATTACATTTTCAGTAGTAATATTTCTGTTAAAAGAATTATTAATGTACTACTAAAACTGTAAAACATCCTCTACACTGTTAAAATATTCATTTCTCGGTTTTTTTATAATACTTCCTATAACTTTAAAGTTTCACTTTTTATTTAATGATTACTTGAGTTATTCCCTTGGATGTCTTCTTGGGTCCCCCATATATATATCTACAAAACCACATTAAAGAAAACATTTCATTTCTTTGATTCCATCACATTTTGCATAGGAAAAAGTGTTCAAATACACCTTGAAGAACTTATAGGATATTCGGAGATATTCTCTATTATTGCTCTAGAAGATGACCTATGACTACTAAGTCATTTTGGCTGCTTTAATAAGTTGACCAAAGAAGACCCTCTGCCTCTTCCTGTGATTTGACAGAAGTAAAATATGTGATGTCATTTTAATATTGAGTAATTAATATTATTAATATTAATGTTGAGTAAAATTATAGTGGCACATGTCCTTTGAGTCATTTTTATGGTGAACTTATGTTAGTTTATCTGAATTCATAAACCCCTTTAACAACACCAACAAATACAAGTGAAAGTCTTTCTGCAGTGTGACTTACAGTCACTGGTAAGAAGCAGTCTCTTTTATTCTCCAGAGATATTTGATCTTAGAGGCATCACATCAACAGACTACTTTCCACCATGTTCAAACTAATTAAGCTATGATCACTAGGTTTCAGAAACCCTTTTTAGGAGACTTGGTTTTATTTATACCAGGGGTTGGTAGACTTTGATCTGTGAGTCAAAACTGCCCACCGTGTCCCCACCGTGTCTCTATGGGCAGTAGATTTCCATATTTCAAAAGATTTTAAAAATGGTTTAAAATCTTTAGTGGTTGGGGTGCCTGGGTGGTACAGTTGGTTAAGCATCTTGGCTCTTCATTTGGCCTCAGGTCATGACATCAAGGTCAAGAGATTGAGCCCCACATTGAGCACCTCTTCTTTTGCCTCTCATCCCCCCTAAAATAAATAAGTAAATCTTTTTAAAAAAACCTCAGGTCATTCAAAAAACATTTTAAAGTGGTATTTCAAGAAACTGAAAATTATATGAAATTCAAATTTCAATATTTTAAATACAAATTTATTAGAACATAACCACACTGCATTATCTGTGGCTGTTTTCATGCTACACTGGCAGTTGAGTAGTTGCAACAGAGATCACATATGGCACTCTCATCCCTTCTCACTACTTCTCCGTGCACTACAGATCATAGCAACACTGTAATAACTCAGCAGTGTTTGCTGTACTACAGCAATTTACTTATTTGTTTTGACCAATGCATATCCATGTCAAAACAAGGAAAGAAGAGAAATGTGAACTTCAAGTGTTGTACTTTTAAGACATCATGGGGTGTGAATTATTTTGTTACAAATTAGGTCACATAGCATTGTGTTATTATGCAATAAGACAATTGCTGTGTTAAAAGAGTAAATGTCCACATTAACAGATTTTGCACTTATCAGAACATTCCCAACACTCTAAAATGCAACAGTTAGAAAAGTTTTAAATGGAATATCTTATTTATGAAAACTAAAAGTGAAATGAGGTTGCCACCAAAGTAAGTTTATGAGTAGTTAATTTGTTAGTCAAGCAAAGAAAGCATTTCCCAATGTTAAGTAAATTAAAACATGTCCAGAGAAAATAAATTATTCAAGGAGTTAATATCAGTTTTTATTGAAGGAATTAATGTGGTTGATGAGTAATATTCTGTTAATAGTCTGTGAGACTATTTTGAGAGAAGTTGAGGAAACATCAGTTCATGACAACTTTAAGCACAACATGATAAGATGTATTATTACTGATAGTAGTAAAAATATGTTTATAAATATACAAGGCTTATGGAAATGTGTTGAGAACCTGTGCTTATTCATTATGTTACTAAATCAGCAAATACCTTATAGAATATATTTGAATCTATTATGTGTTATCAAGCCAGTAATTTCAGTGGTCGACTTCCTTCACTCTCTTAGACTTCATCATTGTCCATTCTATGAATTTTATTAGAAATAAAAGATGACTATCCTGCTTTGCCCTACCACATAGCATAGCTCAATAACTTAGTGATAAAGTGCATTGAGGTTTATTGAGCTCAGACCAATGTGGAAATCTTAGTGACTGAGAAAAATGACTTGACCCTCAACCACTGTTAGTGGCATTAAATAGCTGTGAAAATTAGCTTTTGATGTAGACTTGATAATGTTTGTAATGAATTCAACCCAAGATTACATGGCAAAACAACACTTCTGTGCAAGACATAAAGTTGCAGTAAAGTTATTCCTACAGTAAGTTTTTGGATGTCTTTTCTGTGCAACTAACAATTAAAATAAGAAGTGAAATCTCCATTCTCACACAGATTTGCAGCAGATGTATTTTCTGAGTTCAAACTATACTTCCCGCAACATCTTTCAGATCCCAATACATTGTAGAGTAAATTTCCATATTTCAAAATCTATTTAACTGTGCAGTTGAGCTTCCACTTAATCTTCAATAGGCAATGATTAATCTGTAATGTAATGACATGCTCAAAGCAAATTTTAAGAGAAAAATCTATTAGAATTCTATAAATGCCTCCTAAGTAATGGCTATGCCCCCAAAATATCATATGCTCCTGGATTGATATCAGTATTTGGCAGTACCTATCTGTGTGAAAAGGTGTTTCATTTTCCAAAACGAAGTATGTAAAATCTCATTCTAGATTGACATTAACAGATGAACATTTGCAAGTGATTTGATAGGAACCCTGAATTTAAACCTTAATTAAGAAAAATGTTATCCCCCTACCCCCCAACAAAGAATTTTATTAGATCTGTATGTTGTTCTCCACTATGTTGCTGTTAGTAGTAGCAATATTGTTATAATTTGAATTTTGCCAGTACAAAATTGTGGAAATCTGTTTGCTCTTGTAGTAGTACCTACATAATATTCTTGATTTTACTCTCGACCTGCAAAGACTAAAATGTTTACTCCTTAACTCATTGTAGAAAAAATTTATCAATTCCTGCTCTAACATACCTAAGTTCACTTACTAGGTTTTTTGTACTATATCTTGATTACTTACCTTTTAAGAGAAAGATAAAGAGTAAAATAAAAAGAAAAATCGTGATTTATAAAGAATGAAATATTTCTGCAAACACTGACTACTTAAAAACCAAACAGTCAAATCTGATACATAAGGAAAAGCAACAATCTACTAGTATCCTCATTACCATTTAATGCCAACAAACAAAATCAAATGTGTGCAGCCCAGACCAAAGGAAAACATCTTTTGAGCTGTAGGTCATGGGTCTGTTTTGTTTCTTTCTGTTCCATAGGAGCAATTGGTTAAATAATGATTAAATCCTTATATCAGTTTTTACTTTTTGATACTAATTTTGCTAACATTACTTTGAGTTTATGGATAATTTATGGGTTTTATGTGTTAGAATAATAAGTCCAGTATACTGATGATAAGGCAAGCAATATGCAATCTTGGCAGTTGTTTTTTTTTGTTTTTTTAGACTATTTGACAGAGAGAGATCACAAGTAGGCAGAGCAGAAGGCAGAGAGAGAGAGGGAAGCAGGCTCCCTGCTGAGTGTGGGGCTCGATGCGGGGCTCAGTGTGGGGCTCAATGTGGGGCTCGATGCGGGGCTCGATGCAGGGTTCTATCCCAGGATTCTGAGATCATCATCTGAGCTGAAGGCAGAGGCTTAACCCACTGAGCCACCCAGGAGCCCCAATCTTGGCAGTTTTGAAACTAATTCTACTCCTAGGAAATTAAGAAGGCCTGTCATTTTTCCTTTACACATTTTTCAGTTTGTGACCTGAAATTCTGAACTATCTCAAATGGACATTGAATTTCAAATCATATTCTTTAGAAAATCCATATTTTTTACTACTTTTCTCAGAACTACTTTGGGATCAAACTTTCTTTAGTTTGTTTATCTTTGTATATATATAAAGTTTACCAAATGTAGGTTAGACTTTAGGGTTCTATACCAGAGAGCTGTAACCTTACCATTGTCAGAGCATGTTTGAAAATTTCATTAAGGGAATTGAGTTTTACATCAAAGAGTTATACATTGTTGGGGCTGGAAGGGTCTAGAGATCAATTTGGAAGGCTTTTCTGTTTTTTGGATGAGAGAATTTATTTCTTATTCATGGTTCTATATCTAATTATTTAAAGAATAGGAATTAAATTTAAGTCATACAAATCTCGTTCAATTAAATACAGTTGATGCTCTTTATTCATGGATTCCATATTTGCAAATTTGCCCACCTGTTAAATTTTTGGTAAACCGAGCAGTAATACTCACACGGCTTTAAGTATCATTTGTAGACTTGCTGGGAGCGCTAAAAAAATTAGGTCACCTGGCACACACATTTACAGCTTACGTCAAATAAGGCAACACTTTGCCTTCTTGTTTCAGCTTTCATATTCTAAACAAGTGTACTTTTCACAGTTTAGTGCTACATCTTTCACAATTTTGTGCTTTTCGCTGGTGATTACACTGTTAAAATGGCCTCAAGCACGGTGCTGAGTGCTGTCTAAGCTGTCTAGTGTTTCTCAGTGCAGGAGGTCTGTGTTGTACTTTGCAGAAAAAATACGCCATGATGGGTAATCTTTATCCAGGCATGACTTACAGGACCATTGACTCCAAGTTCAATGTTTATGAATCAACAATATATACTAAATAAGGTTTCCTAAGCAGAAACACTGATAAAACACAGTTATATATTGAAGGTTGATGAAAATATGTGACCACAGGCTCTCAGAAACCTAAGCCTGTATTTGCCTGAAGAGTTCTAGTTCATTGTTCCCTGTTTTAATGTTTGGGGAGACTGTGTGGATAGTAACTACAGCAAATAGTGAGAATTGACTCCATATGCATATCAAGAGAAATTTAACCCATTCATTAACTCATGAAGTTTACCATAATGTTTTTCTTCTCAAGACCATGCTGATGGGGATGTAAATTAAGAAAAAAACATTTCCCCTTCTGTTACTTATTTCAGAAAATATGTTTTCTTGTGTTGTTTTTCAGATAATTACTTGTTCCTCTTAAGGTCATATAGCTTTTGTTTTTATTAGCCATAGGGTGATGCTAGGAATCCAGGGGGAAAGAAACTGAGTCATACAAATCTATTACCATCACTAGAAAAACAATTCAAAATACCTATTAAGGAAGACATATTTTATTTCAGTCCATCATTTTTGGAGTTTGTTACCACTCCTCACCCTCCTTTAGTTATTTGGCCTTTTCTTCCTATTTTTTTTTTCATATATGTTAACAGCCTAATTTTTCTAAAACAAACTTGAATGACATCATTGATCTCAGAACTCATACATCAAATCCAAAATCTTTTGTCTGAACTTCACAGCCCCTTATAATCTGGTCCTGTTCTACCTATCCTTAATCTGTCCTATTTATTCTCTAATGCGCATCATTTGCTACTATCTCAATAATCGTCTCACTGTTTATCTTCACTTGCGCTCTATACTCACATCTGCTTTCATTCCTGCCATCTTTTCTGATCCTTCAGAAGATTCACAGATTGTAATATGATTGGTTGAGGTATGAATGTAACTTAAAAATTCTAATCTGATTGCTTGGGCATTGACAATGTATTTTACTTTTTGAATTCTACATTATATAGTTAGGTTGGATGAACTATAATATGTTCTAAATACAGTATTAGAATATTTTACATGAAAAGATGAATAAATCATTTAGGTTAAAAATATGATAATATCGTAAAAGGAGAAAATGTTTTCTTGTTAATGTATCCATTACAAAATTTTGATACTAATTTCAGTATTGAACATACCTATTTATGTCCATAGACAGCCCTATAGAAGTACAAGATATTAGATTTTAAACAAATATGAAATGTAGACTCATATTTTACAAATGAGAAATTTTAGCAGTAGTTCCTTATTTCCCAATATAATTAAAAAGATTAGATTTGATCTTCTTACACCAATATGCTTACTCTAAAGCAAGAAATAGAGTGAAATTTCAAATAATTTGTTATGTCATAAAAATGATAAAAACAGGTGGTTATTAATGAAGGAGGGCTTGTAAAATAAGCTGACACCTGCAATCTGATTTATAGAATAATGACAACTCTTATTTTAAAATGCTTTTACCATAATTATTATAGTTGTTTGTAAGTGTACTTATTTATAGACAATTTGGACAACAGAAAACTATAGAAAGGAAAACAAAATTCTATAATCCCTACACAAATACTGGTAAAGTTTTAACTGTTTTCTTTTGTGTCAGATTTATCTTTTTATCCTTTTCTCTAAATAATTGTGATTCTCAGATTACTTTTTTATTCACATATCATAAGCTGCATAATATTCTACCTAACATAATTTGTCAACTATTGATCTGTTGTTGAAAATTAAAGTTCATTGTATTTTGTTACATTCTTTATGAACTCCTTCCCCCCATAAATATTTGCATTTCTGAATATTTCTTTGTAGAGATTCCCATAAGAAGGATTAGAGAGCCATATAATATGAAAATGTAAAGCTCCTAACTTGTATTGTCAAATAACTTTCTAAAAACATAGACCTTTAACTCTTGAATATACCTAGAATGTAAGGTGTTCTGTGGTAAAACTTGCAGATCCACTTTTTTCTTTCTCAAATAGCTTTTCCTATTTCATTCTTACAGAAATAGTCTGAGTTCCTGTTTCTTTATAACACCTTATCCTATACATCATTTATTTTCCAGAGTATGTTTCAGGCTTTTTTCTTCTGACCCATTTTTGTTGGTATGATGGTGGATAAATACCAAAATATTCTAATTATTATAGATTTAGACTTGACAGGATAATGTATACTCTCATCTGTATCCTATTTTCAAAAAACATGAAATTATGCCTTTTTTCTTAATGAGCTTAATCACCTTTTCAATTTCCAAGATCAAGTCCAATAGGAATTTTTTTTTAATTTCTAAGTTTAATGAAATTGGGAATAAATACAGTCAGAATATGAAATTGCAAAGAAAATCTCAGTTACTTAATTTTTATCATAAAACTATTTTAAGAAATCAATTACTTTATTTCATAAAACATTGTTCATGAATTTTAATGTTTATTATCATTTATGATAGTTGCTACTTGGGAAAATTGTGATTTTATTTATGGTGATACTATTAAGATTTTGTAAATTTCCACATTTAGTTAAATAAGTAGTCCGGTGTTTTTTTTAAGTTCTTACTCTATTCACCACAACTAAAGTGAACCACTAATGAAAATTTTTATCAGAATTAAAATATCTTTATATAAAATGTTTCTTCACTTTGGCATAAGCATGTTTAAGAATATTTCATTACAAAATAATATTATGATTTATTATTAATTTTAAATGTTATTTAACATACAGTATTGGATTTATGCCATGTTTATGATAGCAATTAAAACTTGGGAATGCATTTAACTGTATAGTCTCATTTATAAGTGACATTTAATCAGAATAGTTGGTGTTTTTCCAGTCCTGTTTCCAGCCCAGATTTTGCATATTTGTTTCAACAGACATTTCCTGAGAATTTAAAAAAAAAAAAGCATAGTATCTTTTTTTTTTTTTTTTTTATATTTTATTTACTTGACAGAGAGAAATACAGCGAGAGAGGGAACACAAGCAGGGGGAGTGGGAGAGGCAGAGACAGGCCTTCTGCTGAACAGAGAGCCCAATGGGAGGCTTGATCCCAGGACTCCTGAGATCATGACTTGAGCCGAAGGCAGATACTTAACCACTGAGCCACCCAGACGCCCCCCCAAAAATGCAGAGTATCTTTATTCTGAAATTGAGGAAGAAGAAACTGGTAATAGTTTGTAAACTTATTTGAGTTCAAAGGATATACTTGTTGATACAGACTACTGACTTACATACAACCATACAACGTGGTATGTATAACCTATTTATGAGTATAATTTTCAGACATGTTTTATTGATGGTAAAAGTAGCCTCTCAATTTTAGCTGGAAAGTGACAAACAGTAAATTTGGTATTTATAATAAAATTAATTACAACTATTAAATTATCTTAATCAGCATTCTGAGGTACATATTTCCATTTAGTCTTTTTTTTTTAATTGGCCTCCTTGCTAATCCTTGACTCCAATAGTGACTCTCCTACCCCAGAACATAAACAATGAATCTTGGAACACTCCATCAATAACTATTTTACGTATTTTATGTATTTTATGGTGACTAGCATAACACAATTAAAAAAAAAAAAAAGAAGGATCAGGCAGTACAAAAGTCCATTTAGTCTTTTCAACTTACAATTTTGTTTTCTTTCAACCATAGTATACAGCCTTTAGTAATTCTTACATTAAACAAATATTTAATGAGCACTTACATATCCAGGTGTTTGAAATAAAGCAATAGAACAAGACCTGTAGGGCACCTGGGTGGCTCAGTCAGTTAAGCATCCACCTTCAGCTCAGGTCATGATTCCAAGGTCCTAAAATCGAGTCCTGCATTGGGCTTCCTGCTCAGCAGAGAGCCTACTTATCTCTCTGCCTGCCCACCCCTCATGCTTCCTCTGCTCCTATGAAACTTGCATTCTAGTGGCCAAGAAAACCGATAAACATCTAAATTACTAACATTATTTGAAAAGGGGAAGGAAGCTTTGTAGGTAACCTGAATAGCAAAGATCTGTCTCAGGACTGGTATTTTTGAAGAAATAAGCCATACAAAGATGATGATGTTTGGGGAAAGAACATTCTAGCAAAAAGAACTAGGGTTTGCAAGAAGGCCAATGTAGCTTCAGCATACAGGGCAAATGGTGATGGGGGGCGGGGAGTTGGAGATTAAGATATAAAATAAGATCTAAAATCAGAGAAGTAGACAGTGGCCAAAACATGAGCAGCATTGTAAACCCCAGTAAGGAGTTTGGATTTTATTCTGAATACACAAGGGCTGTGACCAGGAAAATGATGTGGGCTTGAGGGTTGCTTGGGGGGAGGGGGGGTGGGAGAAGGGGGGTGGGGTTATGGACGTTGGGGAGGGTATGTGCTTTGGTGAGTGCTGTGAAGTGTGTAAACCTGGCGATTCACAGACCTGTACCCCTGGGGATAAAAATATATGTTTATAAACATAATGAAGACACAGTTAAATGACTTACATTGCCAGATACCCAGACCCATTGAGACAGTGTGCTATGCTTCGGAATAGATGTAGTCCAAAAGAATAGAAAAATCTGTTTAATAAGGAAACCAGGTTCAAACTCCAACTATATAGTTAGTTCATTTGTGACAAAGTTGACCCAATAGTGCAGTTTTGGAAAACATAGTCTAGGTTAATTGAGTAACCAAATAGGAAAAAATATGTACGTTGGCTCCCACCTCACACTATTGTTAAAAATCAATTACAAATAGATTGCTGATCTATATGTCAATTTTAAGAAGATAAGGGTGTTGGGGAAAAGCACAGAACATCTTTATGACCTTAAAGTAGGTAAATGTTTCTGAAATAGGACATAAGCTCTAACCATAAAGGAGGAAATGATATATTTGAACCATTACTAAAATTAAGAATTTTTATTCATCAATAGGTATCCTTAACAGTAAACAGACAAGCCAAAAAAGGAGGACATATATTTGCAATACATATATCTGAAGATATATTTAGAGCATGCAAAAAATGCTTTCAAGTCAAAAAGAAGAAGCTACAAGCTAGTAAAAAATGGGCCAATTGAATAGGAATTTTACAAAAGAGAATATCCTAATGGTCAATAAACTCCTTAAAAGAGGACAAATCCATTAGTTCTGATACCACTGTACATTCACCAGAATGACTAAAGTGAAGAAGACTGACAATACTATGTGTAGACAAGCATATGGATTAACTCTAAGTTTCATAAACTGCTAAGAGTGTCAATTGGTACAGCTCGTTGGAAAATCATTTGAGACTGTCTCATAAAGCTGGACATATACTTATCATATGACCTAGTACTTCCATTCCAATGGCAGAAATGTGTACCTATATTCACCAAAAAATATATAAAAATATTCACAATAACATTATTAGCAATAGCCCTGAACTACTTAAAACCTCTTCAACAGTAGAGTATAAAAATAAATTCTGTTACACTCACACAATGGGATACATAACAGCAGTAAGAATGAGTTAACTACAAATACAATGTGACTGATCTTACAAATGCAATATTCAGACAAACCAAACATAAAGAGTTAATGCCATCTGATTCCACTTATATATATCTCAAAATCAAACAACTAACCTCTGATAATAGCAGTCAGAGATAGTTAATGGTTAATTTTGGGGAGAGCAGGTAGTGTTAGAGCAGGGTGCAGTGGGATAGCTTTTAATGCCCTATTTATTGATCTGAATGCTGGTTACATGGATACGTTTTTGAAAATTTAAGATGTATACTGGTGGCTTTTCACCTTATGTACACATATATACATATCCCAGTAAGTGTTGAAATAGCAAATAATATAAGTAGACATTTATAAATGTGAGGAGAGAAAAATTCAGACTTTGTAAGGTGTTCCAAGGAACAACCATGATGTATTTTTCTTTACAGATAAAAGTATTGCAATAATTGTCATGGGAAAGTAAATAATTTAACCAACACTTGTTTTTTCTTTTGTCATTCATTCTTTATCATGCTTTTAATAGAAGGAGGATGCATGTTCATGATCTCATATTATTATAAAACTGTAAAACAACTTTGAGTGGCCCAGTCCATAAAACATCTGTGTCTTGTTTTTTTGCTCAGGTCCTGACCTACAGGTGGTGAGATCAGTAGGCATCAGGTTCTGTGCTCAGTGCAGAGTCTGCTTGAGTTTCTCTTTCCCTCTCTCTTTGCCCCTCCCAACTGTGCGTCAGTGTGCGTGCTCTCTCTCTAAAATAAATCTTTTAAATAAATAAATAAATGTTTGTAGAAACATTGGAAAGAAGAGTTAAATGCATGGTGAAAATAAAGGGGAAAATTATTAGATATAAGTAGAAGGATTGGTAACATGGAAACTTTTATTTTGATTTGATACTCTTTTTTTGTTTTAATTTAAATTCCAGTTAGCAAACATACAAGGTTATATTAGTTTCCAAGTGTTTTATTTAGTGATTCAGCAATTAGATTCATCACCCAGTGCTCATGATTTGATACTCTTTTGGAAGAAAAAGGCAAGGTAACTACTTACGTCAGCTGTCACATGAATATACACATTCCTTTATTGAGATTGAAAGAATGAACCTTAAATATTATCTATTTATAAATATTCAGTGTCATAATTTTAAGCATTTTACCTAGTATTATATTAATAAGTCAATGCTTATCTGTTGGAGAATTCTATTCTTTTATTTAATCTAAATATTTTGTTATAATTATGTAAAATAATAATCTGTGACATTACATGTACATCATAACTGTGAACATGTATGACAGTTTTCCCTCATGGATATCATGCATGAAAAACTGTGTTTAATAGAGTTCATATATAAAACTTGTATTTATTTATTTTAATATTGACAAAATTCAGATAATGTGAGAGATCTATATGTTGTTGCCTGTGTTTAAACTGATGACATAAACTTTTAGCTATATGATTTTGGTATAATTTGTTTAGGTATTTAGTGTTTTACTGATCCTGATTCCATGAATTTTTTTACTTTAAAGCTATTTTGCTTAGAATTTTAAAAATAAATGATTTATATTAATATTAAGTAGAGCTATTTTTTAAACATTTTAATTCTGTATTGAATATTATATTAATAAATTATTAGAATATTTTGGCTTAAAGTAATGCAATAATATCATATTATACTATTTTAATAATGGCATTAGCTCTTCTGAAAGATTTACTAGTGGCAAGTGCTATCTGTTGTGTCTATATTAAGTATAACTTAAGTGTAATTTATATATTAATTGTTATGAACAGCCTGATAGTTTCAGATTTGAACTTATCAAGCACAAAGATTGATGAATTTGTAGTTTTTTTTTTTTAAGATTTTATTTATTTATTTGACAGAGAGAGATCACAGTAGGAGAGAGGAAGGGAAGAGATCACAGAGAGAGAGGAAGGGAAGCAGGCCCCCTGCCGAGCAGAGAGCCCGATGTGGGACTCGATCCCAGGACCCTGAGATCATGACCCACTGAGCCACCCAGGCGCCCTGTATTTTCTTTTAATAATAGTGTCATTTAGGGGCACCTGGGTGGCTCAGTGGGTTAAAGCCTCTGCCTTCAGCTCAGGTCATGGTCCCAGGGTCTTGGGATTGAGCCCGGCATCGGACTCTCTGCTCAGCAGGGATCTTGCTTTCTCCTCTCTCTCTGCCTGTTTCTCTGCCTACTTGTGATCTCTGTCTGTCAAATAAATAAATAAAATCTTTAAAAAGAAAGAAATAATAGTGTCATTTCCAGTTCCCCAATTATTGTTTGAGAATACTTTTCATTTGTTTCAGTACAAGTATCAGTATTTTTACCCTGACTTCTTATTAACAAGTAATATTTGTAGAAGTGGAATGAAAATTTTAAAATATCTGTGTACTTTTCTTCCATTGTTGGTTTTTATTTCACAAGCAGCATTTTGTGTTCATTCATTGTTCAGAAGCACTGACATTTTCTTCTGGATTTATTGCCATTTATACTGCCTGTTTCCATGACAACAGGTTTTCTCATGCATGCTTCCAGATGATTTTTTAAAAATCAGATTCCTTATTTTAATATGTTAATAATTTTTTAAAGTTTTGCTAAATGGTTAGCTGTGTTCCTGCTTTGTTTCAAAAAATTAAATTTAATGCCAATGGTAGCATTTGAGACCTTTTTATACTATCTTATTTCTAGAAAATTACTCACTCTGTGTTATTTTCTAACAAATTCCTTAAATGAAATCTTTAAATTGAACATCTTTCATTAGACTTCACCAGAAGTAATTTGAGTCTATTATCTTTTAAAACATGAAAGTAAAATGTCCTTCCTATTAAATGCTAAATCACTCTTGTAAGAGCATAAAGGATCAGTTTCTGTTAATTGTTAAAATAGGGAAGGCAAAGTGCAATAGAACATTATGTACAGTTCCCAGTGTCCTTTTTTGGTTTTACAGATGGAAAGTTCAGACAAATCTGTAATGTTTAGCCTTTGTATATACTATTCTGGATATTGAAAGCAGTAGACCTTATTGACTGGTGGACATTACATTAATGTAATGTAGACATTTTTAAAGTACTTTTTATGTACTTGAAAATTAGTTGTAGGTAAAATCATCCTGGAAGGATAAAGTATAAATCATTTTGTAATAATTTATAATGTAATGTGATTACATAATGTAATGTAATTTTATAATGTAAAATTTCAATTACCATCCTATACTTTGTAAATTGGAAGTAAATAGTGTTTTTGATACCTCTTCAAATAAAATCTGCTAGTGAGAACTACACACACATATTATTCTGCTTTGTAAATCATGACATATCTAGAGAAAGTAAAACCACAATTTTAAGAACTTTGTTATTGGTAAATACATTTATTATTACATCATATTGTATGCATACTATAGCTCTTTATAATCTTGAAAGCTTTTAATACAGACATTTAAAGAGTATGATGAAGTGTGATTGTAATATCAATTTATATAATATTGTGTAATTTAAAACACTGGAAATTTAATAATTTGATTTTTTAATACATGCGATTTATTTCCACTTTCAAAAATGTCATTATCTATGTAGTTTATCCCCTGCATAAACATTCATAATGCTTATATGTGAAGGTATACTAATTGCCTATATTTATTTTGCTAGTCTGATAGCAGTTATGGTGAATGAGGTATGGTGGCAGGCAAAATTTGCATTGCTTCATTCAAATTTTCCATAACTTCTGGGCACAAATTAGTCATTTGCAGTTGGAATAATCAGTTAATTGTTGCACACAAAATATTAGCTTTATTTAAATTTAAGGAAATATTGCAGAGTGAGAAATGTAGAACATGTACTAATGCGTAGGCATCATCTCGTAAATTTTGTGCAAAATATCATTTGATTTTAAGTCTCCTTTTTTGTTTTTTATTCTAGTTTTTAATTTATTTTTAAAAGTTAAGCATGTTTTACTTTGTAGCTTTACATTTTTCTTACTGTTTTGATATCTTAGTTAAAAGTGTCACTTATCTTTTCACAACCTTCTAAAACAAAGGTTTTTAACCTGGTCTGTAAAAAATTGCATCTTTAATTTTATTGACCTCCATCTGAAATTAAGGATTTTTGGCAATTATAAATTTAGGCCACAAGCCATCATGTTATTGGTGATATCTGTGATATCAGTGCTGATAGAAAACCTGATACTTTTAAATCATATTACAACCATTGAAGGTAACTAGAAATGAACGTAATTCTCAGTTAATATTTATTTGAAAAAACAAACAAAACAAGCTGTGAGCTGAATTTAGCCTGCAGATTAGAGTCTACTGACCTCTACGTTAGACTGTTTTTCCTCAAAATCACTTTCTCCCCCAGTATTCCAATTTTTGCTTTTTGCTCCTTTATAGTTAGAAGTACTTCTATGAAAAAGTATGAAGAGCATTTCCTAAGTAATGCAAATAACAGAACTGACTTTGCTTATTAATTCATAAACTTGACCTTAAGTCTTAACTAAGTATATTGTGGAATTCTGGAATAAGTAGTTTCCCAATGATATGAAGTAAAGTATATATTCAGATTTAAAGCTCATTGTATTCTTTTTTTTTTTTTTTTTTTTTTTTTTTTTTTTTTGAGAGAGAGATTGAATCTTAAGGAGGCTCCCTGACACCGGGCTTGATCTCAACTACCCCAAGATCATGACCTGAACTGAAATCAAGAGTTGGATGCTTAACCAACTGAGCCACACAGGCACCCCCAGTGTATTCTTTTTTAAATGACTTTATGTTATATAGGCAATAATATAGACTGTGGAACAGAAGTTGGAACAGAATGAAATTCTCCATGAAATGGTGTTCTTTAGTCAAGCAAGTTTGAAAATGCTAGAACTGTATTTCCCCCAAGAATTCATGATGTGCAATATTGAGTTAAATGTGCAGAAAGCCAATAAACAATTCTGTTTAATGATGTATACACCTGTCCTATATTTACTACGCTGCTAAACTATGAAAGCTTCTGCAGTCAAAATCTCAATCTTTATCTTCTTCCTTTCATCCTTTCTCTCTCCCACACACACTTAAAAAACCTATTGGTATAATTTGGGACACTCTTCTTTAAACAAATTAATACTCTATCTATAAACTCAGTATGAATTAATTAAAAAATAAAATATACTTGAAAATGTAATAAGAATAGATGTATTTTGTTTTAGTTACTGATTTTTATGTGGCTAAGAAAATATACAAATAGATACGTATTCTCTCTGACTTCATGAAATAATGTAAAATACCTTTTTTTGAGTATTAAGGATATTAGTTTGCCATACTTTCTGTACATCTGGGCAACTTAGCTATGCATGTTGCTCAGAATTGTCAATATTAGTAAATAATTGGTTAGGAGCACCTGGGTGGCTCAGTCGGTTAAGCATCTGTCCTGGGCTCAGGTTATGATCCCGGGGTCCTGCTCCTTGAGGAGCCTGCTTCTCCATCTCCTTCTGCCTGCCCTTCCCCCTGCTGGTGCTCTTTTTCTGTCCTTCAAATAAATAAATAAAATCTTAAAAAAGAAAAGAAAAGAAAGAAAACATTCTGTTAGATAAAAATAGATCCTAGTGAGAAATTCTTTACTCCTTGATTTATTTAACAGTATTAGTTGGACATTTTCAATGTGCCAGATACCATGCTAGATGCTAGTTTCTTGAGACCTTTTTCTTAATGAGGACATTATCAAGATAGTTAAAAGTCCATGTACAATGTAGTATGATGTTTTCTTATAGACTTTCTATTCTGAAAATATTATTTCCTTATATAATCTTGTTTATTGAATCACTGAACCAATGATAATCTGTGTGGTTTGGGTATTTATAATTATACATCAATGTGAAATGCTGTTTGAAAATTACATTTATTTAAAAAATACACTTATCGTGGTGAACATTGAGTAATGTATGGATTGTTGAGTCATTATGCTGTGTGCCTGAAACTAATATAACACTATATGTCAACTATATTTCAATAATAAGTAGTAAAAAAAAACTTTAACTGTAATTTTGTCAAAATGATTTGCAGTCTTATTAATGAAAATATGAAGTAAATCTGTAACTGACATGTAGTCTTATATTTTATGTTTAATTCAGCATCAAGAAATGAAAGACTTTTAGTGAAATGTATATGAAACCTTTATGTCCACATATTCATTTTGCCATTAGTTTGTTCATGTTCAGATACGGCAGATAAAGCATGCTGACTCTTGATTTAGACATTTTCACTTTATCCTTAATTCATTTTTTTCTTTTAAATACTACTCACTCTCTCCTCCAATATTTTTTTTTTCTTTCTGCCAAGTATGGGGGAGTTCTTTAAAAGAAAATATGTGTCTTTGGCCTCTATAATTTTTAACTTTCCTTTTATTATTAGTTCACTTTACTCTTTATTTTTTTATTTGCGTACATAGATACTTTTATATTATTAACTGAATTCTTTCAGAAGTTTCCTTGTATCCAGGAAATAAATATTCACAATGATATGAAAAGATTTGTGGTTACAAAGGCTCTAATTGCTGGTTTTATCTAAGAATATAACAATCCTATCCTACTTGTGTTTCATGAGTACCAAGATTCAACAACATGTTTTTGTAACCTACATACAATTTGTAAATACTTAGGAAAATTATATACTAATTCCTTAAGAATGTTACACTTTATGTTCAATAAAAGAGCAAAATATTATTTTTAGAAAGAAGGTAAGAATGCTATATTCATCTTTGTAAGAGAAACCAAACAATAACCTTATTTCTTGCCAGTCAGTACCCTATTAGTTATTAATTAACGTATTATCAAATTAATATAAATACATAGCTATTTGGTCTTGTTTTATGTAGAATTCTCTTCCTTTCACTAGCTTCATTTCTTTATCAAAGGAATGAATTTTCATCATGGATGTTTTATGTGGTACTGTTAGGGCAGTACATTTATAATGGTATACATTTATGTGCTGATTTTGTTTCTGGGTCTTCTGGTGTAGAGGTTAGCATGATGCCCCTGTGGTTGTAGTATAATGGAGAAACAGCAGAAAACATATTCTTTTGGGGGGGGTAATTTATTTATTTTACAGACAGAGAGCACAAGTAGGCAGAGAGGCAGGCAGAGAGAGAAAAGGAGGCAGGCTCCCCGCTGAGCAGAGAGCCTGATGCAGGGCTATATCCCAGGACCCTGGGATCACCACCTGAGTGGAAGGCAGAGGCTTTAACCCGCTGAGCCACCCAGGCGCCCCAAGAAAACATATTTTTGTTGAATATGTTGCTTGGTTATTTAGAATATTAGTTTGACCTGACAAAGCAATGAATGTAGGTGATCCAAATGAGGTGATCCAAAGCTGTTTAAAAATGTATGTTTCCAAAGGATAGAATTCATGAAATTCAATAAAAATAATGAAATATGATGGTTAAGCAAAGATTTTGTAGCATCTGTTATTTTAGTTTCAAAATTTATTTTGGACAACTTCATGAAAAACGCTTTTTAAAAATTTGAATCAAGTCAAGATGGCTCTCTTTACCCAGAATCTATAAAAAGTAACAGCCTAATGGTGAACAAAAGGCCACGTAGCTGGAAAAACTTCAGTTAGCCATTCGGATCTGTTAACCACTCTGACAAGATTTGCAGAAATCATCAGACATGCTTTAAGCCTAATTTTGCCATTAATCTATTTTTTCAAGTTGATAAAATATATATATTCCACTGAGGTATTCTTTTGCAGTCATCCCAGTTAAGAGGGTGTTCCCCTTATTTGAGTGTTAAATAGCTTTCTTAAAGTTTGGAAATTGCACTAAACTCTTGTTTATTATAATATTAAAATAGATGTAACCTATGCTAAATCAATATTTAAGGCATTTCACATTTCTAATGGTATTCACTTTAGCACATAGCAACCAGGATACCTTCAGTTAAGACATCGGGAACTGCTAATTGGAACATGCATCACAACACTAACTTGGAACTCTAAGGCATCTCAAATCACTGATACACACAAATAATCTCTTGCAACATGTCAAGTAATTTTTTTTTTCATATAGAAGTTTTTTTTTAGGGGTTTTTATTTAAATTTTGTTAACATGCAGTTAAACAATATTGGTTTCTGGAGTAGAATTCAGTGATTCATCACTTACAACACCGAGTGCTCATCACAACAAATGCCCTCCTTAACGCCCATCACCCATCTAGCCCATCCTCCACCCACCTTCCTCCCTCACCCCTCAGTTTGTTCTCTATCATTAAGAGTCTCTTATGGTTTGCTTCCCTCGCTCCCTTTTTTCTTTTCCCCTTTCTTAAATTCCACATATGAGTGAGATCATATGGTATTTGTCTTTCTCTAACTGACCTATTTCACTTAGCATAAAACACTGTAGCTCCATCCACATCCTTGCAGATGGCAAGATTTCATTCTTGTTGATGACTGAATAATTCTCTATTGTGTGTACATGTCACATCTTTATTTATTCTTCAGTTAATGGACATGTTTGTTGTCTCTGTTGTTGTTTCTCCCTCATTTGGCTGTTGATAATGCTGCTATAAACATTGAGGTGTATATACCGCTTCTGTAGTTTTGTATCCTTGGGATAAATATCTAGTAGTGCGATTGCTGGATCATAAGGTAGTTCTACTTTTAACTTTTTGAGGAACCTCCAAATTATTCTCCAGAGTGGCTGCACTGGTTTGCATTCGCGCCAACAGTGCAAGAGGTTCTCCACATCCTTGCCAAGACCTGTTGTTTCTTGTGTTGTTAATCTTTTTTTTTTTTTTTCTTTCTTTAAGAGAGGGAAAGGTGTGGAATGGGACAGAGGGAGAGGCAGGCTCCATGAACAGTGCTGAGTCCAACATGGGTCTCCCTCTCACAACCCAGAGATTGTGACCTGAGCAGAAATCAAGAGTGGATGCTTAACCAACTTAGCCACCCAGGTGACCCTCTTGTGTTATTTTAGCTATTCTGACAGGTGAGAAATGATATCTCATCATGGTTTTGATTTGTATTTCCCTGACGATGAGTGATGTTCAAGTAGCCTTTTTATATGAACAATCTTTGGATTAGGACAAAAATGAAATTCAGGAAATTTCAGATAACTATTGGCTGATTAACATATTCCAGATTTTTATTTTATTTAGTATCTAATATCTATCTAATACCAAATATGATTATGTTGACAGTCCTTAAAGGACAGTTGCTTCTCTTTCTATCTGCAGAGACCATTCAGTTCAAGGTCAGCAACGCGTCAGGATTTTTTTTATCAGTGACAACTAGAAGACTCATGAGAGATGAAAGGAACTATGGTTTAAATCCAGCATTGTAGCAAACCTTACTTAAATATGAAAAGTTCTTGGATTTCTTAAAGGAAATTTCTTCCCCAAGTCTATTTTGCTGATTTGAATTTACTTCCTTTTATGAAGTCCAGATCCAAATTATTCTTCTAAGGCCTACTGAAGTCGTTTTAAGCTCTCAAAGATTACCTCGTCTAATTCAAAAATACCATAAATTCCTAACCTGTAAAAATGATTAGCTAATGAAAGACTAGAGTTTATTCAGGTATTAGTAACATAGCTTTGGCCTGAGAGTGAGATTTCTAAGAATGAGACTTGTTTTCTGAGAAATGATAAATAACTTGGTGTTTTTTACTTTTATTTTTATTTTTTTAAAAGATTTTATTTATTTATTTGACAGACAGAAATCACAAGTAGGCAGAGAGGCAGGCAGAGAGAGAGGAGGAAGCAGGCTCCTGGCTGAGCAGAAAGCCCAATGCAGGGCTCTATCCCAGGACCCAGGACCCTCGGATCATGACCTGAGCCGAAGCAGAGGCTTTAACCCACTGAGCCACCCAGGCGCCCCAACTTGGTGTTTTTTAGAAGGCTGTGATTACTATAATGTAAATGTTATTTTCTAACTTTTTTTAATCTGATAGCATTATTTATTTATTTTATTAATATTGATTGCTCCGGCTAGTATGTTTTAGATGGCCATCTATTTTTATGTACAACTGATTTAAAATTTTTTTAAATTTCACCAAATGTCTAATTTTTTTTTAAAGATTTTATTTATTTATTTGACAGAGAGAGTTCTCACGTAGACAGATAGGCAGGCAGAGAGAGGGGGGGAAGCAGGCTCCCCGCCAAGGAGAGAGCCCAATGCGGGGCTCAATCCCAGGACCCTGAGATCACTACCCGAGCTGAAGGCAGAGGTTTAACCCACTGAGGCACCCAGGCGGCCCCACCAGATGTCTAATTTTTAAGATCTTAAAGTATTTTAATACAAATGAAACAAGGAAAAAGATTTTTCAAAGATTGTTTAAACTTCAGTCCTATTTTTCTAAATGAATTATAAACTATAAAATCAAAATATTTCTAACAGTATGTTTTAATTATTTACAATGGTGTCATTTTATTAATATGTAGTATGAGTCTCAAAAACACTTGAATATTATGGGAAAATTTTAAGAAGCAGTTGAGTAAAATCAGAAAAAATTAAACCAAATCATACTGTTGAGAGATTACTTTCTTTTTTTTTTTTTTTTTAAGATTTTATTTATTTATTTATTTATTTGACAGACAGAGACCACAGGTAGGCAGAGAGGCAGGCAGAGAGTGAGAAGGAAGCAGGATCCCCGCTGAGCAGAGAGCCTGATGCAGGGCTCCATCCCAGGATTCTGATATCATTACCTGAGCTGAAGGCAGAGGCTTTAACCCACTGAGCCACCCAGTGCCCAGAGAGATTACTTTTAAAATTTGGTATCCGGTATATTATTTCATACTTTTACTCATGCATATATATGTGTGTATTTTTATATATTTTTAATAAAATGAGATTGTGCTTGGTAGAAGTGAATTAAAGCTATGTTTAATTTACTCTTCAGCTCATTCATAAATTTCATATCAGCACAGTTCAGCTGTTGTTATTTTTCTCAAATATGTAGTGATCCCTACGTTCTATTCTTTACATATGAGGTTGCCTGTTAGCCTCTCGGAGTAGGAGTTACTACAGACCTTCCTTCGGTATGTCTGTAGTCATCTCTTTTACTTGAGAATGTCTAGTCAAGCACTCCCTGCATCTCCAGCCAAAGTTTCTGTAGTCACTGCTACCATGTAGCCTCCGAAGCCCATTTTTCTACTCCTTGGGACAAGCAGAGAAAGGGAGAATGCAAGGGATTAATTCCCTCCTATGCATATTTCAAAGAATTATGCTATCTCTTGCTCTACTAACCTTCCCGTACTTCTATTTGCTAACTAAAAGTTTGAATATCTTCTGTTTTCTGTGAGTCTAGGGCTGTGTTTTACTTTTTCTACTCCACTCATCATCATTTGCTCATTCAGCAGTTATTTGTTGCATATTGACTGTGTATAAAAAAAGCAAAGCACCAAAGAGACAGTAGTGGCAAGTCGTACAAGACCATTGTCCTTAAGGGAAAAGAAAGAATTGAACAAATAATGAAAAGCAATGGTAATATTTTACAAAAACATAATGTAGTACTAGAGTGAAAAGGGGTATATACATAACGATGAAGAGGACCTGCTTGGTAAGAATGGCTATCTTCCTTACTAAGGAATTTTTCAGAAACTCTGGACCAATAAGATAACTTTCTATGATTTTGAGAACAGGAAAAACAGAATGCTGAAGTATCTCTCCTTAAGCTACATCTACCTTTGTTTAATATGCAAAGATCACTGAAAAAATTTGGAAATAAGTTTTTTGTTAACTTAGGTTACCTTTTGTGTATATAAATAATGTGTATAAAAACTGTAAGCAGTACCACCGCCACAAAAATAAATACCTATTGGGGCGCCTGGGTGGCTCAGTGGGTTAAAGCCTCTACCTTCTGCTCAGGTCGTGATCCCAGGGTCCTGGGCTCAAGCCCCGCATCGGGCTCTCTGCTCAGCAGGGAGCCTGCTTCCCTTCCTCCTTCTCTGCCTGCCTCTGCCTACTTGTGGTCTCCGTCTGTCAAATAAAATAAATAAAATCTTTTAAAAATAAATAAATAAATACCTATTTAATGGAAATAAAATATTTTGAATATTTTTGTAATGTCCACATGTAAGCAGCATGGTACAGTTTTAGGCTGCTGTGGACCATGAGATAGTTAGTTGACATTGACCTGACATTAGAAAAGCCAACTGACATTCTACAAGTGAGTTATGCATAGTATGTAAGTTATGAGTTGTTTATAGTAATGATTAACTTACACTTTTATCTAGATATTAAATGGCTAGTATGCCTTCCAAAAAGTTCTGGTATAAAAAATTTCATGTTATGCAATCCCTTAATTCCATTAAAAGATTACTCTCACTAAACATTGAACAACTCTTTAAACATATTATTAAAGAGGTACCAAACATGCCCAGGGCACTCCATGTTTTGGTTTGTTCCTGCTAATTATGTTGTCTGATTTTTTTTTTCTCATTTAATTCATCTTGAACCTCTTTCCATACAAGTAAATAAAATGTCTTGATTATAAATATAATTATGGTTTATCATGATTAATCACAATTTACTTAACCAAATTCCTGTTGTTGAACTGTAATATTTTTGCCATTAGAAAAATGTTGTTCTGAACAAATCTATATTTGCATCTGTGTATTTTTTCGGTTGTTTCGTGTAAATATAAAAATTTGTAAATGAGATTATTAGGTCCTAATATTCTTGATACTTGTTGCTAACCTGCCTTCCAGAGTGTACCAATCTGTAATTCCAGCAGGATTATTTATACTAGAGTACCCATTCCTATATATTCGTACCAAACTTTTATAATTATTTCGCCAATTAGAACTATATAGTAGGATGTGATTGCTTTGCTTTTTTGAATACAGTGAACTAAATATTTTTTTCATTCGATAAGCAAATCAGACTTTCCTCACTTCCTTCCTTTGGTTTCTTTTTCTCTGGCATGATTATGATATAAGGAAATATTTGCATATGACTGAGTGTGCTTTATGTATGTGTGTGTTTCAAGAGAGTAAATGAAATGGTCATTCGTGTACCTACTTCATTTTTTTGGTCAATATATATCTTTTCCTTAAGGATTTTCAAAATACTTCATATATTAAGGAATATTATATTATATATATACATATATAAGGAATATTATATCAATCTAATATTATCACATGTTGCTGATTCCCCCAGTTTGATCTTAACCTTCTAAATTTTTTTCATATCTACAGAAGTAATAAATTATATGTTAAACTCTTTTGGAGAGAATGTATGGGAACAGGGATTTTTATACATTGTTGATGAGAGACTAAGGGAGACTAAGCAGACATGGAAAGAAATATGATTTATAATCCTTGATTGATGTTCAATTAAGGGGAGTAACAACTAGGAAAAACATTGTTTAATGTAACACTTTATTTATATAGAAATAAATGATGTATCTCTGATTCTAAAATATCATTGTAAGAATAATAGCACAAAACTTGAAGGTAGTAGTATCATTGTATGTATCATATTTCAAGTAAGTGAAATGATGAGTTTTTTTTAGAATTTACTAGGAAACTATAGTTGTTACAACCATTTAATTAATAAAATATAATTATTTATATTTGAACTTTGCTGCTCAGTAAATTTTAAATTTTTAACTCTCCAGTTTCTGCAATATAGCTAACTAACTGTACATAGTATTATTTTTAATTTTCTAGAAACATTACCTTCAAAATCAATTATGTTTATAACTTGTAATAAAATTTACACTTGGGTAAATGATATTCTAAATTACTGTCTTTTGAAAATATGGTCTTAGCAAGTTAAAAAAATTGAATATCATGTAATGCTGACTGTTTTGCACTGAAATACAATGGAAAGTGGTATAAAATAAATTCAAATTTTTTTTTTTTTTTTTTGCTCTACTATGGCTTTAATAGCAGGGATGATTACTTGCAAATGAACAGCTGCATCTTTAGCACCACAAGCTTAAATTAAGGTCCCAAAGTCCCATAGGTTTTACATTCCATGACATGTTAGCAAGAAACTTACAAATATAGAAAGGCTCATGTTCTAAGATAGAACACAATTCATATAATATCCATGATTAGCAAAGCATATAAAATTCAGATCAACAGTAAGCTGTATGAGAGAAATAGGAAATGATGAAAGAGAAAAAAAGGAAGAAGAAACTTTGGTTTCTGTTAAAGTTGAATAACAGTAAAAACAAACTGTTTTCATCACAGTAACAGTGTAGAAGAAATTGATTTAGTTTATATTATTACTCTGAGCAACTGATTATTTTAAATTTCTCATTTTGTTCTAATCTGAAATATCTTCACATGGCTCTTGTAATACTTAATGATATAAACTCCTAGGCTATATGAATTTTTCTCTTATTTTCATTTTTATAAATGAGAAAAGAATGACTGAATGTTTTCAATTCATCATAAGCAAACACTTCAAGTTAAGGTTTGGTTATTTTAATAGCTGAAAACTTTTATAACAGCATAGTAAGTATTTTGTTCTGCTCAAATAATGACTAACCTTTAAAATCTGTTGTATCAAGTATAGTGTTAGTTTTGCTTGAAGTTTACTGAAAATGAGAATGAAGAACTCCCAATACAAAAAAAAGGATTGTACTTGATTGTTTACCAATAACTGTGTGTTTTTCTTAATAAGGTAATAATTTAAAAATGAACTTCCTAGTTGGATTAACAAGAAACTACAGTAATCTGACCACTCTTTCCCTATACTTAAAAATTATGTCAAAATTCAAAACAAATCTATTGATTATTTCAGTTAGGCATACTTCTAGTAAATTTTTCATTAAAATAACCTTAACAGTTGGCATTCATCAGCCCTTCATATTGGGTTGTACACAATATATGTATTCGCAATATGGGATTTGTATACCTGTTCATATGCTTTAAAGCAACATGTAGCTCCTCTTTCGTAGCACTTGTACAACTAGATGTCATTATATGGCCTCTTTATTTGGTCTAGCCCTAGATACACTAGCAAAATAAGACGATTATCTTAGCAATATCTAGACAATTGTAATGGAAATTATTTCCAATCTTAAATTGATATTATATCTTCCTTTTTTAACGTCTTGTCTTTATGTTTTTACAAATAAGAGTGAATGGCTTTTTTTAAATTATAAGATGAGCCCTTCATATATGAATTTGATTTGTGGCATTTTAGTGTTGGAGAGCATGTTCTGCAAAATATTGCTTGCTTGGGTAGGATGTTAACAGGTGTTACATGCATAAAGCTGTTATGGATAAATACATTTATAAAAATTTATGTGGGGGGGCACCTGGGTGGCTCAGTGGGTTGAAACCTCTGCCTTCAGCTCAGGTCATGATCCCAGGGTCCTGGGATCGAGCCCCACATCGGGCCCTCTGCTCTGCAGGGGGCCTGCTTCTCTACCTCTCTCTCTGTCTGCCTTTCTGCCTACTTGTGATCTCTCTGTCAAATAAATAAATAAAATATTAAAAAAAAAACTTAAAAAAAAAAGTTATGTGGGGTTCTTTATTGTAGGACTTCATATTTTAATATGCTAACATGTATTATGAATCATTCAGAGAGGAGGTTATTTTACGCAGTTTTTCCCCTCAAAGTATTGGACCAGAAACTCCTGTTTTTCATAGAGCATATTGTAGGGCAAGTGTTATGTAAAATTTACTTAGAGAAGTGCTAGACTAGCATTTGGGGGTTTTAATGCTTTAAAAAATCTTGTATCTTCCTCTTCAACTTATCTTTAAAAAAGGTGATTGTATAACACAATTATGTTTTTTTTTTCTTTTAAGAAATACTTCTCACGATTCCTGAATTTTCTTGAGGTGGCAACTTCAAAACTTTTACCAATGCAGTCATATTATTCAACTCATAATATCTGTTTTTCTTATAAATATTTTCTGTGATCACAGAAATATCTTTCTGGGATAGGTTCTTCCTTTCTTTCCATCTTCATCTCTTTTCGTATTTCACTTGAACTTTTTTCCCAACTCCGTAGAGCTACTTACATGGGACATCATGGTTCTGACAAACCTTTGGTTCTCAAACTTCTTTACCTTAACACATGTAGTTCTCTCTTTTGGAATAGCCCTTTCTTACTTCATATCTGCTGGTGAACTCTTCCTTCATATGACTTAAAACTCAGGTTGAGAACCACTCAGTAAAGCTTTACTGAGTTAATTAATACCTGCCATCTATTTATACCTCCATGCAGGCGTATTTATTAAGTATTTGACACACATGCATGTATGTAGGATGCTGTGGGCAAGTTGGAATGGATAAGTTGTGTATACCTCTTCTGCTAACATGGTATCTGAGGAACATAGGAGTACATAAAGTCATGTGTATTTTCTCCAGACTAAGTGTATTCAAAGTCCTTGTAAATTTTTTTACAGCTACACACTATTGTACCCATGAAGTTTCTATATCACTTTGTTATTTTTCTTTTTTGAGTTACAGGTAAAGAATAGTAGCCTAGCTTTAAAGTTTCCTATCAGTAGGGCCTTTCTACCTTGTGTTATTAGAAATTGGACACAGAAGAAAAATTAATCTGTGGTGTCTTACACATTCACATTGTTTTATGTATAGTTCGAGATTGTTGGTCTCTAATTTTAAATATGCTGGAACAATTTGTAAGAAGACTGTATGTTTATTCCTTTTAAATCAGTTCACAGAAAATTTCTTAATATTCCCAGGTTTAACCTGTCAGGGCTCTTTTGTAGATCTTATTCAGAAATAAGATTTTTGTAAAGTATTCAGAAACATTTACTCCTAATGTCAAATTTGTATTGTGTTCATTTGTGTTTCTGTGATATTTCAGCTTGGTGTAATACACTATATTTGCTTAGAACATATGCAGACACCTATAATTTTGATTCAACAAAAGAAAAAGACCAGGGATAGTTTTACTCTAATAAAATTATTTTACTATTAAGGTTAACACATGGACATTTATTTTCAGAATATTTGGATTGATTATAGATGCTTATATAATAATCATTTCATTGGGTCTGTTAGAGACTCATTGAATAAATAAATGTTTTTATGGCCCTTAAATTTAAAGTCAGATGTTCTCAGATTTTTACATAGAAATGCTCATGATCAATACATTAAAACTTTAATTTAGCTTTCAAAAATTGTAGCAGAATTTGATCAAATAGTTTAATTGAAAAAAAAGACATTTATTTTTTTTCCTAGTAGTGGGTAGTTTTGGTATTCTAGTAGGTGCCGAACTTAAAATGTCCTACTTTGATATACAACAGTATTATATGCCTTATTCTGTGGTCAGGATTTGACATTTTATCACTATAATTATCAAGTTTAATTGGAATGTTTCAACTATACTCTTTATTTGGCTAATGCTGAGAATTGGTTTACTAGGATCTTTTTCCTTGGGAAAGCCCTTTATAAAATTACTCTGTGGAAATGAGTGTCCCTTGGAAGGAATAATCATAAGACATTGAGCTGAGTTCCTATCCATTGATGTTTCTAAAAGAATGGGAAAGAAGAACATGTCTTTTGAAATAAAAGTGTATGGTGTATGTATTTGTTTATAGATTTTAGTAGGAAACCATGTATGATAATGACCCTTAGTAAATAGAAAATAGTCTAATAATGGTCCTTTATTATACTTGGTTCTGTTGGTAGTTCATTTGTTTAATACTTCTCTGTATTTCCCCTCTTTTGATATTTATAATAGAGTTTAATGTAATCAATATGGATCAGTAAAATCTTACTGTAATATGGTTTATCAAAGGCCCCAATTTTAATCCATTAAATAAATAATTCTTTATTAACAGTCTGCTAAGTTTTGGGCTGGGGATATAGCTGAGAACAAAACAGCCATGGTTTCTGTCCTCTTTGACCTTTTGTTCTAATTGGGAGAGGCAACAATGAAGTAAACAAATAATAACAAAAGAAGAATTTCAGAAAGTGATAAGAATCATGGAGAAAGTAAAGAACTTAAAGTGAATGAGAGTGAGCTATTTCCTGGATGTTAAGTGAGAACTCTTTTTTGATGTGGTGTCACTGAACCATGGTCTTAATGTGAGAAAGGGGCCCTCCATAAGAAAAGACAGAGGAAAATGCTCTTAAGGTAGAAGTCAGTAGGAAAAAAAGGCCTAAGTGAGAATAAGCCTTGGCATGTTCCAGTGACTAAAAAAGACCCAGCTCCCTGGAGTGAAGAAAAAGAAGGGAAAGTAATATGAGATGAGGAGTGAAAACTAAGCAGAGGCCAAATCATGATTGGTTTTGAAAGCCAAAATAAAATTTGGATTTAGCTCCAAGATGAGAATACACTGATTTTAAACTGGTAAACTATATATGATTTGCATATTTAAGAAATTACTTTGAGCAAGGAATGGATTTATAGAGATGCAAGGAGTAAAACAGCCTGTCCTGTTTAGAGACAGTGATGGCTTGGACTAGGGAGGTGTCAATAGAGAGTGAATTCATAATATATTTTTATGGTATTTACAACCATGGAACTAAAATAGTTAATGTGGCAAGAGTATAGCAACCAGAAAACCAAAGGAAGAAAGTGTTTGCATAAGGCAGAAATGGTTAACTGAGGCTACTGTATGGAGAGGAAAGATAAAATATCTTAATATTAAACCATTTACTATTTGTCTTCATTGCTATAATTTACCAACATCCCTATCATTCTGCCTTGTTGACTGAAAACTTTAGCGTCTGATTTACTATCTACCTTCATACCTGTACTCCTGTTCAGTCTTTGTTTCCAAAAACTTTGAGAGAAAATGTAATGGCAAAGACAGCAAAGGAGTGGCAAAGTGGAGCAAGGGAAAGATCTAAATAGTTTGTGGCCCTGACTAACCCGGGATTTGCCCCAGTTGCGAGTGTTCCGTGGGACTTAAAGAACTAAAGGAACAGACAAATTTAATCAAGGGGTGAAACTAAAAGGAACATTCATAGAGGTTTGGGATATGGAGCACGTGTTGAAACTGAAGTAACAGAAGGCACATTGAAGAGGTTTAGGGGACAGAAAAAGGTAGGGAATTGGGTCAGATTTAGAGGAGACTATTAGCGTAGACTATTAGCAGATACTTCTGCTGGTAACTTAGATATATAGGAAATGAGGAATGGAAATCTCTACTAGGAAGATGAACAGCTAAAAGTTTAGTCCTGTTTATTATTTTAAAGGTCTTATACCACAGACCATTCTTTTCTGCTCCTTAAAATGATGTATTGTTCTTTAACGGGAGAGGAGCAGGAGTAGTGAGATACTGAGGTGTGGTAGCCACTGGACAGGGGAACAGTTGACTCAAATGGAAGGAAACTCAAAGACTGATTTACAGGGAAAGGCTAATGAGTAAAAGCAGGAGACCAGAAACTACATAGAAAGTGAACAGGAAACCTAAGAACTGAATCCCTTCTAAAAGAAAGGAGGCCAGAGGAAAGAAAGCCAGTCATCTGTCCTCACATGGGTCAGAAGCCAGTGGGTAACCAGGAGTCCAAGGATCTGTCTTCAAGTGGATTAGAAGTCAAGAGGACTAGCCAAAGAGTCAGGAGGTTTAAGTCTATGGAGAGTTTAGTATTCCTATGATAGTGCATGAATATATCTTGACACGGAATCACTCTTACCTGCAGGTAATATCTAGCCTGAGATTTCTCCTGTTGACAAACCTTATTCATAACCTTTTAGTAATTCAGAGTAAGAGAGACAAAGATAGGAGATGGGCGTATATGATACAGGAATTGGAATTACAGAAAATTATTCTTATAGAAACACAGTTTTGCCATTTTCTAGGACTTTTTTTTTGAAACTAAGAATATAATGGGTAAGTCAATTAATTTTAGTTCATGATGTCACAGAAACTTATCTGAACAGTAGCTTCCTGTTTTGCGCTACAGTCAAACTGGTGTTAGATGTAGTCTCTATTTTCATATCTCAACTTTAGCCCTTTTAACTCTAATATAGTGTGATATTCTTTAGTTTTTAACTCTTTAACACTGTCAAAAACATGAATTGACAACATACACCATTGTCTTTTTACAACAGAGAATATGAAAGTAATTTTTAACAAATTGAAGAACTTTGAAAAACTTCTGAACCTCAACTTCAGCCTCCAAATACATTGTGGCGTGCTGCAGCCACTTATTTAAATAAGATATTTGGCTACTTATTCTCAACATTATGGTCATAGCAAAACTATCACGCACAGTGAGAGCATATAGATTAGCAGGATGTCTTAGTGGAAAGTTTGTATTTTCTTTCTTAATAAATTATTGCCATTTTTTTCAACATGATAAAAGACATTTATGGAATCCAGAGCTAACATTACATTCAATAGTGAAACTCTGAAAGCTTTAATCCTAAGATCAAGAACAAGACAAGGATACCCGTTTTCAGCACCATTATTCAACATTGTACTGGTAGTTCTAGCCAGAATGATTGAACAGGGAAAGATTTTAAAAGGCATCCAAATTGGAAAGGAGGAAGTAAAATTATCTCTTTTCACAGATGACATGATCATATATATATATATATATATATAGTAAAGAATCTGTAAAAAACTACTAGAACTAATAAATTCAGCAAAGTTATAGGGTGTAAAGATCAGCACACAAAAATCAATGTATTTGTGTACAACAGCAATGAGCAATTCCAAAAGGAAATTAAAAAAGCAATTTCATGTGCTATAGCATCTAAAAGAATAAAATACCTGGAGATAAGTTTCTAAATAAGTGGAAAATCATCCAGTGTTCATTGGTACAAAGACTTAATATTGTTAGGATGCCAATACTACCCAAAGCAATCTACAAATTCAATTAACTCTCTATTAAAATTCCAACAGTCTTTTTTTACACAAATGGAAATCACAGTCTTCAAATTCATATGGAATTTCAAGAGGCCTTGAATAGCTAAAACAATCTTGAAAAAGTACGAAGTTGGTAATTCACTCTTCCCAGTTTCAAACATTACTACAAAGCTACAGTAATCAGAACATTGTGATACTTACATAGGGATAGACATAAAGACTAATGGAATAAACCTATATACATGAAGGTATTTGTAAATCATATATATATACACTAAGGCTTAGCATATATAAAGAACTAAAACTCCACAACAAAAAGACAAAAACCATATTATGGGAAAAGGGGGTGAATAGGCATATCTCCACAGAGAATATACAAATGGTCAATAAGCAATGACCATTTGTATATTTAGTAATGTTTAGTAGTTACTAAACATTATTAATCATTAGAGGATTGCAAATCAGTTGTGCAAGTGATGGCTAGTTATTAAAAATAAAGAAAAAAATAGATGTTAGTGAGGAGATGGTGCTTATACATTGATGGTGGGATCATCCGCTTCATCATGGTGCATCATCTGTGGAAAACCGTTAAGCTCTTCCTCAAAAATCTACATATAGAATTGCCATATTGCCCAGCAATTCCACTCCTAGATATATACTGCAAAGAACTCAAGACATAGACTTGAGGACATAGACTCAAGCAAAGACATAGACTCAAGCAAATACCTGTACATTAATGTTAATGCAGCACTATTCACAATAGTCAAAAGATGGAAACAACCAAGTGTCCATCAGCAGATGAACAGATGAACAAATATGAGATATAGACATAGGGGAAATTATTTAGCCATAGAAAGGAATGAAGTTTTCATATATTCTACAGCATAACTGAAAAAAATATGTCAAGTGAAATAAGTAAGATAAAGGGCAAATAGTGTATGATTCTACTTATATCAAATATTTAGAATAGCAAATTCATAAAAAACATAGATTAGCGGTTACTAAGGAATGTGGGGAAGAAGTGATAGGGATTTATTTCTTAATGGTTAAACACTTTCTGTTTGAAATGATTGAAAAAAATAGAAATAGTGGCGATATTTGTACAGCCTTGTGGATCAATCAGTGCCACTGAATTTTATAATTAGAAATTGTTTAAATGGCAGGGGTGCCTGGGTGGCTCAGTGGATTAAGCCGCTGTCTTCGGCTCAGGTCATGATCTTAGTGTCCTGGGATCAGACCCACATCGGGCTCTCTGCTCAGCAGGGAGCCTGCTTCCTCCTCTCTCTCTGCCTGACTCTCTGCCTACTTGTGATCTCTGTCTGTGTCAAATAAGTAAATATAATATTTAGAAGAAAAAAAAAGAGAGAGATTGATACTGAAAAAAAAAAGAAGTGGTTTAAATGGCAAATTTTGCTATATGTAACTTACCACAATTTAAAATATTTTGCTGTTTTATATCATCTCAACACAAGTTAAACTGCTCAAAATTAATACCTTTTTTTAAAAAAAAAGCCTCTTTAATGAAGGATTCCATATACTCTTGAAACTTATCATTTTCCCAAACTTTACAAATTTACCTTCCCATATTCCTTCCCCCAGCAAGTTAATGGGTCACAATTCTTCATGCTTCCTCTACATTCATTCGATATAGTGCATGTGAGCAACAGTATGACATTTGTTATCTTTCACTAACTTGAATAATTTACTCCCTCTTAAAACCTATGCAAATGTGGACCTTGACTTTGTATTTGATTTATAAGCTCCTGATAAAGATGGGAATCTTTTTCAGAATAACTCTGTTTTTAAAGAAAATATGGAATAAGGTCACCGATTATACTTTGGTAATGCATAAATCTATATTGCATCTCAAAGTGACAATTTATATGTTAGGAACAGAACTATCACCAGAGATGTTTATTTTGTTGCTCTCAGCTTGCATCAGCAGCACTTCGATTTTTTAGGATGCTGCATATCCACTGGTATGTTTCTTTCTTTACCTTCAAATGACTTTGATTAGCTATGCATGCTACCACTGGTCATGCCTCTGAGTTTCTAAGCTTAGTTTGATATCACATGTTTGTTCCAGCCTGTTTTTCCAGCTTCCAGGCATGGTCTGCAAACTTCTGCAAGTGGATTCCTATTACTACATAAGGAATAGCTAGAAAAATTCTAAGTGCAATTTTTCTGATAGCAAAAATTTGTGAATACAAAATAAATGTCAAAAATGGTGACAGTGATTGGTAATGGCAGGAAAATCAGGCTGTCTGTTTTACGTATACATGTAAAAACATAAACTTTTAATAGAACTTAGTCATGGCAGTTTTATATTCCTGTAATCATGATGGAAGTTAAAAGGTAGTTATACTAACCAATCTAGGATTCTAGGTCTGAATTTAAAAGCACAACCTATGCTAAGGATGAATGAACAACTGGTTATCATTTTAACTGTTGGTAGGGCCTTTTGCGTAGCCTCAGAATTTAAAAACTGCAAATGAATTACAATATTTATGAGAACAATTGCAATTGTTACTTTGAATTTTCAGATATGTCTACTTTTCAAACCTTGGGTTCTTCAGAAGTTAGTGTCTCCTATGCTCCTGATGCCACTTTATGGGAATGTCTGTAAATGACCATGCCATTTGCATGGATGGGACAGAGAATGAGTAAACAAGAAGCTGGAGATGTACTCTAATTCCCATTTATTCTCTTATCTTAAATTATTTGAAGAATGAGTATTTTCAGATTTTTCTTTAACTTATACTTTCATTCTTTGGCTTGACTGAGAATAAATCAGTGTTAAAGCATGCTCTGTAAACAGAATCAAGCCTTTGCTACATTGTAACTAAAGCATGTTATAATGGCCCTTTTCAAATTTTTACAGTTTAGAAGTAGAGACTTGATTGTATGGAGAGTTAATCACCTGAAGGAGAAAAGCAATTATTACTTTGTATCATAAGATGTCAATTCCTATGATTTCCTTTTTTTAAAAAAGTCTCTTCTTGAGATAGTATATTTTTTCCTTAGAATTGTAGGGTAGGGACGCCTGGGTGGCTCAGTTGGTTAAGCAGCTGCCTTCGGCTCAGGTCATGATCCCGGCGTTCTGGGATCGAGTCCCACATCGGGCTCCTTGCTCGGCAGGGAGCCTGCTTCTCCCTCTGCCTCTAGCCTGCCACTCTGTCTGCCTGTGCTTGCGCTCTGTATCTCTCTCTCTAACAAATAAATAAAATCTTAAAAAAAAAAAAAAAAAAAAAAAAAAGAATTGTAGGGTAGGAGGAAGCATTATCAAATGTGCCTAACTATACAATGGTATAAAAGCTACAATTACAAATTGAACTTACTTTTTATAGCAATTTCCCTAGGTGCTTTTGTTGATTTGAAAAGTTGTTTTAAAAATTTTGCTAACGGTCCACACAGTTATTAACCATCTCCTGTGGTTTCTGTTCTCTGTAAGAAAGGTCAATCACTTATTTCATTTTATGGAATAAATCTGTGAAGTGTTTCTAATGGTATGACTCAGTGTATGTAAAAAAATTATCAGACTTGGATGAAAATTATTTTTCCATCATCTTAAATGGATGTAATTTGGTAGCCGGCCTAACATTACATTTTCAGAAGGTATATGGCATTTGACAAAACCTATATCTCTCTGTTATATTTGTTAGTTACATGTCCTTGGCCCAACTTTTTCAAGGTAGTATTATCTGCTCTGGTTATTGTGAATATTAAATGAGATCGTATATATATTAATAATATATTAAATACATGTATTTTTACACATTTTTTTAAAGATTTTACTTATTTATTTGACAGAGAGAAATCACAAGTAGATGGAGAGGCAGGCAGAGAGAGAGAGAGGGAAGCAGGCTCCCTGCTGAGCAGAGAGCCCGATGCGGGACTCGATCCCAGGACCCTGAGATCATGACCTGAGCCGAAGGCAGCGGCTTACCCCACTGAGCCACCCAGGCACCCTTTACACATATTTTAATAAAAGTCATAAGATGGTTTGTAAATTTAACTAAGTATAATCAACATTTAAAGCACTCATCTTACAATAATAATCTGAGATACATATTCTAAAATTACTTAAAATTTTAAGTTAGTTCTTCCCAGTGAGTATAGGGACATGGAAAAGAAAGCAAACCAAAGGAAAAGATGTATGATTGTGAACTTCAGAGAAGACCTTTGAATGGCTTCATTTCTTGAAATTGCTAAAGTATATATTTTCCCCTGAAAGAATGTAATACTACATTTCTATACCTACCAGACCTTTAAATATCCTTAAGTGGGGCTTTTGCTGGTGTAATTACCTTAAATACCCTTAAATGGGACTTTTCCTGATGTAATTACAGTAATAAATATGGAATGCATATAAGTCAACTATTTATAAAGGCATTAATAGGAATAGATGTTGCTTATATATAGGTCATTATAGAAGATACATATTAAAGACATGGCAACATTATCTGTTGAAAGGTATAATATTAAAAACATGTATTTTCAAGTATTAAAATCTTTCAACAGTTTTAATCTGTTAAATTTATCATTACTATTACTGTTATTTGCAACTTTTAAAATAATTTACATTTTGTTCTGTCTAACCTGAAATTTGTATAACATGTTAGTACAAGTGATGGGTAATCTGTAGTATATTATTAAATTTAAACTGAAGGAAAGCTAACAAGCTACTGCTTCTGCTTTTTTTTTTAACCACAAAAACATGCGAGTAATTAAATTACCATGATTATAGATTGAAAATAGTGAAATACTCCTTGAAGTGGCTTTATCCATACACTCTGTTTCAGTTTTATTGAAGTGTAGTTCACATAATATGTTATATTAGTTTCAGGTGTAAACGTAGTGATTCTGCAATTCTGTTCAATACCCAGTGCTCATCACAATAAGTGTAGTCACCCTCTGTCACCATACAGTGTTATTATGGTAGTATTGACCGTGTTCCCTATGCTGTACATTTCATCTCTGTGATTTATTTATTTTATAACAGGGAGTTTGTAACTTCTAATCCCCCCATTTCACCCATCCCCCATCCATTTCCCCTCAGGCAACCATCAGTTTGTTTTCTGTATTTATGATTCTATTTATGCTTTTTTAAAAAATTTCTTATTGTTTAAGAATAAATTCACTTGGGCGCCTGGGTGGCTCAGTGGGTTAAAGCCTCTGCCTTCAGCTCAGGTTATGATTCTAGGGTCCTGGGATCGAGTCCCGCATCAGGCTCTCTGCTCCGCAGGGAGCCTGCTTTCTCCTCTCTCTCTGCCTGCCTCTCTGCCTACTTGCGATCTCTGTATGTCAAATAAATAAATAAAATCTTAAAAAAAAAAAAAGAATAAATTGACTTACATAAATCTTGGGATTACCATTTTATTACTGCCCAGAACTATATAGTTGAGTCCAAGTTATTATGGAAGTGTTAAATATATTTGAATTATATAATAAATCAGGAGATATTTCTTAAATGGTAAAAACTAAATGTTATATTGAAAAAATTGAAACTTTATTCAGAATATATGCTGCTCAGAATAAGTAATTTCTCAGTCCTATAAGAAGCCCTTATCTTACTGTAAAAATTATCAAAACATGTCATGCTTTATTCTAAATGTGTTTTTGCCTATTGCAAAGTTAATTGGCACTTCCACTTTCTCAGTCCTTTTCAAGGCCAAAATCATTGTCAGTAGGTTATCCTAGAATTATTAATATTCTACTAGATTTTTATATTGGTTTTTCATTTTGAGATGTTTCACTGTCATTCATCCAACCAGATCGCTTACTTTAGATTGATACTGGTATTTCCTAAAGAATTATATATTTGCATTCTTGTCATAAAATACTAGGATATATCTCAGTAATAGTATAAACCAATTCATTTTCTTTCTTTTTTTTTTAAAGATTTTATTTCTTTATTTGACAGAGAGAAATCACAAGTAGATGGAGAGGCAAGCAGAGAGAGAGAGGGAGGGAAGCAGGCTCCCTGCTGAGCAGAGAGCCCGATGCAGGACTCGATCCCAGGACCCTGAGATCATGACCTGAGCCGAAGGCAGCGGCTTACCCCACTGAGCCACCCAGGCGCCCAAACCAATTCATTTTCTTTTTTTTTTTTTTTAAAGATTTATTTATTTACTTATTTATTTGACAGAGAGAGAAATCACAAGTAGGCGGAGAGTCAGGCAGAGAGAGAGAGAGAGAGAAGCAGGCTCCCGCTGAGCAAAGAGCCCGATGCGGGGCTCGATCCCAGGACACTGAGATCATGACCTGAGCCGAAGGCAGAGGCTTAATCCACTGAGCCACCCAGGCGCCCCACCAATTCATTTTCTTAACAAACAAAATGTTCACTAATTTTCATTACAGTTGGCAATCAGAAATATGTGGGTCAAATCATTAGTATATGCCCATTATTCTAGACTAGATTCATTCTAATGGACGTGAAAATTTATAACTTACTATACTTTTTGAAATCATTTCCCCAGATATATCTGTTTTATACACATTAACTGATCTTAGAAACCCAAAGAAGGTAACTGGTTTGTTAGACATTTTATGAATAAATAGTTCTTAAAACCAATCACATATGTTTTCAATATACAGATAAGAACATTTAGAGTCACTTTTTCATTTACTCAAAAAATAATTCTTTTTTCTTTTTAATTTTTTTCTCAGTGTTCCAAAATTCATTGATTATGCACCACACCCAGTGCTCCATGCAATACATGCCCTCCATAATATTCACCACCACGGTCACTCCACCATCTACCCTCCTCCCCTCCAAAACCCTCAGTTTGTTTCTCAGAGTCCACAGTCTCTCGTGATTTGTCTCCCCCTCCAATTCCCCCCAGCTCACTTCTCTTCTCCATCTCCCAATGTCTTCCATGTTATCCCTTATGCTCCACAAGTAAGTGAAACTATGTGATAATTGACTTTCTCTGCTTGACCTATTTCACTCAGCATAATCTCCTCCAGTCCCATCCATGTTGATACAAAAGTTCGACATTCATCCTTTCTGATGGAGACATAATACTCCATTGTATATATGGACCATATCTTCCCTATCCATTTGTCCACTGAAGGGTGTCTTGGTTCTTTCCACAGTTTGGTGACTGTGGCCATTGCTGCTATGACCATTGGGGTACAGATGGTCCTTCTTTTCACTACATCTGTATCTTTGGGGTAAATACCCAGTAGTGCAATTGTAGGGTCATAGGGAAGCTCTATGTTTAATTTCTTAAGGAAATCTCCACATTGTTTTCCAAAGTGACTGTACCAACTTGCATTCCCACCAACAGTGTAAGCATCCACAGTATACCAGGCACTATTCTAGATACTTGAGGATGTAGTAGTGAACATACAGACAAGGTCCTTTTATATTTTACTTTAATTTTTATCTTTGCTCATACTGTTATTGTTCCCCAATTTTCTCCATAGCATGAATTCATTTCGTATTCTCTCTATATATTTTATGTTTTATTTATTTGTATTTGTTTTATGTATAGTGTCTATATGAACTAGAATATGAACTTCATGAACACAGAAGGATTTGTCTTGTCACTCGACTTCTAGTGTAGTACCTAAAATTTAGTAGGTACTTAATAGATTTTTGTCAAATGAATGAATTGAATAAAAGGAGGACAAGGAGTGTGTGATATCCTGAAAGCTAAGCAGAATGTTTTTAGAACCAAATGGTCAACTGTGTCAAATGCTGCTGATGGGTTGAATTACATAAAGACATGAAGACTGGATTTACCCAGGTATAGCTATGACGAATGATTTGTATGGGGTGAGGGACAAAAACCATGTTAGAGTACATTCAAGAAAAATGGAAATGGTGAAGAAGCAAAAAGAGAGTATATTTTTATATATCTATATCTATAGATAGATGATAGATTGATGGATAGATATCATTCAAGGAATTTTGAGGGATAATGAAATTAAGCTGTAACTGGAGAGATGAGTATGAGGCCAAAAAAGCCTTTGAAATGTTTTTCTTATATTTTGAAAATTCCAAATCTACAATAAAAGAGTATACAGTGAACCCCCTTATGCCCTTCACATATACCAGCAATATCAAGATTTTTGTTGACTTATTTTATTTACTCATTTTTGTTGTTGCTGCAGAAATATTTTGAAGTGAATTCCAGTCATTTTAGCTGTATGTATTCCAGTATGCATCTAAAAAAAAAAAAAAGAAAGAAAGAAAAAAATAGCAGGTTTTTACACAACCTGATGCCATAATCACTCCTAAAATTAACAGCAATTCCTTGATGCTATCTAATACCTAGTTCTTATCATATTGCCACAGTTGTTTAAAATAAAAGTTTTTTTATTCTAAGTCCAGTCAAATTCTAATTTACATTTGATCATTATATCTCTAAAGTTTCTTCTAGTCTAGAGTACCATCCCTCTTTTATTGATGAAGCAAGATCAATTGATCGGTAGACTGTCTTACATTCTTGATTTGTATCTTGGCTTCTTCATTGTGTCATTTTATTTATTTTTCTGTTTGCAATATTATTGTAAACTGTAATGTAGTGTAAATGTTTGATTAGACTTTTTCATCTACTTTGGGAAACATACTTCATAATTGGTGCCCTGAAGAGACACATTGTTCACTCTCATTCTTTCTTAAGGTAATGGTGATCAGTGAAGTCAATTGGTGAATGCCTTATGTTTCCATTCATAATTACCCATTAACTTTTCATCTTATGATTTGATGATCTTGGCCTAATTCAGTTATTTCACTTACTTTGCTAGAGGGTAATTTCTTAATTCTGTCATAAAGGAGGGATCTTTAAAAATTGAATAAATTGCATTTTTGTTGATGGAAATGATCTAATAGAGAAGGAAAAATCACAATGTTAGGAAGAACGTCAATACATGAAAAAATGGCAAAGTTGGTAGGTAAGAAAGAATAGAGTCCACTGCATAAGTGATTAGGAAATACCTCAGGTAGGAGCAGGAACAGTCTAAGTAACTTGCAAGGTTACAGTAGCACAAAGTAAGTATATTTTATTAAATTTCTATCAGAATTTTTCTATAGAATCGTTTTGATAATTGTACCTAATTTTAGAAGCATGCATTTTCAGTTTATAATATTGTATGTGAAATTAAAACTGAAACCATTTTAAATTTCACTGCCTATATTTGACATTGACCCTACTTGTTAGAGTTTTTCTAATTTCTTCCTCAAAAGTGATTTTTAAATTAATGTGTCTTATACATCTATATCCTTACATCATAAAAAATGGGGACATATACTTTTATGTAATTGTTTTTCAGCTTTTGTTGCTAGTCTGTTGTGAAGAGAAATAAATGCTACTGCTAAACAAATAAAATGATAAATAACTGGCAGTTTAGTTTAGCCACTAATGGAGCCTAAAAGTCTTTAAAATGACAAAAACAGCAACTTTTATGATTTATAGATGCATTTTCATTACACAGTTTGGTCATATACTTGACAGTTTTCTCTCTTGGTGACTTTCTCCTAAAAATTATAGTTTTGTGTCATCAGAGTGAAAAGGCCATTAGAGTTCAATAGAAGAATTTGACAGCATCTCTTCTGAAGCTTACAACAATTCCCATTGGTGGATGTACAATCTCCTTTTCCCCATTTTTTAAAATAGTAGTAGTTCTAATGATAGTGATATAATTTATTCTCAAAGAATACCTACTACAAATTTGAACCTATGAACTATCTCCAAATTGTCTCTCATATGCTATATGAAGTTCAGTTTTAGACAATCATATTTCTTTATGGCTCAGTGATTTCCATTTACTACCTATTGGTCTCTACACTCTGAAGAGTATTGTCACTCTTTTGGGGTTACTGTATTGTCTGCCATGACATGTACTCTATTATAAATTAGAATTTTAAAAGCAACTTGAATTATATAATCTCTTCAGTTACATAGTGCCATGTTATTGCTTTTTCAGAATCCCTGAAGCTGATTTCCTTTCCTGTTTTGGCATCCCCAAAAGAGCACTCTGTATTTGTTTTGGAGACAGGAATGTAATATGATGTTTTATTTTGTCTCCTAACTTGGATAGAACATATTGCATGAGCTACACTGACCAATTATTATTATACTTTCTAATCATTTATTGGACAGTTAATACAACCTTGTAAAGACTTCCCTAGATTAGCCCTATAAACTAGATCATTTTACCCAAGAACCACAGAGAAGAGCTAAATAGATAAGGATGAAGAAAAGCTGATTGGGAGAAACAGGAAATATTAAGCCCTCAAACTCACATGATATTTTTCAGATTCTCTTCATCTTTACAAAAGACATACTTGCTCTCTACTGAAATATATTGTACAACTTAAGAAACTAAGTTTTTCATTGACTTGAATCTTTGTTTAAAACATGAAGGTTGAATTTAGATGTATCCATATAATATTTATTACTCTTTAAAATTTTGTCCTTTTTGTAGAAGTAAGTATGAGAATCTTTTATTGTTCTTCTAAAAATTCTAAACTACTAGAAAAAATGGTTCATTGAGGTAGTTAATCCTTAAGGCAATATAAACCCCTTATGGTTATTTTAATGTTGGTAGCTTTGCAAATTTGTCCTTCCAAATGTACTTGGAAAATGTTTTATAGAGTGGCTTAGAATTTTTAAACTGTATTACCAAAAAGAAATGTGTTAAGTACTTACGATTTTTCATATTAATTGAGAAGCACATATTTTATAAATTTAGAAATAATCAATCTTTTGATTTTTTTGATAACTGTTTGGTAAAGAAATACTTCTAAGAAGTGAGTTTATATGTTGTGTTGAGGTGTTGAGTTTAATACCAACCTGCTGTAATGAGGCTCAGGATAGTCTGAAAACTAATCTTCTTTTGCCCTAAACATATAAAATGTATACGTATAAAATGAGTTATAGGACCATTGTATTAGATTCAACCAATTTCATTTTAGTCTTGTCTCACCTATTTCTACATGTTATTTACTAGATGTGAAATGAACACTATTAATTAATATTTATCAATTATCCATAAATTTCAAATTTCATAGGCTATTTTTTAAGATTTTATTTATTTATTTGTTTATTTTATTTATTTGTTGTTAAGATTTTATTTATTTATTTGTTGGGAGAGGGATAAGCTGGCTCCACGCTGAGCATAGAGCCTGACATAGGATTTGATCTCATTACCCTGATGACCTGAGCCAAAATCAAATCAGATGCTTGACTGACTGAGCTACCCAGGCACTCCATAAACTATTTTAAAATTTTGTTCTTAACTCTGATATTCTGTCTTACTATTAAAATTACAAATAAAGGTAGTGTTGACTCATTTATCTAATAAATATTTATTGTGCACCTGTTATGTACCAGGGACTGTTAAAGACTTTGGGAAACTATGGCACAAAACAAAACAAGTTAATCTACTATCCTCTGAGAGTTTGCATTCTAGTAAAAAAGTTAAAAATAAACAAATATACAATATCAGGTAGGGTTGTTGCTATGATTAAGAGCATGGTACATGACTAGAGGATGGTAGAAATGAAGAAATTTACCTACTATGTAAACTTTCCAAGACTTCCTCTACCCACCAATTTAAATGCTCTTTTCACTCAAGATCATCCATATGTACCATCCATGTAGGTAGGTACAGCCATTATTTCTAATATCATGCAATTAAATAATTTCTGGCCTGATGTTAGTTTAGTTTTTCAACCTTAAGACCCCCTCTCTGAAAGCTGGGTCCATTGATCTTCATCTATGTTTTATCAGTTTTTAACCCTAAGTCTTTTTGTAAGTGCTTAGCAAATACTTTCTTTGTCAATGAATGAATGATATGCTCAGAATGTCTTAAGGTCTCTGGCTGTACTGGAAACCCAAGGCCATTTTTGAGACAATTAGAAGACTGGTTTAAAAAAAAATGGTAGAAAGTAACATTTATGTATGTATTCATTTTGTTTGGCTCAAGTGAACATTTTCGTTTATTAAGAGTTCTACATTTTACATTATTTTATTAGTCTAACTCTATCATCCTTTTTCATAGATTTTTGAAAAAAAAAAAAAAAGAAGGAAAGTTTTCTGAAAATTAATCTTTTATCCGCAGGTACTACTGAAAGAGTATGCTTGATCCAGGGAACAGTTGAAGCACTGAATGCAGTTCATGGATTCATTGCAGAAAAAATTCGAGAAATGCCCCAAAATGTGGCCAAGACAGAACCAGTCAGTATTCTACAACCCCAAACCACCGTTAATCCAGATCGCATCAAACAAGTGAGTGTTTAGTTGGGAAATCAAAGAGAAATATCCACATCATAGTTTGAATTCCTTATAAAAGAAGCTTTAACGTCTTAGCATATAAAGTTTTTATTTTCCTAAGCATACTTAATATATAACAAAGTTGTCATTTTATTTACTTAAAGACAATCAGAGTCTCTTCCTTAGATTTATCAGTTGATTTATTGATTGATTGAATATCTCATTTCTTTAGTGTTACACTAAGGAGCAATTATGTGGCTCATTTCTTTTGTCATTGCCTTTTAAAGAATTTATAGGCACAAATTTGATTAATTTATAGGAATTTAATCGATTTAAAATTACATTCAATTTTTAAATAAAGTATACAAATTGAAATGAAACTATATCCTCAAATTTCAAGTACCATATTTTAAGAATATTTGTAGTCTTTAGTATAGTTATTAGCCATATAAACTCCTGTTTTGTTAATTTGTTATATTCAACATTTTTTATATAAAATATGTATAAGTAAATTTTTGTACCTAGCAAATAGTCCTTTGTTACAAAACAGCTATTATGTTCTGTATAACATATAGTACTTACATATATATATGTCGTGAAGGGCCAATGTTCATTTTTAATGTGTGAGATTTTCTGTAACAAAAATTTTACTTGATAAAAGAAAATGTGAGTTTTTAAGATTGAATAATGGCTGACATGAGAAAAACAACATTCTTTAATGTTAAATTAGGTGAATTCCTCCCCATAAACTCTTTAGATTCTCAAATTTTTTGATACCTCATGAATGTGATTATTATTTCTGCATTTGCCTTTTTATGCCTTCAAAAGAAATGTATTATTCTTCATTAATTCACAGAATACTTAATTTACAGAATTTTATGTTCATTGTAATAAATTTGAAATGTAGCTCAAAATCTTATTAATTTCATGTTTCTGAATTGAGAAAAAATTTTATACTAAACAATATATTATAATTTTACCAATATATGGATAAAAATAAGCCTAATTAATCATATACAAACATAAGAATTAATAATTAGGTAATATATTTCCAAATTATAGGTTAACAGTCAATTTTCTTTTAATTACCATTGAAATTTCTATTAATTACCATTAAAAAAATTTCCCATGTTTTATCAGACAGCTGTTATCCCATATAAGATTGTTCATTTTATACTCCTTGTCACTGTCAAGATGGTTCAATTTGTGTACCCTTCACAATTTTTCAAGGACATATCTTTTAATTTTTGCATGACAGAATATAAATAATTTAGAGGTCTAAACATCAGTAGATTTTTTTAATTCTTCACAGCCATTTATAGTTTTGAAATGTTTAGTTTAGCTATGCTAACTGAATACAAGGAATATTTTTAAAACTGACCCCAGAACTCTCTGGAGGTGGTCAGATTCTAAAACTATGAGTTTAGTTAAAGACCTCTGTGTTAAAATCACCTGGGGCTGAGATTTTACAGAACTGGCACTAAAGTGTAGGATTTATTGACTTTCTACCTTACTCCAACCTATTACTTCTCTCTTTTCTTTTATAACTTCTGTGAGAAAACTTCAAGCATTTAGAGATAAGAGCGAACATCTTGATTTTTTTTTAAAAGTAAAATATACAGTTTAGTTTGAGTAGTATGATATCACTGGTGGTATATTTAGGACAATGATATGAATTATTATTTATTATTTTTATAATAATAGGTAGCACCATCAAATAATGGAATATGAATAATTGTTATAATTCTGATTTTCTCTATGCAATATGAAATTTGAGGGCTACTTTATATCTAGTACCAATATAGATTGATGAAAACCAGAATTTGAAAAATGTTTGGTTTATTTTTACTTGCCTTATTCAGATAATGTTATTTAAATTTAAAATAAGTGTTAAAAAATAATAGTGATTGATTGACTTTTGTGTATTTTCATTCATTTGTAAGCCTTGTAGATATTGATGGAATTAAAATTATTGTTGTTTTAATATTTTCATGTAATAATAATGTATGCAATTAGAGAATCATTTAAAATCATCAAACAAGTACACTAAATCTAGTAGGACAATATATTTAACCCTTAAACCCTTTATTAATAAATGTAAAAATTGAAAAATTTACTCAAAAAATCTGGAAAAAAGATCAAAAATATTTCCAAGATATTATAGATCAACAGAGTTTTATATGTTCTAAGTTTTCTATTTTAACAATATAAGATTTTTTTTGTTGGGTTATTCTTCAAATAGTAAGTCAAGCATATAAATTTAAATGACCACAAATTTATTTCTGAAAACGCTGGTTGTCCATTATCAAATAATACGTCCAAACTTAAATTCTCTAGAATATATAAAAACATTTCATATGATATTTATATATGGTGTAAGCTATACTGCATAGAATCATAGTAAGATTTCTTTTAAATCGTGGTCTTTCCTTTAACTGATAACATTTATCTCTACTTTGGGCTTTATTTAGTACTGAAGCTAATTTTAAAAACAATTTCTTTAAAACATCTTCTTAGAATTTTATTTTAGTTAAATTGTACAAAGAATAAAATTAGAATTTCAAAAAATGAGAGTGCTAGAAAATATAACTTCTGCATAGAAATGAATTCATGTTGAATATGAAATTACAGATTTTCTTAATGTTTATTACTATACATGTCTGTTGTTTTTTATGATTGATAATTTTAAGGTCTTGCTTCTTAAAAACATACAATTTATGTGTAACTTGGACTTAAAATAGGAACTAAAAGTTAGTTCTAGACAAATAAAAGTTGCTTTAAAAGTTATAATTTCAAATCATATATTATGGACTTTTAACAGAATGTTATATTCTGAATTATATAATCTAGTTACCATTGGTAACTGAATAAATTGCATGAACCAGAACATTCTGCCCAAATGAAACCTACCCTTATTGACTGAATGAGTGCTCAAATATAGTTTCTTAAGAAAATAATGCAAACTGGTCTTGCAGGTCTTTCATATAATGGAATGATAAAATGTAGCATGACACCCTTATAACCAACCTCAGATGTTAGATGTTGTTCCCTCTCAAATGTTTTTTTTTTTGTTATTTTTTTATTTCAAAAATATTTATTTGCTAATAGAGGGATTCTAATACTTTATATATTCAAATGATAATAGTAATAATAATTAACAGGTATTGAATAATCAAAATATTGTAGTCTCTGTTCTATAACTCTAATTAGGATTATTAAGGTTGCTTTTGTTATGATGATGATGAGGAGGAGGAAATACCTAACACCATTGTGCTTATTTTACAAGTCAGTATGCTTAGAAATTGATATGCAGCAAAAGCCAGTAAACCAAAGTTAAACATATTAATTACAACATAGAACATACGATTTCTTATTTTCAGGACACACAAATAGCAGAGACATTCAGTGATCTTCAAATGATTTAAACCCTGTTTGTAAGAGTTCTGAACTCATTCCTGGAGCATGTCTTCAGCCCAGATATTTTAGTACACACATCCATTTCCACCTTTTTATATTTTGACCATGATACTTTTGTCCCCGCCTGGGATTACTGAAACTATTCTTCTTTTAAGTCCCTCAAACCCTCCTCTAAATATGGTTGTCTGTACATAATGAGTCAATACAATAAACTCTAAAACAAGGTAGAAACCATAAATCAGTGATATAGTTAGCATCTGTTAACTTCTTTTGTCTGTTACAGATTTTCAGCAGTGTTTTTCCCCTTTTGGCTCAAATGTATTTTTAAGAAAAGACACAATGTATTTTTAAGAAAAGAGCAAAGCAGTTATAGGCATTTAGAGCATTCTCTTATATTTAAAAAAGTCAAATGAAAATATCAGAAATGTTAACTTAGTCAAAGAATTTTGCTTCTGTCATAAAAAATTGGCAAAAATAGCACATAATGTGTTCATTATTCATCCATTCTGTCATGAATTTATTAAATTCCTTCTTACTGAGTTGTAAGATATATTAAATTGTAGCCCTTGCTCTCTAAAACTAGTTTGGCAGAGATCATAAATGATTAAAATAATTTATAAAAATGTCAAGCTGTATTATATACCAAAACTACAGTATGAACAGTGTACTATAAAAGTTCAGAAGCGTGTGAAAGCAATGTAGGCTGGAGTGACATTTGGTCTTATAAAATAGGTGAAGATTTGAACTGGGCCTTGAAGATGATATAGGAATTTTTCAAGTAGAGGAGAAGAAAGCAAAAAGCTTATTATAGGCATGTGAAACAATATGGATTTGAGGAGAAAGATATAATGGTTGAATAGTAAGGAGACTGTCGTGACAGAAATGAAACATGTGGGTTGGAATTTAGAGGAAACTAATGTTAGAAAGGTAGGTGGGACCAGATAGTAGAGAGCCTTGGTGTCTGGCCAAGGGGCATTCTACAGACTATGGATACTTCCTAATATTTCCCAAAAGAGCTCTTTTAATTTCTCTGGAAAGTTAGAACCAAAGGAGGCACCTCTGCATTTTGTTCCCTTCTGTGCTAAAAATCCAGACTGACTCTTAGGGTTCCTGTGAGTTCAACTGTTGCTGGAGAAGAGAACTATGACAATTAAGTGAGTGATCTACTATGCAGATCTTTAGGTTTGAAGGTTTGTAAGATAATATTTTCTAAACTTCTTTCATGTAACACTCACAAGTCTAAGGAATGTTAAGCCTTGTCAGGCTAAATAAATAAATAAAGGTTTGGTAGTCAAGAATGAAAGATGAGTAATAGAATAGTGTTATCTATGATGTTATTCTTTTTCTGTGCCAGCCATTGTGCTATGCACTTGACATGTATTATCACATTTTTTCCATCTTCATAAAAACCTATGAAGCAGGGAAAGAGTAAAGAATCCATGTTATACTTATGGAAGCTGATGTTCAAAGGAATTGAGTAGCTTACCCAAGGAAATTTAACTGGTAATTGATCTTAAGACTGAGCTCTAAGGCCTCCAATTCTGAGCAAAGCTGATAAAATGAAATCCAAAAGATTTCTCTCTGGGGACTTTTCAATATCTGGAATAAGTTTTTCCGAGAAGGGAACCTCATTTAAAATAGAATGTCTTGGGTCAGGGTAAAGTTAAGAGACTAGGTAATATTTTAAGCAGATGACAAACACCTAATCTCTTTTGGTACTGAAGTTGAGACAACTACCTGAAGCTGAAAGATATTTCGAAGTAAAATCTGTAAGGCCTTGAGACTGATTTGTTGTAGTTCCAAAATGGTGAGAAAAGAATGAAAAATGATTATATATATGTATATAGGATTTGATCCAAGCAGAATGGTGAAGCCTAGAAAGCAGTAAGTGAATTTTAGTTAGGCGTTTGTTTGAGATAGTATTTTTATGTGTTGCCGACAGATTGAGTAAGTTGGAAGTAGCATGCTTTTCTCTTGAAGTAATCTTTTATAGAAATACAGGTACGAATATAAAACTGAAAATGTAGATCCTTAATTACATTTGAGGAGGTAATTCACTTACCATCTTCACAGTAGGAGAGGGGGTAAAAAGAAGCAAAGAATTAGATAAAGAAGCAGTTACCAGAAAAAGTAAGTCAGAAACATTATAGTATAGTAATTCAGTGCATGGGATCTGGAGCAGGACTGCTCAGGTTCAATTCCTGGCTTTTTAATTTACCAGCCATGTAACTTTGAGTGAGTTGTTTTGCTTCTCTGTACCTCAACTTCTTTACCTATAACATGGGACTAGTAATAATAATCTATTTCATAGGGATATTGTGTTAACTGAGTAGAACTATACCTGGTTCTTAGTAAGTGCTCTTTATTAATCATAAAGATAAAAGGGAAATCAGTAATACTCTCTGTGATAAAATAAGGAGAGAAAGTTTAAGGAAAGACGCTAAAAAGTTTCAAATACCTAGAAAAAAAGAAAAGAATAATTTTTTTAAGTAGGAAATTATTGGAGAATTAAAGGCCACTGTTAATCACATGGTGAGAGCAAAATCATTATTTCGTACTAATATTATTTCCTAAAAGTGACCAGTTCCGTTAGGTAAAGAAAGAAAATGGTATGAAGGGTAAAAATGCTGATTTGGGATTTTGGATATACAAAGGAGTAAAATACAAGTTAGATAAGGGAGGCTCCCATAACCCCTGCTACTCAAGAGGGAATGGCTTGTGTTAAAGAATAAAAAGGAGCTTGAAAAGGTAGAAAAATTAGAAATGAGATTACTATGAGGGAAGAAGATTTCTCAGGAGTAGTAGAAAGTTAATATTTAAGGTGTTAAGGTCCTACTCTATGGAGGGTGGGAGGTCTAAGTATACAATTTTGTCTTAATGAAAAGAAAAGGAAGATGGAGGGGAAAAAATGTTTTGGAAAATGGAAAAAGTTCAAATGTCAATTGCAGTGAGTAAGGAAGTTCGTTCTGAAAAATCATGATTTCTTTCAGGTAATAAAGATTATCAGTTGAAAGGTAAATAAAATACATGGGAATAGACAGTTGATGAAAAGAATAAAGGTACAAAATAGCAATTATGAGGAAAATAAGCTATAGAATACAAATAAATTCTGAAAAACCTGGGTAGATTGGACAACATGAGTTTCTGTTAGTGAGGAGGGGTTTCAGATAGTTCAGACATTGGAAGAAGTGGAGGATACTTGTCACAATGAAAAACCTAAGATGACAGTTACATATTAACATATTTTATCCTTTTTTTAAAATAAAGCACTATACTGATTTATTTAACAGAACTCAAAACACAGGTTTGGGAAGGTGATTACTTCACTAATATTACTCAGATAGTAATAGATTTTGGAATTACAATTGAGAGTTGTTTATTGCTGGTCTCACTATACCTATAAATATCAGAGGTTCTTGACAGTTTGTTACTGTAGATTTGCTTGGAGGTAAGCTGCATATATTATAGAGTTTATTTATAGCAATATTTTCTGGTCCAGCAAAACTGACACTTGTTAACAAGAGTGCATTTTACAATTTGTAATTACTTTCTAGTTCTTATTCCCAGAAGCCTAGTTATATCCACTTTTAACTAAATGTTTATTGTCAAATCATTAATATTTTTAAACTATTTCAAAGGATCCACTATTTTGAAGTTGTAAACTACTTTAAAATTTTCTGCAATAGTAATTCAGCCTTCAATCTTTAAAACAGAATTCTTAAACAGTAAATACGTGTAAATAAAAACATATTACACTTTTCCATTTGAAAGATAAAATTATGCTAAAAAATGACTGTCCTTTACAATCACTATTTCATAAATGTAAAGAAAGCATTTTAAAGGAGAATGTACTTCATTCATTTTTTATAATAAATATTTTAATATACTATTGCTTATATGGATATTCAGTTACATCTTCATGATGTGTAACAGAAATTTTACTAAATGATTTTTAACCTGAAACCACAATTTTTAATCTGTGTAGTAAGTAGGAGTAAATGCTTTGTTTATAAGATACAGGGAAACAAATCTATCATATACTTATATTGTACCTTGAACTATTTCTTATGGATTCTTTGGTTCTATTTCTGTTGTTAAGAAAACTATCAAGGCTGTTTCATTAATCTAATTAATAAACATTTTGAATTAAAGGTACTATTCTAATATATTTACATTTATCTGTTTTTAGACCAATTTTTTGTAGCTAATACTTTTAAAAAAATCAACCAAAATGAAAACTTTCTGGAATCCTTTTATTGTTATAAGTTACATTAGTAAAGGGAGAAGAAGATATTTTGTGTTTAAAGTATCTATATGAATAATAGCTTCAAAACTCTTCATGTGTTTATTTCATTATATGTTCATTATTTTAGGAATTTAAATGAAGAAAATATATTTAGAGACAATTTATTGTGATATTTTGATAATCTTATCCCTTGAAGCTCAAATTTATATAATTTTCACCAATTTATTTGAAGTATTAAACTTTAATTTCTTATTGGATTATGATGTTTTAATAAGCAAATTTTTAATGATTTAGTCACTTACTATTTTGCCTGAAGTTTAAACTTACTGTTTTTTGTTTCTGTGAGGAATAAATAGCATCAGAATTATTAAGGGGATGTTGATGACTATGAGTTGTATCAGTTACTAATAATACATGTCCAGTATTTCATATATATGCCAAGCATAGGTGACTACAAATTCTGAACCACTTCATATTGAACTTTTTCCACATCATTCTTTGCAGTGTTTTAATACCTTATTGAGAATTGATATCCAGGGCAATGTGGATGTCCTGGTGAACCTATCATTCTTCAGGTGGATTTTACCCTGATGGAAATCCAAGAACCCAACACATACTTAGTGCTTCTCTAGGTTAATGAACTTAAATTCTAACCTGTTTGGGGAGAAATGACCTCTACGTTTATTTCACATCTGTTTCATCAGCAACCTCATAATCTGAGATAAGTACAGAACAGATTTTTAAACGTATGTTAACTACTCACAGGAATTCTCTGTAATAACGGTTGTAACCAGAGGTGGGAAAATAAAATCTTTACTGCTTATCATGTAGTAGCATGAAGTCAATATATATATTCCAGCATAAATTGCATGAAGAGAAAATATTAGAGCAATTTTTAATAACTGAAAATGAAACTCTCTCTGGAGAAATCATGGGAATTTATTACGAAAAGTGAAAATAGAAAACAAAGTATTTGAAGATTTTGTTTCTTCTTTTATGAGGTTTTATTTCTGAATGTAGCTCCTGTCCCCTTTTTAAATACGATTTAATAAAAACCTTGGTATAACTCAACATTAAGTCTAGTTTTCCTCAAAGTATTTTAGGTTTTAACTTTAGAAGAACCAGGAATAACTTGAGGAGTAGACTATGTATAACCTGATTTATTGTTAGAACCAATCTTACTTTGTTACGGGAGAACAGTAAGTTAAGTAGAAGCCTGTGAATTTTCTATCCTTTCTTTTATGTTTAACTGCTTTGTTCTACTCAAATCAGAACTTTTGAAATCTCAAATGAAGAAATGTGATTTTATAAAGTAATTTTATCTGCTTTTGCTGACATTGCTGAACCTTTAAAGTTATGCTTTTGCTCATATCTGAGTAATTTTGGTGCATATGTATTAATATAAAACAAAATGTCCACACAGAATTGTGTCTATACTATAAAACTACCCCATTTCACCTGTTAGGAAATATTATCTTTTGAGGGTGCTACTTAAGCAATGCTATTTGCTAAGTGAAAATATACTTTAAAAAAAAGTTTAACTTCTTATACTTCAAGGTTATTCTCTTGGACTTGAGAAGTTTTTTAATATATATTAACTGATTGTTCAACAAGTAGATTATGGTCTTGTACAACATATTTTATATATACTATGTAGAAGCATTTCAGAATGAAGTGGACAATAAATATGATTCCTAATATTTTTGTACTTATTTTCAACACAGGCTGATAATGCTATAATACATTTATATTAAATTTTTAGTCTTCAACATAAATGATAAAAATATTATGGCAATTTGTTAAAATTCTGTTAGTTACTTGTTTATTAATATGAGGTTAATGTTTACATTTTCAGACGGGCTCTAAATTTGTTAAAAATTAATATTTTAGAAGATAATGTGATTTAAGAACTCAGAACTGCAAATTTAGTTGCTTTTAAGTGTGGATCCCTAAATTCATGTGGAATCAACTTGTTGGTGATGTGCAACATATTAAGTAGGTGGATGCTTTTATGCCAAAGTAAACTTCATTTCACCACTTCTTCCAATCCCCGACTGTATTCATTGATAGGAAAATGACTCTTTCAGTTTTACTCATTGAATTTCTTGAATTTTTGTTTGACATCTCTTTTCCCCCAAACAAAGAAGAGGGAAAGAAAAGAGACTACTATTCATGAATATGGTCAGGATACCTTTAATACTCATGTGAATTTTTATCAGTCACCATCATGATTTCAAGTCATGAATTTATTTTTACATGCTTATGCATGCATATTTACATGCATTAGTTACTTAATTGATCTTAAATTCCATTAAATTTGAATGAGTAGGAGAAAAATTTGTTCATAGGATTTTGTTCTCGTTATATTACATTTTATTTTATTTTGTTTTATTTAAATAATCAGTTTAAGGCTTTTAAAGGTTGATTTGCTCCTGAACTGCTTTGTTCCCAGACATTGCCATCTTCCCCAACTACCACCAAGTCCTCTCCATCTGATCCCATGACCACCTCCAGAGCTAATCAGGTACAGTATCATCCTGTCATCTACACCATACTTTTCACGGGTGATTGCCTGCACACTGGAGAAAAAGATAATGGTGGGTTAAGGATGTATTCGTTCATTCACATATGTGCACCATAATCAGATTCCAAATAACCTGAAAGAGAAATATCAATTAGTCCTGAAAATTTCTATGTATTTTTTAACTTTAGATAACAAAAATATATTCAGAAGGGAGACTACTCGAATTTGGGATTTTTCCCTTAAGATTATGACTTTACGGAGCTCTGTGGGTTATTTATTGAGTCACTGTTTATAATCTTCATTATTTATTCTTCCTAGAATTATTGGTATATAAGTTAAGAGTATCATATATGTAAAAAAATGTATAAATACGACTTACTGAGCAAAGGTATATCTTTAAAAGTGAATGCATTTTCATTTGTTTTTTATTTCAGACATGCCTTACTGTGTAAACAATTTTCAACGTTCGGTGAAAAACATTTCTAGCAATCTAAAAGTAACTGAAAATTGGTGTTTGTGATAATTTTGTTTTACAAATTAGGAAATGGTATATTCTTCTAATTTAGTATGACCATTTTCTTTGGTGGAATGGCAGACTTTGCAATCAGAAATATATTAGTTTGATTTGATGATTGTTTTGGTACTGAATATTTGTAGGTCATTTTTCAAATATGTAGTTATTTTTGGCACATTTGAGTAAATCATCTAAAATATTTTATGTAATTCAGAGCCATACTGTACTTGACAAATGTTGAAAATATATTCATTAAAATGATTAAACATATTTTCATTTTGTCTGAGTTGAGATTTATTTAGGTGAGAGATGATATTTTCTTTAATATTTCTACTTTTTCACTTAATACAGGCCTTATGGGATTATTAAATTATTAAATAAAAGCTTATCTTTTTATATTTTTTTCATATAGTTGACCAATAAATTATTAACTTTGAACTATATTTGCTAACTACGTTAAATTTGCCTTTTGCATGTAATCCAATCTAAGATTGTCAGAATAATTTTGCTTATTTATTGAGTTTAATAGTTTACAACTTCAGGAAAAATGTTAAAATGATAACTAGAAGCAAAGTAGGAGATTGATTTTCATTTTATGCAGTAGCATTCCCTTTAGACAAAACTGTAACACTCACATTTTAGTCCCAATAACTTGGTTAAAATACTACATTATCTCTAGTGATGAATCCCAGCAATTCTTGTTGAAGGAAATGATACAATGTGAAGTGAGAACAAAGCTTGTAATATTAATGCATGAGATTAAAAAGTGTTTATACATTTTCACTCTATATACCTTATCTCTTAAGTGAACCTTAATTACGTGATATAGAAAACTACTGGGATAACAACTAACTTTATTTTTTAATTATTTCTCTTACACTTTATCATCCTTTACTTTCCAAACAAAAACAAGACAAATGAGTGCAACAGCAATAAAAAAAAACTAATGATTTTTCTGAATGAACAATGTAAAAAATCCTAGATCTGGAAAGAAAAACTATCTCAGTAATTTTGTCTTTGAAATTAGATTTGTATTTTCTTTTATTTAGTTTCATGTGCATGTGAATTTCTGTTAAATCGTTTCTTAAAAAGGCTAGTTTATAAAGTCTACTAATATTTTAACCCTCCAGATATGTTACTGTGTCCACCTCTGCCAATTATTTTTCTAATATTTGAAATAATAATTCATTGTGGTTTTGTACTTCATCTACTAATGCAGTTATAGTTGTTAAATATATTTTATTTATATTCTGTTTTCTTCTGTTTTTATACAAACAAGCATAATATCTCCTGGATAACTTGAGGCAAGATATATAAGAACCAAACAAGATTCTTAAATTTATTAAAGGAATTATAGTCATTGTCCATCATTTTTTTAGTAGTTTGTCATCATTTTATTCCCTCAGTATTTCCCAGTGGATTCAGGTTCGCACTATATTAGCTTAGATCTGTAAAAGCAATCAAGATAGAAGAGTGGGCTAATATGATCATCTTAAAATTTCCACAATTAAAATGAACTTTTAAACTTGTAAGAAAATTATTTTTATGTGTTACAGCTAATATGATACCCTCTGCTGTTAAAACTATAAACTTTTTCCTTGTGAACTTTTATAAACCAATATAAAATACGTCCAGACAACTGTTTGTGTTATTTTCATCAATAACAGCTCAAAGATATGATTGAGTTCTATTTCCAGAATAAATAGTTTGTCTGTGTTATAGTGATGTCACATTATCACAGTAGGGTGATAAAAAGGTCTAAGGGACTATTAATATTCAGAAAACCCAAAAGTAAAAAGCACAGAAAATATACCAAAGAGAAAGTTTTATTGCAGTTTCAACGTTAAAAGCTTTTCTATTCTTTTAAAAATGATTACGTGTTTCAGTACATACTAAATTTTACTTTTTCTACCGTCATGTTTCTACAGGTTAGACTATTTCCACAGGTCAGAGTGGCAGACTGTAACTACAGTAGTGGGTCTATAATAATTTCACCCTGAAAACTGAAGGACTGTCGCAAAGAGAAGTCCTCCAGAATGGTGGTTATAAGTCAAGACTGGTGCCAAATTGCTTATGATCAAATCCTTGTTCTGGCACTTACTTGCTGAGTAAATTGGGTTTCAGTTTCTCCTTTTGTGAATTTCAAGTAATTGTAACATCTTCATAGAGTTGAAGAAGGAAATAAATTTATTGTTCTTGAACAGTAGAGCATCTAGAATGTAATGTTAACCATAAATGTTAGGTTATGTTTATTTTATTTTTTTCTGAAGTATCTTTCAAGTGATATGAAAAAGAAAGAGTATTCTTTAAGATGGTAAATGGCATAGCATAGAGCTTTTGAAAACTGAGTTTCCCCTCTAAAGAAGAATTCTAAAGTACTAGTGTTGCTGCTTTTTTAGCTCCAAAATATTTCTGTAAGCAGAGTCTCTGTATTCTTTTTCTAGATAGTTTAAACTGCTCTACAGTTATTTTCTTCACTAGTGAGAGTACTAAGTTGTATGTTGTCTAATGATAAAGCAAACGGCTATTACTTCCCTAATAAGAAGGAAATGTTAGTAGGGCTAATAGTTTTACAACTTGGACTTTTTTTTTTTTTTTTTTGCATGTGTCACATATTGTAAGGTACAACTTTGAAATTTCTTACATATGAAATTTTAAGTTTGAAGTAAATATAAAGCTATAATAAATATAATTAGATTCTTTAAGCAATATGTTTTCAAAAACCTTAAAAACAAAATAAAAAACATTGAGTTGGGTTTGATCATCAGTTCTAAGTTATTGATACTAAATTTTTCAGTCACTTCCAAATTCAACAAAATGGTTTTGCTAATCAGTCAGTGGTGCTAAAAATTAAATTCCAGCTTTAATATTAGATTCCTGGTTGTTAGCTCTCCTAGAAGTCTTCTCAAATTTCATGAAGAGAAAAAGGAAAAATAATGATTGCAAAAATATGTAATTTATAGACATTTGCTTATTTACTGATGAATTTGAAATTATTTACTAAGATATAATAAAACATGAAAGTAGGTGACTCGTATTTAGCACCCTTGCTGTAGTTACAGAAAAACACAGGCAAAACTCAGCTGGTCTTTTAAATTCATGACTGTAGAGCTCAAATAGACCTTTAATTCTTTCAGTCATAAGCCCATTCACTTTTTTACTTTCTAGATGGCTATTTCGTAAGTTCTCTTCTTTTAACCCCTGTGTTAGTTTTCTTTTGCTGTGTAACAAATTGTGCTGTGATTCAAACAGCACCCATTTATTATCTTCTAGTTTCCATGGGTCAAGAATGCAGGCACTTCTTCACCAAGTTCTCTGTTCGTGGGCTCACAAAACTGCAAAAAGTACTGGAAGAAGTGCATTCTCATCTAGAAGCTTGACTGGAGCCTAACCTAATCCCCTTTTAAGTGGATCCAGGTTGATGGTAGTAATGGTGCTAAGGGTGCTGACTTCTTTCTTACTGTCTATTGGCAAGAGGCAACCTCAGATTCTAGAAGCTGCCCAAGTTCCCTGCAGTATGACACTCTCTCCAGTGGGCACTTTGACCATGGCTGGTTGCATCTTGCAAAGCCAGCAGGAGAATCTTTCTTCTGTGTGTGCTACAAGATGGAGTCTTATATATTGAACCTAATTACAGGAGTAACTTCTCACCTCCTTTGCCATACAACATAACTTAATCACAGTACTGACCTTCCATCTTTCTGACACATTCTGTTGATTAGAACCAAGTCACAATTTTCACCCACGTTCAAATGGAGAGAACTGCACAAAAAGTAGCACCAAGGAGGCAGAGATCATGGGGCTATCTAAAGAATTCCCATAACAAACCCCACAATATCTCTTACTCCATCCCCATTCCCAACTGATGACCTTACTTCCTACTTCACTGAGCCAGTATAGCACATTCTGTGCTATTATCTTACCATCTCCTACCAAAAGCCAGTAATTTCAGTTGCATGTTAAATCTCATCTTTCTTTCTTTACTCAAGGACATCCCTTCAGCAGTTCTTCCTTCTTTCTCCTTTATCTTTCAAGTTTTTTGTCTCTGTGGAATCATTCCATCAGCATACATATATGTTTTTTTCTCCCATCTTAAAAGACAAAACAGAACTTCTTTCAATCCCACTTCCCCCACTAACTAATGCCCCATCCTTATACTCCTTTGTAGAAAAATTCACAAATTATTTTCTCTTTTTTCCAGTATCTTCCCGCTCTTTCTTAAATCCACTCCAACAAGATTTTTTTCCTCCACCGTTCCACCAACACTCTGTTTGCCAATGACATCAATGATGACCACACTGCTAATTCCAGTCCACATGTTACTTGGCCTATCAACAATATTTGTCATAATTTATCACTTCCATTTCCTTGGTGTGCCTTCTTTACTTGGCTTCCAGGATACTGCACACTCATGATTTGTCTCCTGCATTATATCATGTGCTTTGTCTCAGCATCCTAGTTCCTCCCCTCATGCCACTTACTATTGGGAGTGCTCCACATATAAATATTTGAAATGACATCTGGATTTATACTTTTCTTTCTCTTTGTCTAATACTATGGCTTTCATATGCTGACAATCTGTAAAATTTATGTCTTTAGTGTGAGATGGGTTTATTATGAACCAATGAAACTTAACCGTTAAGATTTCTCATCTGCTCAAGCTTATGACAAGACACTGTACCTAGTTTTGTGTTCATAATTTTGAATGCATTTCCCAAAGATGTCTCTTAAAATTGTATGATTCAGGTTCCACATAACTTAGGTTCATACTTACCTCTAATCCAGGTCTCACATGAAACTATAGATCGTATTCAGTTTCCTGTGCAGCAGTTTTCACTTGCATATCTAATAGACTTCTAAAATTCAGCAATCCAAAAACTACCCCAAACCTGTTCCATCTGTATCAACATTTACCATCTTACTGGAAGACAATGCCATACATCCACTTACTCAGAACAGAAATCTTGGATTCACCCTCATCTTTTTTCTTTTGTACTCCCAAGTCCAGTTCCTATAAAAAATAATAGTGACTCTACCTTTATTTTTTTTATTTTTTTTTAAATTTTTTATTTTTTATAAACATATATTTTTATCCCCAGGGGTACAGGTCTGTGAATCACCAGGTTTACACACTTCACAGCTCTACCTTTAAAAAAGGGTGTAGAATCTTAATCACTTCTCATTACATCTGCTGTTACCCTAAATCAAGCCTGAATTATTGCAACAGCTTCCATATACGGTTTCCTACCTTTCTACCTTTGCTCTCCATAAAGTCTGTATTCCTTCTAAAATGTGTCAGGTTTTGTTTTTTGTTTTGTTTTGTTTGTTTTTCCTTTGCCTATACCTGTAATAGTTTCGCATTTCACTCAGTAAAACCCAAAATCCCTAATGACACCCATTAACTTGCAAGATCTGACCCTCACCACAATACCTCTTTCATTTCATTTCCTACCTCACCTGCCCACTCACTCTGCCCCAGGCCAAACTGACCGGCTTGCTTTTCATTGCAGGCATTAGGCATGCTCTCCCCTCAGCAGTTAGCTCTTGCTTTTCTCTCTGCATGAAGTTCTTTTATCTTAGAGATCTACTTGACTAACCCCTTAATCGCCATCCAGTCTTAGTTCAAAATAAGCCTACTTAATAAGACCTATCTGACCACCCTATATAATACTGCAAACTGGCCTCCCTCTTCTCCCAGTACTCCTGTGGTTTTTTCCCATCACCTCATAGAATACCATGTACTTTGTGTATTGTCATATTTGCTGCGTATCGTCTCTCTCACTTTCCTAGAAAGTAAGTTGCATGAGAACAGGGATCTTTGTTTTATTCTCTTATGTATCAGAAGCAGTAATCTGGAATTTAATGGGTTCTTAATAAATATTTGTTGAATGACTAGTAGTAGGAGGAGAGCAGGCTTACAACCTGCATGTTTAAAACTTAATTTTTGAATATCTCTTCAGATTTTCTCCAAAAATATAAACCAACTGGATAAAGGGTGTTTTTAAAATTTTTATTACTTAAGTTTGGTTGACTTACAATGTTAATTTAGTTTTAGTTGTGCAACATGGTGAATTCAACAATTCTATGAAAAGTGTAGTTACTGTCTGTCACCACGTTATTACAATATGATTGACCCTATTCCCTATGCTGTGCTTTTCATCTCTGTGACTTATTTATTTTATAACTGGAGGTCTGTAACTCTTAATCCTCTTCACTTATTGTACCTATCCTTCCTCCCCTCCTTTCTGGCAACACCAGTTAGTTCTCTGTGTTTATGTGTTTCTGTATTGAATAAAGAGGTTAATAAGTTAAAGAGACAAAGCCTTCTTCATTAGACTTCTGCTTTACTCAGAACACAGTTTGAAAGCCAGTCAAGCTCTTATCTCTTGTCTCAAGAATTGTCATAATTCTCTACCAAAATATCAAAATTAATTTTCATTTCCTTCAGCATGTGTGTCTCTGAGATGTCAAGGTAGTGTTCTTTAAAAGTGTGTTTGAGAAAGTTCTAGAAAAATAGTGAAATCCAAATGTTCTTTTTAAGTGAACTTACTAATTGTGTTATATACGTTGAGAGTTTAAGTACTTTATTACTATGAAGAGCTTTATGAAATGCTAGTATTTCTTTCTTTTTTTTTTTTTTAAAGATTTTATTTATTTAACAGACAGAGGTCACAAGTAAGCAGAGAGGCAGGCAGAGAAAGAGGGGAGAAAGCAGGCTCCCTGCGGAGCAGAGAGTCCGACGTGGGGCTCGATCCCAGGACCCTGGGACCATGACCTGAGCCAAAGGCAGAGGCTTTAACCCACTGAGCCACCCAGGCACCCCTAAAATGCTAGTATTTAAAAAAAATTGGTAATATTTGAAGGCAGTTTTTTGGTGTATATCATATACATATCTAAATCTTCAAAATTTCCCAAGAATAAACTGAACCAAAAAGGCATAGAATCCCTATTAAGAGAATGTACAATTTCCAGATAAGTACATAAAACACTTCCTTAATGAATAGACTTAAAAAAATTTTGGAAGAGATGATTAAAAATATCAATACTTTAAAATGCAAGTGTATTGTAATTTTCATTTTCTTCCAAGTTTTTTTAGTTTTGTAGGAGAGAGAAACAAAGGCAAGTGATTTTAATATCCATATGAAAAACAAGTGCCTAAGAATTACCATAAGGCTATTATTAACAAAAGAATTTTCAAGAAAAATATTTTGTAGGATGACATACTTCACTCTATTAAAATTTACTATAAAACTATCATAAATGAAAGGAATGGTATTAACACACAGATATAGTTAGTGAAACATAATAGAGATTTCGGGAATCTAAGTATATACGGAAATTTACCATATTTTATTATACATTAAGAAAGGTAGTATCATTAAGGCAGTAAGAGAATGGTGATCTGGAGTCATAATTCATGGCTTCAAATCAAATCTTTGCCACTTCCTAATTTTCTGATTTGAGGAAACATTCTTAACTTTGCCATTTGTGTTTCTCATTGTAAAAGGTGGATAACAACAGTGCCTAGCTTGTAGAGTTGTCATGATCCCTAAATTGAATGAATACATATAAAGTGTTTAGAACGCTGTCTGGTCCAGGGTAATATTTAAGTGTCATTTTAATTCATTTTAGAAAAGGATGTTTTATTTAATAAATGGTGCTGAGTATACTTGACTACTCACCTGAAAGAAAATAAATTTAGACCTCTACCCGGTACAATATGCAAAAATAAATTTCAGTGAATTCAAGATTGAAACTGTAAATTATAGTGTTTGAAATAAAGTTGAGGATAGCTTTCTTAAGCAAGAAGAAAACCCAAAACAAAGGAATAAGTTAAGATTTGGGATATAAATACTTTATATTTTTGGTATAGCAGAATACACCATTAGTAAGCAAAAATAGCAGTATCTTTGGAAAAATATACATTGCACACATATAACAATGAATTAATAACTCCACAGGGAACTCCTATATAGGGGGGGAAAAGGGAGAAAAATAGGCCGATTATGAAAAGGCACTTTATGGAAAAAGAAATAGAAATATCCAATGAACATATGAAAACATATTTAACCTCACTAGGCATCAGGGAAATATAAATCAGTATCACAACATTCTACTTTTTTTTAACAAATAGATAAAATTCTATGTGTGTTAGTAATACACATACTTTGGGAATACAGCGTGTGTGTGTGTGTGTGTGTATGTGTGTGCATGTGTATTTATAAATTAAAAGTGCTGACACAGATATGGGAAATAATCATTCTTATACAATGTTGATATAAGTAAGAAATGCTACAAAATTGCAGTGTTTGAGAATTCATCCAGTAAAACTTAATGCACCAATATACAGGAATATGGAGACTACGGATGTATATTACAATATTATTTGCCGTGGCAAAACTTAGGAAAAAGTCTGACCTCTTTAACAGGAGAGTGACTGAATAAATTATGGTGTTGCAGAATATTATGTGGTAAAGCTATTAAAAATAATGAGTTAAAACCTCATACTTTGGCGTAGAATAGTGTTCATAATATATTACCTAAAGAATATTAAGCTGCTAAGACACATATGGCCCTATGTTTAATAGTCAAAAACATCTTGTCTGTGTGTATCATCAAGGTGATAAGGATTATGAACATTATTAACTTTTAACTTTTTTGTTTTCTCTCTACTTTGTTTTTAAAATGTTAACTAAGAGAATGTAAAACAAGATGGAGAAAATAATGCCTTCAGTTGTGATTTATACTGTGTTTTAAAAAATAGAAAGTGGGAATTTCCCAAAAGGAAGATTAGACCATCTTTGACATTATATATTTGTTTGAGCTACTTGGCTCCTTCTTTTAATAGTCATGGAATGCTTTATTGAGGAATTTCAAGAAGGATCATGAGAGAGGGTTCAGGCCTAGAGAAGGCACTTATTAACTAGCAAATGAAATGACAACTCTTTCATATTTTAAAGTTATGTCAAATTAAATTGTGTAATATTTACAATATTTTTCTTCATTCTTTCTTAATCTATCAAAGGTTCTCATTCCTAGCTTCACATCAAAACTACCTATGGAGGTATTTAACTTAATAGGTCTAGCACAAGACTGGGCATGTATGTTTAAAAAATTAGAGAAATGTTTTCTGAAGTTGTTTACCATATAAAAACTGCATATTAGTTGACTAAAATTATTATGATTGTGCACAACATTAACACTGTCATCTCTCAAACTTTAATTATGAAAACTTTTTTCATGAAATAACACACTTTATTTGAAAAATATTAAAGAAAAGTATGTGATTTGTGCAGAAGCTGAAGGATAGGTGTTAGCTTTGAGTTAGGTTTAGCTTTGAGAACAGTAGAGTTTACTAACTAGTACAATTTAAATCTATGAGAGGTTATTATACAAAGGATAGTTATCTTTTCAGATAGCATTAGTAGTCTTTGATGATTCCCAGGTTTGGTCAGGAGTTCTCTTACTTTGGAGATCTTTATATGCAGATTAAGTTGTATTCTTTTAAGATTGTTTAGCAATATTCTTGCCCAAAACTATGGAAAAGGGTTAAATCAGTGCTTCCTGACCATATTTGTTCCATTGCAAACTTCTAAGTTTGCTCATTTGCTATGCTGTAGATAGTGTGTTCTTCACACCCAGTGATGAGAATCAGAGGATCCACCTGAGGACAAGGATGGCTGCTGAAAGCACATAATTTATATGTTTATAACACATCATATGGTAAATACCAGATTATATGACCTTCCAAAGTCACTTTTGAAGGTATGATTTCATATGAAGATATATTCATGTTTATGGGAAATCTAGGGCTTTTCACCTATTTTGATTGAAGACAGTGGTACTCTTCAGGAGAAAAGAATGGATAATCACTCTGTAACGTTGCTTATTTTACATACTGTAGATAAATCAGGCATTGGCTCCTAAGTAGGCAGGCTTGCAATACTCTGTCTTTCTGGACTGCCTACTAGGTAAAGGTGATTTGTGTATTTTCCTTGTAGTTTTGGTTTTAGTAGTTCTTATACCACAGTATGTTCTCAAGACAGAACATTATACATGTGTTTATATAACCAAAACCCTGATTGCTCTTTGCTCCAGAAGTGTATTAGTCCTTCTCCTGTATGTGTTTGTGTGTGTGTGTGTGTGTGTGTGTGTGTGTGTGTGTACAGTTAAATAGATTTTTTCCTAATCTTTCAAATAAAGCCATATAAGCCATATAAAAGGGGTAGTTATCATTTATTTTCAACATTTTAATTTTCTTTTTAAAATGCTTAGAAATAGGAATCAATGTCTTTGCATTTTCTTTTAAAGAATAGTTTTGCCAGATGAGAGAATTTGACTCCTGCTCACTATAGAATAAAAAATTGTTTCTCATTTTTAACTTTTCTAATTTTTTTTTGTCTTTGATTAGGGAACATTCTAGGAAATAATAAGTTGATCTTATTAAAAACATCTTTTCTTCTGAACTTAATACCTTTATAATTCATTTTATTAAGTGTTTATTTACCTATTGGTTTTTTCCTTCAATTAGATGATACAGTTTTTAAGTTACTCTTTAAAAATATTTCTGGGAAAGGAAGTCTTTATCTCATTAACTAACTGTGAATTGTTTCTAGTCAAATAATAGAAGTTATAAAAATAATGTATTTTTATTTATGATTCATTACATAGTAGAAGTAAACTACTTCAGTCCACATATAGGTAAAAAGCTTAGCTTTGTGACTAATAATACAGTTTGTTAAATTACAGACATTCTTCTGTAACCTTTTATTTAGTTAATATTTGTTTATCCCGTGTTAATTAAATAAGAATAATTTATGAGATTTTTATTTTCCTAACAATAGTCATTTGTGATAATAAATTATCAAATTTTACTAGTAAGATACTGAAATGCAAATGTATTTGTTTTTAAAAAATAAGTATTGTCTTCAGAAAAGTTATTGGTAAAATTAAAGATAAGAAATGTATTAGCAAGATTAGAAAATCTAAAATACCTACAAGCACCTATATTTGACTTCAAAGATATCTTTCAAAATAGCTTAAGTCTTGTAAAAATATAGCACATAAATCTTTCCACCTAAGTAATAATTTTAATGGTAAAAATGGCTTAATCAAAAATTTGTAAAAACAAAATTTAAAACCCAAATTATAAAAGGTTCCTTTTTGATTAATTATCTAGTTACATAAGTTTAAGTAGGGACTGATTTTCAAACATAGTTGAGACAGTTACTTCTAAAAATATCTAATTAGTTTGGTTACATCATAGAGTGTCAAATCAGTCCATGAATAAACTCGGAATTTTAAAAACCTTTAAATTCCAAAATTACCTTTGTGGTCTTCATAAACAAGCATTTATTTTAATTACATGAATCTTATTTAAAACTATGATTTTAAGCTTCCTTATTAAAATTTAAAAGTATATTCTAAATCCCCTGTCATCTCTCAACTAATATTATAATATAAATTTAAATATTTGGTAGTATTTATGATACCACCTGACTGTAAGTTTCATAAAGTGAGGCCTTATCCTTTTTATTCACTTCTATAAAATCACCAACATCTAGAACAGTACTTGGCATACAATAAACACTAAAAAAAAAAATTATGTAGTGAATACTGGAAATCTACTAAAACTATTTTAAACAAATTATTTATTTTGCTCTTGCAAGATTTATTTATTCAGCAGCCTAGTTTGGGAGTCATTTTTTAATTTCCTTTTGTTAAACTGCTTTTAAAATATTAAAATAAGACAAAGTCTATATGGTAAGGGGAAAAAAGCTCGCCTGAAATTCAATTTCTACTATTACCTTCATTTCAGTTTTACCTGCATATAATTTTACACTATTTAATCCAAGTCTATGTAACATATTTATATAAATTTTAGAATTTTGTGTCATTTTCCACAGTATTTTATAATTGCATGTAGTACCTGTGCACTGCTCTGTGTGTAAATTTTCTGTGATTTATTTCCCAGAAGGATCCCAAAAGGAGAAAAACTAAAGATTATGTTCATTTTACAACTTAATGTGTACTACAAAGTGATTTCTAAGAGGTAATACATACTGGCACACATTTTTTAAAAGAAAAAGATTAGCAGACCATTCATGATTCACTTTTTTTTAGTGATTAATTTTGCTGATCTACCTTGAATATCTTTGATTGATTTTAGCAGAGTAATATTTTCTTGTCAAACACAGTTCTTTACTGTTCACTATTTAATGAATTGTTACTTACTTTTATGGTCCCCTAGACTACCTTATCCATTCCTGTTGCTTTAAATAGCTATCTCTATGTTAACTCTCAAATTTCCTCTGATCTCTAGACCCATAGCCAATCACCTACTCAATATCAACATTTAAATGTCTGATGTGGATTTCAAACTCAAAATACCCAAAATAGAATTCTTGATTCCTTCTACTCTTATTTCTCATCCCTTTTCATCATCCACTTCCATGAACACAGCCCCTACTTTAATGTTCATAGATATTTTTCACTTTTTGAATTGACATTAAAATATTAAATTAAAAACATTAGTTTTCATATTAAAACCCCAAATATTTCAAATACATTTTTTCACTAATCAGAATTAAGAACACTAAACAATTATCTTATTACATATATTCTGAAAAAGCTTGTCTAAGATGAGATGATTTAGAATAATAACAGTAATAATAATAATTTCTAAGAGACTTTTGATAATTTCACACATGGACAATGATGACAAATGGGCTTCCAGAAATTTAACCTCATTTTAGTAAAATATAGTTTAGTAAGCATTAAGATGACAGTGCTCCAAATTATTTTCATTTGTAAAATAGGCTGCCCTAAAATGTTTATCATTTACAACCCTTGTGTTTTCTTTATAGTTATTTGATTTCTAGTATTTTTTTCTTTTTTGACATAATTATGTCTAGAGTACTTAGCATCTCAACATAACAGAAATAGTTTAAAGTGCTTTTCTTTTCCTTGTTCTTACCAATAAAATATTGGTTTTTCCTATTTTTCTTATACTTAAGTTACCCCTCTCTGGAATGTGATGTGATGTATCATTAAAATATGCAGCAGTCTGGGGCACCTGTGTGGCTGGCTCAGTGGGCTAAAGCCTCTGCCTTCGGCTCAGGTCATGATCCCAGAGTCTGGGGATCCAGCCCCGCATCAGGCACTCTGCTTACCCCCTTCTCTCTCTGCCTGCCTCTCTGCCTACTTGTGATCTCTGTCTGTCAAATAAATAAATAAAATCTTTAAAAATAAAATAAAATATGCAGCAGTCATCAAAAGAAAAAAAAAAACTTTTAATAATCCTTCAAGGGGCAACATGAAACAATGTATTAAGTAGAAAAGTTAAGTTAAATATTATTTGTCTTTTGAAATTTCATGGGCATAATCGTTCATTTTCTGTCTTTTTCCAAAGAGACACAAAAAAAGAGGTGTACTGTCTGTCATTCTCTCTCATATCTAGCAGCCAAAAGGGCAAGTAAAATAAGGCCCTTTGAAAAAAGATGCAAAATGAAGTACAATCTTCACAAAACTTTTTGAGTTAATTATTCTGAAGTAAAAATGTAATTGCTTGAAGCAAGGCAAAGGATAGGAGGTAATTGCATCAATTATAAATTGTGATTATGACTCAGTAGAAACTGTCATTTGAGTTATAGTATTGATCCAGCTCATAACTTAATCAAGTAAACACAGATATGTTTGTATTCTGGACTTTCACAACCAGTTTGGTTACACTTTTTTTTGTTTGTTTGTTTGTTTTGTTTTGTTTTGTTTTTAATTTATTTTATTTATTTTCAGCATAACAATATTCATTGTTTTTGTACCACACCCAGTGCTCCATGCAATCCATGCCCTCTCTACCCACCACCTGGTTCCCCCAACCTCTGACCCCCCCACAACTTCAAACCCCTCAGAATGTTTTTCAGAGTCCATAGTCTCTCATGGTTCACCTCCCCTTCCAATTTCCCCCAACTCCCTTCTCCTAACTCCCCATGTCCTCCATGCTATTTGTTATGCTCCATAAATAAGAGAAACCATATGATAATTGACTCTCTCTGCTTGACGTATTTCACTCAGCATAATCTCTTCCAGTCCCATCCATGTTGCTACAAAAGTTGGGTATTCATCCTTTCTGATGGAGGCATAATAATCCATAGTGTATATGGACCACATTTTCCTTATCCATTCGTCCATTGAAGGGCATCTTGGTTCTTTCCACAGTTTGGCAACCATGACCATTGCCGCTATAAACATTGGGGTACAGATGGCCCTTCTTTTCACTACATCTGTATCTTTGAGGTAAATACCCGGGAGTGCAATGGCAGGGTCATAGGGAAGTTCTACACTTTTTTATAGCTAAGAAGCCACAAAACCTTATTGAGTAAGAAACTACAAAATATCATAGGAAAAACATAGTACATCAGTGAAAATTTAAGAAAAATTCATATAGTGCAAGTTTAATATTTAACTATTATAATATTGGTGATTTTCTCTCTTTTTTTTTTTTTTTTACTATTTTCAAGGTATATCTTTTTTCTTGTATTTGTTTTTTTTTTAATGTTTAAGGTTTATTTAAATTCCAGTTAGTTAACATTGGGTATAATATTTGTTTCAGGTGTACAGTGATTAAACATCACTATAGTGATTCCCATACAACTTGCTTATCACAAGAGCACTCCTTAATCTCCATCTCTTATTTTGCTCATCCCTCCTGCACCTAGCCACTTGCCCTCTGGTAACCATCAATTTATTCTCTCTAGTTAAGAGACTATTAATTGGTTTGCTGCCTCTCTCTTTTTTTTTTTCCCTTTGCTTGTTTGTTTTGTTTCTTAAATTCCACATATGAGTGAGATCAGATTTTTTTTTTCTCTGATTTTACTTCACTTCACTCTAGCTCCATCCACCACATTGCAAGTGGCAAAATTTCATCTTTTTATGGCTGAATAGTATTCCATTGTATATCTATGTCACATCGTCTTTATTTTTCATCAGCTGATGGACCCATATGGACCCATATGGGCTGGTTCCATAATTTAGCCATTGTTGATAATGCTGTTATAAACATCAGGGTGCTTGAGTCCTTTAGTATTTTTGTATTCTTTGCATAAATACCTAGCAGTGCAATTGCTGGATTGTAGGGTAATTCTATTTTTAACTCTTTGAGGAACCTCCGTACTGCTTTCCACAGTGGCTGCACCATCTTAGCTTGCATTCCCACCAACAGTGTAGGAGGGTTCCTCTTTCTCTGCATTCTTGCCAACACCTGTTTTTTCTTGTATTGTTGATTTTAGCCATTCCTGACAGGTGTGAGATGATATCTTTTTGTAGTTTTGATTTGTAATTTCCTCATGGTCAGTGATGTTGACCATCTTTTCATGTGTCTGTTCATCTGTGTGTCTTCTTTGGAAACTTGTCTGTTCATGTCTTCTGCCCATTTTATAATTTTATTATTTGCTTTTAAAGTTTTGAGTTTGATAAGTTCTTTATAGATTTTTGGATACTAACCCTTGGATATTTCATTTGCAATTATCTTCTCCCTTAGGTTGTCTTTTAGTTTTGTCATTTCCTTTGCTATACAGAAGCTTTTTATTTTGATGAGGCCCCAGTAGTTTATTTTTTTTGCCTTTGTTCCCCTTGCCTGGAGAGATGTGTCTAGAAAGAAATTACTGTAGCCAATGTCAAAAAGGTTACTGCCTATGTTCTCCTTTAGGATTTTTATGGTTTCTTGTCTCACATTTAGGTCTTTAATCCATTTTTAATTTATTTTTGTGTACGGTGTAAGAAAGTGGAATAATTTCTTTCTTTCCATGTTGCCGTCCAGTTTTCCAACACCATATTATAAACTACCAGAACAGGAAGAAATAGAAAACTTGGACAGACCAACAACCAACAAAGAAATTTAATCAGTAGTCAAAAAACTCCCAAACAAACAAAAGTTGAGGGCCAGGTGACTTCACAGGTGAATTCTACCAAGGATTTAAAGAAGAGTTAGTTCCTGTTCTTCTCAAAATATTCAAAAAAATATAAAAGGAAGGAAAACTTCCAAATTCATTCTATGAGGCAATATCACCCCTATACCAAAACCAGATAAAGACTCCACTAAAAGAACAGGTTAATATCCCTGATGAACATGGATGCAGAAATCCTCTACAAAATACTAGAAACCAAATCCAACAATACATTAAAAAAAATTCACCATGATCAAATGGGATTTATTCCTGGGTTGTGAGGGTGGTTCAATATTCACAAATCAATCAACGTGATACACCACATTAATAAAAAAGGATAAGAGCCATATCATTCTCAATAGATGAAGAAAAAGCACTTGACAAAGTACAACACCCATTCATAATGTTAGTGGTTTTTTAAATGACCATAAGTCTGTGTTACTGGTTTCAGTAATTTTATGATAAGATTAAAACATACATCCATTTGTCTTTTGTATTTCATTATGGATGCAATATAATCTTTGAGTTATTTTTTTACAGTCTTGAGGTTTTTGGGGGGTTTTTTTGTTGTTCTGTTTTTGTTTTTTTTACGCTTACCCTGCCATAAATTGACAGGGAATGGGATCCAGCAGCTCATGGTTCTCACAAAATGTGCTTCTCTGGGTTGGACAGGCTGGCACTTCCAGTGAACCCAAGTACCTTTCTCTTTGGCTTCCCTCTTTTTCTGATCATTTTCCTTTACATGCTTGAGGAAGCTATCTTGACTCTTTGAGTGTTTACTATGCTCAATACGTGCATTAATTCTCTTGGCAAGAGTCTTGTCCTTATTTGTTTACAGCAGTGGCAACAGCATGTTTGGTAACACTGTAGCCTCTTATAGTTTTGCCATGGTAACATTTGTGGGGCATTTCTTTTTGAACAATGCCCATTCCCTTGATGTCTACAATATCTCCTTTCTTGTACATTTACATATATGAGGCCGAAGGATCGACTCCTTATTTTCTCAAAAGGCCTAGAGAACATATGATTTCTCTCAGTGGGTACCTCTCCTCCTTCCCTTTGTGTTGGTCATTTCGGCAAATTACAGGAAGACAGTGGCTCCAGCTTAAAGGATAGTCTGAATTTAGATTTTAGACATGATAATAATTATTCCTCTTTTAAGCTATTGTTTTAAGAACCCAATGTCATATTTTACACACACAACATGCATGTGCACACATACACTACACACGACTGTATGGTGGTGATGGAATCTTTTAAATAGTTTATTTAGTTCTTATTAATCTACACTTTTGGATTTATTTTTTAAAGTTATCCAATTGATAACGTCAACTAAGTGCAAATAATAAATACAAAATTAAATAAGATAATGCCCATCAGGAAGATAAAATTCTGTAAGAGAGGTAAATATCTGTTCTATGCTAATATAAGGCAGCCTTGGATAAGTAATATAATAAATGCAGAAAGTATTTTGACACTTTGGTTTTCAGGAACCAGGATTGAGTTTACAAACTATACTGCATTTGAACTGTTCTGGCAGGACATGTAAGATTTCACAAGGAAAAACTGTATGTATTTTCAGGAAAAGAACAGTGTGGGAATATAGGTAGATAACACTTCAGTCATTTGGACCAAATGTATAAATAACAAAGCAAAGACATGGAAAAATGACTAATATAGAGTAAATCCAAGAACTAGAAGGTAAAGTTTGGATTCAGCATGGTATACCAGTCTTAAAAGATGAAGCTGGGAAGACAATTCAGGCACAGGATACAGAGAATTTGGAATATCTACGTAAGGATTCTAGATACTTCAGTGGGTAACTGAATGGTGGAGTTGTCACTGACATCTGTTGAGCAAGGTTTTTTATGATGCTAAAACAAAAACTCTTCATCCATAATCTTATCAAGTTTTCTGATTTTATAGATGATGCAACTGAAGTGATTTTGACGAAGGTCACACAGCAAAGCTGGAGTGAGAGCCTATAGCTTCAAACTGCCTATTCTAGATTCTTTTTATAATACCATGCATTTCTTTGGATAGGATAAAGCAGTAGGTTTGGGCAAGAAGCATTTCAGGGAGAAAAAAATAAAATAGTACATAACAGGATGTAGAGATCTAGGGAGCAGAAAAGGCACAGATGGCTTCCAGGTTTGAAACCTTGTGTTGGCAGTGGTGAGGGAAGGACTGGTGAAGATACATAAGAAAAGACAGCATGGTATTTTACAATAATATTATGCATGCTTATGAAAACTGTGTTGCCTTTGATTTGATTATCAAAAGTGAGTAGATTTAACAGACTAGTAGAGAGAGGAGTTGCTTTTTTGTTCTCTTTGTATACTTGTATTCATTTAGCAGTCCTGTACATATTTTGCCATATCAGTACTTTTCAGAAAGGAAGATATTTATGTATATAAAATCTATAATCAAAAGAAAAGTTTTCAATTTACTTTGATCCTCAGTTCAATATAGATCCCCAAAATGACATATGCATCTTCGTTGGACACTACAAAATGGTGCCTCAGTAGCCTAAGTTGTAATACATTAGGGAAGTGATAGAGATTTATTTTGTTAGATCATGTTGGGTATATCTTGGTAAAAGGTAAATTAAGGAATCCGCTTGTGTTTCTTTACTGGAGCTATAATGTTTTGACTTAGAGCATCAAGAGATACAACAAAGTGTCCGTATTTCTTTTGGATAGGCAAATAATATAGGATAATAACAAGAGTGTAAAACCTTTTTCTAATATACTACTTGCCTGGTTATAAATTATAGAAATCCAATGCAAAGTGGCTTAAAAAGGGAACTTTATTGATCTGTGCTAGCTTTAGACATGGTTAGATTCAGATACCAAAATGCTGTCAGAATTTTTTCCATTTCTGTAGACTCTTTTCTAGGTTAACTTTATTTTCAGGCTGGTTCTTCTTCTTTCCATAGGGTGGCAAGATAGTCACTAGGAATGTCAGGGTTGTGCTCTACCAAATTAGAAACACAGGTATCTCTGTCCCATCGGTTTTACCAAATTTAACTCATTGGACCATCCTGGGCCACATCCGCAATCCCAAATCAGTAACTGCCAAAGTTGTGGAAATTGTGATGTGTCAGGCTCTGTTAGGTCTCCACTCCTAGAGCATTGGAAGGTTGTCGGCCTTACTTGAAGCACATGTACTAAGAGTGAGAGAGGGTGTTTCGCAAAGGAAAATTAGGGTCTGTTGCCAGAAGAAGGAAGATCAGTATGGCTGAATAAATGACAGAATAAATGAAAGATATCCATTATTGCTAGGCATTGCTTTTTAAAAGTCCCTGCATATGTGGTATATAATATAGCAGCCCTTAAATAGTCCATACTGTCAATTGAGATATCTTAAACTGTAATCGAACTTATTTTGAATTTATATGAAAGTATGGCTTTATGAAATAATTAAATAATTTTCCTGCCATGATAATGAAAAATTATGATTACAGACACTTTCATTGCTTTATAAGACCATAATGAGTTTTACTTCTTATTTGGAAAAGGAGTAAATTTGTTTTGCTTAATATTTATTTTTAATCAGAAACATATCAACATTAAAGCCTACCTATTTGGTACTTTTAATACTTTTCATAGGATACCCATAGAGGTTCTTCTTTAGCTGCACATACAGAAATAGTCATTTTACTACTTTTTTTCTGAAAAGCAGTTGATACTAGTAAAATTAGCATAATTATATTGTTAATCTTCTCATAATTATAAATCTAGAAGTAGAGAAAATTTAAGTAAACATTTTTTTCTTTAAAAACAGTACTTAAGCACATGGTCACTATTAAAATGGGTTTAGGTGTGAATGGAAACTCTCCAACATAGAGATAACAGGTCAAACTTACAGGAATGTCTGATAAATAAAGAACAGGATACTTAGAGAACAAAGATGTGAAAGATATTTAGAACCATAATAATCATTGTCTTTCAAGGATTTTCTTACTTACCCTTTCTCCTTCCAGTTAGGCTTTGTGTCTACTTTATACTCTTCAACTACTTTTCAGCACTTTTTAAAGACTTCACTGCACTGTTAAATTTACACATCTTTTTCTACAACTAATCTAAAAATTCCTTATAGGCAGGAGCAGTGTCATTTATATCCTTTATTCCTAACTCCCAACACAGGGCCTGGACCACTCAGTAAGCATTCCTTAAATGACTGAACTGATGGTAGCAACTGTAGAGCATAGTTCTGAAAACTGATTTGTAGCTGTCAACAGCTTATCTGATTTAGTTGGTGTGTGTTAACCAAATAATTTATATGCTGTTTAGGATAAAGGTTTTTTTAATTCCCTCAATTCCTTAGAAATAGTATACATATACTTATTTGAGTGTGTGAATAGACTTCACCAATGAAAATGAAGACATACATTTAACCAAAATTTGCTATTTATCGTCTCATTGGGAAAGCAAACATATTAGTGCACAGACTTTTTCTTTGGTAAATACCATATTCCTATGTCTAAGGAATAAACAAGTAGCCATCTTATGTAATTTTCCACGCTTCCTTTCCCTCCCCTCCCCCACCCAGTATTCAGTAGCCCATTATCTCCAAGCTTCCACACTGATGCCTCACTTCTTGGCTCTGACCTGATACAGAAAATGAAGATAGAACACTACTTTTTCTAAGATACTATGCATATGGGTCAATTTTTCTTTTTGTCTCAACTTACTCTTTTCAGAGAGTTTTCTTTCCTGATTTGCATCCATATTAGATTAAGTGAGCAAATAGATATTTTTTTAAGTCTTCAAGGAAAAAAGTATAAATCTGAGAGGTTTTCATTTCCTTGGGTCAAAAATAAAAGTTAGGTGACATGTTCCCTTGTCTAGGCTCTTAAGTTTTCACATTTTAAAAAAATTTTGATTTAATAACTTGTTATATTTGTGTTTTCTTTAATTTTTAAATTTAATATCTGAGATCAGTAACCTTATGCAGAATTATTACTATCTAAAGTTAAGTAATGCTATTGTAAATCTTAATATACAGTCAGTAATGTTTTCTCTTAAATCGTAACCCACCTTTATGTAGTTATATGTGGACAAACGTAAAATCTACCAATGAAAATTGGGAACCACATCAGTATTTTGTAAAATAGCAATTATGGCTGACAGTAATTTATAGAAGATTATTTCAAACAGTTAAAAATAAAATCCAGCGAATAGTACTTATTACATGAAGATATCTTTTGTGTGTATAGTCTGATGGTAATTCAAATTAGAAGCACATCTTTAATATAAAGATAGATGGCATGGTGTAGTTTTTCAGTTTTCAAAGTGACAGATATTTTGGAAGATGCTTACAGTTATGAGAAGTTCACACACCATTTCTGAACTATGTGTTGTTTCAGAATTTTTTTTTTTTGAATGTTGAAAAGAAAGGACAAGGGAAAACAAGAAAAGAAGGGAGAAACTAATGTGCAATAATAGCAATGCTGTGCACACATCAGCAACTTCTTTTGGAAGAATAGAACTAGTACTAAGGTTTTTACAAAAAAGCTGTGTATGCAGTAAATATGGTATGAGACTGGTGTGCAGAGTAGTATAAATTAATATCATCTTCATACATCTCATAGAAGCTTCAGGTGATTTTAGAATGGATGTTATAAACTTATATATGACATTGCTTTTTATTGACAGTCTGTAGGATAGTTCCCATAGTTGACCTTTCATGTGCTCTTCTCTTCTTGGGTTATAATCATGAGGTAATCATTACATTGGGCAAAACAATAGCGATATTAGAATTTAAAATAATTTAAGAACAACTCTTAAGAAAGTTTTGGTCAATTAATGGAGACGTGAGTTGGGGGAAATTGGAAGTGGTAATGAGCCAGGAGAGACTGTGGACTCTGAGAAACAAACAGGGTTTTGGAGGGGAGGAGCTGGGGGATTTGGAGGGCCTGGTTGTGGGTATTAAGGAGGGCACATATTGTATGGAGCACTGGGTGTCGTGCATAAATAATGAATCTTGGAACACTGAAAAAATAAAATTAAATTTTAAAAAAACAACAAAAAAAGAAAAGTTATGGATTTCCCAATATTTTGTGGGAAATTAGTATTACTACATAAAAAATTAGTGTATTTTTCTTCATAAAAATTATGTTAAAACATAAAAATTGTGTTAAAAACCACAGCTTGCCAATATGTAAATGTTTTCAACTATATAAAAATGTTCTGATTTTGGAAAGAAGTACTTATTTATAAAATACAATCATATTTAGCATTCTGATATTTAAATCCTTAAAAGTAAATTTTCTCAATACTCATGTGCACAGGATAAAATGTAAAGATGATTCTAATTCATCTTTATAATTAGTGTAAGGAATTATCATGCTTTAACTTTCTAATTATAATGCTTTAACAAACTGCAGCATTTCAGACAAATTATTTTTTACAAAAAAGTCTGTGAACAAAATTAATAAATTAATATGTTTTTAAAAATTATTTCTCATCCTACTTCTTAAAACTGAATGCACTTAATCAGGAGGAATATGAAGGATATATTTGATCTTCCTAAAAAAATGTTTCTAGAAAATTTAAATTCTTTTCAATAAAATGAAATTATTTTATAGACAAATTGGAATGAAAAAAAATCCTGTTCCTATAAATTATATATGTGACAGGAAAAGTTCTGTGTGTGTGTACATGTATGTTAGTACATATAAATATATTTATGAGGTGACACAGTCTAGAATTCGAATCTATACTTCGACTGGTTTCTACCTTGAAGAGCAAAATTGCCAGAAATGCATGGCTGTATTTCTTTAAAATATTTTTACCAAATCTCTGTTTTAAAGAGAGCATGGCAATCTAATGAAATCTTCATAGAATATCTCATCTAAATTCCTGCTCAGATTTCAACAAGTTACTTCAGCCTGCCCGTTTTAATATCCAGAACAAGGAAAGCAATTACTTTAGTGCTCTGTCAGTGACACAACCCTCCCGGTTTTTTATCTACTGAGTCATAAAACAGTGCCATGCATATCTTTGTGCTACCAAAATAAAATTTTTAATATTTATATTTTAATTCCAGGTGTTATGGAAAATACCTGATTTTATCCTTTTTACAATAGTATTTGACTATAATTAAATAAATCCAAATAGTCTAGGTTTTGTGAATGGATATACAAATTAGTTAAAATGTCTCTATTCATATGGTCACATTGTATCGTAATTATTCCCGTGACTCCAGTAAATTTTCAGTAACCTTTGATAATATGGTTATAAGCCCTATTTTTTAAAATGTAGCTATGGCTGCCAAAAAAGAGAATTATCTATCTAATTAAAATAATCATTTTACAAATTTAAGTAGAACATCCCGGCAATATCATATTCAAATCATTGTTCACCTCCCTAAAGTGATTGAAATTTTTTATATTAATTATTTAGAAATATCTGGGGTTTTTGAAATACCTGTTATTTTTATAAAGTTATGTGTTGTGTGTCAGTTTAGTCCAAAAATCAAAATACCACTAGTAATAATCTTTTTGCTCTCTGAAAATATTAGTCATGAAACAAGTAAGGTTTGAATAATAAAAAAATTGCTAGGTAATAAGGAACATGAAATTAATTTTCTGAAGGGACTCGAGCTAGAACTTTACTACTTTTATCTTTACTTACTTTGCATCATAATCCTGTACTCTTTGTTTTTATACATTTTAGACCAAAGGTATTCTTAAATCTACACTAGATGAAGAATATCAACAGTATTTTTATTTTGGAGCTATATAAAAATGTTACCATTGATGTATAGTTATGATATCCTTTCTTTAGAACATACTAATTTCTTAAAACTTCTATGGCAATGCACAAGGACTCCAGGAAAATTTTTAATATTTTAAACTGAAAATTGCTTTTGCTTTTGGACGTTCTGCTTTTATAAGATAATTGTATTAAAATGCGATAAAAGTCACTTTAGAAGTTGTGGTATTTCTATCTTTCGTAACTTATGTTTAAACTAATTTTCAATTTGTTATTTTACTTTTTTAGGATAGTAAAGTAATATAATGTGTATGCGCAAAACAGAAGAATTATTTATACGTATTTTTTTTAATTACAGGTAAAGATTATAGTTCCCAACAGCACAGCAGGTCTGATAATAGGGAAGGGAGGTGCTACTGTGAAGGCTATAATGGAGCAGTCAGGGGCTTGGGTGCAGCTTTCCCAGAAACCTGATGGGATCAACTTGCAAGAGAGGGTTGTCACTGTGAGTGGAGAACCTGAACAAAACCGAAAAGCTGTTGAACTTATCATCCAGAAGATACAAGAGGATCCACAGAGTGGCAGCTGTCTCAATATCAGTTATGCCAATGTTACAGGTCCAGTGGCAAATTCCAATCCAACCGGATCTCCTTATGCAAACACTGCTGAAGTGTTACCAACTGCTGCCGCAGCCGCAGGGCTCTTAGGACATGCTAACCTTGCTGGCGTTGCAGCCTTTCCAGCAGTCTTATCTGGCTTCACAGGCAATGACCTGGTGGCCATCACCTCTGCACTTAATACTTTAGCCAGCTACGGATATAATCTCAACACATTAGGTTTAGGTCTCAGTCAAGCAGCAGCAACAGGGGCCTTGGCTGCAGCAGCTGCCAGTGCCAACCCAGCAGCAGCAGCAGCCAATTTGTTGGCCACCTATGCCAGTGAAGCCTCAGCCAGTGGCAGCACAGCTGGTGGTACGGCGGGGACATTTGCATTAGGTAGCCTGGCTGCTGCTACTGCTGCAACCAATGGATATTTTGGAGCTGCTTCTCCCCTAGCTGCCAGTGCCATTCTAGGAACAGAAAAATCCACAGATGGATCAAAGGATGTAGTTGAAATAGCAGTGCCAGAAAACTTAGTTGGTGCAATACTTGGCAAAGGAGGGAAAACATTAGTGGAATACCAGGAGTTGACTGGTGCAAGGATACAGATCTCCAAAAAAGGAGAATTCGTACCTGGCACAAGGAATCGGAAGGTAACCATTACTGGAACACCAGCTGCAACACAGGCTGCTCAGTATTTAATTACACAAAGGATCACATATGAGCAAGGAGTGCGGGCTGCCAATCCTCAGAAAGTGGGTTGAGTGCCCCAATTATACATCAGATTGTTTTAACCCCTCCTTTACCCCATTTTCAAGAAGGATGTACTGTACTTTGCAGAAGTGAAGTTTTTCTGTTATTAATATATAATTATGCAAATGAATGCGACTATGTTGACAATGTGTATATGTAAATAATATGTGTTTTACCAGATGTTTCATAGAAAGAATTTTTTCTTGATCTGTTTTGTTCTCTATACTTTGCTTGTGTATATTTGTCAGAGGTGTTTCTAGTGTAAGATTTAAGCCTGCCATTTTACCAGCATTATTGTAGTTTAATGATTGAATGTAGACAGGGATATGCGTATAGTTTTCAGTATTAGTTCTAGATAACACTAAATTAACTACTGTTAGGTTGAGTATGGTGGGGTCAGTGACCTAAAATGGAGTGAGGCCAAAGCACTGTCATGTAAGTCTTACTTCCTGCTTAGGGCACAGTGAAGTAGGAAACAATATTTTGAAAATAAGTTTTAAATTTAAAATGATCAAAAAGCAATATAGTTGCATAAAAGCACTGTAAAATATTTAAAAGGTTAAAACTGTGGAAAATTATATTGGTAAGTTTACAGATCAATAAAAGCACCTGTTCTCCATCTGAACTAGACAATGGAAATAATGCTGCATGCTGGCCATGGCCCATTCTTCATCATTTGTAAGTTCAACAAAAGTTCTCACATGGAGTCCCACCTCTTCAGAGGTTTGTACATTTGTTTTTAAGCACTGAATTCACTACTGATCCCATCGCCTGGCCAGTAGAACAGTCATTACTCCATTAACATCCTCACTGTTTAGACACATAACTGTGGTACAGTGTATTGGAAATTTTATAAACAAAAGTGAAAGTGCCAACAAATTATTGATAGCTGATAATGTTTCATTATCTGCAACTGCTTGATAAGTATGTTGCATTTTAAGAGCTTATAATTGTGTATAATTTGTTAACACTAGAAACCTATTAGTATTGTGAATGTAGATTTTACTGTGAAGCTATCTGTGATTTAGCTGTTTGCTCCCATGATGGAGTCTTTGCAGCATGGCGCTAGCAGCCAATGCAGTTTCTAATACTCGGTAATTTGCATGTTTTGTGGAGCATTTTTATGTCACCAACCAGACAGTATTTCCTGCATGCTTATTTAGAAGAGGCAGTTTATCTTGAGAGGTAGTGTGATCTACCTTTGTCAGGCTTTTTGACAGGTCATTTCAAAGTAAGCCTTTGTTCCCAAGACCCAACAACTGTCACCCTCTTCTGTACCTCTCCTGAGTGCCAACTGTCCAGGCCATTTGACACACCATCTGTTAACCTCTGAGTTTGCCCACTCAAGGCCACTCATAGGGGCATCCATCCCCAAGCACCTCCTCATGCTGTGCATGCAGTCTTAAATTCAATGGACAAAAATAAAATGCTGGCTACCTCTGGATCATCTGGCTGAGCAACTGAATTACAAAAGAGAATTACTTCCATCTCAACTTCAACCCATTGATTACGTCCATCCTAGCAAGCTAAATGGCATCCCAGCTGCTCCTTTCTGTGCAACCAATTAAAGAACAATGAGTGTGATGCTCCATGTCTGAATTTCGTCCAGCCTCTCTCTGAACTGTGATCTTTGTCCTCATGAACTTTCCCTTTTGTTCATTGAACTATATGGACTCTTCATTTCATATTGATTTACTGTGCAATTTACTTTTGGACATTGAGAACTTGAAATTATTTCCTGATCCCTTCCCCTTCCACTATTAATAATTCATTTCTGTCAAACTGTAAGAGTAGATTCATTTTTTTTTTAGTTTTTAACATTGGACTGTTATTTCATTTAGAGTTCTCTATCTCTAAATATTTATTTAGAGAATGATTTTAAAAGGGAATGATATGCTTGTTTAAATGAAAGAGAAAAGCTGTAGTAAACTGTGTTAATTGGTAATGACTATTTATCGTCGATACTCTGTAGCTGTGTAAGTTTTGACAAATAGTGTATCTCGTGGAATCAGTGGTTAGCATTGCCGCTATTATATTTACTCATTTTATCATTATAAATGTGCTTAGTTCATCATGTAGCATCACTTGTCTCCCGTCTCATTTTTTCCTTGCATGTCACAAGTCTCAGATCATTTATAATACATTAACAGTAAATAATATCTATGTAAATTTCTTTCACCGTGCTGTCTCAGAGTCAGCAGTGAACAAAGGCAAAGATTGGGGCCCCACTTAGTTGAAAAAGAGAAAGGAAGTGATATAGGATGTGTATTAGAAGCATTTCAAATGTTGGGTCTTTAAAATGTTTTGTTCAGTCGTAGCAAATCTTCAACCTTTTATTTCAAAATTCCAGTAGTCCACTGTGGAGCCCATGCATTTCATCTGGAATTTAATGTTACTTTGAAGCCAAACCATTTAAACAATTATGTGTATTTTACTAGCTAGTATTGCTGAAAATGCACTCAGTTCAATTTTAATTGTAAATGGGAATTTTAAACTTTTGCTAGTTGGCATGGTTATATGTTAGTTAAATCTGAAAGCTAAATTGAAGATATTTACATTTTAATTTATGGTAACAGATAAGGGTTTGTGTGCATTATGTGTAAATCAGCTTCATGCTGTCTAAAAACTTATTCTCTGAAATTTATAGACCATGTAGAATTGATTTGTGATGTGATGCTTTAATTTACTGGAAGAAAATTAGTATGGCTTCAAACTGCCACAGGTAGGCATGTAACAATGGCTGTTCAGCTATACTGATCCAAAATGGAGAAAACTGATGATACAAGGGCCAAACATCTTATGAAATGCAACTATTTATAGACTTGTTTTGCTATAGGGAGGCTGGTGAACATGCTGAATACGAATTACCTCAGTTCTGCAGCTTTCTATGTCTTTTTAATGCATTCTGTTTCAGGGTCACTTTCAATCAATATTTCATTTACTTACTGAGATTGAATGGGCGCTCTGAGACACAGTGTGCTGTTTATCATACAGATTGGACACCTCATTCTAGATCCAAGATCTTTTCCTCAACACTGGGAGCTGTCCTTTCAGCACCACAAAATTACTGCTTGAAGTTGCATTGCAGTTTTTTTTTTTCCTTTATCACTGGGAGCTTTTCTTTCAGCACCACAACATTGCACCTAGACTTTTTAAACGGCTGCCTTCCTCTTTGCACTGAAGACCAATTTCGTCTGCACTTCCAGTTATTGCTATTACCTGTAGGACTTTCAATCCTACTTCACCTCACCCACCCCACTCCTGAAACAGTTAAATGTATCTATTTCTGTGGAAGTCATTTTCTCATTGAATGATCAGAAACAAAGATAAATTCTAACCTGTAACGGCTCATTTCGACTCATTGCTTACAATAGATCTAAGCTCTTTTTTCTGCTTATTCGACTCCTTCCAGCTTCCCATCACATCTGTAACAAACTTTTAAAATTATATTGCCACACCACCATGCACAGCCTACCTGCACAGTAGAGATAGATTATTCCATCGTATTCAGATGGTTAACAGAGGTTAGCAAGTCCTGTATTATATATTTATATCGCTTTCTAAGAAAGTGCATATTAATGTTTACTTTAAGAATGTGTAAATGGTGCTATCAAGAATCTGATAAATTTTATCCCAGTTTTTTGTGTACCACTTCTAATGTATGAGATTTATTTTTCTATTGGAAAAAAATAAACAGTATGAAAGCATTAAATTGGTAGATTTTAGTAATTTAACAATGAATGGAACCCCTATGTTACAGGCCCTATCTTTCCTTGGAAATTTTAATGGTGGTAATAGATTTCAACAAAGGTACTGATAATCACATTTTTTTAATCCATTCTTATATTGCATTCTTGATTCATGTGCTGATTCCTCACTGAGTCCTTAAGTAAATTTTACTTACTGTAAGTCTTCTCCAAGAAGGGAATTCTTGCTTTCCAAGGCAGCAATTGAAAGAGATAAAAAGATAATTTAATACTCCTTACATCACAGACACGATTTGAGACCAGTTACTCTGTTAGTAGGAGAAATTCATCACTCATTAAATACAGGGCAAGCATGGCTATCCATAATAATTTTGGGTGCAATGCAGTCTTAGAAATTTAATGTACACACTTTATTTAAATGATGCAAACAGCCATATGAAATTGCACATGATTAGAAAGCAGAATGAACTCATTTTGCCTCCTGCTTGGTTTCTCATAAACATGAATACATAATATTGTTATGCACTGTTGTTCATAGATGTCTTATTACATGAAGGGTAAGTATCATATTACTTTAACGGGTTATTTTTGGAATTCTGCATGTTATTTTTTGTTTCATCAGATATGTGCCCCAATAAAATAACATTTTTTTCCAAAAAACTGAAAGTATTAGAAAACTTGTCATGTTAATTTTGAAAAAAAAAATGAAGTGTAGTACATATTACTAGATAGGATGTCATTCCACTGGTCTATATATTAAAAAAAACTGTTCTTGAAAATTGAAGCATTACCTTGTGTAATTAATAAAGTAATCAAATCAGATTTGTAAATAAAATATTGTTTAAATCTAAAGTATTCAATATTTTGATTAGATTATTTTTTTAAGGAAAAATATTTAACGTGTATGTGCCGAATTTTTTTTTAAATAGTTTTTTATAATTGCAATGGAAGGGCAATTGTCTCATTACAAGTGGTACAGAAGCCAATACTTGGGTTACCATAGATATATAAACAAGTAAAAACTGTGGAACAAGTTTTAAGTTCATTTTGGAAAAAAAAAACAGTTCTGTAGAAATGCATATTTGTATTTGTTTCTCTAATAAATCTGCAAATAGCTTTAAACACAAATTAGTTTTAATTATTTAAATTATGAGTTCTCTTAAGTAATTTAACATCTGTTTTGCCTTACATTTGTGAAAACATTGTCTCATGGAAATTAATAGAGACTTATTGTGAAAAACAAGGTAGGTCTGCATTTATTTGAAAGAGTCAGGTATTTAGCATTCAAGTATGTTTACCTCTATGAAATGATTAAAGAATTTTTACAAAAAACACTTCTCAGCCCCTCCCCAATCACATCATTTTGGCTACTACCCAAAATTAAAAGGCCAATTTGTATCAGCTTTAATTCAGTACCAAAGAAAACAGCAAAAAATAAGAGATCACATGTTCAAATGGTTGATAATAAAAAAGATTATTTGATACAGATAATTGACTTCTTTATATATAGCAATGAAGAAATTTGAACTCTTCTGAACTGCAGTGCCTCAATCTTCTTTAATGTGATTTACATATTGTGATTAAAATTGCTATATAAACTACATATATTTCCCTTGAATTGTGACCTTATAATAATTTATGTTGAAAACGTTTTAGGGTAAAATAGTCTCTATTTCTGTTTTAAATCATATAGAGTCTCCATTTTTGAAAAACTGTTTTGTAAATGATAAAGATACTAGATATGTATCTATATATCTATCTATCTATATATTTTAATTGTTATTCTGCTTGAGCAGAAATGTCAAGCTTTTGATTAAGGACTCAATTGAATATTCCAATTCTGCTCAAACTACAAAGAGCATTCAAATTATAATGACTTTACCAAATTAATTTTATTAGTAATAAAATTTTTATGGAGATCTGGCTATTGAAAACTTAAGGCATTTTCTAAGATTGTCATTCATTAGTTTATCCAGTTTTATAGCTTTAGATCAATAACAAAAATAGTGCTTCTGTCAATATTTAAGATGGTGGGTAATTATATCTTTTTTTCTTGTAAGAAATTATTGTAAACTAAATTTCAAAATGACTTCTCAAAATTTCCACACTTTTAATGTTGTGTCAGTTTTTAAAAATATTAATATATATCAAGTCTTTAATAGATAAAGTAATGTATTAACAACATTTCAATATGTTTACCAAAACATCTTAGATAGATTTTATCATATTATATTGTTTATATATTTTACATTGCCTGTTTTACAATATAAGTGCTGAGAAAGTTTCTGATTATAGGAAACCCATATACTTGTAGTGAGGCCAATTCATGCTGAACTTTTTTATTGTAAAATAAACCATTACTTTTAGGACTTAAGGCAGAGATAAGAATCGAATTGTAATTTTTAAAAATATTAGCAGGGTACAAATTAACCTATCTCATTTTTAAAAATAAAGAGGAAACCAAACAAACCATTTTGAGTCCAATAAATCAAAGCCTAACCACCATGTTTTCCAAAATATCTTAGAATAAAAAGTAAAAACTCTCCCTAGTCAGTTCTGTACAGGATGTATTTGGGGGGTTCACATCGTCAGTAAAAGTATTTGTCAGTAAATGCACCACTTAAGTGACACAACTCTTAGAAGTTTTTAACATTTCTAACATCAAGATTATATGTGGGGTTTCTTTTCTCGGGGCAGGGGGAATGTTTATGCCTAGGCAAATAGAGGATAGAAGCAATTATCAGAACTGTTTGTATTCAAACTACTTGTTTTATAAAAAAATTATTAGGAAGGCCAAATTCTCAATTAGCTAGTTTCAAGATTTCCCCATTGCTTTGCCAATAGAGAGAAAACCTTTGAGGTTGAACTTTCTCTGAAGTTTGACTTCATGAATTCTAGAAAATGTTACTTCTGTATACACTAGAAAGGCTTAATCTAAATGAGAGAACTTTATAAAATTCATTTTTTATGTTCAATCTCATGAAACATTTTGCATATTCTAGCAGGTAGCTAAATATAACCATTGTTCATTGTCTTAACATGATTATAATTTCAAAGCTTTAAATAATCACTGATGTTATTTTTGAACATAAAAATTCAGTGAAATTTTAAAATCCCTTTTTAGGACTTTTATATGTTTCTTGTAACCTGTCTTATTTAGGAACTACTTCATTTAAGATAGTTTAATTGAATAGCTTTAAAAAAATCACACATTTCTTTCATTGGCATCTCAATTTGTTTTCAGTTTATGCATTAACTTTTATTATTTAGAATAGTTTTCTCTTTCTATTAAAAAGATATTTGAAGATTGGTTAGAAGATTATAATGGTGTGTTTTGTTTTTTTTTAACTTTCTGGAATGAAAACTAAATACTGATGAAACAAGTCACCCTCAGTATGCCAACAAACATTGAATCTGTTAGGCGTTAGTTTTCATGTGCATTTTTTTACTGTGAATGAAGTCAAGTATTTTAAATACCTAGCTCAGACAAAAACGGGGGGAGGTGGTATAAGGAGGCAAAGCACTGGAGAACCAGTCTTTTGAAGAGTGGTAGAATAATCAAATTAGAGACCAGAGCCAACCAAGGATACCTCATTCTGAGACCTTGACATTGCTTAAGCATACAGAGGTTGATGACAATGTGAGGTTATCTCTGTTATGCATTTCATATTTGGTGGGTTTGTCAGATTGAGTATTATTTTCAAATAATTGCTATAGTGAAAAGTAAAGATAAACACTAATTAAATTACCAATGAAGTGACATGTGAAATATAATGATACTGAAAAAAAGTTATTACATTATATTGGTACTACTGCCCAGGTATCTTCATTATATCAGATATTTACAGATTTACACACACTTTCTGGTTATTTTCTGTCTTCACTCATATCTGCATCACTTTTTATCCTGACATGAAGAAATCATGGAGAAGAGAGACCGACACGAATTTTGAAATCTTAAACAGTGTTATATTTAAGAGTACAAAATTGATAACAAAAAGTGCAGATACAAAATTCCTATTTTTCTGAATAGTAAGTTATAACAATTATGATTGTATACTCGGTATATACTGATTCTGATTTTGAAACTGAGAGTACATTATTTTTGCCAACAGTAAGAATGTCATCATTTGTCTGTGATAAAATAGCAAGAGTGGTATAATTAAGCTAATCATGCCTTTTTATATCATTTCAAATGTTTAAGACAAAGTTACAGTTAAAGCATAATATTAGTTATGATATTTTCCTTATTAGCACAAACTCTATTGCCATTAACCCTTAAGTATATTTAAAAGGTTGAACTTCTAAAATTAAATAAAAAGGAGACAAGAATTTTTCTCCCAAGTATTATTGGGACAAGTATTTTCAGAACAATTGCCCAGTATAGTGACATTATAATAATGTTTATATTATCTTATTTTATATACATGACATACTTTTATTTTTTATTCTTACAATATTTTAAGGTATAGATATTAATCTCATCCCTATATCTTGGAAAATGGAATAATATAAACTGCTGAGTCTCAAGCCACTAAGATAAAACGAATAAATTGAGGTTTTATCCTATTTTACTGAGAACATAGATTTCAAGTTTATAAATTAAAATTATGAAGAAAATGTATTAGAAAGTCATTGAACACTACATCAAAAACTAAGGGTGTACTATATGTTGGCTAATTGAATTTAAATTTAAAAAATAGTAACTTTAACACAATTTGTTTTTGTTTCCAAGAAGTTTCAATAGTCTGAAACTTTCAGAACCATAGCTTTCACATAAAGCAAAATACTCTAGTAAGTGTGTTTCCATTTAAATGTAGCTTTAGGGCTGTCGCAGTATATGTTGCCTCTTGGGGATACCTTAAAAGTGGAGAAATAAAACCATAAGCTTTATGAGAACTAAAACATTTTATGGGAATAACACATTTAAGCAATTGGAATAACATTGCAGGGATATATGGAATTATTTGGGATAAATGTGTATCTCTTCATCTGTCCAATGCATGATTACTTTTGTGGCCCTAGAGAAAATTTATATTATTTCATTTTGAGTACTCACAAGATGCAATTTACTACAGAGTTTCAAAGCTATTTCTAAGTACTATTGTTGGTCAACTTTGTTCTTAGAAGTTTTTTTAAAAAGTTTTCACTTAGTGTATTTTTCCAATTAAGAAATATAAATTATTTCAAACTATCAAATAATACACATGATGTAGAAGAATCAAATGATGGAAAAATTAATAACATTTACACGGATAGTTTGTCTTCTAAATCTGTGGGGAGGAAAGTGAGTTAATAATATACATTCAGAAAGTGTTTTAATTTATTTAGGATGTACACATTTTAAAGCCAAAAGAATTGATCCACATTAATATTGAATAAGTAACACATAATTGGAAAAACAAATGACTTAATTTGGAAGTTATATCTCAGTTTCTTTCAAGATGCATGAGGGTACTAGTTTCTTGACAATTCTGTCAGGAATCTATATTTTCAAGTATTCATTTATAAGAAGCATTTTGATATTTTTTTGGTTAATTAAATTCTTATGTACTAAATTATAAAGATTATTGTATAAAAATATATTATTAATGTGTTCTTGTAAAGTTAAGTGTTATAAAAAGTTCAGAAATGACATTTTATGAGAAGCTAGTTTTAAAATGGGTAAGATCTAAAGAAAAATTTTTTAATTTTAGAATAACAATTCGTGGTGTATTATTTGTTGTCCTTTCTCTTTCTGAGAGGCAGGAAAGTTAAAAATATGTGGCAATCTCCATAGCTGGTGTTAACTGATCATTAATAGTTCATCATTTTTTTCTAGCATCATTAATGGTCAAATACATTCTTGATATATTTCATCTTTCCTTATTTATTCAATTATCAAAATAGTTGTGAGAATCAAATTAACTCTGTCATAGACAATTTTATCATCACATTTAACATACCCAGAGATATTTATTTCTTTGTTGAATAAGTACAACACTTAAAATTTCAAGTCCTAGAAATGGCTGAATTTTTTTAAAAGGATTATTTTGTTCACACATTCCTTATAGCTAGTTTTTTTTTTAATTTCTGAAACAGAATTAAAGGATAAGAATTAATATTAAATGAATAAAAAGATATTTCCTAACTTTTTCATTGAATGATGATGCTGTTTTCCAGTTAGAAACAACCTTTGTATATTAGCTATTAAAAATATATTTATGTTCATTTTCATAGGTCTTCAGGAAAAGCAAAAGTATATACTCACTGAAAATGCTCCTAATAAAACATTCTGATTGCCTTACATTTTAGAGTGATAGGAAACATTAGCATTAGTGTGGCCATTCTGTAAATGGATAATTATTTTCTCTAGAATAATAATTATTAATCAATAGCATGTCCTACTAGGAAAATTACCATTATTTAAATCTCAAAACAATTATTTCCTGAACCTTGTTCTCCAAATGAAAAGTCAGATAAATTATTTTATTAGATCTTCCGATTTTTAGTCTACTCTAAAGCAGAATTTGTGCTGTCCTAAGCAAAAAGTTTGGTTTGTCTATCCTAGTAGGAATTGAAATTAATTCTCTAGAATAAATGATATACAAAATGAAACATGGTAAAGAATTTAAGAGTTATAGATATGGTGTCTATAATTTAAAATAAAAGCAGTAAATGCCAGTGTGCTTATTTTATAATTAGGAAAAAGTTTTGTGACTCTTCTTAAGAAGTTAAGTTTTTATTATCAGAAGTTTTAACTAAAGAACATCAGCTAGAGGATATAAATCCAACAATACTTGATATAGAGGAGAAAGATCTTAGAGTAGACAAAAAGGGATTTGAATCTTAGTTTCACTCCTATTACTGAACATTTTGTAAATGCCAATATCATGTATAGAACATGGAGATCACAATTATTCCAGGATATAAAAATTAAATGAGATATTTGTTTTAAATACCTAATTCTCAGTGCCTAAATTGAGCCTCAAGGAGACAAGACAGTTGACAGATATCAGTTGCTTCTAAAACTACAGGGGAACAAATTTATAAGGTAGTAAAATTTAAATCAGAGCTTGGTAAAATTTGTGAAAACACTTTACAAAATATATGAGCATGAAGGAAACTAAGATGAAGACCTAAATTTGAAAACTTAGATCTCATAGGAACATGCCTACGTATAATACAACACAAGAGTCATTATATATTTGCTTATACCCATTTATTTGTTAAACTTTCATCTGGATGATCCCATATACATATTATAACAGATTTTTTATTATCATTGATAGAAATGCCCATATTGACTAAAAAAAACCCCACTGCAATATCCTAAATTAATCAAAGAGTAGAAAAAAATTATTATATAAAAATGTAGATTTTTTTTATTCTGGATTATTAATTCAATAAAAATAGAATCCTAATTACAGGTACAAGGGAATGTTTATGAACACTCAAGGAAAACACTTTTTATCTTATTTTTCTTTGTCTATGTATAAACTTCAATGAGTAAATGGTAGAAAGTTCACTCTTGTGATATTCTAAAAGCTTATTATAGAAAAACTCACATTTGATAAAAAAGACCTGCTGAAATGAGATGAACACTGACAGCTAATGACTTTGAGACAGTAAGTTCAGTGAACTGACAAGTTTATCAAATCGTTTATTAATAGCCTTATTTTATCTTAAATCTTTCATAAACCTCCCCCCAAAAAAAACTGCTGCTTTATCATGTCATATAAATAAAATAATGAATAATGAAAAGCTAGAAATTCATCAATAATTGTACTATGTTTAATGTTAATAAAATCTGACTAGTAATATTTCAACAAAAGTTTTTATGTGCTTAGTACTTAGTGGTTTATATTTCAAATGAATAACTTCCCTATAAATTATTTTTATTTATTAATATTTTATCTTTAGTGAAATTAGTATACGATAAAATAAAAGCCACCACCAACCTTTAATTTAAAATGTCTAGTGCACATGCCTTCCTAAAAGTAAAAGGAAATTTGGCTCAGAAAATTATTAAAATAATAAGTACCTATTTCTAAGAAAGAACTCTTTGAAAGCTAATGGAAGGATTCTGAGGTATAGAAGAATTGTAAGATAGCAGATAAAAATCAAGTCATTAAAAGTTTGCAAATGGTCAAAGGTAAGTCACACAACAAGGAAAATGAGAGGAATTTTTGGCAGTCTTTGGGGGGTATATTTTGTGGAATAATTTTATCCATACTGCATTCCACAGAGTGTATGTACTGTTTACATAGATAATTGAGGGTTTTACTAAGTCATGAGATTCCCACATTTTTACAATAAGATAAAAACTATCCCCTAAAATTTACAAAGTGCTTTGATACTGAATCAATTTTAATTTTTTTTCTTTACAGTAACTCCTTGAAAATGGCAGAACTGGTATCAAGTTTAATGTTCTTTCCTTAAGCTATGATAATAATTTACCCAATTTCAATAATGGGGAGAAAGGCAGAGCAGGCATAACTGTTTATTCACTGCAGGAATTTTAACACACACCACTTTGTATGTTGAGATATTCAAAGGTAGCTCTTGGGCAGTTAAAAATCCCATATTGGAATGTTAAAATTATGGGCAGGTTCTTCACCAGCATAAAAACAGAAAGTGAGAGGTAATTAGGACAATCCCACAGGAAAAACTGGAACTTCAATTAGTATTAAGCAGGCTTATAAATCCTCAAAATGTCCGTAATTTTAGTGATAGCTACTAGTTGTGGAATATTTAAAACTCTAATGGAAAAATATTTTTAAAACACTTATTCCCATCTAATTTAAACAATCAATACCTTTGCTGAAATTGGCTCTTAAGTTTAGTTACCATGTTTGGGTAAGAAGCAATCATCATTATGCATCTGATTTGGTGTACAGGCAAAGATTTAAAAACACGGTTCAGCATCTTTTTTCTGCTAAAATGTGTTCAGTTTTATTATGGACATAAGATGTTACTAGCTTTGTAGAAATCTGATTACAAAATTTACATGATGTAATGATGTTTTTGAAAAGCATTCAAAATGGAAAGTCAAGGACACAGATTTGCTTTTCCACTCTGGGCAAGAATTATTCACTGTAAATGATGATGTCTCAAGCACTGTATAGAGGTTAACCAAAATGATATTCAGCATAACTTATTACATAAGAGCCTAGCTCTCCTGGGTAAAAGTAAAGTATATTTACTGCCATTAAAATGTTTCCTAAGACCAACGGTAATGGGAAAGAAGCAAACATTAGGAACATGAGAAAAGGACAAGATGCATATCCAAACATAAGCAAGGCATTGTTAATAACTCTTGATATGAAAGCAATGAGATTTTAATAATTAAGCAGTTTTTCATTCTTATTAAATTGAAATATGAGCCATAGTAATCTCAGAGAATTTTGCTTGCTATGGTCTTAAAGCATTAAATTGAATATTGTGATAAATGTTCAAAATGCACTGTTTTTCAAATGGTAGGAAAGGGTTTCTGAATAAAAACAAGTCTATGAATATACAGTTAATGGAGAAAAAAAAGAAATGAATTATTCTCAAATTTAACTATGAAGCTTAACTTATTTAAGCTTATTACTATTTTTGGTGTGTAAGAAGCAATGGTAATCATCTTAATCATTTTGGATAGGTGATTATATTCATTCAGAAGACAGAAAAAGAAAACGAATATTCTACAACCTAGATATAAGAATTGACACTTAAAAATTATTTCTCAATGGCCTGAATGTAATATGGTGACCAATTATTATTATCATTGCCAACAAAGATAGTTCTAAAACATAATGTACTTTCAAAGGTGATTTATATAATAGAATATGGAATTCTAAACAGTCTATAATGAGTACAATAAAAATGAACTACAGATAGTGACCCAAATAAAGGATTACCATACCAAATATTATTAACAGGTAACTTTGAAAGTAAAATATATTTTTTAACTCTATGAAATTTTAACCATGACTTTAAAGGGGGGAGGTGAATTTGAAGGAATTTCCTTATTTGTGACTCAGAACCCTTTGCTATCTCAGTCTTTGGGTATTTCAAATGGAAATTCTCAATGTAAAGCTTAGAGACACTTCCTTTGATTCACGAGAAATATTTTTCGCTTCAAAAGTATAAAAGGATAATAGCATTTCAATCCAAAGACCTATGTTTACTGATCTAATTAAAGGGTTTTTTTAAATTTTTATTTACCAAATATATTAAAGTTATATGTCAAGTTGGTTACTACACAATATAAGGAAACACCTTTTATTACACCTTTTGTTATTATAGCAGAAGCCATACATAGACACATACAGGAAAAGAATAATCCAACTTTATTTTTCTTGCTGTTAGTTTTCTCTAACTTCTCTGTCTGAACGTGGTATGAACATTCACTAGAGAAAATTGCATATACATGAAAAATATGAAATATGAGCCTGGCATATTGAGAGAAACAGCAGTTCCACACTGTGGGCAGTGAGAAGACTGAAGATGATCTTCGGGATCATACAACAAAGAGGAAGATGACAGTACCACCTCACATTTGCATTTTATTTCACGAAGTGCAGTTATCTTGTTTCATCTCTCATAACACTCCTTTCAAGTAGCAAAATTCACCAAAATTAAACAATATGAAAATTTAAAGTGCATATCACACATCGTAGATTTTTTTAAAACATCAAACAAAAAAACTACACTTTCAAAATCTAGCCCATAAATTGGGTTTGCTCAAATTTATGCACTGTTATCAGCTTTACACTGTTTTGAGAGAAAACTTTCCAGGAAAACCTTCAACAAGAAAAGAATGAAATTTTCTTTTGTTTATAATATGTCTTGACTTTAGTACTATTGAAGTTAAGATATCAGAAGAACTAAATTAACAGATAGGAAAGCTTTACGCCAGCTAGTCTCTTCCCTTAGTATAAAGACTGAAGAATGTACCTGAAAAATAAACACAAACAATCCCACATAGCACACTCTTCCCCCCAATATTTAAGCCTACAATGGGTTGTGTATTGACGAAATTCAAGGAGTAATAGGTAAGCTTATTTTTATCTTTTATCATTTTATCTTTTATCATTCCAAATTTTTAAACAAAGACTATTTCTCTTGACCTATTCACAAATTTCATTTCTAAATTGGTAAAGTTATTTAGAATTTGGAATTTTTGTGTCCTGGCTTTCAGCATAACCAAGAAAGATAATAATAAAAACTAAGAAAAAATTGCTTTTACCACTTTTATTTTTTATAAAATGTCATAAATTTTGTTTGATTGACTTTGAAATAAAAAAACAAAAAAAGCTTTGTGTAAATTCTTAATGTGAATATCAATTAATTTAAAATATACTGATTCTTATATATACCCTTATATATACCCTTGAGTATATATATCACTCAAGAATAAGTTTCCTTGTATTTCTGTCAAAGATAAAAAAAAATCTAATCTTAAATGTGAATCTTTACATATATACTTATATAAAGTTCTGACAACATATATGCTGAATACCTGACAATTAAGGCCAAATCTTTGAGTGTCCATTAACTTTTAGTGTGCATGAAGAATATGACACATTATTCAGGAACAATGGCATAACAATATTTAAATGTGTACTGTATTAAAGTTTTAACCTGTTTGGTGCCTACTTACTTAGATCAGCAGCTCCCCAAAATAATCCAGAATCTGAGAAGGTAAGTTAAAGTGTACTCGGATTATGTACACTTTATGTCCTAGTGTTCATTATGGAGGTCTGACTTTCAAGCAATGAGTAAATACATCCACCACTGACATAATAAAATTTTAAATGGCCATTTGATGTTACATATTTCATATAGCACTATTAAGTAATTTAAGACATAGAAAGTGGGAAATGGGCAGTGTAGCACCCACTATACAAACTTTAATTATACCTCTTTTAAGGTGTTTTCCTTTTTGCATTAAATAAGCCCAGATTTGGGGGCATGGCAGCTGACTTCAAGAAGTGTGACTGGTTGAGGCCCAGCTCCACCCCTTTGACCCCACTGTGGTCTTAAATGTTTTTCCTGCTGAATGATATGGTGAAGCATAGTAGGATGATATCTCCTGCCTGGGTGTAAAGCAACTGACTGCTAATCAAATTTACACTTAAAACTTTCTAAGAGCTCTTATTTTCAGGGGAGGAGATGCTGGAGGTTGCTTATGCTTATAGACTATAAAATGACTATGTAAAATTAAACAATGCCACAAATAGAAAACTCTTGCCCCCTATAGACATAGTTCAAAATCCACATTATGCACAAACAGATATGGTGGTTCTCTTCCCAGGCATGAAGATGATCAACTCTCTTATAAAACTACATGAATATAATTGTGATATTATTCATATATTTCTCAACAACACTGTCATTGATTAGATATGAAAATAAAATGAGAAATGGGTCAAAAACTACTTGATGCCAGCATCAAACCAATGCACATCTATGATGGTAAGTTTTTACACTAACATTATTAAAACACCCAGGACACAAAAACCCAATACTAAAAATCTGCTTCTAGGACCAGACTATACAATTTTGATTCTACAAATTATGTAAGCATTCACATTCAGATTCAAAGTAAAGAAAACTTTACTTTTAAACTTTACTTTTACATTTTTTTTTTTTTTTTTTTTTTACTTTTAAGGAGTGAATCCCTTGAGAATTTTCTCTCTCTTTCTCCCCATCCTCTCATGTTCCAGTTCTCCAAGGTCTTCTGTGGTGGGTACAGCAGCAGCACCACATTCAGATTCAAAGTAAAAAAAAAAAAAAACAACCCTAAGGGAACATGAAATCACCTTCACCTGTGTGTCATTTCTGAAGCTACCTTCAAACCACACTCCAACATTACAATCAAGTTATTCAAGTTGAATTCCTCATACCAACTAAAAATGAACATATGTTTAGTTCCTGAAACAAGGGCTTACATTTTTTTCTCATATTAAATACTATCTTCCAACTTTGAAAAAAGACTTAAGGATTCAAGAAATATCCCTTAGTTTCCTGAAAAGGAATCAGAAATTTCAAGAAAATAAGAAGTTACATTTTAAAAGGTTCATATCTTTACAATGCTTTCCCCAAAAAAGATAGCTGCAAAGCTAAGTATGATAAAAATTCACACCAAATAAGATTTTTTTTCCTTTAGCATATATTCTCTTGTTTAAAGAAGGTGGAATCTCAGGGTAGGTTAATGATAATAAAAGCAGCTTGCATTTTAGTTGCAATTTTGTCACATCAAAATACAGGGCATTTACATTTGTTGAGTAAGTCTCCCCAGTGTCACATATGGAAGTCCCCATTATTCACTCAAGGGTCTTTTGAGCATCTACTGTGTGTCTCTCTATAAGACAGATTCTAGATGGAACAAGACAGATAAGTACCCTCATGACAGAGCTAACATTTCAGTGGGGAAATAAAAAACGAAACCAGGAAGATAACAAAAGAGGGTAAAGGAAGAGATAATCTTATGGGAAAGAGGTAGAGAGGGATTACTATATTATTTTTTATTTATTTATATGACAGAGAGAGAGAGACAGCCAGAGAGGAAACACAAGCAGGGGGAGTGGGAGAGGGAGAAGCCGGCTTCCGGGGAGCAGGGAGCCAAATGTGAGGCTCAATCTCAGGACCCCGGGATCACGACCTGAGCCGAAGGCAGACACCTAACGACTGAGCCACCCAGGCACCCCGAGAGGCATTACTTTAGACAGCGAGTTGGAGAGGGCCAGTTGAAGAAAGCAAGACCTCCTTTATGGAGTCGTTCAATCTGTCTTATGAGTTAGAAAGAGCCAGAGGAGGTTAAATTATTCCCTATCTTTAGATGAACACGGAAATGCGTAGTAGAGACTGCTTATTTTATCTATTATCTTCATTCTTTAATTCAATAAACATTATGTGTCTGCAATATGCCTGGAATTGGAATAGGTTTGGGGTTTATTAAGATGAAAAAGAAATAGATATTGCCCTGACATTGGAGAAAACGTAAAGGGAGACCAAAGATTCTAGTACACTATAACACTTGATATAATAGAAATTTCTGATAAGATCATTGCAAAATGCATGGGAAGACACAAAAGGAAGACCCTAGTAGGTGAAGTGACCATGTAGACTTCTACTGTATTTTATTTCATTTCATTTCATTTATTGCCGATTAGTTAGTGATCACATGGGCAAACACATGAGAGAGTCGTGACTTGAAATCAGGTTTTCTGTTCCTCAGTGAAGCTTGTTTCTTAGTAATCCATTCCACATCCATAAATCTAATTGGGGAAAATTTCATGTTGATATAATGCCTCTATAAAAGGGAGCCTGCTTTTAACATTTATTAAGGCATATCATAATCCAGAAATGACTGAAAAAGAATTTGAAAAGAAAAATTTAATGTTCTTGTGTTGAGAGATCAGAATTAAAAAAAGAAAAATTTCCTGTACATTAATATATCAGCTGCTACATTTGAGGTATTTCCACAATCAGTCTTGCAGTGGTATAAACTGTACTCTGTTCTAATATGCATGAAACCCAGGTACACACTGAGAAGAATAATTACATTTTCTAAAGCTAGATAGAATGGGGAGTGGAGGCAGCTTTTAAACATTGAAACAGATAGTTACAATTTAAATTTCTATATTTTTAGGAAGAAATGTCTTACTTTCAAAAGCCAACAATACTATAACGCATCAGCCATAAGAGTGTAAACAATTAAACACAGGCTCAGGGCTAGCAGGGACCTTAAGTAAGAGCTTCATTTAGGAGTATATAACCCAGAGGCCTTTGAGTATGAATTAAAGAATCAATGGTCTACTGATCCAAAATACCTTTTTCTCCTTTTTCCCTATCACAGACCCCCCCACGTAACAATTTTGGGTAGGCTAAAATACCATTGATGATCTCTGTTAACAATGCAAGTTTATTAGAAAAGGCACATTAAGTCATTCTCATCATTACTGGAATTCATTCTATTGGCCCTAATGAAGGCAGAGATTTGAATAAATAGAATCTGAAGAACTTAAACCAAGAAAAATGGCTAAAAAGTAAATAAGCATAGTATTGCCAAAACAAAGATCTTGCAAAGGAACAGTGAAATGTGGAGGCCGGCCTATAATCTTTTTTGAAACTGGTCAGGGTTTCGAAATGTGAAGCCAGAATGCCATTAGAGAAGGAGCGGTGAAAGATACTGGAAAGGCAACAGCACTGCTCACCTTCTTCATGGGATGCCTCCTCCTATGTTTCTCGATTCTTACTTCACTTCCTTCTTTCAAACCTTTCCCTCATCTGCTCCTTTCCTACTCTCCTACTTCCTGTTTACCATATATCTGTTCTTCCTTTATCTATCTCTTTTCATTCTCTTCAATCAAGAATGTTGCCAGTGAAAAGATCGAAGCTCAAGTTGGTGTCCTGTATCAGAACTCAGCTGAGCCTGATGACTAGCAAAGCAGAGGGCACTGCTGGTTGCCAGTCAGAACCCACTCAAATAATGAAACCGCCTATAATGAAACTTCCCCTCATTTCTCAGTAATAAATCTGGCTGCACACAAGAGGCCATTGCAGTTGGAAGGAAGAAAGAAACTATATTAATCAGTGACTATATAGTTTATTTTCCATACCAGGCTGCAAGTCAAAGATGAGCTATTAATAATTAACAATGTTAACAAAACACTTAACCAGTTCTAGCAAACTGGAATACACAATATAAAGTCACACCAGCCAGTAGCTGCCAAGAGTCAGCTTTGAATCACACTCACAGAGACAAAAGAGAACCACTCTAGTCCCCGAAGTGAAGGCCTAAGAATATAAAACAGACCATTGAGGTCAAATAAAAGAACGGAGAGAAAAGGCTTGCCTTCTCTTTATTGTAGTAACAACAGTTTGCCTTTGCAAAATAGTATTTCATAATAGGATAAAGATTTGAACAAGTATATCTTAAAAACACTGATATGAAATATATCTACTTCGTAAGAACATCTCTGAGTGTAAAAACTGTCAGGTTCTGGATTTTTTAGATGGTGATTATTGTTTTGATAAGTCCTAAATAAAGGAACACCCTTCTAGCATCCATTGAGCTTAAGTCACAGAGAACATTCATATTTGGGCATAGAAGGAATTTAAATTAGGATTCTACCATGTTCTATTTTACTGCATTCCTGTTGACTTTGGAACAACTGGCGAGGAAACCCAATGAAAAATATATTCCCACCCCTCTGAGTTACTCTTAGGAGTGTGGTGGTGAGACATGCCTAATGAATTTACTCATAGTAAGGAGCCTGCACATAGCCTCTAGAATCTAGACTAAATTTCTAGCACACGTGGATCCAATGGCTCCAGTTACCTTCTACAACTACCTCAGGCCCCCTGGTACATCCAGTCTTTTCTGACACTTAACCCCTGGAATATCTTGTGAGAGAATGGCCTTTCTTTTCTTTTGTCCTACTGCCCTCACCCACCCTTATATGTTTATCTTGTCTTCAAATAACATATTTTGGGGGGTACCTGGGTGGCACAGTCAGTTAAGAGTCAGACTATTGGTTTTGGCTCAGGTTGTGATTTCAGAGTCCAGAGATGGAGCCCCAGGTCAGGCTCCGCACTCAGTGGAGAGTCTGCAGGAGATTCTCTCTCTCTCCTTCTGTCCCTCCCCCTCATGCTGTCTTTCTTTCTAAAATAAATAAACAAATCTTCAAAAAAATAACATATGTTTTTTGAAAAAAACTCATCAGCATTGAAATGTGATGTAGGAAATTTCCAAAGAGAGTCTTCATCAAAATTAACTAATAATCCAGAATTAAAGTCTTAGTAAGGAAAGGTAAGGAGGCTTAGGTTGAAGGAGGGATGACTGGCAATATCGTGGTAACCAGCTCTAACTTTAGAAGGTCGGGCAGGTGAGTTCCTAAGCAATTGTACTCTATTTCTCTAGAATGGAACAAATTAGAATAGTCTTAAATTTTAAAAAGAAGTTACCTGGTTAAGGAAATGGATTCACTCAAAAATATGCAGTACTATGATTTTTATCATAAATTACTTCTTGTGGAATATTTTAAGAATATAGCAGTCATATTTTCTTCTGAGTTATCAAAAGGACAGATTTTCCATGGCAGCAAAATGGTGTAGTGGCTTTCTAAGTTTTATTCTCAAGAAGATCTTCTGGCATCCTGATAATTTTTCAGTCTCCTCATATTGAATTTAACATAAAATTAAGAAATTAAAGTATCTGCAAAGAAGTCACTTCCAAACAAGTTTTCTTCTAGAGGATTATTTCCAACCATCAGTCTATCACTCAACAAAAATCTCGTGAGCACATAAATATAGCAATATTTCTCCTTAAAGACAGCATCCGTTTCTCTGCTGAGTTTTGCACATAATAAGTATTCTATTAATATTTAATGAATGAAGTGTTGAGAAGTGTGAAGATGTATCTAGAAGGAGAAAAGAGGAATATTCGTCCTAGGACAGATTAGACTCCATTGTGTGTTTTATAATCTTGGACTAAGTTTATCCACATGGGGATATTTTATAGTTGACATTTCTTGTTGGCTTACACCTCTTATTATAATAATTCATTTATATTCATAACCAATCCTCTACTTAAAGTACAAATAATCCTGGAATCAGGTGTGACTGGTTTTTAGTGTTCTAATTATATAATGCAAAATTCTTGGCAAACACTATGGCAGAATTCAGGCTTATTCTAGTATTGCTAATGAGTACAACAGTATGCACTTCCTCTGTCCCATCAAGGGTTTCCTGGTCCTTAAATTGCCATTCATTCATTAAAGAATTTTTTTTTTTTAGTTAGAAAAATAACATAATGATATACAGCTACAAAATTTTAGAGTTAGAGAAGAACATTTTTAAAACATATTATTAAAAGAACATACGTCAAAGGAGTGAATGATTTTGCAGATGAGGAAACTGATTAACAGTTTGAGATAAAATAATTTGCCCAAGATGGCATGGCTTGTTCTAGAAATAGAAAAAAAGGTAGATTACCTTGAGAATAGGGCTTAATACAAAATCTGGTGGTTCTTCCTACCCTACTACTTTGTCCAAACTTGACTTCCAATTTCTATTATGTAGCTTTTGGCTCATAGACCTGAGAAAAAAACTTCAGGATAGCCCCTTCTTATATGTTACTGGAAGAAGTCACCGAAGTTTTGATTTATCTTAAAATGAAAGGTAATGTATACAATTAACTGCCTTTCAGGGATATCACCAAAATAAGTGAGGTAGAATTAGAAATATTTAATCTATGTTAGTTGTGAAGAGGCCAGAAAGACAAAAACAACAACCAATCCAACCAGGTACAATGTTGCATTTGCCTGTAACATGTTATATTTCTTTTTACATTGTGTTTAGGAGGATAACATTTTCTTGCAACTGATAGCAACAGAGCCCTAGAAGTCAGGTAGCAATTAAGCTGCTGCTATAAACAAGTCAAAGAATGGCCAAGACTTGCACACACAGATTTTCAAAAGAGTGAATAGGCTGCTTCTGAATGTGCTTTTCCATGAACGCCAAGGCACTGACATTGTGAGTAGTAACTACAGGTACCTGTCTGACCTATGCACCAAAGTGGAACAGATTTGGGTACTCCCTAGCATTTAAATCTAACTTACCGGTTCATCAAATGTGATTGATTTCTTGTCAGCCTAACAAAGTATTAGCTTTCATTTTCCTTATTCATTAGCTTATGTAAACTCCTGCCAAAGACCTCTTACAGGCTCTACTTTGCTAATGCATGAAACTAAGAGGTCTCCTGATGCATTTTTTGCTTCCCAAGAGAGAGTCCACTTCTTGGTATTATAGTTCATTACCTTTTCAATCATATTGTCTTGTCTAGAATGCATGATAAACAGTGCAGGATCCAAGTTTTGGTGCAGACTTTATATATATGTGAAATATATATATGAAATATATATATATACCTACCTGTTTATATAACATATATAATATACACATATACATATATACATACATACCTATTTGCTGGGAAATCAATCATACACAAAAAATACATTTTCAAACTCCTTTTATAGTCATTGAATTTAAAGCCAAAGTACATTTTACATAATGAAATACATGTCTCTCACTTCACTCGCTGCCTCCTTAAGATTTTAAGTCCCTTGATAACAAGTTTCTTCCCTCAAAACCTTAATTCCTGAATATCCTCAATCATATTTAGAATATAAATTATTATTAAGCCTCACTAAACTGCCCATAATGATTTTGTTTTTTGTCATCAATTTAATCCATTAGATTTTGAATTTAATTTTTAAGAAATGTTGAAAGAATAACATTGTATAAACAAACTTAAGAAACCGACCATGTGTTGTAGGAATCATTCCTTTTTCTGTCCTCTCATGAATAAGAAAAGAAATGCAAACCTCATTGTGAATAACAACAAATTTATCTGGTTGGTTGTCTGTCTGGCAATCTTTAGTTGCCATAGTATTTCAATCAGTGGAAAACTCCTTCTCTCTATACACACATTGTCAGGATTGTGCATCTCAGGTGAGGCGTAGAACCTCAGAGAACAGCAGCACTTATTATGAGTTAATTTGTACCTACCCTACCCCTGAGCCTCTCAACTTTGTCTTGTTCAGATCGATTATAAAGAATGAACTGTATTTTTTTAAAAAACATATTTTTCAACATCCTTTCTCGGCAAAATGGATTTCTTATCCAGACTACATCATATATGTATCAACACCATACCAAAAGAAGTTAAGGGAAGCTTCACCAAGTAAGGCCTTCATAGTGTAATCAAATTCATATCATATATTTTCTTCTCATGCATGAAAGACCTGAGACCAATGCTCTGTGGACCTTGGGATCTTTTCATGAGAAAGTATAGGTATATTTTTCTTGGACTAAGTAGTAAACTCATGGAAGAGCATCTATTCTGAGGATTACAGTCTAGAAATAAAAATAGGCTAAGAAGCAAAAAATATGGTTGATAAATCCTGATGATGAAGGGATGCTAAGAGTGCTTATAGTCTATGTCAGATCTTATGAGGTACCTCATATAAAAAGCAATTACACACTCCCTTAAAATGACCTTTTGGCCACCAACTTTTGAACACCCTCAAGTAGGATACCCTATATCATTCATCTCCCTAGCCCCAGAAATAATGGTGACCTTAACATGGAGTTAATGCTTAAATTAATAAATTAAACAATCAAATGAATGAATAAATGAGTGAATGAATGGATGAACAAATAATACTTACTTACTAGGGTTTTAAAAAAGAATAAAAGAATTTTACTAAACCTAGCCAGGCAGCTAATTGTTCTGACAGCAATGGCAGTTATTTTGTCCTATGGCCAAGAACATGGAGGATACAATGAAAAGAACGAGTATGTTTAGAAATAAAAGAGACAAAACCCTAGAAACAAAAACAAAAGTTTAAAGGCATTTAAACCAATTATATCATATCAAAAGAGAAGTTAAAATATTCAAATTCACACTAACTACATGAAAATCTTCATGTATGCGGGAGGAAACAGATCCAGGTTTCAGAATTCATGTTGGACTAATAGAACCCAAACAAAACCCGTAATGGGACAACAGATTTTTTTTCCACCCCTATATGTGGCTTATAAAAAGCAAGTCACCCAAAAAGAGAAAGTGACTTGCTTTCTGCAGTTTTAACTGCAGTTTTAAACTCCAGTTAGTGGTTTTACTTGATTATGTAACCATTCAGGAAAAGAAATTGTATTGTTTACAAACTGTTTAGCATTCTCCAAGCAACACAATAAACAAGGAATTAAAAAAAATAGATGTCAACAAGTAAGTGTTAAATCTTACACCATGTAACATCTCAATAATTGTACATGTTGATGGGAGCAGCAATAAACACAGTCCATCTGTCACATTCCGCTTAATCTGTTCACAGAGTGGAAGCCTCTGTGAAAACCCACTTTCCTCTCAAAGCTGTCAGAAGGAAATTAGGCATATATTCCTGCCCCAATTCAGCCAGTGACCACATGACAGTCACCAAAGTATTTAACTTCTCCAAGCTTTCAAGGCCTGGTCTCTATAAAATGAGAGTCTAAATGATTTCTAAGATGCCTTCCAGCTCTAGACAGTATTTCATGTTTTAGTTATAGAAATTAACTTTAAAGCCATAATGCTTACCTACAGATTTACATAGAGTTACCAAAAATGACTTTTTTCTTCATTTTAGCCTTTTCTCTTCATTTTAGATTCATCATGTAAATTTGTCACTAATTCATCTGTAGTACAAATTTACCATTGATCCATTTCCATCTCTCTTTGGGGCCTTCGAGTCCTGGATGAAGTAGTCTATCATTTATCTATTTCACCCTGAAATTTCCCCTCCTTCCTTGATTCCAAGCCTAGTTTCTCAAGGGGTAGTTAAAAAAAGAAAAGAAAAAAAAAAAGCTGGGATATATTGAATTCCTACTAGCAAATTTTTATTACTTTGGTCCTAATATTTATCAGGGCTTCTGCCATTGCTGTTTTTATTAACAGCATGTCTCAGAGATATAAACAATTGAGAATTCATATTTCAGAGGCTATACTATTATAATTCTATTTCATTGATATAACTTCAAAGTAGTACGCATTATTATCCTCATAGACATCATCATCACCATCATCACTGTGGCCATTATTCTCTGCAAATCCCACTTTATTTTCATTGATGTCTAAGAAGATATTATGCAGTTTGGGCAAAAGCCAGGGCTCTTTTCTTGTAACATCATTCCCTTTTTGGGAACCATGTGCCCTCTGAAAAATGAGTGAGAAATCAAATATCATTTGTCTTTGGTTTTAGCATGTGACTGTCCTTAGTCTGCTATGATACAAATGTAAAAACACACACACACACACACACACACACACACACACACACAAACAAACCTCATCTCAAACAAGTCTGGTCACATTATCCCACTTGGAAGACTTAACCCAGATATTTTCTTAAGTATCTGAATATGACAGTATACAACTGCTCTCTTTCCACTAAGGGAAGAGCTACAGGGATTGGGATTGAGCCATATTGTTTCATGTAACTGCTTCCTGATTTTAAAGCATCAGGCGAATTGAGAAAAAAGTATAAAGAGAAGTTTATTAACTCCTCTTTTCCCTTCTAATTGTACTGACTGTACTTTTGAACAGAACTACCTTTGGGAACACACCAAATTTATACTTCATCTGATTCAGAAATTCACCAAGGCCAGTCTTGGTTGAGTTTTTCCAAAACCATCTCAAAAGCCAACTTTAGAATTCACATCCCAAGCTGTTGATCTGACTTCCAGTCTCACTCATTTTACCAAGGCCTCCATGATTATTATTGGAGAGTCTCACTCATTTTACCAAGGCCTCCATGATTATTATTGGAGATGGGACTGTCTGAGTGACATGATCTCAGGGACTCCATGGTAACCAGCCATTCAAAAGATCTCTCAGCCACTGCTGATACTGTATGGAGTTTTGCTTCTTTAATAAGAGTGTTATCCTTATAAAAATTCAGTGAAATAAGAAAAGAATGTGAAATAAAAGATATAAAGAATTGAAAAAGAACAATAATTCAGCCTCCTTTCTTCACTTTCCTTGGTCTCCTAATGGTTAATAATTCTAGAAGTTGTCAATTATTTAATCCTTAGTGTACATATGTTGCCCAACTAGACAGCAACTTTCTTAAGGATAGAGAGCATGTCTCATTAATTGTACCAAGGCCTGACCCTTTCTTTTTCTAATTCTCTTTTCCTCGACTAACCAAGAGGTGTGTTGACATATACCTGGCATTCTGTAAATGATACAATTGAATACAATTAAGTGCAATTCAGTTTTTGTTTCTATTCAGCCCAGATTTTCATCCAGTACCTCAATAACAAAGAATGTGAAATAGTCAAAAACTTATTTCAGAGATGAATAATTAAAGAAGTAATCTGATACACTTTGTTATTGCTAGCCAACCCTTGGCACTAACTCCAAAATTTCTTCTATGGCTAGTGAGAACTCTCTTCTTTATTCAACTATTAGTTTTCCCTGAGGCATAATCTATTCTGAGAAACTCTGAGTACTTTACAGTTCACAAAGTTTTCTTGGACACTGCTTTTAGGATTTTACTGATAGAAGAATATCAGGCTGTATATCTTCTGAGTGTGCCCACAGATGCCCTGTAGAAAGAAAATAGCATACCCCCAATTTTATGCTATTGGCTGAGAAATATAAATTTCCTTTCATTTGAGTTTAGATATTATTTCTTTCAAGAAAAAAGTCACTAAGAAGGAATATTGAAAATATAGTTTTTAAATATAAATATAGCTGAAAATTTATCACTCCCTTTAATGTAAATGTGGGCATATTTTCAAACTAATATTAGAATCTGGCAAGACTCAATATCAAAAAGAGAGTCCATTTCTTTGACTTTCCTGCTCATATCTTTTTAATCTACATCTTTTGCTTTTAGCATCCATTTCCATAATCCCCACTTAACATTGATCTGAGATGTCTGATCCTTTCTTTTTATATAATAAAGAAGACTTAATATAACCAACTTCACTCTTGCTGATAGAGTGAGGTTCTCACTAATTGGGCTCACCTAAACTTTTAACAATCTACTTGGAGAAAATTTAATTGATAATTAAGAGCAATTCAGATCATCACCCCAAAGGACTTTTAAAAAATACATGAAAAGCATATGGATCTTTGCTTGGATTAAAAGAAAGACTAAAAGAGATTTTTTTTTAAATTAGGTACACAATTAGGTAGAAAGACAATCTTGATTACTTAAATCAAAGCTTACTGTGTTACTGAGATGAATGAAATCTATTACATGAAGGCCTCTTTCATGGTTAAATTAGCTTTTACACACTAATACTGATCATGCCACCTGCAGTAACAACATTATATGTGATTATTATTGTTTATCCAAACACTTAGTGCAAATATCATGGACTGTCCTCCTTAGAGGAAGGCCAATTAGACCCTCCTTGTTTTCCAACAAGGAAATATACAACACACAACCAGGCACCTCAGCAAATAGATAAATGATCCTTATCCTTCATATACTCTACCCCTCAAAGGGACTTATAGCAGTATCATTTGTCTCTTTGTAAACTTACTGCATTCTTCAGCTCACAAAACTACATGTAAAATATTATGTGTGTGTATTTATATTCACTTTCTTGAAAGAGGGTCTGAAGCTTTCACCAGATTCTCCAAGGAGATGATGACTACAGATGTTGAAGAATAACTTCCCTCTGTGAGCACGTACCAGGAGTGGGTCAGAAGAGCGATACGGCTGCATCATGTTGGCCAGAACACAGTGGAAGTCCTTCCCCCTAAACTGTTGCTCCTCAGACTTTATAAATCACTGAAATTTTTAAATCAGCATGTCCAAAATAGAGTCTAAGATTCTGAATTTCTAACGAGCTCCCAGGGGTTACTGATGCTATTCGTCTTGTGGATGGCACTTTGAGTAGCAAGGTCTATGCTTCGTGTCATATACCCCCTTATTCAGTCATAGGCTAATCAAAGGCAAACACTTACTGGGCATCTATTTATGCTTTATTGTGCTGGATGTTGTAGTAATAGAGAAGACATATAATCTTTGCATGAGAATTTTCACAATCTAAGTGCAAATTTAAGTGAAATGAACATAAATCAGCAATTTATATCAGATTGGATATAATTAAGCATGAAATTTTGTGGTGTAAATTGTATGTTCTTAAGGGTCTAAATTAAAGGAAAGAAAAGCATAACTTCTAGAGAGGAGAGTTAACAGGAGAGAGGTAGAATTTGATCTTGAACTTGAAGTTACATGCAACTTATGGTCAGGAAAAGAAAGACAGTTCAAAGGAGACCAATAACTAGCTCCAGAAGTGAATCTGGGACAGTGAGAAGAGTAACCTAATTCAATTTAGTTTGGAGATAGAGTAGAACAGAAAGCTAGCTAATAAGAATAAAGTATTTAGGACTAGCTGTAATTATGTACTTTATTTCTCACATAAAAGTTGAGCCACATTGCGTAGTATCTAGTTAATTTTTAACATATCAGTTCACGTGGAAAAGAATAAGGCAATTTTTCAATTATGCATGTAATAGCCATGGCCCATTCGAAAGACAAAAGATAAAGCGTTAACAATGAAATCACAAAGGGCATGATGACCTTACTGTTGTCAACTACAGTAACTGTCTCCATTCATTGCTTTGCTTTATTTAACTCACACTATTTTCTAAAATGTGTCAGAAACATTCAGAGAAACAAACTGTGAGCTCTAGGGGCGCCTGGGTGGCTCAGTGGGTTAAAGCCTCTGCCTTTGGCCCAGGTCATGATCCCAGGGTCCTGGGATCGAGCCCTGCATTGGGCTCTCTGCTCAGCAGGGAGCCTGCTTCCTTCTCTCTCTCTGCCTGCCTCTCTGCCTACTTGTGATCTGCCAAATAAATCAATAAATAAAATCTTTAAAAAAAATCTTTTTTAAAAAAAATTGTGAGCTCTACAACATTAATTTGCACAGACCTTTCTATTCAAAGGGTTAAAAATAATTTGGGGAGCTTATGAAAACTTTCACAAGAAGATTTTGCATTCATGATTTCCTAAAGTGAGTGTGATACAGGGAATGAACAGATCTTGGTTCTAGGCTTGCTTTTCCACTAACTGGCTCATATTTCTTAAGCTGTAAAATAAACAGGCTGAATAGGTGGTCCCTGAGATACTATAAAAATCTAAAACCATGAGATGGTATCACTTAATGGTGTTTTCTAATATTTTAAAGCATTATTGATGGGCCGTTCATACCAAAAACAGACACCAGAGGGTCTGCCGAGTAAACAAGGTAAAATTTCTATTTTCTCCATCTCTACAACACAGCCAAGAAGAACATCCATGAATGAAAAATTCTAAGAAGAGTTTCCAGGAGTGGTGAGATCTCTGCTTCCACTCAAAAGGAGAAATATATATATATATATCAGGTCATAAGTAGACCGGATAAATGCCTGATTGCTTTCACAGGAAATCCAAATCTGGCAAGGTTCTGGATTATTTTGCTCACCACGTGTGGCTGAGTTGCATTAGGAGCAGTGTGTCCCCTGCTTAAAACTAGGAACCAGAATTATCTCTCCAGTCTACAAAGTGTCTCACATAGAGGATGTTTTCCCAGGTAGCTCTCCTTAAGCACAACCTCATCATCACCAATGATGACCCATCAATTGGTAAGGATGAGAAATACAGATTTTGGTGATTTTGAAAGATGGGTTTAGTAGCACAAGGCTTTGCTGTTTCTCACTAGTGGACCTAGAAAAATCAGGAGACAGCACATGCCAGTGGGCTCCTGAGCAAAATAAGGGAGAAATCCAAAATGCATAGGAATGTATCCACATGTGAGGAAATCCTGGATGCAGAAATTAAGGTCACTCCCTTCAGTTTTGCCAGCCTCAGATTTGCATCCATCTCTGAATGGGGGGGATGAAAGTGATCAAGGGTCTTTGCACAGATGTGTAGAATAAGTGCAAAGAAATATGCAGCTAAGGAATACAGGACTGTCAGGCACCTAGTTCTGCAGCCTGTGGGAAGATGGATTTTTTTTTTTTTTCACTAGAATCTCTGTTGTGCTATTAATTAACCTTTGTTAGGGTTGGCTTCGAATTCATTTGGGTTCAGGAGAAAGGAATGTACGCATGGGTGGCTTGCACTTTGTAATCTGTTTACTGTTTTTATTGCTATTTCAAAGAACATTATGCAAAACGGAACTATAAAAATCAAGATCCAAGAGGGTGGATCTGTTGCCCTGAGACTCTGCCCAGCACAGTCCAGCACCTGGCCACAAGCCAATTGACGTCAGCTGTAATATTTGACCTCACTAGGAGCCCGGCCAGTGAAAAAAAACTGTCAGATAAGCTCCAGAATTTACTAAGAATTTGGTCAGAGAAGTGTTCTCTGGGCAAGAGCTGTTTCTCCTCTTCCTCTGCATCCCACAGAGATGATCTGAGCCCAGAGCCTGCTTTGATGTCAGTAAGAACTTGGCAACCTGATCAGTTTCATGGGGAGCAGAATAAGACAAGCAAGAAGCATAGCAAGGAGCCCCTGCCAACTATGAAAATTTCTAAAACGTAACTGAAGCACACACAGAGATGCAATACACAGCACTCACACAATTTGCAGATGAGAAATGAGATCAATATAATATCAGTATCTTTGCCTCTTCCAATGCACAGATTCCATCTATTCTATAGCAGAATACGGTTGGAAATGAATCCATTCTGCTTCACCAAAAAAAAGAAAGAAAATAATTCTTACTTTAGGTAGATAGAGTGAAGGAGGAGTAAGAAAAAAAAGGTGTTGTAAATCCATTAGGAATGCAGTGCCTGCTTTCATTCCTATTTTTCTTAAAGCTATAAAATTGTATTATATTAATGAAACGTACAGGTCAAGTTGTAACTGCAGCTACTGTGGTTACCTCTCACCATGTAAGAATGCACTCAGAAAAGCTGCTGACCCATCACATGCCTTTCAGTCCAGCTTTTCATGACCCTGGGTGGTTTAGGAGCGCTGTACGTGTCACAAGGTGACTGGGGCCCCACTGTCTCCAGAGAGCTCTTCAGTTGCACAGGAATGGCCCAGCCTCAGGCTTTAATGTTAATGTAGCCAGATTTTGTTTAGAGCCAGTCTCATAAGCACTAATTTGTTAAACAGAAATTAGGAATATCCATCTCATGTCTCTTTCAGCTGGATCCCCCCTGTCCCTACCTTTCCCACAAAAGACACAGCCACTTCTATGGCGCAGTAAAAGGATAAAATCATTGCAAATGGAAGTTTACAATGAGGCAAGGGGGAAACAGTAGAGGGTCTTAAGTATCGGACAGAAAGTAAACACTACCCTGGAGAAAGTGATTTTTTCACTGAAAGAAGTGGAAAGTGGCATTTTAAAAAGATTAACAGGATATCTGCATGGAAGATTGCTTCAGAAAGAGGAGAGAATGAGAGACCAGTTTTGAAGCAATTACCCTAGACGGATAGGTGAGGTGGTAAGGATCTGCAGGAGGTAAAAGCAGTGAGAATGGAAATGAGGTCAGCATTCAAAGGATGTTGTGTGAAGACTTACTGATGATAGTAACAGCTAACACGAATGTGGCACTTACTATACTTCTAAGTATTTTATGCACATTATGCAGATTTAATTCTCTTACCTCTGTGACATAAACGCTGTTAGGAGGAAAGACAGGTACGGAAGGCCGAAGAAACCTGCCACCATCACACAGGTAGTTAGCAATGGAGCTGAGAGCTGAACCCAGGTAGTCTAAGTCCACAGTCCCTGATGTTAACCCCTGTACCATACACACTTTACTGCCCTTCTTGGTAGTCATCCCCATGTGCTCTTTTAAGCTTTATGTGGTGGCATGAATGGGCAATATCAATTATTTCACAGAAAGCTGAGTGCTGAGGGGCAACCTTTATCCTTACTGCGGTAAAGCACAAGGCTCCCAGTTAGTGTATCATTCCCCCTGGAGAAATGCAGGGTAGAACAAGCACTTCCTGACTTCCTCATTTATGGAGAAACCAATGTTTGCAGAGAATTGCTGATTTTCCAGAAGAGCCAGCTCCTTCTCCAGAGTTGAGAAATACTGACCACTTCCAAGACACTTTTCTTGACTGCACCCCTGCAGATGATAAAGAGGAAATATCCACCAAAGACAAATGAAACATTTTATTTAGTTGTGATGTGGCAGGTTCCCTGGAACCAGGACTGAATCATAATAGTTTACTCCTAAGGAATCCATTGCTATTCTTGCCCGATACTTGCATCCTAAAAGCACTGTTATTAAGTTGATTTGTTAACTTCTATTTTATTTTTCATACAAAAAAATAAACAAACAAAGAAGCCTAAAGAAAAATTCCCCCTCTCTTTTGGTAAGTGACTCTGGTCCATTGTGGTTTGCTGAGTATCTGGTTAAGTCTATAAGAAAGGCAGAAAAACCTGGGAATGAAATCACCAAAACCCCTAATTCATTCACTTTGGATGTTCCATGAAATTGGTGAATTTATAATATATTCCATTTTTGTCTTAACCTGGTTGGGATTTACTTGCAACCCAAAGTACTAATTAATTCAGACTAACTTACTGACATGACTCTCTTGACCTGGCCCGCATTTGCAAGAAGAGAATCTGACATATCTCATTCAGGTCAACAAGAACCTAGTGCCCTAGGTGCCCTAGTGCATTCTTGGGCCAAAAGCTTCGTCTATAGGGTATAAGTTCAGAACATGAAGACAGAGCTGTTCAGAGGCAGCCCTCACACAGTGAAGATACCGATGGGTGTGGCCTAAGAGCAGAGCAGAGTTCATTACTAAGGAAATGAAGTCATTCTTGGTTAATGAAGAGGCACATCAGGAACATAAAAGTTGTCCAGCTTTGGGACCCATGAAAAGCCAAGGGGCATGAACAAGTAGGGAAAGAGCAGTTTAGGCTTACTACTCCTCAAAGCACATTTGCATAGTCTCTGCCCTCAAGGAGCATTTAACCCAGTTGAATTGGGGCAGAAAGGAATTTTTAAGAGTTACCTAGCCCTTCCCTCAGACTGCAGGCAGAGCTACTTACTCTGTTATAGAGAAACCCTTTTTACCTCATCACTGGGTAAGATCACTTCCACAGAGGAAGATGAAAATGACACACACACCGGTGCTTAAATGTAGATACCCCTCACCTCTTCCAGAATAAATTTAAGTGGTTTACGAGGATATATAAAATATAAGCATGATGATGTCACAGTTATCCTGTTAGAGTCTGGAGTTGAACTAGCTCTATCCTGACCTCGGATCTTAGAAAGTGACTTACTCTCTCTGCATCAGTTTCCTCATCAGTATAATGAAGATAATAATAGTCATTATTAATAACTAGTACTGATACTAGTACTTATTATAGCAGCTATGACATAGGGTTTTCCTCATTTTAATTAAGATAACCCAGATAAGACACTTAGCACAGTGATTGGTACTTAGACTCTGCCCTCCACCTGTTTGTTTTTACTATCAAGAGCCTATCTTTAAAGAAATGTCAATTCCCACCCCCAATAGCTAGAGGAAATATTAATATGTACAGCCCTTGTGTTCCCTTATATATAAAAAAGGGGACAATAATCATTACTAGTATTTTGGAAGAATTAAATTAGTGCTACATACTGAGCTCTCAGCAGATATCCTTGCAGATACCCTGCAGTAAGCACACAATAAATGGAAGCTGTTATTATTATAAACATTACTATTGTTATTATTATAAAATGGTACAATTTAAAAGCAGGGGTAAAAAATAAAGAATAATATGGATGGAGACATAAAACTAAGCTTGGAAATGTGCCGAAATGCATTTACAGAGTCTGCATATGAGTATACCATAAAACCGGATCTAAGTTTTCTGTTGTCACCATAAAAATGGGATTTACACAATCACTGTGTAAATCACAATTGTATTTATTCAACAAGAAGTAATCATTACAGAAGGTGGAACCACCCTGGTTACTAAGACTTGGGAGCCATTTCTCTGAGGGGCCCTCATAAAGAGTAGACTGTGTAGAGCAGAACACACTTCTCTTGACAGCATCCTTCCCATAGACATTTTCTTGTGTAGTGTAATAGCATCACACCAAAGCATAATTCAGCAAAATAATTCTATAGGAACAGAGGGTGGTGGCAATGGGCCATGCTTCAAGTACCTAGCTCCTTTTAAATCCTATTTAATCCCAAGGAAACTGGATAATCTGGAAGAATTTATTCATAAAAATGAACTTCACATTCTATAGGCAAGCCTTCCTAAGTAGTGTCTTCCTCAACTGAACTTTTAATTACCATTGAGCAATAAGATTAAATAGGCAGACAGAGAGTGAGAGAGAGAGAGAGAGGAAGTAGTATTTTACAACCTATTATGGAGACCATATAGTTAGCTTCCCTCATCAACTAATTCTAATACTCAACAAGTCATCATGAAGGAAGTCTAAGTTGAATTCCTTTAAGAAAGTATAAGCCCATTGCATACTTCTCCATCCTCAGAGAAGATGGAGAACATCTGGTCCATATTACCTAGAGAATAACATATTATGTACTTGGAGATAACTCAAAGTTTCCTTCTGGTCATTTTGATACATATGGCATCCATAAGTTGCTGTTGCTTGGATGGATCAAAAAAGCTGTGGCTCATCATAAATACTAAATACTCATACTTTGGAAGATGAACTCATCCTATTAAATATGATTCACACAGATTGAGACAAAATATTTGCCTGAGAGTAAAGGCAAAAGCACACATACTCTCTCCCAGATAAAGTAATGAACAGTTTATTCAATCATAGGTATTGCATCTGGAAAGCAAAGCTCTAAAGAGTTGTAGCAAATACATATCTGTAAGAAGAGCTAGAAATAATTCTTCTTAAGCAAACATTATAACTGAGCATGTTAAACTCTGTTAAGCTTAGTTCAAGCTTGCCTAACAGTATTTACCTTGGGGCTGGATGTATTAAATTCTGATATGCAACTCAAGTCAACAATTCAAGTTCTAAAAGATCATGCTTAAAATTGATGTTCTCTTTTCATAATATAATTTTTCAAATTATTTTTGATTGTCTTGCAGATTTCTAGTAACCACTAGCTGAAAATGTGATGAACTTTAGGTGTTCACAGCTTAAATAGAAAAAGTGTGTTCTCAATACGCCTATCAATTTGCTATGTAATAAGGCAACATTGGATGGATCTTTTCAATTTTAGAAAAACGAGTCTAATTTCCATGAGACAATCGGAGGCACTGTTTAATAGGCTTTTACTTGTCAGACATATGTGCAGGGGGGAAATTGCTATTCTGGCTTACCCCATGCAATGACAGTAAGGAACACACTTCACATGTACCTCACTGACTACAAGCTTAGGTTTGTAGAGATGTCCTACTCTTCTTTCCAATGCAAAGCAGAAGGCAACAATGATTGAGCTTCAAAATGAAAAAGAGTCATAAACAGGAAAGAAGTCTCCAATATTTTACCTACAGATAAAATAGCTTTACTACAGGTAAAAAATAGTATTTTCTTCAGCATGGAAAGGATAGATCTGATGCTTTCTCATGCTCACATCCGCTCTGTCAAGTGCTCCAACATGTCCAGATTTATTTCTGACACAAACTCAGGTTGAAAGGGTTAGAGATGGTATCCCAAAATCCAGTATCGTTTGCCTGCTTTGGAGACAGGGTCACAGTTACTGGGATTTCCTGGACCTGAGCATATGTATGTATATTTTGAAGGACATATGCAGAAAAGTGGTTTTTTTGTTTTTGTTTTTGTGGGGATTTTTGTATTTTTAATTCTTTTTCTTTTGTATTTGTGTGTGGTTGTCATGCAAATCATGTAGAAGGTCATAAAAACTCTTCTTTGTTAACCAAACATTTTAGCTTTTATTAAAATCCTAGTTTTTTATTTGTGACTTGCGTTGGGTAAGGTAAAACATGGATATACAAGCAGCCTTCACATGGTTAGAAATGAGACTCACAAGTATTTTTTCCAAGTAACATCTGAAATTATAATAATGTCTTTCTTAAGATTTTGTCCAATTCCATCTCTATCTATATTCTTTCTTCCCTTGAATTACAATTATAGATAATTAGGAAAAAATGAACATGTAATTTTTTTCTCTAAATAGCTGTAAGAGACTATGAAAATCTATAATTATTTTCCAAGAAAAACAGGTAAATACAGAAAGAGAAAACAGGAATTTCCAGTATCATCTTAGTCAGAAATAGTTCATTTTATCAGGTAAGTGAATTCTACCCAATTTGGGGAAATGGCCAATAGATGAACATGAAGAAATGAGCCACCTGGGTGGCTCAGTCAGTTAAGCATCTGTCTTCGGCTCAGGTCATGATGTCAGGGTCCTGGGATGAAGTCCCTGCTTGTCATCACTGTCAGTCATCAGGTGCGCTGCTCAACTGGGAGTCTGCTTCTCCCTCTCCTTTTGCTCCTCCTCCATGCTACTGTGTGCGTGTGCACACTCCGTTTCTCTCAAATAAATAAACAAAATCTTAAACAAAACAAAACAAAACAAAAAAAATGAAGAAATCAGATCTGGTCAGAGAATCTGAATCTAAGAATGGCACATTTAGTGCTAATGGGTATTTAACAAATACTTCCCCTTCCAGTCATCTATTGCTGCTCAACAAACCACCCATATACGTAGTGACTAAAGACAACAATATTTCATTATTTCTTGCAATTCTCTCACTCACATGGCTGCAGTCATTTGGCAGCTTCACTGGGGCTGGAAGGTCTAAGATGGCCTCTCACAAGTCTGGCAGTTGATGCTGGCTGTTGACTGGGGCGTGTCATGTGGCCTCCAAGTGGGCTAAACTGGTCTTCTTCATAGCCTGGTGTAGACTTTAGGTTCTAAGATGGTGAAAAAAGAAACAGTAAGGCTTATCAAGATTTGAGGTCTAGAATTTGCACTTCATCATTTCTGCCACTTACTGGTCAAAGAAAATAACATGTTTGGTTGATTTAAGGAGTTGGGAAATAAATCCTACCTCTTTTTTAACCCCGTAACCCTCTTCACCTATTTTGTCCTTCATCTTACCTCCCTTCCCTCTTGATGGAAGAAGGAACAACAACCATCATAATTAGAGGTCATTATTCTAACAATCTACAACACTTCTGAATCACATAATTGATCAAAATAAAATGGATTCTATAAAACAATTGTTTTGGAAGTGTTGCTTTCTCATCCCATAATATGAACACTAATAGGTGCTCTGTCTACCCAATACTCAGCACTTAGCAGAAACTCAATGAATTTTTGTTGAATAAATGAAAGAAGAAATAGTGATATATAGTCCAATTATAAATATAAAAAGTCAAGTCAAAGATACACCTGAAAAGCAGTTTTTAAATTCTTCACCAACAGTTTCATTTAGACTTCTAGTATATCTATGATTATATCCGTAAGATTTGCTAGGTTTTTTTTTTTTAAAGATTTTATTTATTTATTTGAGAGAGAGAGACAGTGAGAGAGAGCATGAGCGAGGAGAAGGTCATAGGGAGAAGCAGACACCCCATGCAGCTGGGAGCCCGATGAGGGACTCAATCCCGGGACTCCGGGATCATGACCTGAGCCGAAGGCAGTCGTCCAACCAACTGAGCCACCCAGGCGTCCCAAGATTTGCTAGGTTTTTAAATCTTGAGAGAATGATGTAAAAACACATGGATAATTGAGAAAATATTTACAAAAATGGCACTAATATTCCTATGAGTCAGTCAGGGCAATGGGAAGTGACTGGGAATAGTAGAGCCTGAGATGGTGTTCCTTCGTAGACAGCTATGATATTATGAAATTAGACTGTCCTTGATGCTCAGGCTCCTACTCATTATCAAAGCCTGGTTTCTCAGGAGTCAAGTTTGTAAACCACCTACTATCCTCTCAGGAATTTCCTTTCTGACTTAATTTTGTTACTCCCTGATGCTTGCAACTGAGCATTGGCTGATACAGGGAGTCACATGTTTTTATGTTTTCTTCATTTAATTCCACCCTTCAAACTGATTTTAAAGTGAATCAAATGGATAAGTTCAATGAATAGCTGAAATTCTGCCTATCTAATTTTGAAATCTTCACATGAGGAATTAATAGAATATAATGAGTTTTCTGAAGGATTAAGTATTTTCTGGAGGATTTCTTTTGACCAGAGTTGGCCAGCTTATGAAAAGGAGCTATTGCATCCATATGTACTTTAGGAGATTTGGGGGTACCAAGCACTAACATATCAGCCTCAGTAGGGCCCTTTAAATGAAAAGAAATAAAGGAAACCAGATGAGATCAAAGCATTTGCTACATTACTCAAAGAAGAAGGCCCAGTCATTAAAAAAGCACTGTGTCTTCTTACACAAAATGCAACACAGGTTTGTACAACAGAGAAAAGTCAGATTCTGAAGCTAGACCACTAGGGTGCAAATTTTTGGTTCTGCCACTTAATAGCTGTATGACTTTGACAGCATCACTTCACGTCACTATACTTCACTTGTCTTATCTGAAACTCTATAGTCAATGGTTGCATAAAAGTTAAAGCACTTAATATTTGCAAAGCACATATGATCAGCACTTGGTTGTCACTACAAAATAACTATGAAATAACTAGTGCCAAAGTGAATGCTGCAGAACTGTATCGCATCTTATACAGTTGTATCTAATATCAAAACATGCCATAAATTACTACTATGACAAAAACCTCTCCCTTTTTCATAGATATGAAAATCAGGCATTAACATAGAATGAAGTCCTCGCTCAAAATCTATAGGGTAAAGCATTCATTCATTCATTCACTCAAACACAACATAGTGAGAGCCTGCTATGTGCCAATCACTATGCTACCCCTTGGCATGGAAAGCAAATTCAGAGTCACTATATTCAAGGAAGCTTCAGTTAGAATCACTTAAATGTAAAAAAAAAAAAAAAAAAAAAAAAAATGTCCTTACCATAAATAGTTGAGATAATCAAAAAACCATACATGAGAAATCTATCTACTCCCTGATGCCCATCTAAATCAGGGGTTGGCAAGCTGTTGATTTTTTCTGTAAGGAACCAGAGTAAATATTTTCATCTTTGTGGGACTTATGGTGTCTCTTTGCTATAACCATTCTACTCTGCCAGGGTAGCATGTAAGCAGCCACAGACAATCCGTAAATGACAAAGACAGAGAGAGGACCAGACTGGGCTCACAGGCCACCGTGTGCCAATTCCTAGTCCAAAGACTTATGATTGCCATTTTTATTAAAGAGTTAGTTACTCCTGAATCCTAGGAGCAAAAAAATTCACCATCCACTTTTATTTATTGACAGACTCTTCTTCAAGTCTTTGTCATTTAGAACAACTACAAGAACAGAAAAAAGGACAAAGAAGCAGAAACCTACGAATGCCCTTTTCAAGGTTTCTACGGTACATACTGAGCAGGCGAAACTTCAAATTCTGAGTTGCACATTTCAATATGTTGCTAATCATGATTAATTCCTTTTGTATTCATTGTAGGAACATTAATCATGATTAATTAATTTGGTATGAATGTGGATATAACATTTAATTTCTCCCAAATTTCTGGGGAGCCTACTTCAATGAATAATTGAACAAAAATGAGTTGCTGAAGAAAGGGAACAGAAAGTTTGCAGTGCCAACCACAAAATGCAAGATGAAACAGTATAATTGGCACTGTTTTAATGATATATTAATAAGGGATGGGTTCAGTAGGATATAAACACAGTATATGTGTCTCTTAGTAATACCTTATACTGAACGAATTTTTGTAGGAATATAAGAATTCCCTCCAGAGCTAGGGAATGACACATCTCAGGTTCAGGCAAAATTGTTGCTGACCCTCTACTCCTCACCTCTGATCCATTTTCCAGAATTTCTGACAGAGTGACATTTCTCAATCATAACAGAGAAATATTCTCAGTTGAAACTGTTGATGTCTGAAATTGTTTCTCTATACTGTGTTTTTTTTTTTTTTAGCAAGGTCAAAACAACAGTTTGTCATCCTCTTTTTCTCTGTTTAATATGCATACATTAGTGTCTTGGCAGAATATCAATTAGTGGAAAAATAATATCATTAATTGATCTTGCCTTCCCTTCCTGGTGCCAAATCAATGTTTCAGCTTTTAAAAAAGCATCCCTTTTTTTCTAGGTGATATCACACGTTATACCAAGAATTACCATATGGCAAAAATAAAATAAGGTAAAAAACAGAGACTGAGACAAACCATAAAAGACTCTTAAGAGTAGGAAGCAAACTGAGGGTTGTTGGAGGGGAGAGAGATGGAGGGATGGGGTCACTGGGTCAAGGACATTAAGGGGGGCACGTGATATAAGGAGCACTGGGTGTTACATGCAACTGATGAATCCCTCAATTCTACCCCTGAAGCTAATAATACACTACATGTGAACTAAATTGAAATTAAATATAAAATTTTAAAAAGGAATGACCATCTGGCACAGATTGAGGGTTGAAAAATATGAAATGGGTACGAACTAAATTCTATTACAATACACCGAATCAACCACATTCTCTTGCTAATTTTAACTGTAAATGTTATTTTATGCCTCACCATTTTCTGCTCCCACTGGTGACATCTTAAGACCGAGACTACTGAAAAGTTTAAAAACAGAAAATGAAAAGGTTTAGGCTGTAAAATCACAGGACAAACAATTGTAATCAAGCAAGGAAAAAATTCTATGTCCTTCTCTGCCTCCCTTCCTCCCTCCCGCCCTTCCTCCTTCTTTCCTTCCCTCCTTCCCTCCTGCCTTCCTTCCTCTTTTCTCCTCCCCCTCCTTCTTCTTCTTCCTCTTCAAAAAATCAACGTGCCTGCCCTGCAACATAGCTTCACTAGAACATACTGCTCACATTCTGAGGCCACCATGCAACTTGGGCTATTGTCACCTCTATAAGAACCAGCCCAAGTGTGGACGCCTCAAATTTCTCTAGGTTGATTCAGTTGCTCTTGTGTACCCTTGGGTATATGTCTCTTATCTCCATATACTACCTGCCAGGTTGGATGGCAATTGATATCTATCTATTTACCTGCATTTTAAGACTGTGAGCTCCTTGAGGACAGGTTCGACACCTAATTCATTATTGCATCCCCTCTCCTAGTTTTGTGTCTAGTACACAGCCTCACACATGATCTAGTACGTGCTCAACATATGTTTTTTGAGATGATGTCCTCATATCCTGGGCACTGGTTTGACTTCTTTCCCTTTGTCTTCTCTTTATGTCGATCATCACCCCCCCAACCTATGGTATATAGAATGGAAGATTCTCAAAAGCATGTCAATTTTCAGTCTAAAAATTTGCAGCAGTTTGATATTTTATATTATCAGAAAGCCTATGTTGCTCAGTCTTTTGCTATCTATCACTTAATCTCACCAAAAAACTCCTTACTGTTATACCCAAAAGAATAGGCACATGGTTCCTTCTCCCCCATTCCATCCCCAGATGATTGATTTCTCTGCTTTTACACTTTAGCTTTTCTCTTCCAATTCTGAGTTATTTCCTACTAAAAATACAAAATATAACAAACCAACAACAGGAATAAGAAAACTGCTCAAACTTTCTGTTCTGGGACTCTTCCATTATTTATTTCTTATCTTACAAATAATTTTTGCTTACTATCCCTGCTTCAGTTCTACCTTGTGTGTGCTCTTTTTTTAAAGAAAGATTTTCTTTGTATATTTGAGAGAGACAGAGCACATGAGTCGGGGATAGGGACAGAGGGAGAGAGGAGCAAGCAGACAGCTCTGAGCGCCGGGCTGGAGGAGGGGCTCGGATGTTCACAGGGCTCCACCCCAGGACCCGCAGGAATGTCAGACACTTAACCCACTGAGCCACGCAGACGCCCCTGCCTTTTGTGTGCTCTTAAATCTACTGCATAGGTGTATCTTTTGCTTCCTTATCCCTATTACATATTTCATTTTTTTTTTTAAGATTTTATTTATTTATTTGACAGAGAGAAATCACAAGTAGACGGAGAGGCAGGCAGAGAGAGAGAGAGAGGGAAGCAGGCTCCCTGCTGAGCAGAGAGCCCGATGCGGGACTCGATCCCCTATTACATATTTCTTAATTGACATACAAGCAAGAATTTTGTTGTTGCTAGTTCTTCTGAACTAGTTTTGGGGGCAAAACATCTATCTTCCTCATTCTCATCCGGTGGTATGGGAGAGATTGACCCACCTCCAGCTCCAGGTGTATACTCTGATTGGTCCACTTCGGAGTGGCTCAAGGATGGGAATATAATCTTATCATACTCAAGGAGTTAATAGGATATATTTCTTGGGATTCAGGGAAAAGGAGCATCTCTCTTCTCTGAGAGTTAAAAATCAGTCTTTCTTTTCTGGTTGACATGTTAAAGACATGCCATCTAAAACCACTGGGGAGGCATTCTGGTATTTTGTGAAACAGCTAGAACTGTTGTGCCCAATGGAACCCCCATTTATGAAAGATAAGGGGTGGATAGACTGCAAGAAATTATGCTCTTGGTGATATCATTTAAACTGCAGGAGCAAGCTTCCACTGAAGCCAGCCTCTGGCTTTTCCAGTATATGAAACAATAAATTCTCTCTATTGTTTGAGCCATTTTGCATTGGGTTTGCTGCCACTGAAAACAAGGCTCCTTATCGATGTGGACAGCATGGGCTGTGAGTCAGCGCAGACCTGTATTTGAATCCTGACTGCATCCTACTATATCCTGAACAGTCAGTTAAACTCAGAGTCTCTGTCCTGGTTTTCCCATCTGAAAATGGACATAACATCAGTTTTGCAGGGTTTATATAACAATAAGATATCTATAAATCTCCTGGATCATGAGGGGTTCAACCAATATCAGCTGCTGTTATCATCAGCTATCAATTTACAACTAATCTAGTCCTAGTGTTTTACACATTTATGGGCAATGCAGTTGACAGCAATGATTGTTAAAAACACACACACACACATTTGTACATGTACATCTATGACGTGTGTGTGCACGTATACACACACCTATCAGTATTCTGTACCACATGTGTGGAATGAGTCATGATTCACCAGAGGTAGGTGGCGAGTAGCTATTTGCAAAGCTGGATTATAAATCTCTGATTTAATAAACCTTTCTAGAGCCACAGAGTTTTATTCCCACTCGACGAAGATCTGTGGAGCTCTTACCAACTTGTGACAAGAGGCTATTTTTCCCCACTTTGATGAGCTCATACTATTGCTGGGCTGTATCTTGTAAATCAGGGGAAATCATCATACAAATTTTTCTGGAGGAATTGGATATGTCAGCTGATCTCTGCCCCATTAATTTCCAGTTGCTCATTTTACACAGATTATATTAGTTCCTCCCTGGGGTTGGAGCTGAAGGCAGAATGAGGGAGAATGTGGGAGGGAGGAGAGGTTAATGGAAAGCTATACTATGTTTTCTTGTTTTTTGCAGCTACGGTAGGAATAGAGGGAAACATCTTACCATGGATATATGGTTCAGAAATATTTCCACTGGGGAGGCTAGACTTTCATCTAGAAATCAAGAGACCCAACCTTGGTTTTTAGCTCTTCCTGGGAATATAGCAAAAACAAGCTTAATCCTCTGTTTCCAAAAGGAGGGAAATGCAGCCACTGTTTTCCTGGTGATGGACCAGCACCTATGAGTGGAAAGCAGTATCACAAGTGCTTAGGGGCAGATGGCTGATTGCACAATCATCTAGAACCAGGACCCGCTAAGTGTTTACCATCCAGAGATGTGAATGAGGACAAGGTGCTGGGGACGTAACTCCAGGTTTATCTGATGGCTTGTCAGCAAATGCTGTAACATTTTCATCACCCAGGCTGACAAGTTTTGCCGAATCAGGAAATAACTTGTTTTGAGGCGTGCAGATGTCTGTGTGTGTCTTGTAAACAATCTAGGGGGTGGGGGAATAAGACAACAAAGGGCAGCTTTGCAGATCACAGCCCAGGATGATTGCTTGACAGGTCTGTGCCAACTCTGCTGGCGAACAAATAAAAATGAGCCATTCCCCTTCTCTGAGGACTCTGTATTTTTAAAGGGGGATAATAAATGCAAAGCTGTGTGAAGCCTGGCTGGGGGAAATGTGAAATCCATCTCCCATCATTTGCATAACATAATCAGCAGTGCTCTGATAATCGGGCAGGGGGAGGTAGTCGGAACATGTGTTCCATAGAGAGGTCCTGGAGCAGACCCCAAAGTGCCTGCTGCACGTTCCTGAGCTTGACCCCAGGACACTAGCACCTTAAGACACTCACCCTCTCTAGGATTGAAGATCCCTGGAGCTGGCATTCTCTCCTCACAGGTGCCTCCACTATAAGCAATGACCACACATCAGTGAGTTCTGCCTCTATTACCCATTTCTGTCCCTTGAAAGAAGCTGACATTTGTCCAACTCATAACCATGTGCATGGTGACATGACTGAGTGGGAGCATTTCACACTATTTCTTGCTTTGTGCATGAATGACTCATTTTTCAGGGATGTAGCTCTGGTCATTTCAGAAGGTGTCTCGAGACTGAGGTAATTCATATCATTGTAATTCTCCAGCACGAAGTGCTACAGGGTCCACTTTGCATTAATGTTTCCATGGCAATCAGATACTTGACATTTTATTTAAACTATTAATCTAGAATGGCTCACCAGCCTATGAAAGGAAAATCAAAACCCACGATTTCACTTCTGGAACCAATACTAAACCAATAGATAAGGTGCGTAATAAACTTTCAGTTTCAGAAATCCATAGTTGCTACAGGTACTAAACACATCACGAAATATAAGCTCACCCGGGTTGTTCCCTTTGAGGCTCTCCTTTTGTTACTTACATTCAAAAGAAATCACCAGGGCAGGGCTTCTGAAGGTCTGCATTCCCCCGCCCCTTGCCAAGGCCCTCCCTACCAGCCTCTGCACATTGCAACTCTAGAGTCAATTCTAACTGCATATGATTAAAAGATGGAAATATTCCCCATGGACATTGGGCAATTTATTTGTGAAAAAGATTTAATGAAGAATTTCAAAGCAGCCAGTGCCCTACAAAGAAAGCTCATTTGTGAATCTCTATGTTCTCTCTGCTGCCCTGAGAGCATCTGAGGGGAGGAGGAGGAGGAACTGGGGCCCCGCAGCTATTGCCAAGTGTATCACATGTGAGTTTCTCAAGATATAAATATTCCCAGGCAGCCAAAGGCATTAGAACAGGCTGTTTTTAGATGGTCACCTCTAGTCTGGGCCTCCGTTGGCCAATTTGGGAGAAAGACTGTCTGCCTTCAGTTTCCGGAAGGTCCTTCCTGCTAACTTCAGGATCCCAGCCTCTAATGGTATCCTCCAAACCTGGATATCCCAAGACAAAGCCCCATCTGTCCTGCTAGATCTCTGCTTTTTGCACTATCACCTTGTCTCACCTTACTCTCATTTAGTATTTGGATCCCAGCACGCTCATAGGATAATGGGTAAGAAAGGACAGTAAAATCCAGTTTCTGGAACTTTTAGGCTTCAGAGTAAAAGGAATCTGAATTCAAAGCCTCCCTTACCAGCTATCTGATCTTGGACATATTATTTAAACTCCTTGAGCCTTAGACATCTCACATGTAATGTGGAAAAAATAATTTATCACTTAGGGGGCTCTTTGGTATGTGTGGCCTTAATAAGATTATGAATATAATACTCTTAAGTGCACTTAAAAATACCCGTTATTATTTGTAGCAGAGGAAATCCAATGACACAACATTTTAATCCAAACAAATAAATTCTAATGGAGAATTGACTGGACCCACCTTCCCACATACAAGGGAGGACTGGTCAAAGGGATGTCTTTCAGGGATCTCACAAACACATCAAAGAAGTGTTATCCACAATTCAATGTAATTCCAATCAAAATCTCCGCAGAATTTTTGTAGAAATTGATAAACTGACTCTAAAATTGATACAGAAATGCAAATGACCTAGAATAATCAAAGCAGTGTCAAGGGGGGGGAAAGAGCAAAGCAAGACTTAAATTGTCTGGTTTCAAGATTTACTATAAAGCTACAGTAATCGAGAATGGTACTGGCATCAACATGTAGATCAATAGCACAGAATAGAGCATCCACCAATTAACCCATACCTAGTCATTTGACTTTTGACAAAGATGCCAAAGCAAGGCAATGGGAAAAGTCTTTTTAATAAATGTTCCTGGAACAATTGGATATCCATATGGAAAAAACCACAAAAAAAAACCATGAACTCCCACCCTACTTTAAACCATACACAAAGATTAATTCAAAATAGAACATATCTAAAGTAAGAGCTTTTAGAGAAAACACAGAGGAATATCTTCATGAGTTGGGGATAAAAAAAGGTTTCTTAGGTCACAGAAAAGAATAAAAAGTGGGTAAATTTAACTACATCAAAATTGACAACTTCTCATCTGCTTAAAAAATTCATTGAAGAAAATAAATAGGTAAGGCACAGACAGGGAGAAAGTATTTGCAAAACATATCTGACAAAGGACTATCCAGGGTATATAGAAAAATCATATGCTTCAATAATAAAAACACCAACAACTCAATAGAAAATAAACAGAATACTTGAAAACTTGTCCAAAGGAGATACACAAGTGGCCCATAAGCACATTAAAAAGTGCTCAACGTGATTAGACATTAGGGAAATAGAAATTAAAGCCACAAGGAGATACTAGCAAACATCCATGAGAATGGCTAAAATTGAAAACACCGACAGCAGCAAGTGTTGGCAAGGCTATAAGGAACTCATATATTGTGGGTAGGAAAATTATGCAATCACTTCGGTAGAAATTCTGTAAATTTCACATACCACCAAACATATGTTCAACCTTACCCATAATCCATGATTCCATGCCTGGGTATTCCCCTAAGAGAAATGAAAACTATGTTCACAAAAATACCTGTACAAAAATGTTCAAGGAAGCTTCATTCGTAATAGCCTCAAACTGGGACTAACCTGGGTATCTATCAACAGGAGAATGGGTAATCAAACTATGGTGTATTCATGTAATGGAAAGATACTCAGCAGGAAGAAGAAATAATAACTTGTATATGCAACAACATCAACAAATCTCAAAAACATCGTTTTGAGGGGAAGAAGCCATACACAAAAGAAAAGTACTGTATGATTCCATTCACATGAAATTCTGGAATAAGTAAAACTAATCTATGGCAGACAATACTATAATAGGGGTGTCTGGGTGGCTCAGTCGGTTAAGCGTATGCCTTTGGCTGAGGTCATGATCCTGGGATCTTGGGATTGAGTCCCTTGTAGGGCTCCCTCCTCCCGGGGGAGCCTGCTTCTTCCTCTCCCTGTGCTTCTGCCTCCCACTCCTCACCACCCACTTGTGTTCTCTCTCACTCACTCTCTCTCTCAAATAAATAAATAAAATCTAAAAAAAAGGAGAAAATATTAGAATAGTTATTGGAACTGAGGATTAACTATTAAGAGGCATGGATACTATTTTTATCTGAATAGCAATTTGGATAATGTGTACATTTATTAAAAATTCATGAAAGTCTCTTAAAAGTCATACATTCCATGAGCAATGAGCTTTACACCAAAAGAAAAACTTTAAACAAATATAGAATTTTAGTTAATGATAAACATGCTGAAATGTCTGGAGGAAGTTTATTGCTATCTGCAGTTTGCTTTGAAATGTGACAAAAATCTCATGGTTGTAAGTATATCCAGAACAATGGCTAAAAGAATACCCATGTGATGAAGTAAGCACAATGAAGTGTGAATGGTAGAATCTGGAGGGCGATCACGATAAAATTCCTTCATGTGTATGTTTCAAATTTTCCAAAATAAAACGCAGGGGAAAGTATTACTGCTTCAGTTCATTTGCAGTTACTCAAAGAATTCTCAAAAGGCAGTTTCTACAGTACGTGCTTTGGTCTTTAGATGGATTAAATTCTATTTATCATTTATTTGACAAAGAATTGGGGGGGGGGGGTGGCGGTGCTCTGCTTTACCGCGGGCACTAGGCTTGACACTGGAGTTCCAGGCGTGAATGGGATAGTTGTAGACTTTACCCACGGAGCTCACATCCTAGTAGGTACCAATATTTAATGAGCAGTTAAAAAGACTATAACAAATGGTGATCTGTCATGAAAAGAATCAACCACAGGGCTGAGACTGAGGAGGCCAAGGGGACAATCCATCTTGCAGAGGATGGTCACGGAGGCTCTTTGCAGAGGTAGGAAAAGAACAATCCAGTGGAAGGTCTGAGGTGTGCATGACCCCGGCCATCCTCAAACCGCTGAAAGACTACTGAGACTGACGAGGGAGTGGAATACAAAAGGAAGACAGGGAGTCTGACAGGAACAGGATCAGGGGGACTCATAGTCATTGAAAGGAGTCTTAGTCTAATGCAAGGGGAAGGCACTGGAGATTTTTAAATCAGAGGATGATATAATCAGATTTATGGTTTAAAATCATAGTCCTGGTTATGGTGAGTAAGCACGAGACAGAGTGCTAGAGTCCAGATGGAGAGACCAGTTGGAGAGACTGGCTGAGAGACGGCAGGGGCCTGGGCTAAGACGGTGGCTGTGGGAATGGAAGGAAGTGGATTGACTAGCAATGTGTTCTGGTTGGGGGTTGAACATGCCTATTTTTGTCCTCTGCTTCTCTGCTGAGTTATACACACATACCTGTATAAAAGCAGAAAGCAGTTTCTTAACTAAATGCCATAACTGTGCCCTGAAGTCAGGATGAAAATGAGTTGGTAAAACGTGTTTCAGTCCTTGCAGGGAGCAGAAGAGAAAAGTGCAGGTGAGGCATCTCCCACTCATTTTCCAAATCCACAGTGCTGGTGGATTTTTTTTTTTTTTTTGGTCATACTATTACCACGTTAGTGGACTGTACGTTAAGATCTTTCAAAAATTAGTTGAAGTCTTCTTTGTGTCTATGTGGGCTCAATTAAGAGGAGCTTCTAGAATCCTCAATATTATTTCAGTGAGGCTCTGCTAAAGACCACTGCCATTGGGGAAAATAGGAGTCTTTTTGGGTTGTGTTTAAACTATTCCTCCAGATTGCTTGTCAGTCTGGATTAATCAAAATCATCAGATAACTACTCGGTAGCGTTCCACGGCGCACACACAGAAGCAGTCATAGTATTTCATCTTTAAAAAATTATAAAATAAAACATCATGGCAATCTGGCTCACACATCTGTCACCACACTGTGTGCCAGGGCTAATTTGGCTCATTTGGTTAAGTTAGCTGGCCAGGCAGCACCCTTACATCGCTCACATTTCATCTTCTACTCTCGGGAGCAGCTCGGAGGACAATCTTCTCTGATGGAGAGGCTCACGTAGGTGTTCTTCCCTTTGAGACCTCTAAATAGTATTTCTAAAACTGACTTTATGGGGCACCTGGGTGTCTCAGTGGGTTAAGCACCTGCTTTTGGCTCGGGTCATCATCCCGGGGTCCTGAGATCGAGCCCCACATCGGGCTCCCTGCTCAGAGGGGAGTTTGCTTCTTCCTCTGCCCTTCCCCCTGCTCGTGCTCTTTCTCTCTCTCTCAAATAATTAAATAAAATCTTTTAATAAATAAATAAATAAAAATAAAACTGGCTTTGTCATGGTTCGAATCAAAGGTTGACTAGTGTTTCCATACAAGGAACTGAACTGCAATTCTGCTTACCCTTCTGTCGTGAGAAGTATTCATGTTTGGTTGAAGTAAAAACCTCTGTCCTAATTGGGTATGTCAGGCAAGGAAGATGTCCCCAGGCAAGATATGCAAACTTGTTTTCATTAGGTAATTGGCACTGCAGTCTTAACAAAGGTAAAATAGCCTTTTCTCAAACACACAAATGATCACTCTTAATATAACATGCAAACAAAAGTCTAATTCATGGATGTACATACTAAACCTGTATGCCTCACTATTCCTTTCTATGGGCCCAATATACTTTTATGCAAAGCACAGCCTGATATCTCAAGGCATGCCTCATATTAAATTTCTTATAGAGAAAGAAGCTAGCTATCAAGTCCTGTTGTCTACATAGCAAGACACTATTAGCCCTCCCTGGGAAGGGTCTGTGCAGTAGAGTTGTTCCTCTGACAAAATACAATGGATTTGCTTTGAAACATCTGGTCTCCCTTGTACCCAGGACACCCATAGGCTGGATGGTTTAGCTGGGGTTTGGAGAAAACTGGTCCATGCCGGGACTGAACAAAAGTCTTTGGTTTCCTCTACCTTATGGTCCAGATGAGCCAGCAAAGGTCATCCCTCCTCCATTGTGCTTGTGTTCAAGGAAACTGCCAAGTTAAGAAAGAACGGGGACCGTAAAGCAGGGCTTCCGGGACTTTCATTTTTAACCTGAGTCGAAAACACAGGGACTTTCAGACCTTACTGGTAACCCTTTAAACTGAAGTCAAAGGGTTCAAAAAGAAAAGGAGAGTCTATGAAATATATACTAAAGGCAGAAACCACAGTGAGAAAGGGAAGTAATATGTGATTTGGGATAGATGCCTTTGACATATTCATTGATCTCAGTGACTTGCAGAGTGCTGATAGCACTCTGGCCCCAGGGTGAGGCGCCTTGCCAGCTTCCAGATCAAAGGAGCGCCTAGGTGCTGAATCCCTGGCGTACTCCCAAGCAAAAGTGCCTGGAGCCACATTTGCTAATTACAGGTTGTGTTCTGCTGTTTCCAAACAGGGTGAAAGTGACAGAAGTTTAACTGTGAATAATTACACACTTGAATAAGTATGTGATTAGCACTATTTGTTGTGGTTGGGACTGGAGTGACGGGACAAGAATGGAGTGATTGCATTATTTACAGCTTAATTGTAGACAAGTAATTACTTATGTAAGCTGGTGGTGTGGGGTCAGAGAGGACCTGCAGAAGAATGTAGATGATCTGAAATTCAGCTTCTCAAACCAGTCACCCTGCCCCCATCCCTTCCGAGTGCGATAAAGAGAATGAACTATGCATTTCTTGAATGAAATGCTTTGGAATGTTAAATGTCTTGTTCAGTCTAAGCAAAGGAGCAGCAGAGACATTTTAAAATCTCAGCTTTGAAAGCAATAAATCACAAATGCCACCTAGTGGTTCTTAGTATCCAGTGGCCGCATTATCTGTAGAGCGTAGCCATGCTCATGTTCCGGGGATGATTTTTCTAGTGGAGGAGGAGGGCGTTCCTGGTGTGGGTTCCGAGGTGAATGGACCAGGGCTCAAAGGCCATCACTCTATCCCCAGGCTCTCTTCCTACCTACCCCTGCCTGCCTCTCCCCGTGCAGCCTTAAAACCTCCCTACCCAGATCAAATGTTGCCCTCCCTTACTCCATTGTAACTTCTGGAGGTACAGTAGAAATCTGACTGCAAGTCACTTTATAGTTATACTTTCCCCAAGCCACTAAAATAATAAATGAGAAGTCAATAGTTTTCCTGATTTGGGAGTAGACTCATGGTGATGTTTCCTTGGCTGCCACTTCTCATTCACCAGGTGGTTGAAAGCCACTTTTCCAACTGCAACACTCAAGTGTTTGCATCTAGATTTGCATCTGGAGGGATCCTGTTGCCACACTCACACGGGAGTGTGCCTGTTGGAGGAGAGGAGCAGAGAGATTTTTTTTTGGTTAAGCCTTGCTTATTTTCATATACTCCCTCCACCTGATGTGCTTCTCATGATTTTCTCAAACAATAAATAGATAAGTCCACTTTCCTTAACAGCTCAACACTGTACAAGTAAAATTCCTTGAACAGGATGCACAGAATATTACTGTAAACCCAGTGACATAAACTGAGTGGTAAGCAGCCCCGTTGTGTGGCTCGAGCAGGTGCCACCTTCCCCAAGCAGCAAGGTTGCCTTTGGAGGCTCTGCTGCTCTGGCTGGAACACCAGGGGAAAGGGAGTGGCAATGATCTTACCTATCCTAAGCCAGAATTCAAGGGTCCTGCTTGTAGAGGGTGGCCACTTACTGTCTGAGCTACAATCTCATATACAGCTTGTCGTGTCCTACTGTGGGCCCATTTCCCTCTGTACTCACAGCATTCAACAGAATATTCACGCACGTCTTTTGGGGAACATTCTCCTACAGATGACCACTCCTACCCCACCTCGGGCAACCTCTTTCATTCTCAGGATTGCCTTCCCACTCTCAGATACTTTCACCCCTCAAAACAGATCAAACAGTTTCTTTCCATAGAGATACCACTTACTGGTATGTCACCAGAAATCTCTTTCCTTCTTTAAATTAGGGAAATCCTCCTTAGAAATATATATATATATATATATATATATGTATGCATATATATATATATATATATGTAATTTTTTTTAAAATTTTCTGGATATCTGATGCTCTGACATCTGGGGTTTTGCTAACCCTGTAGGCAATTCCTAGAGATAGTAAATAAATCACCTGCTAAAGGGCCTTTCTCCCATGCCTCTTAACCAAGTTAACTCCAGGCCACTACTCCCCACTCCCCACACCCCAGGGCCATGGAACAGATCACTGGAGACAAACCCTCCACCCCAGAGCCCCCTAAAACTCATCAAACTACCCAATCCTCAACATGCTTACCCTGCCTTGCCCATTTCTTCAAACCACAATAAAGGCTCATGCCCATGCTTTCCCCTTGCTCACTCTGTCTGCTGACCGACTCTGTGCATCCTGGAGTGACCTTCCACGGTACAGCCTGCCTTCCTCATGGGAACCATAAGTAACAAACTGTCTTTTCAAAGGTACCCCGATCCCCTGATCTGTAGGCCTTACCATGCCTGAATAATAACAAAACCCACATTTAAAATTGGATAGCCCTTTTCCAAAGCAAGCCAGGCTTCTCCAGCTTGCTAACTTCAAGAAATTATCACGTTCTCCTTCTCCCTTAGAGTTCTCATCCCAACGTTCTCATCTCTTCCTCCGAGTTCTCATCCCAGTGTTCTATCTATGCCCATTGAACCACACACCCATCTTGTCACAGGAAAGCCTTGTTTGCTGTCTTGGGCTGTCACACACCAACTTACTCTTTACTGCTCTCCTCAGTCTGTCCCAGACTCCGCTCTGTCCACCAAAGGGCTTATCTGTTTCTTAGAAACGGCTGACCCTCCCTGCCCCACACTCTTCAATCCCTGCTCAGTGAGGAACCATCCTTTTGGGACTCTTCTTTATCTCCTTCACTCCCCCCATTCTGATTTTCTGATTATGTTTACCTCAAAACCCCTAAAATGGGCCGCACATTTTGCAAAACAGAGATTGGCCTTCAGCCAAACAGCACAGGGCTGACACGGAAATGTCATTATCAAAGGGGAACCTTGCTGGATGGTTGGCTAGGGGCTTGGCCCCAACTCTGCAGAAGACCCACTGAGTGAGTTTGGCCAAATCACAACTGACCAAAACCCTATGTTTTTCAACATAAAGCAAGAAGCTGAGTTAGACGATCTCCCAAGAATCGTCCTTGGAAGGGACGTGGCGCATCCTTAGGAAGTGTCCTCTCCTGGGACACCAACTTCTCGGGATAGTTCCAAATGAGTCAAAAACATACACACACCTGCACTAAATAAAATGCCTCTTTCCAACATCCTCTTTGTCTTTTATGTGGTGATGTCTTCTGATTTTCAACTTTTATAACCTCTATGCTATTGATTCTACTTCCTTTTCTATTACTGCACTTTCTGACAAATCCAATAAATGCTGGTGGCCCAGGAGTGATTGGCGTGAAGAAAACTCATATCCAGCTGAATGACATAGCTGCTCTCAAGGACCCATCTTAGGCAGGAAGTCTCCAGCCATTTCCACAGGGAGCTGCTCCCTTTGGATTCTGTATCCTTCATAGGACAGGAGACCCTGCCATTCACGTAAGGGCCCGTTCAGATCGCTCTTTACAAATAAGTCAGTGAGCAGTGCTTCTGATCTCTTCTGCCCTCGCGGATCTTCTTCAGTCAGCATCTTTCTCTGATCCAAACACTGGCTGCATTTTATATGTTGCTGCTGGTAAGAAAATCCTGTTCTGACCACGGTGCTTTCCCTCAGAGCCGTGCTTTCTAAAACCACGGAGCAAGTGTGCTTTGACTGAAAGCCCGCGGAAGGTTGCTGAACATCAGCATAAGCTTCGGCATTGCCCCAAAAGTTCATCAAGGAAAGAGAGGGTGTTTTCACTTTCTCCTCCTTGCTTTCTCAGCTCTCCTTACAGTGGTGACATAAATCTATCCTGAAGGAACTGAGAGTATGGTATCTCTAAAATTAATGTTAAGTTAGCTTTTTGTGAAAAGGTATGGGGTGGGAACAGCAAGCGGCTTTGGGGTGTCTGTTACTTTCCTTTCGTAGCCATGAGTGTAAGATGCCTGCCACTAAACATTCTCAGAAGAGAATGCCAAATTGCTGCTGACTGCAATGCATAAACTATGTTTCATCATTTACCTTGGATCTCTTTAAGACAATAATACCCTAGCCTATAAGAGAATCGATTTGTTGCATTAAAACAGGATTTGATGTCGCATAATACAATATGTACAAGTGCCATGGAGAAAGATTCTCGAAAGAACAGTTCAGCCCTGAGTAGAAATGGATAATGACTGATGTAATTTCCACTCTTCTGTTTTTAAAGAAGTGACCTACCTTTCTTCCTTCCTTCCTTTTTTTCTTTCTTTCTTTCTGAAAGGCATATTTTTGACAATATTCTGTTCTATCAAAAGCTGTAAACTATATGAGGCCATTGAGTTTAAATGCTTGTAGATTAGTCTTTAAGTAACCATAGAATATGATTCAGAGGCAGGACAGTATGATCATAATCTCCACTGTGGAGAAGTGGAAGCTCAGGATGTCAGGAAGTGCCACACCGAAGCCACAAGTGAACGTCCCCAGTACTTGTTGATAGGATAGCCTTGTCAGGCTTCCTTACTCATTTTCTTCCTCCAGTGAAAATAGCAGGGTCTCTGGCTTGGAACCAGGTTAAAAGGAGCAGCAGCAGTTCAGGAGAGGATAGAAAAAAGGGGAGTAGAGTGCCAGCGGGGTCATCTTTCTGAGAGCTTTTAGATGGTGAGTCAAATGGCTTTGGACCAAGAAAACTGGGGATGGGACAGAGCTCATTGGGGAAGTTTCTAAAGCAGGCACCTTCTCAGATCCTTCTAGGTCCTTCTCTGATAGAGGCAAGTATTCAGGTTTAGAAAAAAAAAAAAAAAAAGACTTCACTGGGATTTAGGCTTGGCCACTAACTTGCTGACTTTAAGGCTTCAGATCTTTTAAAATTGTATACAAAACCATTTCCTATCCCACAAGGACTTCCTGGTGTTAGTGAATCAATGACTCAGATGTGCTTTGAGCTCTTTGGCAGGGTTCAAATATCCCAAGGTGTTACTCTGTGCAAGATTTCCTGACTCCAGTTGGTTCGACAGCAGTTACATCTAATGCCAGTGTCTCTGAGCCGGGACAGGTAGAAGACTGGGATTTCCTTTGTTCAACTACCCCATGACCGAAGGCAGTCTGGCACAGAATGGTTTTGTGGATGGGTGAGCATCTGTTCTTATTTACAACAATGTGAGAGCGTACTGCCACGCTCGCTTCCTACCTCCTGGGACTTTTGTGAGGTTTATCATGATTATGCCAGTGGTGCATGAGAGAAGACAAGAGCTTTGGAGGTATAAAATATATTTAGTGTTTGCAGTGACTAACAGCGCTTTCGGTTCGCTACGTCTTTTAAAGTTCTGATTTTCGTCATCATGGCATTCATAACAAATGTGCTTAGGAGTTGAAAGTTGGTAAGGCAAAACATCTCAAAAGTATTTTGGTGATTCTTTTTAAAAAAATATTATTATTGACTTGTAAGTGCACAAGGAGCTTGCATATACTATTGGTAGACACAGTTTTACTGGGCTTTTTCTCAGGTAGGATGCTGTCATGTCCCTGATTGCCACTGTCTGTTCTCTCTTCGTCTGCCTGGCCTGGGGTGATGTCAGCATCCACGGCCTGAGCTGAGCTGCACACAAGACTATATGCTGTGATGTCTAGAGGTGCTGATCAAAAAGCAAACCCTTATTTTCAAACTAGAATTTGTATTTCTTCTTCTAATCTTGGAAATTTGGAGTTACACTTAAGTCCTCTCTCTTTCACATCACCAACCTCCATTTAATTATCCTGTTCTGATATTGTGTCAATTTAACATCATAGATATCCACTTTGTCCTCTCTATCCACAGTGCCACTAATGTCTGGGATATTGTAAAATCTCCCTGTCTCCTTGACTGATTCAGTCTCACTTACTTCTAATCCCTCAGCTTACTGTCAGAGTGATCTTCTAATGCAAAATTCCCATCGTGCTTAAAATCCTTCAGTAATTCCCCATTGTTTTCATGCAGGATATGCTCAGCGTCTTCTGTCCATTTGCATCTCTTATAACGTCCCAATACTCACCTAATACTCACCTGCTCCTGGTGATGCCAAAGTACTTGCATTTTAAAACAGCCACGTTCTCTCACCTCTGTCCTTGGGCCAATTATTCTCTACCTCTAGACTGAATTTCCAGCCACCTTGACTTTTTTTTTGTAAGCGTAACTGGCTATTACTTGTCCTTCAACATTCACTTTAGTTGTTTCCTGGAGAATCAGAAGATCTCAAAACTCCCTGATCTGAGCTCTAATATCTTCTCCTTTGAGCTCCCACAGGACCCTGAACTCACCTCAATTGCAGCAACTACCCCACACTGTTGTTTGACCGTACTGGCTTACACATGTCTCTCACTATTCCGTGGACTCTCAGAGTCCTGGTTTTCACTTCTGTTTTTTAAACTCTTTATCCCTGAAGCCTTGCTTCATATCTGGCCCACAGTAAGAGATCAAACCAAGAAGAAACTCAGATTCTGAGGGGTAATCTTCCTTTCCTTTTGATGGAAAGAATATTTTTGTAAAGAATTGGTGAAGAATGACAAACTTTAAGCCCATTTAATAAAGATGCATAGGGATAGGATTGTGATTTCATGTTCTGGAGGACTGAATATATCATCAAGAAGATTTCTGCAGAACCTGGATAAAGCAGATCTGGTCATCTAAGCTAAGAAGTGGAATAGAACTGCCCATAAGACAGAAAATAGGAAAATGTTTGGAGGTCCAAATAGAATGTGGCAGAGAGAGGAGTGTTCACTCAGAATTCCATCAATTTTCCCGCATTTTCCAACACCCTTGCTATTAGATATGGCCATGTCAACAGTCTGGACTAATAAAATGTGACACGTGTCACTTTCGGAATAAGGCAGTGAAAAGCCCATGCGCAAGTCCTTTTCTCTTCTGATGTCAGAGCAATTGAAGAGCTGATGCTGTACACGTTGCATCTCTAAGAAGGTAGTGTTCTATCGGTTGGGTCTATCAGACTAATGTGAGAGATAAAATGCCTTATATTAAACCTCTGAAATTTGGGAAGGTGTTTGTTATTGCAGCATAATCTAGATTATCCTAATATAGAGAGGATTTAGGGAAAAAAAAACAAACAAACAATGAGGGGCACCTGGGTGGCTCAGTGGGTTAAAGCCTCTGCCTTCAGCTCAGGTCATGATCTCAGAGTCCTGAGATCAAACCCCACATCGGGCTCTCTGCTCAGCAGGGAGCCTGCTTCCTCCTCTCTCTCTGTCTGCCTCTCTACCTACTCGTGATCTCTGTCTGTCAAATAAATAAAATAAAATCTTAAAAAAAAAAACAATGAAATCGAAAAGTCCTTCTTAAATTAAAGGACAGTAGTTTGATGCAGGTAAGTTGATGTCTTTTTCCAAGGACATGTAGACCTGAATTCTCTTATAGAATATTGTCTCTCAATAGTATTGAGATACTGGATCTCCCATATGTCTGCATGTCTTATGATCAGAGGAACTGATTGGTTTTTTTCTGTACTCTCTTTTTAGGGGTGTTTATACAGCAAACATCCTTGGAAAATAGAAATAGTGTCTCTCTCCGGGGCAAAGGGTAGTGTTACTTTCAGCCTTGGAAGATAATAGATAATAGTATATCACTCTTCAACAATGGACAGCAACTCTATATTATATCCAGTATAAGAGTTTCAGGTCCCCTAACCTGAGAGTTCCTCTTCTGTAATACAACCCACTGTCTGTGCCCTGTGCAGGTGTTAACCTGGCCCTCTTCACGTTGCCCTGCGAGAATTGGGGCTTGGGGACCTGTGCAAGGAAATGCTGATACTTGGGCAACTGCTATTTTGTGAGTAATAAACATCTTTGTTTATGACCCAGAATTCTCATGTCTTCTGCCAGCATCCATGAAATTATGGCAGAGTGTTGTATTATTTTGCAAGTCAGGTGAAATCTCAGACCCTTCACAATTCTTGACAAATACAAGGGAAATTAAGGTCAATTTTGGGACCGGGCTTGACTTAATGGGGGTTAGTTGTAAGATTCTCTTCCGGGAGAGTCAAACAGATCATGGATAAGAGAGGGACTTTTCAGGGTCCCAGAGCTGCTCAGGTCTCTATCAGAATTACAAAAGGACCCATTTCAAAGAAAGTGTTTCAAGGCTCTGGTAGGAAAATGCCTTTCATAGGTGGCATATAAAGCATTAGGAAAAACATTTTTAGGGTCAATGTAGCTTCAGAGTACAACTACAGGGCTGTGAATTCTAGACCATGATGGTATTTTCCGGGTGCCTATGGAAGTAGAAGAGGAAAAGGTACACAAAGGAAGATATCATTGTAGAAGATATTTTAACAACTCCACTTCTAGATATATTTTCTATAGAAACAATTATACAAGTGCATCAGGAGATCACAAGAATATTCACAACAGCACTTTTTGTTATAACGAAATATTGGCAATAACCGAAATGACAAGTGACAGAAGACTATATAAATAGATTACATTATAGTCCTACAATAGAATATTATTTGGCAGTAAAAATAAATCAACACAAATGAAACCTAGACCATAAAGACCAAGTTACTAAAGAATATATACATATAGCATTTTTCAATTTTTATAAAGCCCAAAACAAACAGAATTAATAATGTAGTATTTAGGGCAGTATTTTTAAAACTATTTGAGGGGCGCCTAAGTGGCTCAGTGGGTTAAAGCCTCTGCCTTCAGCTCCAGTCAGGATCCCAGAGTCCTAGGATGGAATCCTGCCTCCCATCAGGCTCTCTGCTCAGCAGGGAGAGGCTTCCCCACCTCCCTGCCCCACCCTGCCTGCCTCTCTGCTTACTTGTGATCTCTTGTCTGTCAAATAAATAAATAAAATCTTAAAAAAAAAAAAAAAGCAAACTATTTGAAATTAGCCAAAGGAAGAAATCCATTTTACACTATGATCCATGGACTGCTATAGGAAATAACTGCACACACAAACAAACATACACAAACACACATATTACTTACCCTTACCATGTCCATTGTACTGTGGTAATTTCCATTCCATTGTATTACATATCAAGAAAACCAAATTCTGGTAGTGACCCATTATTTTGATTTCATAGTCATAACCTACAGTTGGAAAACCATTGATTTAGGAATATTTCTGTGTGTCATGAAACTATAAATAAAAACTATAAAACAATAAATACAAAATACATGATTGTGGTGAATGGCAGAAAATGGAATTATGGGTAGAAGAGCCCACAGGTAGTATTGTGAGACTGATAACATTCTACTTTTAATTATGGTGTTGAGTTCATGAATATTTATTTCATTATTTTGCTTAATTATATATTTACATTGCATATATTATGCACATGTGTCAATTGTAACAAAATATTTTTACAAAGAGAAAGGTTAAAGTGAATGGGGGAAAGGAAGCGGGTAGAAGAGAAGGAAAGGAGACAGCTTCTAAAAGGGACTAAGGATCCCAGCCTCTGAGGTATCATGATTTGAGCCAGGATTGTTTAAATCTAGAAATCTGTGTGTGCTTGTGAACTATTCCAATGTTAACCTAGGCTTCTGTCTTTGACTGCATGTTGAATTGAAGATGAATAGAAAGATTCTAGAGCTAATACTTCTTGTCAGAAATCACCTTTCTCTGAAGCCAACTGGAATCCCTGGAGCCCCATCAGAACTCAAGGAAAAAGAGGACAAGAAGAGCAACAGACCAGATAGAAGACAGGGAGCTCTAAAGAGAATGTATTGGAGACAAACATTCCTGTAGCGTTTTCTAGCCTGGGCCATTTCCTTATAGGGAAAAGGAATTTGCTCTTTAACCAGAATCATACTTCTAAGACCATGCAAAATGAAAAAGAGAAGGGGCAATTAATCTACAGTTAATCAATGAAGAAAATTAGTCCTGCTAAATTGCGATTACAATATGGATTTTAGAAGCTGCAATAGTATGAATCTGCATATTAATCATATTGATTGACTCACATTCATGTTTACTCTTCAACTTTCACTCTTTCAACACTAAATGAAACAAAAAATATCTGGGTCCTTGTGAGTTGTGGGTTAAATGCAGCAGACAGACAGTTTTGCCTATTCTCTCATATTTGAGACCAGCTCAAAATGTGAGGTTTCACATCTGAATTCTTTACCATTCTACAAAATATAAAGTCTGGGTCATAGGATGTGTGAAATACCAAAGTAAAGATGCCTACCAAGGTAGTACATTTTTTCTTTTTCCTAATGAGTTTTTGCATGGATTTATTCTAAAAGCAAGGTAATTCGAAGGTGCTGTTCAGTATGCAGAAATGCTAACTGGGTAATACATTTGCAGGGTGGTGAAAGAACTTGACTGAAGCCAATCCATCACCATCTTGCTTCCCTGTTTTATTCAGAGCTTCTTATCCATGGACATGATAATAGAATGATAAACACAAATGATTCTGAAAGATAGAGCCTAAGATCTTAGTCTATTAAAATTCATTTCTTTGACATATAGGAATTCTCCTAGGCACCAGGGTAGGACTTCCAGTGATTCAAAACTTCAGATTCCTCTTGGTCTGCTCTGGCACTCTGGCAGTCACCATTTGGTATTAGAGCTACTTTGTCGGCATGGGTGCTCAGATGCAAATAATATGCAGAGTCCGTGTAGATTGAGCAAGAAAGAAAACTTTGTTGTTTATGATGAGGTGCTTAACTCAGCATGATTTAACTTGTCATTACTATTTATAATAATTGTGTGTGTGTGTGTGTGTGTTTTCCACACATCCAACAATTCTCCAGACACCAGCTGGGTGTCCTACAATTCAACTCAATTCTGACACTACCTACCAGGAGATAGTATCAAATTCTGTGGATTCTGTGGGTTAAAGGCTCAATCCCACAAGATTGCCACCCAATTCAGATGCCAATCGCAAGGCCAGGTTGTCACTTGTGCTTCTCACCAACTGGCTACAGATTGGAGGTTCTCATGACACCTCCCTTTAAGTTCAATTAATTTGCTAGAGTGGCTCATAGAATTCAGATAAACAATTGATCTACCAGATTATTAGAAAGGATATGGAGGGATATGAATCAACAGCCAGGTGAAAATGTAAATAGGATGAGGTACATAGACAGGGCTTGGAGCTTCCATGCCCTCTCCAGGGCACCGCTCTACCCAAATCTCTGCATTTGCCAACCTGGAAGCTGTCCAAACACTGTCCTTTGGGTTTTTATGGAGGTTTCATTACATAGGCATAATTGATTAAATCATTGGCCACTATTGGTTGAACTCAATCTCTAGCCCTTCTCCTCTCCTTTCTCAGGGGTTAGGGATGGGGAGGGTGGGAGGTGGGACTGAAACTTCCAACCCTCTAATCACCTGGTGGTTCTCCCGGCAGCAAGCCCTCCCTCCCCACCCCACAACCATCCTCAGGCTGCAGGCCAAAAGGCACCTCATTAACATAACAAAAAGTAACTTTATCACTCACGTCTCTTAACGAAATTTCAGGGGTTTTAGGAGCTCTGTCAAACGTATATTTCTTATTAAAAATTACAATATCACTTTCATTGGTCCAAGTTACTTTGGCAGTTATACACTAAGAATGCTGTAACTGTACTAACTACATCATAGTCATGATAAACATTTCTGAATGATCTCTGCACTTTGTCCTGTCAACTCCAGTCTTTGCCTTTTATCCTTTTCATTATTACAATATAGAGGACGAGTGTCAAAAATTCCTTCTATTTGAATGAAAGCAATATTTTTGTTTTCATGGAACCCTAAAAATACTTGTCATGGAAGGAGTACATAAGGAAATCCTTAAGGTAAAATTAGAGGGGATGGAATTTCTAGAACATCTAGAATATCTAGTTTCTAGAAGACTTTACCAGAAAAGGAGAGATTGATGAATTAATTGGAATAATGGTGGTGGCAACAAAATTGGCTATTAGAAAGTTTTGAGATCAACCTCAGTCTCACCAGGGTGATTGTGTACATTGAGTAAACTCATACAACATTTGCTTTTACATATGTGAAATAGAAAGAAAACAGAAATTCTGGGAGATAAAAAAAAATCTTGGGCGCCTGGGTGGCTCAGTGGTTAAAGCCTCTCTGCCTTCAGCTCAGGTCATGATCCCAGGGTCTTGGGATCGAGCCTCACATCGGGCTCTCTGCTCAGCAGAGAGCCTGCCTCTTCCTCCTCTCTCTCTCTGCCTACTTGTGATCTGTCAAATAAATAAAAATCTAAAAAAAAAAAAAAATCTTAAGAGAAGTCAGTAAGCCAAAAAATATTTATTTTCAAAACCTTTAACCAACCAGTGAAAGAGAATTTAGGGGAGCAAATGGATCATAGAATTTTAGAGTTAGAAAGCATGTTAGACATCATCCGGGTCATTTTCCTGATTTCACAGATGAGGAAATTGAAGTCCCAAAAGGTTAACTGACTGACTCAGAGTCCAGACAGTTATTTGATGAGAGAACTTGATTTAAATCTATTGCTACTTCCCCTCTATCATACAATTTCAAGGTTTTCATAAAGATGAGATTGCTGTCTTCTGATATTGCACCTAGACCAAAAGCCACCCAAATAGAAGTTCAATTATAAGTGACACAGAAAGCATCAAGAAAGAGTATGTCCTTGTACATGATGTATAGTACAGATATTACTCATTTTAGATGAACTTGAAAGATAGGAAATAACTATAATTTATTTTTTATTTCCTGACTTCCCAATATTAAAGACTTCATAGACTTCAGAGTAGAACCCCCCAGCGGGGGGTGACATTGTAGCCAAGCTTTAACTAGATACTCTAGGCATACAGACAAACATTAAATGGATATATTTTTTTCTGAGCTTTGAGTGGAATCAGAGAATCCCTTGGAATGAAAAAATGTTTCCTATCTTCAAAGCAATAGTGAATTGATGATGTCTCAGTCCTTCAGCAGCTATGTCTAATCAGTTTGAGAGTCCTGTTGGCTTTTCCTTTGAAGGCCTCGGCTGTCTCTGCTTTAGTCTCCCTGGTTTGTTTGTTAAGCTCCAAATCCTCTATTTGTTGTTTGTGTTTCTCTATACTCCTGCTCCGCCATAACTACCTCACACAGTCACAAAACAAATCACTTATCACAACATGATTCCCAATTTTGCTCAAACTTTCCTCATCTTAGAATAAACTTTCCCTCTTTTACATTCATAGAATCCTTTAAAGTTCTTTTCTAAAACCTTTTCTCACAGTCTTTTCAGACTCTTCTGGTTCACAGGAATCTCCTCTACTTCACTGAGTGCTGGTTGCATATAAGAATCCTGGGGAACTTTGATAAATGTTCCCACTTAATAAAAATATCAATGTATGAAACTACCTCACTCAATTAAATCATATATTCTTGCCATTATCATGGTTTAAAAGCTTTTCAGGTGGGTCTAAGCTAGAGTCAGCACCGAAAACCACTGTCCTGGAGAATTCACAAACCGTGTCATTGGTACAGATGCTTACTCATAATATAATTACAAATTCAATGTCATAATAGTATCTTCATGTGTGTAAATTTTTGGCTTTCCAAGTGGGACAAATCTCATGTGTTTTGCATATTTTGAAGCTGTGTGTAACTAGGTTCTGAGATGAGCACAAGTGAAACCTGGAAAGGTAAAGTCTTATTAGTAATATGGCCACAGTCTCCCCCTGTTTATTTGTTTGTTTTGGCCTTTTCTATACTTCAAAGTTTTAACTTGAGAGGTAGATTTCTTTCTTTTGAAAAGAACCTGCTTCATAATAGTATTTATTTGTACTTAGGAGTAATTCAGCTATTTTTGGTTTAGTAACTTAGCTTATCTTGGTTTATACATTTTTGTAAAATCCTGTAAAACTCATCTGCATCAAAGTTATCCTGCTGCTGCTCTTAGGATTTTTTTTTTTTCATTGTTGATTTTAATGCTAAGACACCTACTTCAGTTAGCTGTGGCCTTGGAGAAATCAACAAAATAGTGGGGAATTAGAGATAATTTATTTATAGGCCACTTACATTTACCTTTTAGCCTATCATGATCAACAAAGCAAGATACGGTACCGAATCTGAGTCCAGTCTCTCAAAAGACCTTGTGGGTCCATGACATTATGAATGTCTGCCACACCCATAGCCTCCACCTTCTGAACTACACAACAGAGGAAACATTCCTTGCATATGCTTTGCTGTACTTTATACTGCCAGATTCTTTCACTGAGCATAACCAATTAGACCAGGGGTCGGTGCCTGAGTTTAAGACTATGAAGACGGTAGAAGTGCATCTGATGGGAGGCTTTGGATTAGAAACTCTGTCAAATGATGCATTATCTCCTACCAAAACAGAGCACACAAATGAAATGCAAAACCTAACTAAACTAATCATATTTTGTGGGATTTTCAAACAGCAGTGGAAACAAGTGGAAAGAGAAATGGGAGCTAGAGAACTCTGCTGTGTCTTGAGAAAAGGAGACTTCTAGATTGTGGCTCCCTTCCAAGTGAGGATTCAGGTCTTCATAAGCTCTGTTTTCTAAAGCTAGACATCTTCCTGAGCTACATTTCTTTCTTGTATTCCTGTAAGATTAACTCCTGCTATCCTTGGTAACTGGAGTATGTTATTGCATCCTGAAGAGAAGCAGGCAAGCTCAAGTGTCTCTGTTGGGAATGAACTGTAATTTCCCCAGTCTCGCTCCCATAAGCAAAATACCAACAATAGTTCATAATATAAGCTCACAGGATTCCTTTTCAAACTCCTTTGCAAATAATCTATAATACAACTGGGGATGGAGAATATTTATCTAGAAGGATAAGATATTAGACAGGTATGCTATAATTGTGACTTTTGCATATAATTCAGAACTATTTGAGTCCTGAAATTAAGATTTGGGACTATTCTTACGGCTACTGTTGGCTCTCCCAAAGCCTCTTTCTTGTGATAATTGCTCACACAGGGTACTTAACTATGTTCCAGGCGCTGTTCCAAACATCTGTTCTCTAGTAGCTCATTTAATCACCATAATACATTTATGAGAAAGGTGCTATTGTTAATATTACCAACTTTACATTTGAGAACACTAATACCTAGGCATGTTGCGTGGGTCACATAGCTAGGAAGGAACCTATATGCGAACCAAAGTGAGTCCTTTCTTTCCTTGAGTTGTTGCACAGAGAAAACTTTATTTGAAGCAAATAAGGAGATCGTAGGGAATAACTTCTAAGGCCATGAGTCCCAGAGCAAGAGTGGATGGATTCCTTTTATTTGGAGTTAGGAAAACTATTTAGATAGGGAAACCTTATCTTCATATATAGAGGCAGGCATAAGGTCACGTGTGCCTTCAGAAAACACACTTAGACATACATGGTATAATATGTAAATAAGGCTTGTGCTTCTTCTGGGGCAGAGATTTTAGTCTTATAATGAGGTAAACGTAGTTGTTGGTCATTCTAGAGGTCACTCCACGGCCCCACTGTGCAGGTGAGAGTCAGGGATTAACCTCAAACTGGTCTGGGGGGTCTGGGATGGCTGGAGGTCTTGTGAGGGCAGCCACTACCACTCAAGAGGTGGCTTCACTTTCCATTTGCCTGAATTAAGAGATAATCTGGAAAGAAGAGTTGAAGAAAAAATGGACAAAGGTGGGTGAGTACAGACACGGGGGCAGTAGAAGTCAGGTCTTGGGGTCTAGCTGGTGACAGACCCAGATTCAAACCCAGGGAGTTGATGTCAGGATTCATCACCTGGTCTCTTGGCATCACGTTGCAGTGATGTACATCTCCAGGATACCCTCTGTCTTTTTTCAGCTAAGGAGAAATTTAATACTATTAAACCATCTCCAACAGTTGTAATTATCACATAACTGGCAAATAGGTGCATTTTCAATCAGGAATTGAAATATTAAACCATTGAACATAGTCAACAGCCTTTCATTTACAGAGTTTGGGTTGAAATTTCATGTTTGCTGATTAGCTACTTGGGAGTAAAGAAGGGTAGAAAATAGATCCTCAAAAGACAATGAAGAACAGAGTATTGATTATTTTTTTTTATTTCTACTAAAGCTTAATGTGGGCCAAAAAGACACCTCTTTGTTTTTTCTCCAGATCCCGTGCATTTATAAATGTTTTAGGATTTCTTTTCTTTTAGTGCCCGTGGTTCTTGGTCCAGCCTTTTGAAGAATGAAGAGGTCGACCAGACAAAGAGTGGTGGGCAACAAAGCAAAGTTTATTGGGCCATAGTACAAAGCTCTCAAGGAAGGAGGGGACCCCAGAGGGTTGCCACAGGAGTTTCTAAGTCTAGGGGTTTTAATGAGAATGTTGGCAGGCTGTTTAAATCTGATTAACCCTCCACATACCTGTTCCCCAATCAGGTTTTTGTCTACCTGCTCATCTACCTATCAGGTAGTTGTTCACGTGGGAAAGGGTGAAGAGCTCCTTCCAAGGTGGTGTAGAATAACAGGATGGGGTCTTTTTTCCTTTTAAGGGTAGTTTCCTCTTAGGAAGGGGCCCCTTGCCCCTGTCTGCCTTTCTTCTGACTATCCTGCACTGTAAATAAGCATTATAAATGCAACATTTCCTCCTTGGTCTGTGATTGACTGCTGTCTCTAAGTGTTGCATGAGGGCATTCCTTTCCCTCACCATGTCTTTGTAGTTAAATGAATTAAATCTCTAACTGGAGTCCTTGCTTGCTGGACCAGTGATCCATGATCCATCCCGGTTGCAATAATGCAGGCTTCCCCTTTCTCTATCCACTGATCAGCACCCACCCAGCTCACTTTCTTACCCTGGAGGATCGGGTGAATGAAAAGTGGCAGAAGGGCAGAAAGGGAAGAGCGTGATGGAGCCCAAAACTTCTGCTTAACATTATCCACATGGGCTGTTTAATCTATATGCAGACCACCTGATTTGTAACCCCAGATAAGGGAAAACTATAGCCAGACTAACAGGGAAACAGAAATTCAGCCATTGCAGCCATTTGTTCTTATCTATTATTTTTACAAAGAATAATAAGAGATCCCAGCAGATAAAATCAATGCTTCCTATGGAACCCAAATTCAAAGTTTGTGTAAGTGCATTTTTTTTTCCAGAGCCACTACTGTTGTTATGTTGATGCCCTACATTTCCACTCCCTCCCATGCCCAGGAGGGGAATTTAGAATTTGAATAGAACTTTGAGATCACGTAGCCTAACCCTCCCTCCTGTTCCCTCCTTCTCCTAATAAGGAAAATAAAGCCTCAGGAGGTTAACTGACTTGCACAAGGTCAGATGAGCTCAATTGTCTCCCAAACTCCACACGGAACTTTTTTCATTTCCAGCTTTAAATTATTTATTCAGTTTTTTGCCATTTTCACTTCATTGAAATGAACTCTCTCTTCTTGCTATTATATCCTGGAAGCTATTTATCCAACCTGATTTAATTGCATTTTCATGCAATTGTATTACATTTTGAAATTGCTATTACATTTTATATTCTCTGTGTTTTTATGCCCTAGTGCCAACTGTTAGCATCCTCTGTGTCCTGCTTTATTATTAAATTACCCCAGGTGTTTCTTAGCCTAGGTTTACTTATATTGCAACACAGAGTTAAACATACTAACATAGGCAGAATGTTTCATATCCTAACTTAGGGTCCAGGAGGGGAGGAAATAGATGGGTTATTGTTGTGACTATTTCAGTGTTTACCACAAAACCAATACAATAAATTAGCATCCCTGGTCTCCATCTTTCCTAATTTCCCTCCAGTCCTCTCTCATTTTTATAGGATCATTCAGAGAAGAAGCTCTCTCCTGGAACCGCCCCTGTCTTCTGAAATTAGCTTTAGGAAGTCAATGCAGACATCGAACATTAAGTAAATGAACCCCAATTTAAAAAGGATTTAAGCAAATTAGACGGAAAAGCTCAAGGGACACCAAAGGGATCTTCATAGGTCAAAAAGCCTGAGAAATTGAAAATATTCCTGTGTTTTTTCCAGTGGGCAAATCGGTAAACATAAACCGAGGCAAAGTTTGAGAGCTTGTTAGAGTGGAAGAAGATTTTGACTCAGAAAAAACAAAACACCTTCAAAAGTAAAGAGAAATTCATTATAGCAAAAGTCGATAAAATATGTAGCCAAGAAAATGTCTCTCTTAAAAAAAAAAAATAGTTCAGTAGAATAATAGTGCTTGCCAATTATGGGGGAGATATTTTGATGCTTGCTCAGGCTTGGGCTTTATTTAGATGGACTCCAATCCAATCCACTGTCAGCTGAATTATATGCACCGTGGACTTCAAAGGCTCTGTGCTCAATGGGAACGTCCAGGATAGAGTGCTGTGAGAAATAAATGATCATGCTGCAGTATAGGCTGCCAAGCTGCGGCGATCACTTTTCAGTCACTGGAAAAATGCAGTTGTGCAAATGGACGTCATGCTGTGATAAGGAAAGTCCAAAAATACGGTTGCAACACAGTGAGCAAACTTAATGGAGGCAAATCTCTCACTTCCCTTGGACAGCTATGCGCTGCAGGTGGTTTTACTGATGGGCACAGTGCTGTATGTAGATGTGTAAATAGGCATGCCTTGAACACCCCTTTCTTAAATAGGTATGTCCGAGTTACAGTCACAGCAAAACTTGCAAGAACTTGGGTGAAAGTCAAATTCTCTACAGGTATTTGCTTTGGCAGTTTACCATGAGTCCTGGGCAGGGCGAGCTTATCCAAGGCACTACTTGTGGCTGCTTTGGGGGGAAAGGAATCCTCCTCTGTCTTCTCCTGTGAGGCCAGCTGCTGACACCGGAGGGATAAACGCTCAAGTGTGGCAGCTTTTCTCTACACAGCGTACTTTGTCAATGGTAACCTGCCTTAGAATCTCCTGGAGGTCTCTTTAGAGTGGATTGTTCGGGGCTCCTGGGTGGCTCAGTCGGTGGAGCGTGGGACTCTTGGTTTTGGCTCAGGTCACGATCTCAGGGACGTGGGATCGAGCCCCAAGTCGGGCTCTGCATTCAGTGGGGAGTCTGCTTGAGATTCCCTCCCTCTCCCTTCCCCATGTCCCTTTTCTCCCTTGTGTGTTCTATCTCTCAAATAAATAAATAAATAAATTAGTTCATTCATTAAAGTTAAAATTCAAAAATTAATTAATTAATTAATTAAAAAGAGGATTGTTGGGACCTGCTCCCCAACCCCCTGAACTTCTGATTCTGAATGTCTAGGATGGGCCTCAAGAATTTGCGTTTCTATGACGTTGCCTGGTAATGTATACACTACCGGCCTGGGAACCCCAGTTTGAGTGCACTGATGCATGACCTGCCTGCACCGCCCCCCCATCTGGATACTTGCGTGCATGTTGCAAACAGAACTTCACCTTAAACAAGAGAAGTCACCTCTTGCCATTTGCCCAGCTTCACATATTTTGTTGATGTCAAAGCACAGGATGAGAAATGAGGTAGTGCTGTTGAGCTGGTGTGGTCTTGTGTCTCCTCACTGCCCCACTTTAGAAGGTGGGAAGGGGACAAAATTGATAATTACTGGAGAGCTTTAATAAGGGAGAAACTTTTATGCAGCATTATTCTCATCGTAAGGCTAAATATTAGACTCAATGAAAGAAGTCTCTTTTTCTTTCTTTCCCCAGCTATTCTCCAGGAACCCAGCCTTTACAGAACAGCTGGTTCCTGACTTGAAATCAGTATGTTCCAGGTGACACTTGATGCAGGAGAGCTAGGTTCTTGTCTCATGGAGTCAAAGTATTTATCTCTTATACAACAGAGAGTGAGTAAAACAATTGAAGTTTATTAACAAGGATACAGGAAAAGATTTCAGGAGTGAAAGGGGTCACGATAGTGTTACCCATGAGGGCCTTTAGGGTTGGTCTTTTATAGAAAGCTAACCAGGGAACTTAAATCCTTGTAACACCTCTCCTGATAACCATTGAGCAAGGACTAGTGATAACAACTTCAGTGGCTTACTTCCTTTTTAGGGTCTGGTTATTCTTTGCATGTCTAGGGCAGGGTGGTCCTAGGGCAGGATGGTCTGGTTTGTTCCCCTATCCCTGGTTTCCCCATTCCTCCAGATTTGGGGGATTTCTGTGAGCCTGATCACATAGTCCCCTATCTAACTCTCCCTACCTAGCCCCACCTGTCCCTTACTCACACGGACTTAAAATAATAATTTGGAGGAAAGATCCTCGCCACTAAGAGGCTGTGGCTTTTTGTGGTTTCTGGAGAGCTTCCCTTCACTGTGATGTGGGCACCGGTCTCAGACTCTCCCATTCAGAACAAATGACCACAGATAGCTTGTGAGGCAAAGAAGCAGGGGTAAGGAGTCGATTCTGATGAGGCTGCTGATAGAGGAGGCTCATTGTTCCTGCAGGGGTAACAGAGACAATGTTTCCAGAGGAGGCATAGGGCTCAGGCAGTCTCTGAGATGGCAGCTGAGGAAGTCCCAGTGGCCCCAAGCACCCAGCAGTGGTGTCCTGAGCAGAACAGCTTCACCCAGAAGTTTCAGAATGCCCCCTGTGGGGAGGCCTCTGTGCCTGGTGCTGAGGCCTCCTCAATTCTTCAAGTGTCTGTTTTACCTTCAAGTGTCATCTGTTTCAATCAGATAGATTTCTCTTGCTTACAACTGGGAACCTCGACTGGTACAAGATGCAGAATATTGACTATCATATGAAGGATATGTTTTTATACACGATTACAAACTTTAAAATAGAAGGATATGCAAAAAGATAATAATGTGTTTACTTTTCATTTTGAACATACCTTCTGGAGTCTGTTTTTTTTTTTTTTTTTATTGCCATGTAGCGAGGTGTTATGTAGTAAAATGAAATTTTAAACAGCATACCATATAATCATATAATGGTACCCAGTGTCCCAATGTAGGAATTCTGAGTTATTTTATCCTATGTTTTTAACTCCCTGAGGCTCTTATTAACATCCTATGAACTCAGGTTTCCGTGGAACCCTGGTGGGTCATAACTAGAGATGGGCCATGGTGATGCCTTTGAGGTGTGCTGAACAGCCTTGTCTGTGGAACATTTGTTTTCTGATGTTGATGGAGAAAGTCTTCCTGCAAGGCAGGAAGTCAGGCTGCAGGCCTGACTCTGTCTCTCCTACAATGTGGAGGCCTCACCTCAAAGAGTGAGACTCAGTGGTACTGGTTCCAATCTGGCTGGAAAATATGACCCAAATGACATGAAGAGGGCATTCACCTGCTGGCCTTCCCTTGATCCACCACAAATCCAACTGGGGTGAGCAAAAATACAATCATCAGGACAACTTCTGGATAGATGGGTGAATTCCATGCCTAGAGAATAGAGCACAAATATCAGTCATCTGTTTTGTGGCAGATACCATGAGGGGTATATGCCCCTTGTCTGTGCTGTAAGGCAATTCATACAGGGGAAAGAGTGTGGGCTTTGTAGCCATGTTGCCCTGAGTTCGAATCTTGTTCTGCCCCATCAGGGTTACTTGATTTTAGAACTTCATCTGCAAAAAAATAATACTTAGCTCATAGAGTAGTTATGAAATTTGGACATAATACATGTAAAGTTTCTAACATAGGGCCTAGAACATAGTAGGGGCTCAATAAAGAGTAACCCTTATTCCCAATACCATCCTCAAAAAAACCTCTAAAGTTCTTAACAGAGTTAATAGGGAAATAGGCTCCAGATGGTAATTTTTTTTTTTTTGACAGATAATTTTTAGAGAACTGGAAAAAAAAGAGTAATCGTTTAGTCTAAATATCCTACACTATTACTCTTAAAACCATCTACAGTCTCTTTTCCCAAATATATTAAATGAGTTCCTGAAATTTTGAAAGATTTAACCTTGACAATATAAGTTACTCATTATGTCTCCCCCAACCAAATAATTTTTCCCATCAGTCCTAATGTGAAATGCACAAAAGATCATAAACAACTTTTTTTCTCCAAAACTGTCTACCACCAATTATTTATCAAGCCTTAATGAAACTTTTATCAGGCCTATTAATAAAGCATTTTTATCAATAATTTGACATCCATTCTTACAAGTATCATAATCTCACAAATGGGTTTGAGGTAGATGAGAAAGCCCATCTTAGAGCTCCTGCTGATTCAGCAGGGGAGACAGCATTGGTTCTTGTTAAGCAACCACCTCCTCGAGTGGAAATTCATCCAGGTCATCATGAGTCCTGCTATCTTTAGGATTTGTGGATTAGAATGGGAAGTTATATGGCCACATATGTAAACTTAAGCAGGAATCGATTCAGAAGACGTTAGCTTCAGATTCTGAATAGAGGCTCTGTTGATGTGGCTGTGTGTACTGGGAGTGGTGGCAGAATCCTGTTAGAAGGGTGTTAAATAGTTTTCTCAGCTTCTCGAGGAGTGTTGCTGCTTTGGGGCTCTAGCATGCAACTGCGTTGAGTAATTGATGTCTCCTTATAGCTCACAAAAAGCTTTTCCAACTCTTAAATTGCCTTATTAAGAATATGTGTCACACATTCCAGAGCAATCAGAACCCAGAAAATCTGTATTATTTTCTTAAGACATTGACTCTTTTATCTTTAAAAAAATGTATACATAATATCTTCACTTAGTTAAAAACCAAAAATGTATATAAAAATAGAGAATCCCTCTCTCTCCTCTCCATTTTCCATCTGTTTTCCAGGTCCTACTCTAACGCACCATCGTAAGTAACCACTGTGTTTGCATACAAAAACAAATACACATTCATATTATTCTTATCTCTCCTTCATTTTAACACAGGAGGTAGCACATTTTACATACTGTTCTGAACCTTGATTTTTTTCACTGAATATATCATGGAGATTTTCTTATAACATAACATACATTACATATTTTCTGTGTTAGTCTGAGTCCTGTGAGAAGTAGATGCCAAGATAGTATTCATCATGAAAAGCCTATAAGGAATGTGGGAAAAGGGTGTACGGTAGTTGTCAGATCACAGTACAAGTCTGATTCGAAGTGAAGAAGACAGAAGGAAAGTTGGATGGGTGTGTCCTTACCAGACTCGTGTAATCCAGTCTGGTAAGAATCTCAGAGTGCCCTTGGCTAGAGTCACCCATCAGAGTCTCCAGTCTCCCAGGAATGTCCCTGACGCATTGGGTTGTGATCTGGAAGCAGCCAGGGATAGCATGGACTCCTGGGAAACATCGAGATAAATTTCAGAGTGCAGCAGATGGGGCCTCAGTCAGTTATGACCCCTATAGTGAGAGGTCTGCAAGGCACTTTAATATTAGGTAAGCTGTCTTTTTTTCCAGAAACCTTCCATTTACATCTTGCTCTCCAGAACTGGGTCATACAGTTTTCCCTACGTGGGAAGGAAGCTGGGGAATTGTGTAATTGAGCACGCTGTTGGGGGCAGAGAATACTAAGTCACAAAATAACAGGGTACCATGAGCGAGGAACACAAGGCCAGTTGATGTCAGTGACTGTCACACATTTAATAAAACTTTGTCAGATGAATTAATGAAGGTTTTAGGAGCCTGGCATTAGAGAGCCACAACACCTTCAGGGCTTCTTCTTGAAATAATGTACCTTACCGGTGGCCACCTCAGTCTGTGTATTTCCTCCAATGAAAGGGAGAAGAGCAAAAGCAAAACAAAACAAAGTAAAACAAAAACCCCTTTCCCCAAAAAATACAATAAACTGAGTTTAAATTTTTTTTGTTATTATTATTTTTAAAATTTTATTTATTTACTTGAGAGAGAGAGAGAGAGCACAGAGGAAGAGGGAGAAGCAGACCCCCGCTGACCTGGGAGCCCAACACAGGACTTGATCCCAGAACCCTGGGATCATGACATGAGCCATAGGCAGACACTTAACCAACTGAGCACACAGGTGCCCCTAAACTGGTTTAAAACTTTAGCTTTCCCAAAGCATTTCCACTCTCACCCTCAATTTCTACATATCTAGGATTCTATATCAGACACTTTTCATTACTGTTTCCGAGAATATTGTCTGTATTGATAAATTTAGGCAATAGATCAACATCCTTTGCATTAATAGGATAGGATAGATTTGAATCCAAACTCCCCAGAATAACTTCCAGAACCCTCTAGCCTCAATGCCCCTCACTGTCCTACTTGAGATTCTGTTCCAGCTACTCTGACTTCTTCCCATTTTGAGGGTTTTTGCATATGGCGTCCCCACTGCCAGGAATAGTTTTTTTTTGTGCTTCTTGGACCCAGTTCCAACCTGTGAGCGTGGTTGGGAGGCACTTCCTCACACCAATAAATGAGCGATGCTGTGTGGACACCGGCTGGGTTTGCTATAATGCAACTCAGTTCTGACACAACTGACTCAGAAATAGCAGCGATTCCACTGGTTGAGGGCTCAGTCTTTCCAAACTGCCCCACCCCCACTTCAGATGCCAGTCGCAAGCCCAGGCTGTCATCTGTGCCTCTCACTGTCCACCATAGATCAGAGATTCCAGTGGCCCCCACATTGGATTTGATTAATTTGCCAGAGCAGCTATCAGAACACAGATAATCATTTCACTTACTAGAACATTGGTTTATGGATTATTGTAAAAGCCTATAACTTAGGAACAACCAGATGGGAGAGATGCACAGGGAAAAGTGTAGGGGAAGGGCTCAGAGTTTTCACGCCCTCTCTAGGTGGGCCACACTCCTAGTACCTCCACCTGCTCACCAGCCAGAAACTTTCTGAACCCTGCCCTGGGATTTAATAGCAGCTTCATGACATAGGCAAGACGGATCAAGTCATTCACATTTTACGCATAAAAAGGTCGCGATTCAGAGAGATTTTGGCCCAACTTTCCCTATCTAGTCCGTGGCAGTCTTATTAAACATTGGCAGTAGAACATGGTATTAAGAATATGAACTTGAAGGTAATACTCCCCAAGGTTGGATTCCCGGCTCTTCTTATTCACTGCATATCCTTAAATAAATTGGCTTCTCTAAGCCTGAGTTTCCTTCTTGAAATGAAAATAATGCTAGGGGAGCCTGGGTGACTCAGTCAGTTAAGCAACTGACTGTTGATTGCAGCTCAGGTCATGATACCAGGGTTGTGGGATCGAGCCCTGAATCCGGCTCCACATTCAGCTCAAAGTCAGCTTGTTCTCTCTCCTTTTGCTACTCCTCGTGCTTGCTTGCTCTCTCTCTCTCTCTCAAATAAATAAATAAAATCTTTTTTTTTTTTTTAAGTATAATGTTAATACTTCCTTATTAGGATCTTCTTCAAATACTGGCATGCAGCCTAATGCCCAGTATTAGGGATGTATTGGCTGCTCAGGAAACAGAAACTGGTATTACTGAGTATTCTGTCTCTTCAGGCCAGTTGGCTCCAGGATGCCCTAACTCCCCTCAGACTGTTGTGCTGATGGTAGTATAGATAGGACTAGGATGTTAGGAAGCAGACACAGGGGTAGTAGTGGAAACTGACTTGAAGCAGGAAAGGACCACCATGTGTAAATTCATTAATTGCTGGGTCCCACTGGGTGGAGAGAACTAAGTTTCCTTTTCTTACAAACCCTGCTTGGGTCTTTTAACCCGCCAAAAGTGCAGAATGTGTGACACCGGGCCAGGTTTGGGGGGGTTCCACCTTGAACAGATCTGTAATAACGAATCTCCACTGTTCAAACTTGGACCACTTCCCAGGTGACAGCATTTCTGTGTAGCTGGATATTTTCAAATACTCTTGGAAAGGAGATTTCACATTTCCTTAAATAATACCAGAAACTCCTAGCAAAATACCAGTTATTTTTGAAGTGGGAGAGGTAGGTTCTTGTCTTAAGGAGTCGAAGAATGAATATCGTGGACAAAGGACAGTTAGTAAAGAGACAAAAGTTTAAATAAGGATACAGAAAACACTGGACCCTACAGGGTCGCCACTGAGGGCATTTAAAGTCGGTCTTCAATAGAAAGCTAACCTGGGAACTTAAATTCTTTTAGCATTTCTATTGGTAACACCATTGAACAGGGACTAGTGATCACACCTTCTATGGCTTACTTCCATTTTAGGGTCTGGTTATTCTTTGTTGGTCACAAGTGATTATCATAAAAAAAGACACCAACCCTGCAGGGGCAGAGCAGGATGCTCAGGTTTTCTCCCTTATCTCTTGTTTCCCAGCACCTCCACATTTTTGAGATTTCTGTGATCCTGATCACAGGGCTCACTATCTACCTCTCTCTTTCCAGCCCAGTCTGTCCCTTACTCAATTTCTACCAAGGTACCTCTGATTTCTTCATCACCTGCCTGGATTTTGTAGATCAGAATAACCTGCTGAAGATCTCTGGGTGACTTCTTACTATGGAGTTCAGGGGCATCCCCCCCTTTCCCTTTATGGAGGTCAGGCTTAAAGGTTGTATCTGACTATTGGACGCTAGTGTTACTGAGAAAAGAATGCAGGGTTTGCAACTCATCTCCAGCGCGGCAGCAGTTGTGAGATGCACCTGTGGACCGGTGACATTGATTTCTATGAATTGTTTTATTCTTGTCGGAATCGATCCATCAGCCAGTGGCCACCTCATCCTTGGATGTGACTTCATCATGTTTCCATCTTCTCACTTCTCTCTAGCCCTCCAGCCTGTCAGGAAGGAACAGGTTACCTTGGAGACAAGATGTTTGGAAAATGTATGAAACCACTACCTCTGATTCAGTTATTAGGTATCTTATGGGATTCTCTATGCTTAATTTATAAATCCTTTAGAAAGGATTGGTAATGAATTTCAGAATGGAGGATTTTTTTCTTTTTCTTTTTTTTAGAGATGGAGATACGTATATCCAAGGAAGTTTTAAAAATCTTTCTTTCTTTCTTTTTTTTTAAACAATAAGGTGAACAATTGCTTGGGTTGCCCTGAATATCCCTGTTAGTGCAAAGAAGAAAGAAATAGATGAAAGGACCTCTCAAGGTTCCTTTCAGTTCTAAGAGCTCAAAAAAAATAAGTTTACACAGTGACTGAAGCCTATGTAAGTTTAGACTGTTTTATTCTACTATTTTGCTAAATACTATAAGCCACAATTTATTTATATAGACAAAAGGTAAATTAAACAAAATTATGTGTTTAAGCACGTTTTACTATTTTAGTTTCTCTTTGTGGAAATACACGTATAGGACTTTGGTATGTATGTTATTAAACATGCAGATACACTTCCTCTATAGGTAGACATCATTCTTGCCACACTTCTGACCTCACAAGCTGTTCCTTTTGTCCTTGCTCTCCTTCTAAGAGGTGACTTTTCCCCCCACTGCTTGTGTATTCACAACTGACAAGCAGCCATTTTCCAGAATTAGAGACTTTTCAGAGTCAAATGCTTCTGGAACCATAAATATCAGACAGTGGCTACATTCCAAGAATTTCCTGGCATGATAAAAGGAGGGTCAAGCTTTCTACTACAGACAGTGTTGTTTATACAGCCCAGGGAATGCCTAAGTTAACTCTGCTTCTGCAAGGGGTTTGACCCTGTAGGCTGTAAACTATTAACCACCGTGTTCCTTGAACCACAAGGAATAAGCACAGATCTCATTAGGGAGCTTTGTGCTTTAATTCTTGTCATTGAGTCTGCAATTGACCCTACTGGGTGTTCCATTCAGTACTTCAAAGTAAGGTCGTTAACAGCCAAGGGTGAAGGGCCGGTGCCATGATCTCCTTAAATAAGTGACTTGAGCTGAAATGCGGAGCCATAGGAACTTCTCACCTACCTTTATAATGGATACTTTGGAGGAAGCTGAAGCCCTACAATTTTCTCTATAGTCTGCATCTTTGTTCATGCCAAAGGCATTTAATCTCTTTTCAAAATTACTTTTACTGAGATGAAAAAAAAAAAAAGACTGCATCAGAAGGAGGAATTCAGTTCCATCCAATGAATTAAGGTGGTATACTTTCTGCAGACTTTATTGTTTCCCACTGCTAAAAAGAAGAGAGAGGAGGCTGCATTATTCAGGGAGCACTCTGTGTGCTTGGTGGACACTGTATAGGGCATCTTACATAACTCCCCAACAGTCTTCACAGAACATGGTTAGTTACATTCTATCTGTCCATCTTAGAGGTGGGTAAATGGAGTCCTAGGATAATTGAAAGTTGAAAGACCTAGAATTAAGTCTATTTGAGCCCACAGCCAAGGTCCTTCTACTAAACCACACTGCCACAATTAGCTTGCAGAGCTGTCTGTGTCCAAAGACCATATCCACTTTCCTCCCTCCTTTTCCTCTTGCCTCCTCTCTTTCTCCTTTTCCTTTCTTTCTTTGTCTCTATTTTGTTTACCAAATATTTCAACCACACTAAAATATTAGAAAATGATATATCAGATATCCATGTACTGCCTAATGCCAGAGTTTATAAATGTTAATATTTTTTATATTTACTTTAGATTTTAAAAAATAATCAAAATATTACATATCTAATTAAAGGCACCTCATCTCATTCCTTGTTCATCTTTCTTATAGATGAATATTATCCTAAAGTTAGTATGAATCCTTCCAGTCCATTTTTATATTGTTAAAACATAATGTATTTATCCAGAAACTATGTAAGTTTCCCTCTGGTAACCATCAGTTTTTTCTTTAGACTTAAGAGTTTGTTTTTTTAGTTGGTCTTTCTCTCTCTCTCTCTTTAACCTTTGCTCTTTTGTTGTGTTTCTTAAATTCCACATATAAGTGAAATCATAGGGTGTTTGTCTTTCTCTGACTTATTTTGTTTAGCAGTACACTTTCTGGCTCCATCTATGTTTTTGCAAATGGCAAGATTTCATTCTTTTTTATTGTTGAGTAATATTTTATTATATATTCTATTATATATTATATTATTATATATTAATTAATTGCTATTAATTATTATATAAATTATATTATTATTTATTAATTATTATATTATTATTATTATATATTTATATATAAGTATATATACTTATATATAATTAATGTGATATATCACATTTATTATATAATATATAATAATGTGTATATTATATCACATCTTCTTCACCCATTCATCTATCGATGGACACTTGGGCTGTTCTTTAATTGGCTATTGTAGATATTGTTGCAATAAACATAAGGGTGCATGTATCCCTTTGAATTAATGTTTTTGTATTTTTTGGATAAGTAGCCAGTAGTGGGATTACTGGATCGTAGAGTAGTTTTATTGAACATAAAAAATACTTAACATTTTTTCATAAACATGGTGTCTTTTCTCCACTTACCTGCTCATACATTTTGCTAATTTTTTTTCTTTTGGCTTATTTACCTTTTCTTACTTATTTATGGTTCTTTAACTATTTTGTATATACTCTTTGATAAAGAATACATAATGCAAATGTCTTCTGTTTTGCTGCTTGTATTTTCACTTTGTTCATGATGTTATTTGTCATACAGAAAATTTTAATTTCAATATACTCAAACTTATCAAAACAGCGTTTTGGGTTTTCTTGTGTTTTGTTTAAGAAATAATTTTCAGGGGCACCTGGGTTGCTCAGTTGTTTAAGCCTTTGCCTTCGGCTCAGGTCATGATCTCAGGGTCCTGGGATTGAGCCCCACATCGGGCTCTGCTCAACAGGGAGCCTGCTCTCCCCACCCCCTGGCTGCCTCTCTGCCTACTTGTGATCTCTGTCTCTGTCTGTCAAATGGATAAATAAAATCTTAAAAAAATTTTTTTTCAATCCCAATGGTATGAGGTTAATATTTTCTTTTAAAATTTACATTTTTTCAAACCTTACCAAGGATAAAGTTTAGAGAGACCATCACTCTGTCTAGAATTGTTTTTGGCTTTTTTGTTTGTTTTATATAAAGTGAGACCAGGTTCTGACTTTATTTTTTTCCACATGTCTAGCCCTCATTCTGGCACATATCATTCAGATGTTGGTCTTTTCCACAATAATTTATACTGCCTCCTCTGTCCTACATAAAGAGAGCTGTTGCTCTGCACAACTCCAGGGGGCACCATTCATAACATATGCTATGTGAATGGCACAGCCTTAGAGCACATAGAATATAATGTAAATGCTGTCCCTTGGAGCTATGGAATGTGACAGCCCTGTATAAATATCTGATATATATGATTGCTTGTGTATTAGTTTCCCAGGGTTGCCAAAACAAATTATCACAAACTACATGGCTTAAAACAAAGAAATATATTATCTCAGTTGTAGGGGTGACCTAAACACCTAAATCAAGGTGTTGGTAGGGCCATTTTATCTCTAAGGTTCTGGAGGAGGATACTTCCTCGTTTCTTCCTAACTTTTGGTGTATGCCAGCAGTCTTGGCATTTTGTGTAGATGCATCATTGCAATTTCTGCCTCCATCATCACGTGGTATTCTCTCCTGACTGTCTCCTGTCCTCACATGACCTTCTGGTAGAAACACTGGTCATTGGCTTAGGTCCCAGCCCAGTCCAGTGTGCCCTCATTTTGACTATTTACATCTGCTGGCTATTTCCAATAAGTTTATATTCTGAAGTTCATAGGGGAGCACTGTTCAACTCTGTGTAGTTTGTTTTGCTGCAATTTCTATGTTGTTGGTTTATTTAATCTACATCTGTGCCCAAACTACCTTACCAAATTATTGTGGCTTAATGGTAAGTCTTTACATAAGGTAGAATGAGTCCTCAGCTGTCTCTAATATTATTCTTCAAACATTTCTTGGCTTTTCTGTGTTCTTAAAAATCTATGATACCCCTTTTTGAAATTTTTGGTTGAATTTTCAGATTAATTTGGGAAGAGTTGGCCTGTTTATGATAGCATAGATAAATAGCTTCATTTATTTAGACCTATCTTCTTGAACTAATTTCCTCCATACATGTTTTCCACATTTTTTTGCTTATTTTTTCCTTTATATACCTAATGGTAATTCTTTCTTTAATGAGTGGAATATTTCTTATTAGTTGTTGCAAGTATTCAGGAATGTAGCTGTTCTTTGTGTGTTTATCTTATATCTAGTAGCATTGTTGAATTCTCTTAATACTTCTCACTATTTATCTCCAGAGTCTCTCTGATTTGCTATATAGAAAATCCTACTGCTTGTAGAGAATAATTTTGTTTTTCCTTTGAATCCTGATAATTATTTCCATTTTACCTTATCTTTCTTCAGTGCCTGGGACTATAGAAATAGTGACAGCAAACATTATTTTCTTGACTCTCATACATTTTTACAAAAATATTTTGCTCCCCAGAGATTTTGTGTTGTCATAGTAATGATCATGATCAAGACTTTATGTTGTTTATCTTTAAGTTCTCCCTCCCCCAACCCTTCTCAACTATCCCAATTTACAGAATCAGTTATATTTAATTCTCTACAAACAATTTCAGAAATATAGGGCATGTTTCCAGCATTTGGTGAATTGGGAATTACATGTTGTCCTGAGTCTGTATGAAAGCCTCTGATCCTCTGTCTTTCTTCTAAAACCTTTGTTTCCTGAGACACAAACTGTTGGGAATTGATACTTGCCCAAGTCCTCTCATTCTGGGTCTGGTGTCCTGTTACTTTTGTCAATTCCTCCTTCAGAGGGGATGCACTAAGGTTATAGTCCTACCTTAAATCAGCATCATTTTCTGCAACCTGGATACTATTACCCATGGCACTCATTTGGCTACACATTTACTTAGTGACTAGACTAGTAATTACCAGCTATAACTTTTTCATCTGTAATATACCAGAATATTAAGAATAGTGAATCACTATGACAATAGATAGCTACGGATGAATAGCTACTGGCAGGGAAGTAGGAGTGTCAAAATCTCTGGAGAACAAAGAATAGCTTAGTAAAATGCCCCCAGTCTCCCCAGTTAATTCTAATATGCTACTGACTTCTTTCATTTTGGGATCATTGACCTTGAGGTACTTATTTCCTAATTTTACCCACTGAGTCAGAGTCCTTCAGTAGAAAACCTGAATTATTCAGATAGAGCCAAGTTCTCTGTGCCTCTCTAGATGCTGTGATGGGGAACTGCAGATCATTTCCCTTTTCCCCTCACCAAGCGTACACCTGATAGAATCCATCTCCTCTTGGATTTGGTGTGTGTTTGTTTCAAGTTTTTATTTAAATTCTAGTTAGTTGACATATAGCATAATATTGGTTTCCTATTGGTTTCAGGAGTACAATTTAGTGATTTGTCACTTACATATAACATCTAGTGCTCATCACAAATGCCCTCCTTAATACTCATCACCCATTTAGCCCATTCCCCAACTCACCTCCCCTCCAGCAACCCTCAGCTTGTTCTCTATATTTAAGAGTCTTCTATGGCCTTCCTCCATCTCTCGCTCTCTCCCACCCCCTTCCCTTATGTTCCTCTGTTTTGTTTCTTAAATTCCACATATGAGTGAAATTATATGTAGTCAAATGTTCTAACCCTGAGCTATACCCCCAAGTGAAATCATATGGTATTTGACTTTCTCTGACTGGGTTAATTTGCTTAGCATAATACATTCTAGCTCCATCTATATCATTGCAGGTGGCAAGATTTCATCATTTTTGATGGCTGAGTAATATGCCACTTCTTTATCCATTCCCCAGTTGGTGGATGTTTGGATTCTTTCCACAGTTTAGCTATTGTTGATAATGCTGCTACAAACTTCAGGGTGCATGTGCCCTTTTGAATCAGTATTTTTATATCCTTTGGGTAAATACCTAGTACTGCAATTGCTGGGTCATAGGGTTGTTTATCTTCAACTTTTTGAGGAAACTCCATACTCTTTTCCAGAATGGCTGCATCAGTTTGCATCCCCACCAATAGCGTAAGAGGATTCCCCTTTTTCTGCACCTTCATCCATATCTACTGTTTTCTATGTTGTTAAATTTAGCCATTCTGACAGGTGTGAGGTGTTATCTCATGGTTTTGATTTGTATTACCTTGATATGTTGATCATCTTTTCATGTGTCTGTTCATCATCTGTATGTCTTTGGAATAATGTCTATTTGTGTCTTCTGCCCATTTCTTAACTGGATTATTTATTTTTCAGATGTTGAGTTTGATAAATTCTTTTTAGATTTTGGATACTAACCTTTTATCATTTATGTCATTCTTCTTGTATCTTTTGAAACATTGAAGTCCTTATGGTCAACTTTCTGCAGATATTGGCAACAGTTATAGAAATCATTTGAAAACTTTACATTTATAAAGGAACTCATTAAAAACAATGATCTGTAGTTACAAATGCTCCACCACAAATAATTAAGAATTATTTTATATGGGTAAAATTCTTACTTAATTGTTAATCTTCATCTTATTACTTTATTATATATGAAGAGCAGCAGCTACTTTGAAAATCAATTTAGCATCTCACTTCATTTCAATGTATACATCTTGATTATATAAAATGATTTCCTATGTTTTTGCAGTTGCAAAACAATTATAACAAATCCAGTCATTATAACCTAGAAACAATATTTTGATGTGTATGATTGTCTTGAATAAATTTACAGCAAGCAATATAGAAAACACTCCATTATTTAGCATGTATTCACTGATTAAAGAAAGTTTTCTCTTTTTTTTATTAAGATTTTTTTCTTTTATTCAGTGGTTTTATTTTACAGCCTGAGAGTTATACTTATTGTTTTGTGGCTTTCAGTTTTCTAAAAAAGATACATCTCATTGGAATCTTAGCTAAGGAAATATAAAAAGTTAAAAGAACAGAAAGAACTGGACAAATTTGACATTTTCCAAATGACATTAAGATGTATTTCCCTTGGTTCATCTATATGAAACTGTCATAGTGACAACTGCAGGGACAGAATATCTCCATAGTTGAGAATCCTCTTGGCCTCTTGGCCTCTTCCAGAGCCAATTCTCTAGTGGGCCAAAAGTGAAACCCAAGGTAATATATTTTCTTCTAGAATCTCTTCCCTCCTAGACACATTGGGGCTAGCAAACTTTTATGTTGGTGGACTGCCACAAGGATTAGAGATCACTTATGAAAAGTCCTTGATACACAAGAAGTATTCAATCAATGGTAAGTATTGTCTTCTAACCCTTGTTAAAGAAAAGTAGTTAAGTTCTCATTTTCTTTTACCTGGAGACTAAAATCGGAGTCAAATCCATCATAACTTTGTTGAAGTATTCCTGTATCTGAGAAGTTAGGTACTAAAACAATGAGCAAAGATAGGTGAAACACAGGTTATAATCTAGCTGAAAGGAACAAAAGTCAGACATATAACAAGATAACTGACAATCCAAAAGTATCAGTGAGTGCCTAATGAACATTTGGCACATTGTCATCCTCATTAAAATAAATACCGAATGAATAAAGGAATGAGTTATGAGGAGACAGAAGGAATTTATCATGAGTTGGTACTGGGTTTTTTATTGAATAGGTCAAATTTTAAAGTAGACATAACAGGCTTGGATATACAAGGAAGAAAAGGAAAAACATTCTTTCCAGCAAGAGTAAAAAATGTTATTTCGGTTCAGGAAATTGCAAGCAGATCAGTTTGACTGAATAGAACAAAGTAATTGTTTTCATGGCCTATTTATAAGAAAAGTAAAACACCTTTAAATTAATGAAAGGGACATTCTCTGAGAAGCACTTAAACTATAGTTTGAAATTCACACTTTGGGAGAAATTGATGCTAGATAAAAAATATTTTGGCTTAACAGATCAGCCATCTTTTGGAATTTACTCAAGTAAATACACATAAAGATTGGCTAGAAAATCTGCTTTGGAATCATTGATGAAACCTGCCTATGATTACTCATTAACATTACAACTAGCTTTCAGGGCCAAGTTACAGTTACTTCAAAACCCAAGTAGATGTATTGCCTGATTCTAGTATCTCCTATGAACAAAATCTCACCTTTTCATTTAGATAAGTTCCCATATTGCCCTTCATGTTTGGTTTTAAGCCATCGTGGCTGACTGCAACCTTAGGGATCTGTCATGTTCTTCCACTGCTACTAAATCTGCCCTTGGCCAAGGTCATCCTATCTCAAAAGTAGCAGAAGCAGATTTATTTATTTATTTATTTATTTATTTATTTATTTATTTATATTGCCATTTCTGATACAACTTTCAGGAGATGGCCAGTGTCCATGCCAAGGATGCTTTATTCCTTTCTTTCAAAGCTCGGCTCCTCAGGGTAGTATATATACTGAATTTTGTATGGTGATGGGAGAATAGTCTTCCATCTGGATCTGAGGCATGCTTTTTTTCTTGGAACCAAAGTAATACTGTTGTTGAACATCTGAACATTTTTTCACAAAGACTTTTTAGTATTTTCTTCTTTCTCTAGCTCCTGCAAGCAACTTTTCAATGACCCCCCCCGCCAAAAAATGTATACTTCTAACAAACAAACAGACAAATGCAAGCAACACAAAACAAACCATATGTGTGGCATAGGAGCAAACAACAATTCAGACACAGTATTTTTTTCTATCCATGTGCAAAGAAAGCGCCATGACCTTTCCCCTAAGAATTTCTAACCTCTTCTTCCTACTCACCTCTCAGAAGGATAAAGTATTTAGGAGTTGCTCCTGGCTTGACCATTTAAGTCTGCCTATATTAGAGATAATTCAGTTTACTTGTTTTACAGTTAGAAAAACACTTAGTACAAACACAATGCAATGGCTTATTCAAAGGACTTAGTTTTTCCAGATGTGAAGTTTATACCTCTAAAGGAGAAAAGATAAATTTTAAAATAATTGTGTTTTTTTTTTAACCCAGCCCTTTTCCAATCTTCAAAGTTTCCCCCCAAATTGGAATCCAAGTTTCCACTAATATACATTCTTAGATTTAGTCCAGTTACAATGTTTACTGTGCAATTTTGGGGTTTCTTCCTTGGCTTTTAAACATTAAGAATTGGGGGTAAAAAAAAGTCTGGGAGATAACTTCAGAGGTAATACTAAATCAAGGTGCTAAGGACCTGAAGGAGTTAATGAAGTTTGTGGTAGAATCTCGGCAAGAATCACGGCTCTGTTGTGGTAAAATTTATTATTAAGATGTTGTTAGCCAAGAAAAGTTACAGAATGCTTCTGAGAAGTATCTGCAATAATCTTCAAAATATATGTATGTATGTATGTGTGTGTGTATATATATATATATATATATATATATATATATATATATGTAAAATAGAACAAAAACCAAAACAAATGATCCGGAATTTACCACTCTGTCTCCGACAGAATCTACATTAAGGAAAATGTCTGGGCATTGAAATACCCTTTGGAATATTAAAAGGGTGCTATGTATTATTTGGTTAAATTGCCAGTATCAGGAAGAAGGATCACTAATAAGGAAATGCTCACTGCTCATTGTTCTAGTAACAATAGACTCAAATGAATAATTGCATGATAGCAGGAGATAGGGCTTCAGTTTATCATAGAAATGCTCCTAATTAGACTTGCTACACCACTGTATGTCTCATCTGAATTGCCCATGTATTATTGATAAACTTTATTGGATTATTTTACATATCATGTATTCATCTTGGTCTGATCAAGGCTCAGTTGTGTATTGCAATTTGCTAACTATGGTTGGTTGGCTGGCGCACTGGAGTTCATCAGCCCCCAGTTCTAATTCAGGACGTCACTGAGGTATGAATAGATTAGGTTATTCTGCAGCCCAGAGGTTGATCCTTTATTAGCTCTTCAGTATTTGATAATTATAATGAAGATCACAACTGCAAGATCTAATTAAGTTTGGAACTTTCCAAAATTGACTTTCTGTAGAAAATTTCATGCTGAATGAATGTGACAATCCAGAAAATTAAAGAAATAGCCTCTTGCATGACTATATTTCATTTTCCTCCTCATACATAGAAGCATAGAATCCTGGGGCTAAAAACAGGGTTGAACAACTTCCTAAATTAAGAACAATTTTGCACATGGCCAAGATTTTAATGTCTATTCCCATCCAAGAAAAGTTTGTACATAATAATGCTTCTCATGGGTATATAGCAGTTTAATTTTCCAAGTGTTTTTACTGGTGTTATCTTGCTTTATCCTCATATCATCTGAATTAGGTGGGAGGGGTGTTTATGATGTGACTTTACACTAAGCTAGTAAGATGTGGGTTCAGTTGGCAGTAAATTAACTTTTGGAGCCACCATTTCTTCCTCTGGAAAATGGGGATGAAAATACTTAACAAGGCTCTTCTGAGGATTACAAATGGTTTCCAGCAAGTCTGACCTTTTTAGTAAGTGGTTGTGGTGATTCTCCCATCTACTGGGCCTTTCTGTCTTTGAGCCAGAATTGTGTCTTAGGCTGAGAGAGTTCGTATTTCCAGGCACATATGCCTAATCCATTCTGGATCTGGGTATGAATGTCTCAGCAAAAGTATTTCCCCTTAGGATTAGGAGTTGCAGCAAATAATTTGGTTGTATTTTCTATCACCAATATAATTTGCAACTGAGAGAACTAAACTCCTCATCACCAGATTCCATATAAATTCTCAGATAACTGATGTGGTGGTACATTTTCCCCTTCACAGGAGGACAAACTTGCTCAGATGGTACACCATTGTTTCTAACATGTCCACTTGAAACTCGTGTGCTGTACTCTTTGCTCTTCAGCAGACCTCATCGGAACTATCCCAGGTCATATCCCGACTGTAAGGTTCATCTTTTTCCTTTTCTCCTGATTTGATTATATTCAGAAGCAGGGTGGTATGATTTAAGAAGGCCAGATTATTGGCAGTGCGCATGCTTTGAGAGTCCAGGAAGGACTCCCTTAACACAGAGGACCTCCTGTGTGGTTAGACCTCACTCCCAGCCTTTCATCATTGATGTGAGCCAAGTCATCAGTGACTGAGTCCTTTGCAATCAACAGAAGCTTGTTATCACTCATGTCTACTTTATTCTGGTAGTTTGTGAAATTCTCTGAATGGATCAGAAAGCTGAGGAAAATTCAATCTAGTAAGATGCAGGGCAGGTGGATTTTCACTGTGTCAAGTGGTAGATCTCAGGAGAGTCTTGAGTAAAGAACCCTAGATGGGTGCTGAGGAGCACAGGTACTGGTGGGTGGAGAAGCTTGGTGTTCAAAGGGGAGGTAGGACATCACCAAAGTGCTGATGTCTATCAATATGATTTTCTTGGGCTAGATCTGCCATCAAGACTTCTCTTGACACACTTTTTATCTTGCAGGAAACTGAAATCAGTTTAGGTCATCACCAATTTTCTGGGCTCTGGCAAGAATAGGCATAGGCTTGCTATAGTGGAGAGGGGGGAGTTAGATTCGGTTCTCCTGGTCTCTCTACTTCCTGTATTCCAAGGCACTTACTTTACTGTTCTAAAAGAACTGGGGAGAGAGACTGCTGTTTCTCTTTAGCCTTTACACGTTCCTTTCTGCTGTTTTCCTCTCTGCCTTGGGAGCTCAGCTGTCACACTGAAGCAGGTGCCATTCTGTCACACTGAGCAGCCCTTGTTATATCTGAGAGACACAACCACAATTCATTTTACAGCTCCACACGTTAGATAAACCTGCCCACATGTCTAATTGCATTATGTTTTGCCATTCATTTATTAAAGATATTTATGAAACTTCTATGCTGTGCCAGGCCCTGTTGTAGTATTAGAGATACATCTGTGAAAGAAGTACAAATAAAAACCTTTGCCCTCAATGGCTCGTGCATCCTGGCCAATGAGGTAATGTATGCACTACAATACTGAGAGCAGGCACTTTTCATAGCCCTTTACATGCAATGGTTTATTCAGTACTTACAGGTGGATACTATTATTTGCCTCATAGTGCAGATGAGGAAGCTGAGGGAAGTGATGTGCCCAAGTCATGCTGCTAGTAAGCTATGCGGCTGGGATTTCAACCTAAGCAATAAGAAGGATAGCAAGATTGAATAGTGTTTTTTGTAATACTAAGATTTAATGGCTTCTCTGATGAAAAACCTTTTTTAAAAAAATTTTATTTATTTATTTGAGAGAGAGAGTGCATGAGCAGAGGGAAGAGGCAGAAGCAGACTCCCCACTGAGTAGGGAGCCCGACATGGCACTCAATCCCAGGACCCTGAGATCATGACAGTGGCCGAAAGCAGCCACTTAACTGATGGAGCCACCCAGGTGCACCTGATAAATAAACCTTTTCAGAGCAATGTAGAAACTGTGCTAGCTTCCAGTTTTCTGTTTTTGTGTCAAATATAGTAGATGTGTTGAGGTGTTGGATCTGATGTAAAACCCTAAATACATCAGATGAAAGAGAAAGAACAGTCAAAAGTGTATGCTATGTTTTCAGCTGGATTTGGACACTGAATATTTGAGTAACACTGAGTGATTTTCCTGTAATTGGCTAAAATAAAAAAATGAGAACCAGGTAAATGTGTAGTCGTCCATATTTAAAAGATTCCATGATAACCTGCAAGACTTTATGAGCTGTTGACCAAGGAACCCAAACTCCATCATGCGATGGTTATTCTCTTAAAATAACTGGCCTGTCTGCAACCAACCTTTTGGGAATTGCAGGGCTCTGGGAAAACAGCTCTTAAAGAATCGAATACATTCTAGTATCCCTCGGGACAGACAGTAGTGCCTGAAATTTCTGCCTTTTGTCATTTTTATTGCATAAGAGGGTTTATAAAAATCAAATAATATTAGGAATAGTTACAACTCTTATCTAATCTTTTAATAGTTAATTGATAGAAAATGGGAAAAACATGGAGCAGAATATGGTTGGAAGATAGATCAATTAAAAATAAGGAAGAAAATAAACTTAGAGAATTATGGTAAGAGTACTTACCTCTGAATTACATCTCCTGACAAAATTTGTCTGCTTCCCTACCAGAAGGTAGGGACCATGAGGTTGAGGCTTTCTTCAGCTCATTGCTTTGTCTCTAATGTCTAAGCACTTTAGACATATAACAAGTGCTCAGTCTGTATTTGTTGAGACAATGGTTAAGTGAACACCAACAGATTAAAGGAAATAATACATAATTGCTGAATAAAGTTTCGATTGACATGGTTCCGAATACTTAAGGAAGATCCCCTTTTCAGATCAAGACAGTTATAAGACTGGGTTATAATTTTATTATCTCTAATGACTATCATCTAAATGACAGGATTTTAAGCTCAGTAACAGGAAGATACTGTTTGTTTTCTTCTTTCTTAAACCACTATTGAATGAATAATAAATGAGTTGGCAGGCCAAACCAAGAGAAACAAAGTGAACTAGGGGATAAGTAGGAAGTACTGCATTATTGTTTTAAGAGTCAGACCAGCCAATTTATCTGGTGAATAGGAAGAAAAGAATAGGGCAACATAGAAAGAAAAAGATATTACTTTAAATCTGTATTTTACTTTACTTTAAAAAAGATTTTATTTATTTATTTGAGAGACAGAGAATGAGAGAGAGCATGAGAGAGGTGAGGGTTGTGGGTCGGGAGGAAGCAGGGACTCTGATGTGGGACTTGATTCCAGCACTCCAGGATCGAGATCTGAGCCGATGGCAGTTGCTTAACCAACTGAGCCACCCAGGTACCCTTAAATCTATATTTTAAAATCTGACTCTTCTTGTGCTTTGGGTCCACTTCTGTACAGTGGCTTCCCAATAAATGTTTACTGACTGCTCTATTGATTTCCCATTTTCCACTCCAAAATCAGCAAGTCTAACCCAAATAATGCCCCAATTTAAAATGGATTAAAAATAAACATTTATTTAATTTTTGCTATGCTGATGTTATTGAGACCACTTTTTGCTTATTGCTAGAACCAAGATGCAAATTACTGAGACTCCAGAACTCATCTATCTCTTCACCTCTCACACTTCCTCCCTGCCAATTCATTTATTCCTCCCGGCAGTAAATGTTCACTACCCATCACCACAGCATCTGGCATATGATGGGCACTCAACATATAATTCATTTATTTTGATTTTAAAAAGCACCCTCTTTGACGTGTGCAGGATAAGTTGGAAAGAGGTAAGTCGAGGGGAGTGGTTAAGTGTAATTGTCTTGAAAAACTTTGATCATACAGAATAAAACTCTTGACTTTACACCCACCCCCACCCAATATGTAAGTTTGTGACTTATGTCATAAATGTGGCATTGATTGCCACATTTTTGGATTCATGGATTCATATACTATATGCATCATAAAACACACAGAAACAGAAATAAGAAAGGATGCCATGAAAATGGGGAAAAAAACACAAAAACAAAAACAAAAAAGCAAACCCAGCTCACAATGTTTTTCTGTCATGCTCTCTTCTATAATAACTAACCAGGATCTCAAAGCATAATACATACCTTGGGAAGATAGGGGTATAAATCCTTATTTCAGAGAGTCTTTATAATCTTGAAACTTTCTGAATTTTTGTCAGATGTTGCTAGATGTCCATTGTTTATACCTCCTCATGCTGCTAACAAAGACCTTGTTCTAGAAATAGGGAAGGTTTCATGTTTCCATTTGCTTGAGGTTTGTTTGTGCTTGTGTTTTTGGATTACTTTAAATTTTTGTACGTTCTTGTTTTCTGCAGTAATCCTTTTAAGCCCCGTGTCATGCAGTGAGACCTGCTTTTGTTAAAATGAGATAATATGATATGGAAATCCACTTGAGTACTATGATGCTTGGGTAAGTTGAAAGCAAATAAAAATGTTCGTATCACAATGCCAACCCTTCCGTGTTGTAGAACGCTCACTCTTTCTGCAAGATTTCTTTGCCAATCTGACATGATGTGTGAACATCTGATATGCAGACCAAGAAAGGGTACAGAATAAATTTGTATATTATATAAAAGTAAAGCTCAGTCTTTTCTCTAGCTTTGGGTAAAAAAATAGGACAATCTAGTGTTTTCTTCCCACAGCCCAGGGAATCATCATAGGAATCCCTGGAGTCTCCATGCCTACCTTTTGACGTTGTTGCCCTAGACGGTGCCAAAAGGAAGCAGTGGAAGTGGAGATCTGAAGAAAAATACATGAGGTAAAGCAAGTGAATGTGGTGCTAATACCTTGCTCTTTCAACAATCCTTGTTGAATCAACTGAGTTTTCAGGTTTTTAAATTTCTACCACAACTCTTATTTTGGTCCATAACTTATATCTGACGTACTACAAGGCATAATTATAATTTTAGGTTATTATACTTTTTTATTTGTATTTATGTGTTTTTTCAAAATGTTACAGCATGGCATGCATTGTGAGGTATAAACAAAGAAAATCTAATCATAGCTGAAAAATTTCAGAAATAAAGTCTTTGCAATATTATTTTAAATTAAAAAATAAAAAGAACCAAGTTAAATGCAGAAAATGTTTTCTGTTTATTTTTCAAAGATTTGTATGTTACATAGTAACAATAGTTGGCAATTTTTGCAAGGTATATGTTAGAGAATCTTAAACCTGTCTGAAATTTTAAAAATAAATAGGCCCTTGATAATTTTTCTTTATATTATATATATACCTATTATATTACATATGTCATATTAGATATTATGTATAACAAATGTAACATAGAATCATGTTATAGTTATAGTTTATAAATTACATATCGCTTTTTAATTTAATTTTTCTTTATTCTGTTATTTATTTTTGTCACTTCTTCAATCATAAACATTTCCACCAGAATGCAGGCAGAAGAAATAAAAAGGTGCAGCCAAGCAATTTAATTCTGTCTTACAAGAGCAATAACAAAAATCAGTGTTTATGTCTGACTTTTAGCTTACTAAATGTTTTCACATTTTTTTTTAAGATTTTATTTATTTATTTGATAGGCAGAGATCACAAGTAGAGAGGCAGGCAGAGAGAGAGGAGGAAGCAGGCTCCCTGCTGAGCAGAGAGCCCGATGCGGGGCTCGATCCCAGGACCCTGAGATCATGACCTGAGCCGAAGGCAGAGGCTTTAACCCACTGAGCCACCCAGGCGCCCCCACATTTATCTTTTTACTTGATTCTGCCAACATTCTTAAAGTAGATATTAATATTATTAGTAGTATTATGTCCCCATTTTATAGATGAGGAAGTTAACTGTGGAGTGACTGGCTCAAGGGCTTTCTGTCCAACAAGTATAAGAGCTAGGACTTGAGATCTCACAACTGTTTCTTTTTTTTTTTTTCTTGAATAATATTCTGTTATCTTTGTGTATCCAATTATACAATGCATTACAATGCAGTTCTAGCAGGGGCTATAAGGGGAAGAGAGGTTAGACCTTTCAAAATCCTTTAAATATGAGACATACCAAATTAACAAGAAATAATGTACAGAAAATAATAGACATCAATATATCAACTGTCAATTTAAGTAAATTATTAATATTTTGCAAAATTCACTTCACTTTTCCGTCATTAAATACATCTGTTAATACTATAGAATATTAATATCTAAGGTTTTTGGTTTCATTCCTTTTTTCTTCTTATTCCTTAATTATTCTAAAGTGTAATAGATTATTTCCAGTTGCTTTATATCTTTTAATGTCTTTCATAATAACTATATTATTTGGGTTTAAAAACTTATGTATATAAGTCTGTGTGTTGAGGGCGGGAGCATTATGCCATATGTTTTCATTGGCAACTTGTTTTTTCTTCATTTTGACATCATGGTGTGAGGATTTAATTCATTCATTACACTCTTGTTCAATATTTCATTGCATGAATAAGCCACATCACATTTCCTAATTGAGACAGCTTGGGTGTTTGTGCTTTTTTCTGTCACAAACATTGCTACAGTAAATACCCTTAGTATGTCTCCTTTTCCATACACTTGAGAGACTTTAAGGTAGGTATGTAAGAAGAGTAAGTTCTGGGTTTTAAGGTATGTGCACCAATACCCTTCCAAGGAATTCCTAATTGTTTACCAACATGGTGGTACCAATTTGCACTCTTACCAAAATTTCCATATTCCAGTGTGCTTATTTTCATAGTATTACTAGGCTATTCATTTTGTCAACCAAATGGGTATGAAATAGTGTTTTCATTGTTGAACATTTATGTCCTTGCTTTTAGTGAAGTTGAAAAATTTCAAGTATTTTATCAACAAGTCATGCTTCTTTTGCTTGTGTTTCCTGATATCTTTGCCCTTTCTGATACTTTGTTTCTACTGTGTTACTTGTCTTTTCCTTATTGATTCATGGTAGTTTTATATATTCTGAATTCTAATCTGTTTTTAGCAGTAAGGATTATAAATACCTTCTAATTTGTGGTTTGTCTTTTTATTTCATTTATTTTTGTCTTACACATTTTTATTCTTTGTTTAGAAAATACTTCTACTCCCTAAGTTTTTGCACAGAAAACTTTAAATCCTATGATCTCATTTGAAATGGCCTCTACTTTTTTCATTATGATGAGATTCCACTTAACACCAAAGATTTAAAATTTTAAAAACAAATGACTGGAAAGAAGCCAATTTGAAAAGGCTACATACTATATAATTCCAACTATATGACATTCTGGAAAAAGCAAAACTATGGAGACAGTAAAAACATTAGGGGTTGCCAGGGGCTTAGCGGGAGGGAGGGAGGATGAATAGAGGGAACACGGGATTTTTAGGTCAGTGAAACTCTTGTGTGGTACTGCAATGCTTGATGAATGACATTATACATTTATCAAAACTCATAGAACATACAAACACAAGCAGTAAATTACAATGTCAACTACGGACTTTAATTAAAAATGTATCCTTATTGGTTCAACAATGATAACAAATGCACCACACTGATGCATGATGTTAACAATAGGGGAAAACAAATTGGAGGATCAGGGAGTATACTGGAACTCTGTGCACTTTCTGCTCATTTTTTTTCTGTAACATAAAACTTCTCTAAAAAAAATAAAGTAAAGGAATGCATTCTCTGACAATGAATACTTCTTTTCCTCATATGAAAGTGATTAGAACCCTGAAGGAAGTATTAGAAAAGATATGGTTTTGGGGCACTTGGACAGGTCGGTGGGTGAAGCATCCAACTCTTGATTTCAGCTCAAGTCATGATCTTAGGGTCATGAGATTGAGCCCCATGTTGGACTGCATGCTCAGCGGGGAATCTGCTTGAGATTCTCTTCACCATCTCCCTGTGCTGCCCCCCTCCACCACTTTCTCTCTCTTTCTTCCTCTCTAAACTAAATAAATAAAATCTTAAAAAAAGAAAAAGAACTGGTTTTGTAAGTCAGGGATAAATTATCTGGTGATGAGGGGGGTACCCAGGTCTTGATAGGTATATGCTTGTTGTCCTGCTGTAATTATTAATATCATCTACTATCATTCTCAAAAACTGTCCCATTTAGACAATAAATTGGTATGACCATCTTGACCCCCTACAAGCTTGGCTATCAAATATGAGAGATACAGATTTCTTTGACTAAAATCGGTTGGAAGTTGGTTTATAGATGTCTTCCAAGTTTCCCTCATTCTTGGTGTAAGAAGCTTACTTTTCAGTATGATGATTACCTCTGGCTCTGTGCTCAGGAATGACAGTTATAATTAATAACTGGGGAAAAATCATAGTTTATGCTAGAAGACAAGTGTGTTGTCAGTAGAGGTGTGTGTTAGAAAGCAGCAGATCTGACTCGCTGGGGAAACAGAATTGAAATATTTCTTCTTGATGTGAAGCCGTTGAGAATTGCCATTCTCAATTCTGCTTCGCTCTTTACCTTGCTCTGCTAGCTCCTGTATAGGGCCAAGGGTACCTGGGCTTGAGTTCAGTTGTACGATGTGGTCTAAGATAAGACACACAATCTTTTGGGGCCTCAAGCTTTCTCATTTGGAAAATAAGACACTTGAGTCAGGTAATCATTTTCTTTTAGTTCTAAACTTGTATGATTATGTGTTCTACAATTTTTAGGTGTGCTGCTGAAGCCAAGAGTAGTGAGAGATAAGTCTAGAAAAGTAAATGAGGCAAAAAAAATAGAGGTTCTGAGAAGTTTAGAGTTGGGTCTTGTACTTCCAGGTGTGACAGGGCTGCTGGCATCAACCAAACATTCCCACTGAGAATAACTAGAAAATCAGATACAATACAATAAATAATTGTTTGAAGGAGGCGGTGAGAACCAGCTGGTATTTGAGGGACATGATTAGGGAGAGAAGGGAATAGCATCTTATACTTCATTTGTCCCTTCTGGAGATCAGCTGATTGTTGCTGTGAGTTCTGTGCTTGAGAATCTGGGGCAGCTCTTACTAAGAGACACAGGAGCTGGCAAAGCTTTGGCAATCATGTGGGGCTGGAGAGGCAAAGCTCAGATTTCAGGGCTGTTAGAACAGCCAGGACTGGAAGGTCCAAGTTCCTGAAGTAAAGAAAAGCACAGAGAAGTAAGCCTGACTCTCAGTTTTTTGTTGTTTGTTTTTGGAACATGTTAAAATCTCAAAAAGAAACACACACACACACACACACACACACACACACACGTGTGCGCGAGTGAAAGATTTATTTATTTGAGAGAAAGAAAGCAGGGGGACAGGCAGCGGTAGAGGGAGAGAGAGAATCTCAAGCAGACTCCCCACTAAGTGTGAAGCCTGACTTAGAGCTAGATCTCCTGACCCTGAGATCATGACCTGAGCCAAAATCAAGTGTTGGATGCTTAACTGACTGAGCCACCCAGGTGCCCCAGGAACTTGCTAAATTCTTAAGTTCTTAGAACTTAAGAAATAAAGCAAAAATGTACTGACAGCTAATGTGGAGTTGTTGGCATCTTCATAGCCTCAAGGAGAAGGAAGAAAATAGGGTTTAGGATATGTGGAAGAAGGGCCCTAATCCCAGGCTTTCAGTCAGGATCTCTCGGAGGCTATACTCCAGAACAGTGGGGGCAGAGGGAAGAGAGTAAATTGAAGCTTACTAAGATTGAAATTCAGTCTCAGCTCAGCTTAGTTGTGGATTAGATGAAGGCATTTTTTTTTTTTTCTCTCACTGAGTGGGGAAGATGACAGAGGATACTATCTTAAGACTGTACACATTTTCATACAGGATAGATAATATTCAGTAAAAGCATGTATGCACATATACACAAAAAACAGGTTCAGTATTTTTTTTAAAAAGATTTTTATTTATTTATTTGACACAGAGAGAGATCACAAGTAGGCAGAGAGGCATGCAGAGAGAGAGGAAGGGAAGCAGGCTCCCCACTGAGCAGAGAGCCGGATGCTGGGCTCGATCCCAGGACCCCGGGATCATGACCCAAGCTGAAGGCAGAGGCTCAAGCCACTGAGCCACCCAGGCGCCCCCAGGTCTGGTATTTTATTTTATTATTATTATTTTTAAAGATTTTATTTATTTATTTGACAGAGATCACAAGTAGGCAGAGAGGCAGGCAGAGAGAGAGAGGAGGAAGCAGGCTCCCTGCTGAGCAGAGAGCCTGATGCGGGACTCGATCCCATGATCCTGAGATCATGACCTGAGCCGAAGGCAGCGGCTTAACCCACTGAGCCACCCAGGCGCCCCAGGTCTGGTATTTTAAAAAACATAATACGAAGTGGTGTATAGGACATAATCCTTCATTTAGAGCCCCTGATAAAAGCAGCATATAGACAGGAACAAGAGAAGGTGGGGATTGCTGTGAGGACAATTTACCCACATCTCTATAAGGAACAATTACATCAGTTTGGGCACTTTGTGTTGTAAATGACAGAAACCCTATTTCTAACAGCCTGAAACAACCAAAATAATTTATTGGCTTATTAGCTGTAAAATCCATAGATGATGGGGCTAGGTTTCTGGATTTGTTTTTGGGGTTCAACTCTGTCATCAAAGACAGTTTCACTTTTGGAGTGTCAGCTGTAAATCTTCCCTCAGAGAAGCAAAATGGCTTCAGTAATTCCAGACTTCACATACGCACAATTCTTTAAAAGAAAGGATATGGCTGTGGACTAGTAGTTTTCTCAGAATTGTGAGAAACGTTCTAGAGATAAAACCTCCAGGAAACATTTTTCTCAGAACAAACTGGCACAGATTGGGTTCAGTGTCAATTACCGGACATATAGCTGTGACCAATAACTCCGACAGATGACATAGGAAGGTTCTAATTGGTCTAAAACAACCACAGCCCCCTCGTAGAGCAGAGCACTACACATCCCAACAGCAGGGTAGGAGGTGTTGGGGAAGCATAGTCAACAGCTGCTATGGAAGTTTTGAATAAATATGTGCACGGTGAAAGAAACATGCAGCTATTTAAAAAAAAAAAAAAAAAAAAGGCTGGGGCACCTGGGTGGCTCAGTTGGTTGAGTGTCTGCCTGCTGCTCAGGGCTCAGGTCATGATCTCCACGGTCCTGCGATCAGTCCCATGCTGGGCTCCCCACTCAGCGGGGAGCCTGCTTCTTCTGTTGCTTCCTCTGCCCCACCCCCTCTCCTCCCACCTTGTGCTTTTTCTCTCAAATAAATAAATAAATAAGGTCTTTAAAGAAAAAAGCCTAGAAAAAAGAGAAAATATATAATTATTGCAGGTAAAGGACCATTCCAGAAGAACATGTGTTATAAAAAAGAAGAACATTTTCTACAGGAAATGCTGGGAACTGTCAGATTTAAGGTGATTAAATACACAAAGGAAAAGAATAAAAATATAGTGTAAATTAAAAGAGGATATTGCTAAGCCAATTTAAAAAAAGACCTTCAGTAAAAATAGCTACATTACGGGATTAATTTATAAATTAGAAATAGAGCAGTAGAGAATCAACATGGGTACCAATCAAATCAGTAACATGGGGAGATTCTTAGGAAAATGAGCAAAATAGAGCAGAGAAGATGAAGAAATGATGTCAAAAGAGGCTGTAATATATATGAAGCCAGAAATTGGAGATTATATGTGTTGATAATTGGTGTTTCCTGAAGTAGAGAATAATATAGGAAGAAAATGGTCTATTTTCATGTGCCTATAAATTAGAAATAGAGCAGTAGAGAATCAACATGGGTACCAATCAAATCAGTAACATGGGGAGATTCTTAGGAAAATGAGCAAAATAGAGCAGAGAAGATGAAGAAATGATGTCAAAAGAGGCTGTAATATATATGAAGCCAGAAATTGGAGATTATATGTGTTGATAATTGGTGTTTCCTGAAGTAGAGAATAATATAGGAAGAAAATGGTCTATTTTCAAAGATGTAATAGAAAACTCCCCTGAAATGAAAGAAAATATGATCCTATACATCAAAAATGTGTCCCTCTGTACCAGGAAAAACTGTTGTCAAAAAACACGTAAACACACATCCTGGGAAAGATAATTAGATATCAGACCCCGTCCCCTACAAAAAAAAAAAAAAAAAAAAAAAGCCTTTGTTTTAAATTCAGAAAATGGAAATCTCCCTCAAGGATAAATAATCAATCTGACCCATAGATTTAAGGTTATTCTACCAAAAGTCTGAAGTTTGCCTGAATGGGTTTGTGCACACGTATGTGTGTACACGCTGATTTTTACATGGAACTTGACAAGGAATTTAAAATTCATACCAAAGCACAAAGGGTAAATAATAACCAAACCCTCCTGAAGAAGAACAAGATGGAAGAGACTTGACTTCCAGAGCTACAGTTATCTAGAATAATTGTGACCATATGACACTGGCACAGGAGGAAGAGATATATAAGTATAACATAGTAGATGATCCCTAAACATAGCAACTTATATAATGAAACTTGATTTATGACAGAGTTGGACTGCAGGTCAGTGATGAGGAATGGACTTTTCAGTCTATGCTAAGATGGACTTCTGAACTGTGCTAGGATGATTGGTTAGACATGGGTTCCCTCTCTCGCTGTCTCTCTTTCTCTCTCTGCCCAATAAAATCTTAAAAAGAAAAAAGAAATGAGAAAAAATTACAATATCTTAGGTAAAGAAGGAGTTCTTAAGACATAAAAAGAGAGTACAACATACAGGGAAAAACTTGGATAAATTTGACTCATGTAAAACCAGGGACTGCTGTTTATCAAAAGACGCCTTAAAGATGGTGTTGGCAAAGGTTTACAGTAATCAGAACTCTTCGGCATTGCTGGTGGAAATATAAATTTGTACAGCCATCTTGGAAAACAGTTTGTATTATCTCATAAATAATTTCAACTACCCTGCTTCCTTGATACGCCCTAGAGAAAATGATGTACCTCAGCCCCAGGACATGATATAAGAATGTTTGCAGCAACACATTTTCTAGAAGTTAAAGCAAATGGACACACAGACACTGGAAATACCAAATACCGCTCAGGTAGATAATGGATGAATTCTTTGTGGATGCATTCCATGAATGCTAGAAACCTGTGTAAAGGAAGAAACTGCCTCTACTATAAGAACATGGAAAAAAATCTCAGGAACATAATTTTGAGGGGAACAAAGCAAATCATGGCAGGATACATAGGATATGATTCTATTTGTATGCAAAGCAAAGGTTGAATCAATTTCTCCGAAATTACTGAGCTGGAAAAAATAGTGGCAGAATCAATGAATAAATATAGGAGTTGCATCTTTGAAAAATCAAAACCAAACCATAAACTAGATAAAGCTGTCTAAAGTAATCAAAAAACAAAACAGAAGAAACACAAATATATATACAATTAAAAATATATCCGTTTTTGGTTGCTGCTTTTCCAAATTACCACAGGTTTTTTTGTTTGTTTTCTCTCTCTCTCTCTCTTTTTTTAAAGATTTATTTCTTTATTTGACAGAAGCAGCAGAGGGAGAGGGAAAAGCAGACTCCCCACTGAGCAAGGAGTCTGTTGCAGGACTGGATCCCAGGACCTTGGGATCATCACCTGAGTTGAAGGCAGCTGTTTAATCAGCTGAGCCACCCAGGTGTCCCAAATTACCACAAAGTGGCTTAAAACAACACAAACTTATTATCTCACAATTCTGTAGGTCAGAAGTGTAGGTGGGCTTAGATGATCATCAGGTTCCTCTGGCCCAGGGATGAAAGGGATGAAATGAAGGTGTCAACCTGAGCTCTCATTCTGAGGTGCTGGGGAAGAGTCTGCTTTCGTAGTTAATTTAAGCACTGGCAAAGTTCACTTCCTTGTGGTTGTAGGGCTGAGGTTACTGTTTCCTTGCTGGCTTCCAGTGAGGAGCCTCTCTCAGCTCCTTCAAACCAGCCGCTGTGTTCAAATCCTTCTCATACTTCTAATCTTGCCCATGTTCTTCATGCCACATTCATTCTACCATATTTTCTGACTCCAGTCGCTTTTAAGGGTTTCTGTGCTCTGATTGTGTCCCCCAGGATAATCCAAGAAATTCTTCCCTTCTCAAGGTCTATAGCCTTATCCTATCTGCAAGTACCATAACGTATTAAAAAATTCGGGGGGTTAGGGCATGGGCGATGGGCAAGGGGTCAGAGAGACTGAGCATTCATCTGCGTACTATAAAAAAAATAAGGAAAGAGAAATAACCCCTGATGCAGAAAAACACAACATATAAAGCACGGATCTATGCAAATAAGTGTGAAAACCTACCGAAATGGACAATTTTGTAAGAAAACATAATTTACTAAATTTGTCATGAAAAGAGGCAGGCAAAAATCTCTCCATGGGAGGGAACTAAGACTATCAAATTTCCTACAAAAGCACCAGTCCAAATGTTTCACAGTTGATTTTTTCAAAACTTCACGAAATAGATGATATCCAATGTCATCTACAAGGTCCGAGAAAATTGAGAAAAGGGTATGCTAGCTATTATTTATTGGTATCCAGCCTCTTATCTGACCATCTGTATTCTCTTCTGTATTTCGAGGATCTGGAAGCAGGGCTCTTGCTAGCAGGGTTCTGGTTAATTCTGCCAGCTGGAGGCACTAATGTAAGATTAGGAAGGGGGAAGAATGGGGAAGCCAAGTTCTCCTTCTGGCAGTGGTGGCCTGTCCAGGGCTGGTGTGAGCGGGCTCCTGAGTAGCTGTGAAGGGGGTGGTAGTGGTCCACAGGCAGCAGTGGCCACAACGACTACGTGGTTACTTTTTCCAACCTGCCGCTGCTTCTTGTAGGTCCTGATCTCAGGGTGAGATCTTGCTCTTCCAGCCCTACCAAACATCTTGAGACTGGACTTCTATTTCAACTCCCTCTCTGCTGGAAATATCCTGAATGCTTCCCGTGCTTCTTACTGGAATCTGACGGATACAGAAGGTAAGCATTTGAGTTGTTTTTATAAAGCTGCTCAAATTGATCCCATAATCTGACAAACACAGCATAAAAAGGAAATGTCAAACTGATCTTATTAATGAATGTCAGTGCAAAACTTCTAAATAAAATGTTATATAAAATATTAAAATAAAAACAGAGTTTAATGAATACTTCTATAAGTAATAAATCATGAATAACTGGGGCTCATCTCAAAGTCATTTGTCATATCAATATGTCGAAAGAGGACAAGGGAATGAAATAACAGGTGTAAATTTTCCAAAGAGGGAGACAAATTTGTTTTTCATGGTAATGTACTTATATAGCCCCAAAGAATCAGCTGAAAAGCTATTAGACACAATATGAATATTTAATAAAGTGCCTGGTTACAAAATTAATCTTTAAAATAATTAGCTTTTGGTTTTAAAAACAATAACTGATACGAAAGAAAATATCTTCGTTACAAAAGCAAGGAAAAAAATAAAGCCAGAGAAAAGCTTTTGAAAATGTGCAAACCTGCATGAAGAGAACTTTAGAACGCTGACCAGGGCGTAGAAAGAGGACTGAAGGGGCGTCTGGGTCGCTCAGTCATTAAGCATCTGCCTTCTACTCCCTTGGGTCATGATTCCAGGGTTCCTGGGATGGAGCCCTGCCTCGGGGTGGGGGCGGAGGGGTGGGTACCTGCTCAGTGGGGACCCTGCTTCTCCCTCTCCCTCTGCTACTCCCTCTACTTGTGTTCCCTCTCTGTCTCTCTGTCTCTCTGTCTCTCAAATAAATAAAGAAAACAAACAAACAAAAAAAAAAGCAGACTGAAGACATGAAAAGAGGCATCTTATATTTTGGTTAGTAAGCTTCACGTTGCAGAGATAGCAATCCTTTGTAAAATAATCTGCTAAAACCATATATACATTCTCATCAAAATACTGGAATGTTTAATTTTAATTTTTTAACTTTTTGATTTTGACAAAATAATTCTAAAATACAAATTTGGGTGAATATAAATTTGGGTGAATACTGAGAACAAAAAAGAAATGGGGGGGGGTCTAATGGTATCCAAGAATAAAATGTACCATGAATGCAACAGTAATTAAAACAGTATGGCATTGATGCAGGAATAAAGCTGATGGCCATGAACCAGAGCAGGAAGTTCAAAATAAACTCATGTACCTAGGAGTGTCAGCCTATGATACAGATGACTTTTCAAATCTTTGAAAGTATGCACTTCTTAATATATACTAATAGGATAATTAGCTCACTTGAATGACACAAATTTAAATGAGTCCTGATTCCCTCTTCTCTCATTATATCAAAATAAATTCCAAATTAGTTTAAAAAAAAGTAATGTGTAAGTGAAAATTACAAATATTAGAAGGGCATATGAGTAAGTTTGTTTTTATACGTTGAATGAAGAGAAAGCTCTTTTAAGAATAAACCCAGCAACTATAAAGAAAAATAACTGATATATTTTGAGCATAAGTATTAAAAAATTTTTCTGTTAAGTAAGATTAATGGATGGATGGATGGATGAATAGAGTCAAATGACAAATTTATTTCACAGATTAAAAAATAGTTATAGTTAAAATAACTATATATAACTAAATAATATTATAAATAATAACTTATATTATATATTTAATATATTATATATAATAACTAAATAAATATTATATGTAAAAAAACAACTAAATATAAATAACTATTAAAAATAGTTATAAAATTTATCAAGCAGAAGGATTGAATCTTTCAACAGACAAAAGCTCATTAAAATCAATATGAAAAAGATTAACTGACAATCTAACAGAAAAATGGTCAAAGGATATGAATAGTCAAAGGGAAAAATATAAATGGTTAATAACTTTAGGAATAGTACTAAAGTTAAAATAGTCCTAAAGTTAATTAATTATTCAAAATTAATGAAATGCAGGGGCGCCTGGGTGACTCAGTGGGTTAAAGCCTCTGCCTTCGGCTCAGGTCATGATCTCAGGGTCCTGGGATCGAGCCCCGCATTGGGCTCTCTGCTCAGCAGGGAGCCTGCTTCCTCCTCTCTCTCTGCCTGCCTCTCTGCCTACTTGTGATCTCTGTCTGTCAAATAAATAAATAAATAATCTAAAAAAATTAATGAAATTCAATTGGAAACAATGAAACACACTTAATCATTAATCACACTAGGGAAAATGAAACAAGTCTATAATCCCATTGTTGGTAAATAGAATACAGTGACTAATACACTTGGTGTAAGTATAAAATGGTACAATGTTTTTGGAGGTAAATAGGCAGTTTTGATACACACCTTAAATTCATATATCCCATAAAGGAACAATGGAGATTTCCCTGTGTATTTCATTTATATATTAAACACATAATCTATTGAACACTTACTATGTGCTGTTCTCTGTGTTCACTACCAGGGATACAGCAGTGATCAAGAAAGTCTTTGTCCTTAAGTTATCTGCTAGCCAAAATGTAACATTGCTTGTAGTGATTTCAAACAAACAAACAAACAAACTTGATGTTAGGAGAATTTTTGTGTGTTTGTAATCCATACAACATGATACCATGAAATTATTAAAGAGAATGAGATAAACATGAATGTACTTTTGGGAAAGTTCATGAACAATCGTGAAGTGGAAAAACAACTCACATTAAGTATGCATAATATAGTGTTACCCAAAGTTTGTCAAGATACACACACACACACACACACACTCATGTGCCTATAAAATAAAACATCTAGAAGAATACATAATTCACTCAAGAGATCATCACTGGGAAGCTGCATGGGAAAAGAAGGAGATGTCAGACTATTACTCTTAATTTCATAGAATTCTAAATGGCTTATTTCTTCTCATAATCATATATTAATTTTTAATAATTAAAAAACTCCATCTCAGATGTTTTTAGAAAGAAGTCTCTCAAAAGTTCATTTACATTGATTCCCAGAGCATATTGGGATCTGTTGGCGGACTTCACATTTCCACTTCCTCCCATGGGAATGGGTTCCTGCTTAATTAAGTGACCCAGCCTGCAGGGAAGGTATTGGCAACACCATTTGGAACACCTAGATGTATCCCAGGAGTTCCATTCCTTAACTGGGAGGTCGTCCATCAAATAGAGAATTGACTTCATTTTTGAAGTGCAACCCCTTCGCCTTCTAGCATTGTTGACTAAATTTCCCCTCACCATTGTGGAGTCCTCACACTAGAAGTCATCACTGCTGTTGGTTGGTGTTTGAAGATACCAAAGGGAAGAGCTATCGTTTATTTCATAATCCGAAAGTGATCATACGGTGTTCATTTTAATAGTCTTCCCTTTATATTTATTGCCTAGGCCAAACAGGAAACAATCTGTAGGCCTGACACTTGGTTTTGCAAATACACCTTTCCTGGCAATGATGATGGTCCCAAGGCAGCAGTGGCATGGGCATCTTAAAATAAAACATCTTTCTTACGTAGAAGAAGTTTACAATTCTCTAAAGGTTTTGTCATGGCATTTAAGTAGGCTGATATTCTACAGAGTAGTCATACCTGCACATTTGATGGATTATATTTTGGGAACAATGATTGTTTTCAGTGTGGGGAAAAGCCTCCACAGACGGATTGATACTGGGCTCCGTGCTGGGTCTTATGCATTAATCATGAAGTATCATGCTTATGCAAATGTGTAGACTCCCAATTAGGCAGAGAGCACAGAGCCCTGGGAATAATGTTATGGGCTATTGGGCCTTTGAAATACACTCCTTGGCCAAATTTTCAAAAGCAAAGCAGATTTGAGATGCCTTTTTACTCTTGAAAACAGGTGTACAATTGTCTTCTTAGTGCTTATTTCATGCCTTCGACCTTAAAATAAAGCTTTCTCCCAGTTGGCATGATTTTCCCTCATTGCTCAACAGAAGCAGTGGAAATTCTGAATCACTGACAAGAAAATAAAATGTTCATTCAAAATCTATACGTGCTAAGAATATTGAGGATACATCAATATTTGGGGTTTTGGGTCACACATTTTGAATGTTTCATGTATTCAGTTTTCCTCTGGCAAGCTCTGCCATCTCTTATATTTTCTGTGATTAATCAAAATATTCAGGTTTCTATGTTGTAAATCCTCTGCACATGATGCAAATATCATGAAGAGAAAACACAAATGCTGGAAGACAGACTTTTGCTTTTATGTATTACTTCTCATTTTCAAAACTTTACTTTGTTAACTTGAAACTGCTGATGTCTTACCCTGGCTCTTATTATCATAAGACACTTGTTGGATCCACTCCAGTATCTGGCGAGGATGTAGTGGTGGGTGGGAATGAGGGAGAATAAGAAGAAAGTTTGGAGAAGTTTTTGCTCTCCTTCATTTAAATCTCTCTTTCTAAGGTGGTCATTTTGAGTTTGGCTATGTCTACTTGCTATTATTCAGATGAGGCATATAGACTGGCAAATTGAATGTTGCTACATAAGGAAATTTCGTAGGTTAGGAGAAAGGATGAAAAGATGTTTTTTTAGTCGTATATACAGTAATCCTTGCCTCTAACTATCTAGTTTAACAAAAGCTTCAGACACATGTTTGAACATTTGTTATTCAACTGGGAATCAATTGAATAAGAAACCAGTTGAAGGAAATCCTGCTTTTTTCATCAACAATATCTAGGACACAGCTGATTGATAAGTCACTTACTATATAAGTCTTGCTTCCCATACAGCACTCACTCATGGCTTGAGTGGGGTGGAGGACTGGCAGGGATGGAGAGAAAGAAGGAGAGGGGAAGAAGAGAGGAGGGAGGAAGACTATAGGCTTAAGGGAGAAAGAGAGAGCTGGAGACCTTCTTTATAATATTTGAAAGTTGAAGATAATGTCTGGAAAACCCTCCTTCGTGGGAAGAAAGGACTTCCTGACTTTTAAAAATGGTGTTAATCTACTGCGCTGTTTTTTCAGAATGCTCCTGGCTATGTGAGTAGCATTTCCAATTAGATCTCGTTGAAAAGTTTGTACAGAAGTCTGTAGCCCTCCAAATGCAATTTATTACATTAGGCGATTCAACAAAAGATTGGCTTTTCTTAGCCCAAGCCATAAATGGCATTGGCAAGTTAGTCCAGTCAATCTTTTTCAACATAGCTTCTTAATCCTGGCAACAAAATCATCCTTCTTTCTTCTCTTTCTCATTGTCTCTTTCTTTTTCACACACCACACACACATGCATACACGATTTTAATGATTAAACATTTTAAGTAACTACTGCTCCTCACTTTATGAGGACTGTAGGGAAAAAATGCCTCTGTGTAATCCTGTCAGTGGAGAAACTCATTTCTAAATACATTATTAAAAAACCAGGCCCACCGAGGGGACTTTGTAGGGCATGTCGTATGTTTCCTGTGACTTGAGTAGCTGTGGAAAGGGAGGTGTGCCCATTTGACCCAAGCAGGACCTGCTCTATAATTGAGGCCCTCCCTTCATCTCCAAATTTGGAAAGTTTCACTCTCCCCACTGGTGTTGTCCTCTGTGAAATCAGAAGCCTACAAAGAGAAAGATCAAAGGGTGAGAGAAAGGCCATGGTACATCGTTGCAGGAAAACATCTGATTTCTGTTGCACTTAGGTTTATTTAGGTGTTCTCTGTTTCCATAGTGAAAAACAAAGCAGCAACTGGAGAAATAAGGCAATAGAAAATTATGATGTCAAGCTGGAATTTGTTGAATGGAAATTAATGAAACTTAATGATGCTCCCGAGTTTTCTCTTCTACAAGAAGGTTATAAAGGGGCTTTTTGTGTTAGTGTATTGCCTTGCTTGCTTCACTTCGTGTTGTTACTTTGGTTTTTGTGTTTACTGTGCAAGAGAAGTATTTTTTCCCACCATGGTCTGGAACAAAGGGCAGAGTAGTGCTTGGTGATGACAAGTATGATCATATCCTTAAGAAAAAAAAAGGAACATCCTATCCTTAAGAAAATAATCTAGTACTATAATCTGGTAAAATGGAACTCTTTCAGACAGGATAGCCTTGGTCAGTAGAAGGTGGTGATCTTTCCTCACAGAAATGCAGAGAAACAAGAAAGGACAGACTTCAACTTCCTAGGGCGTCCCACCACCCCATACCAGCCATCCCTTACATTGAATAGGTCTTCCAACCCTGTTTATAACTGAGCCCAAGAAAAATATCTCAGCATGACTCTGCCAGTTAATTGCCACCAAATTTGTTCCATCCTTAATATAATTTTGTCATCTCTCAGTTAGCTACAGTAAGCTGTTCTGTAATGATAGTTTGCACTACTCTCCCCCATTCTATTTAGACTTTACTTCTAGTTAGAACAAATAGCAGTTTTCGAAGTGTTATGTGGGGGCTCTTGGAAGAGCCCCAAGACCTTGTCAGGAGGTCCTCATGGTCAGACCTATGATTTTGTAATGTTATTTGTCTTTTCTACTCTTATCCTCTTATATATGTGCAGTAGAGTTTTCCAAAAGCAATATGAAGTGTTCCATAGATTTTTTAAATTGATTTTAATGAGTTCATTGATAATTTTAATTAATTTATTAATTTAAAAGATTAGAAGCAGATATTAGATTCCAGCTATCTTTTATTAACAGACATTAAAGAGATTAAGAAATTTGCAAAAATGTAAAACAGTGCCTATCTTCTTATTAATTTTTAAGTAGTATTTTGGAAAATATAGTGATATTTCATAAAATATGTTTGTATTAACATGTGGTAGGTTTATTATTATTTTAGGCTATTTGTAAATACATGCTTTTAGATTTTTTGAGTTTTAAGAAAAGGTCTTTAGGATCCTCCATAATTTTTAAGAATTTTAGGGAATCCAGAGACCAAAACATTTGGGAATCCTTAGCTTACAAAGTGAGCAGAGCAGAGTCAAGGTAGGAAGTGATGCCTTTATCTTTAGCATCTCAAAGTCCTTATAAATTAAGTACAGCTGGGCCTTGCTTTATAATAATCAAGTGTATTAATATTAATATTCACAGTGAAGATAAATTGTGGTAAAATTCAAATTTAAAGCAGCTTTGATGAGTTTTTTAAGTGCACTGTGACTAGTTTTCAAAACTATAAGTGCATTTTCAACTTTTTAAAAAAGATTTTATTTATTTGAAAGAGACAAAGACAGAGTGCATGTGAGAGAAAGAGGAGTAGGGGAAGGAGAAACAGACCTCTGGCTGAACAGAAAGCCTGATGCAGGACTTGATCCCAGGACCCCAGAATCATGACCTGAGCCAAAGGCAGATGTTTAAGTGACTGAGCCACCTGGGCACCCTCAATTTTCAGCTTCTAAGAACATATGTAGTGCAGCCTGATGAACATATTGGCCCTTATTCTAGGTGAATTAAAGTAACACTCTTTGGGTATAAGAAAAATAGCAGTGATTTAATTGGGCTTTAGAGACAATGAAGGTGAAAAATCTGTATTTGGTCTTTTTTTACAAAAACTATAAAACCGGGGCGCCTGGGTGGCTCAGTGGGTTAAGCCGCTGCCTTCGGCTCAGGTCATGATCTCGGGGTCCTGGGATCGAGTCCCGCATCGGGCTCTCTGCTCAGCAGAGGGCCTGCTTCCCTCTCTCTCTCTCTCTGCCTGCCTCTCTGTCTACTTGTGATCTCCCTCTGTCAAATAAATAAAAATAAAATCTTTAAAAAAAAAAAAACTATAAAACCAAAGTAAGATATAGGGAAAATGAAAATGTGACTGGCTCTAGAAGAAAGAGATCAATATCCTTTTCAGAACCAATTTATTTTCACGTGAGTTTTGTTTTGTTTTGTTTTAAGGTAGAAATAAGAAGAGCAAAGAATCATCCAAGGACAAACTAGATTACTCTGCCAGATTTGCCACAGAGTGTTGCTATTTGAGATACTATTTAAAAAAATTAGAGCAGGGAAACTGGATTAAAATTGGTTTGGGGAGAATCAAGGGAATCAAGAATTGAGAGAGAGAAAAGCAGAGTTGACTTTGGGGACCCACAGAGAGAGCTGTTTTGCTTGAAATTAACAAATGGGTTTGGGCTCTAGCAAGGAAAGTCTGAACTTGAACTATACAAAAGCCGAAAACACTAACTGTCCTCAGAGAAAAATAAGAAAAACAGTCCAGGACAAGTTAACAAATTGCATCTAGTTAGTAACAAGAGCATATGTTGACTGGGGGCGTGTGTGTATGTGTGTGTGTGTGTGTGTGTGTGTGTGTGTGTGTGTGTGTGTGTGTGTGTGTTTGGTACTGGTGTCAGGTTTCAGAGTTTGCTGCACACACTCTTGATGACAGGGAGCCCGCCATGTTTATGGGCCCTGAAAATGGTCCATTCTAAGGAGGAAACCAAAAAGCCCAGAGGTATGTGGTTTTTGAGCAAGTCTGTCCTTTGCAGAAGGAGAAACATACATCTACTTCTCTGATTTCTGGAGTGTGCTTTCCTGTACCCAGAAGTCTGCAGTCACTGCTAAGAGTCAGAAACAGCTAGTTAAAGTGCCATGTTTTCAGTAATGGCTACCAATTCTGACATTTGATTTTTAGCAGTTTGGATCAGTTGACATTTGACTGGCTCTTGAGTTTACTATCAGAAGATGGGCTTTTGCTTCTCTTCAGTTGTAAGATTTGCTGAATTAATTTTTATCAAAATTTTCAAAATTTTTATCAAATTTTTCAGAAACAATACATCAGGCCCCTCTCCCTGGAAGACAAGCTGGAAGAACAAGAGGACAACAACCCAAGGGTCGTCATAAAACTGTACAACCCCAATACCAGGGGAAAATAGTATATTAAGTTCCTGGTATTGCCTCATGGCCTGTTTATTTCTTAGATTTGACTTTTCTTTTCTTTTTTAAAAATTCTTTCTCAACATTTTTTTTTCTTTTTACACACTTACCATTTCAACTAGATTCTTAGTACAACATATTCCATAGTAACTTTTTAACTTGAAATTTTTCACACATATACTTTTTTCTTTTTCCTTTTTCTTTATATCTATATCTGTATAAAGATATATAGAGATGTAAGCTTCAATGTAGTCCTTTTCTCCTTATTCATATATATATATATAAGTTTTAATTTCCCTGTATCTCTGGGAAGTAGTGTTCTCTAACAAAGAGAACAAAATACACCCAGGAAGAACTCAAAATGTCATCATCCTTAGCCAAGAAAAGGACAAGGAAGATCTTTCTTCAATTTAGAGCTCTTTATAGAGTTTGTCATTAACTGAACACAAAAGGTTAGAATGAAAAATTTTAGCCATCTTCATCATAGATGTGGCCAAAGTCTCTACTTAAATTTTCCATTTAAAATATGTCATATCTATGCATGCCTAAATTGGAGCTACTTAAAATCAAGCTACCTAATAGTACTGAAACTTTTCATATGATTAAACCACATGATGGAAAAGATAAAGCAGCCGTCTTCCTGCTCACACTGTAGGGGGCCAAGAAATGATTTTCCAATTGTAGCATCTAAACTATGTATAATTCCTAGGTTATTCAGAGATCTTAGTCCCTTAAAGCTCAAACATATAAATGTACACATGTAAACATACAACCTGCTGAATGCTGCTCAAAAAATATGGGAGGGGCGCCTGGATGGCTCAGTGGGTCAAACCTCTGCCTGTGGCTCAGGTCATGATCTCAGGGTCCTGGAATTGAGCCCTGCATTGGGCTCTCTGCTTGGTGGGGAGCCTGCTTCCTCCTCTCTCTCTCTGACTGCCTCTCTGCCTACTTGTGATTTCTCTGTCAAATAAACAAATAAAATCTTAAAAAAAATTTGGGAAAGAGTTAAATGTAGAAAATACATGTTACAAGTAGAAGTTAAACTGAAGAGATTGAACTAATAGACCCCTTAAGCAGTTGTGAGGAAGCAGGCTGCAAAAAGCATACCACCAGAATTAAAAAGGAGGACAGGGATGAGAGAAGTAAGCTGTGGGAAAACAAGCTAGGACTGAAAACGGTTAACACAACACACACACACACAAATACACACACACACATACACACACAGAAAACAGGCCATGGTTTTAGTAGCTTTACAAAAATTTCTGAAGGAAATTTAAGGTTTCTTTGAATATTGATGGGCCATAGGAAGTTCATATCTGGTAAGGAATGCTAACAAGTCTTCTCTGTAGCTACAGTGAGTGGTCAGACACCCCTTATAGAAAGTTTTCTCTCTCTCTCTCTCTCTCTCTCTCACATACACACACAGTAAATCTGGTGATTGGCCCCCTGCAAAAGATATACAAAATCACCTTAATTTTCTTTCCAACTTTGAAGCTATGAGCATTAGGGACCTTTGGGTAGTTTCCTTGCTTGGGATTGTATGTCTACTTTCCTTTTATTTAAGTAGTTGCATTGGATTCAAGGTTGGTTCTGGGTTCTTGCGTATGTTCTGAGATTAGGGTCTTAACTATATTAAGAATGAATAATCCTCCAGGAAACTTTCAGAATGAGAAATGATTTTAAGGATATTTAAGAATGTAGAACAGAGAAAGAATGTCTTAGGGAAGTGGTGAAATAGGTTGAGATTGTTTGAATTAAAATGTAGGACTCATATCCTAATAAAACAAAGGTCTTCCTTCATAGCTGAGGTGGTGAACATTATTGTCTGAACATTAGCTTTCTGTAGGGTCCAACGTAGAAACTGACTCCAGATCTTCTAAATTAATTTTTTATTTTTTATAAACATATATTTTTATCCCCAGGAGTACAGGTCTGTGAATCACCAGGTTTACACACTTCACAGCACTCACCAAAGCACATACCCTCCCCAATGTCCATAATCCCACCCCCTTCTCCCAAACCCCCTCCCCCCAGCAACCCTCAGTTTGTTTTGTGAGATTAAGAGTCACTTATGGTTTGTCTCCCTCCCAATCCCATCTTGTTTCATTTATTCTTCTACCCACTTAAGCCCCCATGTTGCATCACCACTTCTTCATATCAGGGAGATCATATGATAGTTGTCTTTCTCTGCTTGACTTATTTCGCTAAGCATGATACGCTCTAGTTCCATCCATGTTGTCGCAAATGGCAAGATTTCATTTCTTTTGATGGCTGCATAGTATTCCATTGTGTATATATACCACATCTTCTTGATCCATTCATCTGTTGATGGACATCTAGGTTCTTTCCATAGTTTGGCTATTGTGGACATTGCTGCTATAAACATTCGGGTGCATGTGCCCCTTTGGATCACTACGTTTGTATCCTTAGGGTAAATACCCAATAGTGCAATTGCTGGGTCATAGGGCAGTTCTATTTTCAACATTTTTAGTCTTGCAGTTAATTTAATATTTTTTTCTTTTTCATTTTTTGTTTTTTTTTTCTTGCCTTCGGGTAAAATTTTTTTTTAATTTTTTTTTTAACTGTTACCTTTTTCTTTTTTAACGATTTTTTACAAGTTTATCTAATATATATATATTTTTTCTTTTTTACATTTTTCTTAGGTGTTTTCTTTTTTTTTTTAAATTCTTTTCTTTTCTTTTTTTTTTCTTTTTTCTTTCTTCCTTTTTGAACCTCTTTTTATCCCCTTTCTCCCCCCTCACGATTTTGGATCTCTTCTAATTTGGTTAAAGTATTTTTTCCTGGGGTTGTTGCCACTCTTTTAGTATTTTACTTGCCCCTTCATATACTCTTATCTGGACAAAATGACAAGACGGAAAAATTCAACACAAAAAAAAGAACAAGAGGCAGTACCGAAGGCTAGGGACCTAATCAATACAGACATTGGTAATATGTCAGATCTAGAGTTCAGAATGACAATTCTCAAGGTTCTAGCCGGGCTCGAAAAAGGCATGGAAGATATTAGAGAAACCCTCTCGAGAGATATAAAAGCCCTTTCTGGAGAAATAAAAGAACTAAAATCTAACCAAGTTGAAATCAAAAAAGCTATTAATGAGGTGCAATCAAAAATGCAGATCTTCTAAATCAGAGGATCTTAAAATGTTTTGTGCTGTCAATCTCTTGGGCCGTCTGGTGAAGCCTGTGGACTATTCCTCTGAATAATGTTTTTACAAAGGCAGCCAACTATATTAAAATAGAAATCCAGGTTCAGAATATATCTACATTATATTCATGCATATCCATGTATAACCATACATGGATATAACACATTTATATCCACAATATATCCATATTATATCCACATTATGGGTATATTCTAAAGATGGAGCCAACAGACTCTCTTGATGAACTGGATCTGGCCTGAGAGAAAAAGTTAAAAAATGACTCTATGTTGTTGGCAGAACAAATGAGAGTGTGGAATGTCCATACTTAAACTTTCAGTCTAGTAAAACTAAAACCCCTCAACACTTAAATGCAGGGGAAGGAACAGAGGCCTACTGCTTCAGATAATTTTTTCTCTTTATTAAGACATCCACTAAATTGGTGATGGTCACTGAGGCTTCTTTTTTTTTTTTCTCCCTCCAGATTAAATTTGTGAAAGAAAACCAATGAGAAATGATTGTTTAAAAGTGCATCTTTCGATGTAATATGATTTATTTGTTCTATGTTTTCCTTAATTGGCCATTAACTAGTTATTAAATATTTTTCATGCTAAAATAATGTCAGTTTCTTATATGGTTGCCACTCAGTTCCATGTAAAGGTCTACTCATAGCTAGCACTGCCTTGATGCTTGATAAAGTGTAAATAATGCAAAGAAGACAATGGAGAAAGTATCACAAGCACTCACTGTGAGCTCAGCAAGTTCAGGGTACTGTTGACATTAATAGTCCAACATTATTTGGAACTCGGGGGCTCAGGGGTGACTCAGTGGGTTAAGCCTCTGCCTTCGGCTGGGGTCGTGATCCCAGAGTCCTGGGATTGGGCCCACATTGGGCTCTCTGCTCAGCGGGGAGCCGGCTTCCCCCCTCTCTCTCTGCCTGCTGTTCTGCCTACTTGTGATCTCTGTCTGCCAAATAAATAAATAAAATCTTAAAAAAGAAAAAAGAACTCATCATATTTGGCTTTTATTCTGAGTATATCTGATCATTGTTTCATGTGTTATTCTTTGGAGTAGTTAACGAAATGCATGAGGTGAACTTTTATCAGGGAACAAGGAACTGCGAAGTGTCAGCCTCACAGCCCTCCCCATAGGGGTCAGCGGAAGGCGAGTTAATGAGTGGCCCTGCTCAGTACACAATAATTGAACCTTGGGTTAAGCATGTGGCTGGGGCTTAGATTCCTGGGTCTAATTGTCTTAAATGACTGAAGAATAGGAAACAGGGAGCTTACTATGTTTGCTTTGAAATGTTCCTTCCTTTACCTTTGAAACTGCTGGTTTTATGGTCCAGATCATTCTAAAAACCCTGCTCTCTGTGACTATTTATGGCTGTCAATAAGGAGAGAAAGGAGTAGGAACATAAAGGATGAAGTTTAAACTAGAGTGATGCCAATTTATACTGTTCTGGGTCCTTTTTTTTTTTTTTCTTTTTAAAGTATGTTTCTTTTTCTTCAGTGTGGGTTCTTGAGCTTCAGGTTTTGGAGTTGGTAAATTCTATTTTTCTGACAATAAATGTGAATCTCCTAGATTAACATGTTTCAGAGAAAACAAAGTTATAAAAAGCATGTGTGTTTGGTAAGGGGAATTGTGGACTTGGAAGTGGAGACGACAGGAAATCTTTGGGATGGAAATGGATGAAGAGAGAAATAAATGGGGAAAGCATCAAGCTCCCTCTGCTTTACCTGTACAATTTTCAAAACCTTGGAACTAAAGTGAAGAAAACCACAGAGAACAATTAATTCCATCTTCACTGTGTATAATGTGTAATTTGCTCTTTCAGTTAAGGATATGTAACACCAATGACCAACTGTAGGCAAAAGTATAAAGTAAGTGAGATTATTTTTAAAAACTTACCATTCCTTTTTCATTGGTCTTTAGTCTCCGTTTGGGTCAGTCCTATTAGTGCACCTAGTAGGTACAGGTACACTCATTCCAAACTCCTAGGAATTTTCCATGTGGGCATGTTGTGTCTTCTCTGACCTCTCTTAAAATACACTTGTTCAGTGTCCCAGACTTTCAGAGCCAAAAATGTGATGAGAGTTAATTAAATATTGTAAAAAAAAATCTCTAAATCATAATAAGTCTTTAATTAACAAAATAATAGTTTCTGGGTAATATCTGAGCTTTTAACTCATTCTAGATAGTAATTTCATTTTAACAAGATACTCTTACACCTTACCTAAAATAAATAGAATGGCTATTTTAGACTATAAGAGAATAGTGAGAAGGAGATCTATGTATATGATGGTTCTTTCAGTTCCTTTTAAACTTGACCTTTAGGTGACCACCTGTTCAGACCAGGAAAACATGTAGGTCAACAGCAGAAAGACTATAGCTTATAATCATACAGATACAGACTACAATGTATCTCCAGAACTTTTATCATCAAAATGATAAAATAATTAGTAAATACCAATCATTGGTAAATATCATTGGTGAAGGAAGTAAAAGGAGTTTGGTATTATTTATGCTGGGAGAAATTTCGTTAATATTTTTAGGAACTGAATCTGAAATTGTAGATTCCCTAGGCATTCCATTTCATAAGATTCAAAGAAATAGGCTGTACCTGTAGTAGAAGAAACTTAATTTAAGACCCAAGGAAAACATTATGCCATCTCTAGAACCTACATTTAAAGGATTTTTAACTTCTCTCTCTGATGAGCTTTATGACCACATTAGATACTTCTCTTGATTGGCTAAGTTTGCTTATCAACCCAATGACATGTTTGTTTCCTAATACTAAGACTTGGAATCTGTGAAGCTTCCCAGCATTGTCCCTCTCCTCACACAACCTGAGGCAAAAAAACAGGGTGGTTCTTTCTTGGTTGTGAGCTCCCTCAAGGAATATCAAGAATTTACTGAAATCTCTGCCTAATTGCAGAGAATAAATTCTCATACTGCTCTTTTGCAAATATTTCAAATTATTTGTCTAACAGTAAATTAGATCTGACATGTTAATTGGTTTAGGGAGCCATGCATGATGTTTGCTCATTTGCGACTAATTTCTAATACATTAGTATTTTTGAAAAAAAGTAGATCAACTTGGAGAAAACTGGGTCTGGAGTTCAATCACCCTGCAACTTCTATTATCAGAGAGATCACACATACTAAAATTAATGTGAAAGGTGTATAAGTGGCTCATTCCAGGCCTGGCTGATGACTCATATGACTGTAAACACATAATTCCACTTCATCTTTCCTGGGGTTTTTCCTTCAGTAAAATAGATCTAATAATACCACATACCAGCCTCATAAGGAAATTGGCAGAATTAATGAGATAATAAAAATCGTGGGAAATAGTTGTTGAAAGGACCTCAGGGCCTTGTCTTTACACTCCCTCCTGCTGAGTGGGAACATCTGACCTATCCAAATCCCCAAATCCATTCTTTCAATGTTCTTGAGCAGACTTAATCACTTAGGCTGGAGAAGCTGCTTCCGTTCCCCCCTCAAGTCCTCCTCAGATTTATCAACTTGGTGATTGAATCATTTATCACAAAGTTGAACCTAAATCTCCTTTTTGGTGGCAGATGATAGATAATTCTGTGACTTATTCAGAGAACATGGCAAATGGCGGCATGATCCAGAAACTCCATGGACTCATTTGGAAATAGTACATCTTGCAGTTGTGTGTTCTTGTTTTTTTGTTTGTTTTTTTCCTCAGACTCCTTTTCCTTAAGGTTGGTTTCTGGTGAATGATAGAGAAGCTGGATACATCAAAAGACAGTCTTACAATGAATACAACTTATTCTTCATACAAGTCACTATCAGTGATAAACAGAGACATTTGGTAGCTTCATGAGATTTTTTTAGCCAGTTATGTATTTTTAAAAATATATTTTTAGCATAGAACTATACCTAAACCAGAATGTCATGTAGCTAAGCAAACTTTTGGCACTTAGGAACCACTTTAAGAGGTTCACAAACGGGTGCCTGGGTGGCTCAGTGGGTTAAGCCTCTGCCTTCGGCTCAGGTCATGATCTCAGGGTCTTGGAATTGAGTTCCACATTGGGCTCTCTGCTTGGCAGGGAGCCTGCTTCCTCCTCTCTCTCTCTGTCTGCCTCTCTAACTACTTGTGGTCGCTCTCTGTCAAATAAATAAAATAAAAAATCTTAAAAAAAAAAAGAGGTTCACAAACTCAGGCCATTAAAAAATATGTGGACATTGTATATATAAAATATACATAAATTATATATATATAATGTATATAAATAAATATAAGACATATATAGAACATATATAAAACATTCTATATATCATATATAATGATTATGTAATGCTTTTATATAAAATGATTTTTTAAAAATTTTATTTATCAATTTGATAGAGAATAAGCAGGAGGAGCAGCAGAAGGAGACAGAGAAGCAGACTTTTCACTGATAGAGAGCCCAACCTCAGGACTCTGGGATCATGACCCGAGCTGAAGGCAGACATTTAACCAATTGAGCCACCTAGGCACTCCTATATATAATCAGCAAAAGAGCAAAGGCAAATTATATATTAACCTTATCTTTATAATTCCATACTGTGGGTTCAATGAGGGAGCGAGGGAGAAAGGATTTCTTAAGATTTCTAAATTATAGTTGGGGAAATTGAAGTATAGACCAGAGCCACAAAAAATGGGCTATAGAACTTGTATAATGAAAGACATTAGTTGCTTTTGCTGGTCGGATATATGTATTGTATACAAAATTTTAGGATAACAAGTAAGAGATATTTAAAAATTCATCTTTAGTTGATTTGAATTGTTCTTGGTCATTGGTGTTCTATTTTGTGTAGTCTAATTAATTCTTACTGCTTGAGTCTGCACCCTGGGGTGATTTTAAATAAGCAAATACGCAAAGAGTTTTCATTTGCATGGTGATGTTGACTCATTGAGTGATTTTGTAGTCTAACTTCCTTATTTTCAGCCAGGATTAATTCCTTCTCTTTCTTTACAAACACCACACACACATACATACACACACACACAATTATACACTTATCTTACTAAAATTTTTAAATGCATTTCTGCCAAAAGTGTTATATTCTATGAAAGATTATGATATTTTTAGGAAACTGCAATTTTAAACTATAAATACTAATTATATTAATTATAAATATTAAATTTTAAATTATATAAATAAATAATCATAGGAATATAGGTTTTTTTTTTTCCCCTGCTCTTTAGCATTTAGGAAATATAGCCTTTAAAATTCTAATAGCCATTTGATTTTAGGTTGCAATTTTACAAATTCTGCTTCCCTCCAAAATAGTATTTTTAGAAAATAAGTATCAACCCCGACCCCATGTCTAAATAGATAATTTTAAATATCCACATGTGTCAACTACATGGTAAACTTCTGTATCTCTATCTTCATACACTTTCCTTCAAAAAGCTCTCTCTCCTCTTATTGTAGACTGAGAACTCAAGCAGGCAAATCTCTTTTGGGTTTATCCTGACATGGTGATTTGACCCTAGAAGCAGGGAAAACAAGAACTGATGCAATCTGTTTTTGCCTCTTTACCTAAACAATAGGTAATAATAGGTTTTATATCCTCAAATTTCCAGGAAAAGAAAAGAAAGAATAGCACTTAAAAAAAAAAAAAAAAAAAAAGGTAAGACAGGAAAGCATGAGCAATGAGTGACGGAAGTTTGAAGTAATGAAATTGGAGTCTTCCAAGTGTCAAGTATATTTGAATGTTATTCTGTTTTATTCCAACATCTCTTTAATATCAAATCATCATAATTTCCAGGGAGAAAATGAAGAGATGGAAGCGATGCCGCCTTCTAACAAGTAAGGCAGGGAGAGTTGAAACTGCAGGAGAGGATAGGGTTGGATTATGAAGTTGGAAGGTTGGATGGGTCATGCTGCAGACGCCCAAGAACCTGCAGAAGTCAAGGATGGAAAAAAGCCAAGTCAGCCTGAGGGAGTTGACCAAAACCCATCGAACTGTTCACTCTCAGCGGTGAGCACAAGGCAAGTATGGAATCTAATGAACAATAGACCTGAGCCATCCTGCCAGAGGCCTGATGATGCTATCCATGTACTTTTGGGACCTGTGTGATACTAGAGTTTCCCTCCACCTTTGTCTCATGTCCGTAAGATACCAGCTGACACCAGATATGTTCTGCTATCATCTTGGGAAAGGAAGTAGGGAATGAGGAGGTCACCTGTGACATTAAGCTTTTTTCTTTTGTTTTTGTTCAAGAAAGACAATACTATCTGACAGGACTTCTTTGATTACTGAATCAAACTAAGCCTAAACTTCTACTAAATACATAGTTTTGCCTATTAACCAGAGGATGTTGTCCTGAAGGGAGCTATAAACACAATCAAGGCAATATATCTTCTGTGCATATCTAACACAGTATAATAAATTTTATAACAGTGCTATATGCAGTGGAGATTAAATGAAAAGGAGAAATTCTCCTATTCTTTACCAGAATATGACTGCAATCATTTTCTTTCCATGCATTTTGGAAAGCTAGTCCTTCATTGAGAGGGATGTTATTCTGTGTGGTGGGATGGTGGGAACCTGCATACATTTTATTCTGAATGACGAAAGTTTGAAATTCTTCTCCACTATCTGCAATCTGTTTGGTTCTTCATACATGAGAGTTTTAAAAACACACCCCTCTCCAAGTCTGAACGCTTTGAGTTACAGGGTCCCTAGGCCATAGTAATGTTTAGGCAGTGTTGAGAAACTCTGGTCGGGTCCCCTAGGAAGGATCCTGTGAGCCACCTGCGCAGCACTGTTCTGAATCTGGGAGAGTTGCACGACCATTAGCACGCTGAATGGCTGCCAACTTTGTTCTGCACACTTAAGAAAGGTAGACTTTCAAAAGAGTAAATGTTTTTCCATCCTTTAACATCTATTTAAAGTTTTCTTTGCTGTGCTAATGATTTGGAGTCTGATAGAAAGCACTGGAGTTCTTTACCATGTTCTTACCCGTATCTATTAAGTCCTACCTCCTGCTCAAAAGGCAAGTGCAATTTAGGTGAATGAAGATGACTTGGGGAAATGTTTATCTCTGACCCATAGTTCTTCCAAGCAGTACAGACAACATCTTCTTGGGTCCACTAGATAAAGGAAAGCTGATGGTTTCTGGTATTAATTGTATGTGTCTGGTAATTGGTATTTATTTTTATACATGGTGGGCCACTTATAAAATGATGAACCCAGTGTTCAGACAGTAAGAGGAAAAATTAGGATCCTAACCTGGGATTCAGAAGGATTTATCTAGGCTCTGAAGCTACCCTCCACTCAAGGAAACTTTTCTTCAAATTCAGGGGCACTACAATTTATTAATTTGAATTTAACACTATGTTACAAGTGTTAAGTTCCTTTTTTGGATGGTGAACTTTGAACTTCCTCTTAAAGTACTGGTTTTGTAATGGAGATTTTGCCACTGATCTAACTCTGTGACTTTGGATTTGTTTAACTTTGACATAGCAGTAAGAACACTCTAGCAACCCCTTGTGCATTCAAATAGCCTTGCCTAAAAAGCTGAACCAACAAATCTTTAACAGTTACAAGAGTAATGTGTATTGAGAGGCAGTTACTGGATAAAAATTGGGTTCAAGATGATTTTCAATCGAGCTGATTCAAACAAAACCAGAGAAGTGTCATAAAAATATAATTTCACACACAAGGAGCACATTCAGAGGCTGATGCTGCAATATTAATGGACACTCTCCCCCTTCCTATTTCCATCAAAATTCTTAGCCATAGAGACTAAAATGAGAGATTGCTATTGTATTTTGAAGGCTGGATGAGGATTTTAGGAGTAGCAGCTTAGAAAAGACAACAGCTTCACGTAGTCAAAATATTAAACCTTGTCTCCTGTCATTGGGCTTCAGAATTATAAATGACTAAACGTCTAGGAAATCTAGTGAAATATATATGAAAAAACTCAGAAGAAAAATTTTTTGAAACAATCTTAATATCAGAGAAAGATCTCAGAGTTGTATATATTTAGCAAAAAAATAAAAACTCAACCCTAGAAACTTTTCCATATATATTGGATTTATTATATTTCTCCAAAGCAATTTGAAAAGCACTGAATTATGTTCCCTTTCAGCTTCCAAAAAAATAAAAACACCATAAGTAATAAAAGCAGAAAAGTTGACTCTGAAATTCATTTTCGTATAGATTTATAGGAAAACTGCTTTGATGTCTTTTCCATTCCCCTGCCAGTTTAAAAAAAAAGAAAGAAAGAAAGAAAGAAAGAAAGAAAAGGGAACGTCTATTAAGTTTAACATAAAAAAACCCACTCTTCAAACCTCATTTATCTTTGATGAGCCCTGGGCAGAGTGCCATAATAACACTATGCACATTATAAGAATTCTATAATCGTTCAGTCTTTTCCCTTTCTTTTATAATCAGCTGAGTGTTGTTATTGGCCCTCCCTCTAACTGAGTTAGCGAGACTGGGCTGACATTTGACGCAGTGCAGGTTGCTATACACAAAAGGGAGTTGAAAGGGGATTTCAGCAGTCTCCAGGAGGAAATCCTCATTTCACTTTCAACACATACGAATTCAGGATGCTTTCTTCGGTTTGTTAGGACCTAATGTTTTAATTAAGTGGGACTTCTCAGGGGTCTGGGTGGTCCTACCTGTGCTAAGCAGAATCTGCCAATACCCCTGGCATTGATGGGGAAACAGATCCCCCGGCCTTTTCTGAATGCTTGGTGTACGTGAATTGGTTAGACCTCACAGATGTAAGTCCTGGCTGAATCCTGGCTCTGCTTGCTTCCTCTAGGCATAGGAAAGCACATACAGGGAGGGTTTGAGTTAATAAGTTGGAGTGTATTCATGTTTCAAACCAAGTAGGACACTCAAAGTGAATGGAGCTGGCACATCCAAACTTGTGTTCTCTCTCTCTCTTTTATCACTCTTTCTAGCCATTAGAATGAGAATATTTTCATTAACTGAAAATTCTGGTTTTCAGGGAGCTAGTCAAAGTATTTCTGGTTCTGCATTTTTATGATAATTTTAAAAATGTAAAATAAAAATGAAATAATCTATTTTCTGAGGAGCAAAATGTCAGATATGTTTGCTGAAGTTAGAGTTGATTGAGTCTGAAGTCTAATTTTTTATTTAGCAATTGTGTTTACTGGAGGAGGTTCGGGTTAAGATAACATAGTTTTTTTACTTATTTTTAAAAAATGAACACATAATGTATTATTTGCCCCAGGGATACAGGTCTGTGAATCGTCACAGCACTCACCATCACACATACCTCCCCAATGTCCATAACTCAACCACCCTCTACCCCCCACCCCACTACCCCTAGTTTGTTTTGTAAGATTAAGAGTCTCTTATGGTTTGTCTCCCTCCTGATCCCATTTTCTTTCATTGTTTCCTTCCCTATCCCGCAGGACCCCACATTGCCTCTCAAATTCCTCATATCAGGGAGATCATATGATAATTGCCTTTCTCTGATTGACTTATTTTGCCCAGCATAAGACCCTCTACTTCCATCCCTGTCATTGCAATGGCAAGATTTCATTTCTTTTGATGGCTGCATAGTATTCCATTGTGTGTGTGTGTATATGTGTGTGTATATATATATACCACTTCTTTATCCTTTCATCTCTTGATGGCCACTTAGGTTCCATTCATAGTTTGGCTATTGTGGACATTGCTGCTATAAACATTCGGGTGCATGTGCCCCTTCAGATCACTATATTTCTATCTTTAGGGTAAATACCCAGTAGTGTGATTGCTGGGTCATTGGGTGACTCTATTTTTAACTTTTTGAGGAACCTCCATGCTGTTTTCCAGAGTGGCTACACCAGCTTGCATCCCCACCAACAGTATAGGAGGGTTCCCCTTTCTCCACATCCTTATCAGCATCTGTGGTTTCCAGACTTGTTAATTTTAGCCATTCTGACTGGTGTGAGGTGGTTTCTCATTGTGGTTTTGATTTGTATTTCCCTGATGCCGAGTGATGTGGAGCACTTTTTCAAGTGTCTGTTAGCCATCTGGATGTCTTTTTTGCAGAAATGTCTGTTCATGTCCTTTGCCCATTTCTTGATTGGATTCTTTGTTCTTTGGGTGCTGAGTTTGAGAAGTTTTTTTTATAGAATTTGGATATTAACCCTTTATCTGATGTGTCATTTGTAAATATCTTCTCCCATTCTATCAGTTGTCTTTTGTTTTTGTTGACTGTTTCCTTTGCTGTGCAAAAGCTTTTGATCTTGATGAAGTCCCAATAGTTCATTTTTGCCCTTGCTTCCCTTGTCTTTGGTTATGTTTCTAGAAAGGAGTGGCTGTGGCTGTGGTCGAAGAGGTTGCTGCCTGTTTTCTCCTCAAGGATTTTGATGGATTCCTTTCTCAGATTGAGGTCCTTCATCCATTTTGAGTCTATTTTTGTGTGTGGTGTAAGTAAATGGTCCAGTTTCATTGCTCTGCATGTGGCTGTCTAATTTTCCCAGCACCATTTGTTGAAGAGACTGTCTTTTTTCCATTGGACATTCTTTCCTGCTTTGTCAAAGATTAGTTGACCATAGAGGTGAGGGTCTATTTCTGGACTCTCTAGTCTGTTCCACTGATCCATATGTCTGTTTCTGTGCAGTACCACATTGTCTTGATGATGACAGCTTTGTAATAGAGCTTGAAGTCTGGAATTGTGAGGTCACCAACTTTGGCTTTCTTTTTCAACATTCCTCTGGCTATTTGAGGTCTTTTCTGGTTCCACATAAATTTTAGGATTACTGGTTCCATTTCTTTGAAAAAAAATGGATGGCATTTTGATAGGGATTGCACTAAATGTGTTGATTGCTTTAGGTAGCATAGACATTTCACCATATTTGTTCTTCCAATCCATGAGCATGGAACATTTTTTCATTTTATTGTGTTTTTCTCAATTTCTTTCATGAGTACTTTATAGTTTTCTGAGTATAGATTCTTTGCCTCCTTGGTTAGGTTTATTCCTAGGTATCTTATGGTTTTGGGTGCTGCTGTAAATGGGATCGACTCCTTAATTTCTCTTTTTTCTGTCTTGCTGTTGGTGTAAAGAAATGCAACTGATTTCTGTGCATTGATTTTATATCCTGACACTTTACTGAATTCCTTTCATCTCTTGATTCTAGCAGATTTGGAGTGGAGTCTTTCGGGTTTTTCACATAAAGTATCATATCATCCGCAAAGCATAAGAGTTTGACTTCTTCTTTGCCAATTTGGATGCCTTTAATTTCTTTTTGTTTGATTTCTGAGTCTAGGACTTCTAGTACTATGTCGAATAGCAGTGGAGACAATGGACAGCCCTGCCATGTTCCTGACCTTAGCGGAAAAGCTCTCTCAGTTTTTTTCCATTGAGAGTGATATTTGCTGTGGGCTTTTCATAGATGGCTTTGATGATATTGAGGTATGTTCTCTCTATCCCTACACTTTGAAGAGTTTTGATCAAGAAAGGATGCTGAACTTTATGAAATGCTTTTTTAGCATGTATTAAGAGTATCATATGGTTCTTGTTCTTTCTTTTATGAATGCATTGTATCACGTTGATTCATTTGCAGATGTTGAACCAAACTTGCAGCCCTGGAATAAATCCCACTTGGTTGTGGTGAATAATCCTTTTAATGTACTGTTGGATCCTAATGGCTAGTATTTTGGTGTGAATTTTCACATCTGTGTTCATGAGGGATATTGGTCTGTAATTCTCTTTTTTGATAGGGTCTTTGGCTGGTTTTGGGATCCAGCTAATGCTGGCCTCATAAAATGAGTGTGGAAGTTTTCCTTCCATTTCTATTTTTTGAAGCAGTTTCAGGAGAATAGGTATTCTTCTTTAAATATTTGGTACCATTCCCCTGGAAAACCGTCTGGCCCTGGGCTCTTGTTTGTTGGGAGATTTTTGATGACTGTTTCAATCTCCTTACTGGTTATGGGTCTGTTCAGGTTTTCTATTTCTTCCTGGTTCAGTTGTGGTAGTTCATATGTCTCCAGGAATGCATCTATTTCTTTCAGATTGTCAAATTTGCTGGCATTTGGTTGCTCCTAACATGTTCTTGTTATTGTTTGTATTTCTTTGGTGTTGGTTTTGATCTCTTCTCTTTCATTCATGGTTTTATTTATTTGGGCCTTTTCTCTTTTCTTTTTTATAAGTCTGGCCATGGGTTTATCAATCTTATTAATTCTTCCAAAGAACAAGTTCCCAGTTTTGATGATTTGTTCTACTGTTTTTTGGATTTTTTGTTTGTTTGTTTGTTTCTATTTCATTGATTTCTGCTCTGACATTTATGATTTCTCTCCTCCTGCTGGATTTAGGCTTTCTTTGTTGTTCTTTCTCCAGCTCCTTTAGGTGTAGGGTTAGGTTGAGGTATTTGGGACCTTTCTTATTTTTTGAGAAAGTTTTGTATCGCTATATATTTTCCTCTCAGAACTGCCTTTGCTGTGTCCCACAGATTTTGAACAGTTGTGTTTTCATTATCATTTGTTTCCATGAATTTTTTTCAATTCTTCTTTAATTTCCTGTTTGACTCATTCATTCTTTCGTAGGATGCTCTTTAGCCTCCATGTATTTCGGTTCTTTCCAACTTTCCTCTTGTGATTGAATTCTAGCTTCAGAGCATTGTTGGTCTGAAAATATGCAGGGAATGGCCTTAAACTTTTGGTACCAGTTGAGACCTGATTTAAGACTCATGATGTGATCTATTCTGGAGAATGTTCCATGTGCGTTACAGAAGAATGTGCATTCTGTTGCTCTGGGATGGAATTTTGTGACTCTATCTATGATGTCCATCTGGTCCATTGTGTCATTTAAGGCCTTTATATCCTTGTTGATCTTTTGTTTGGATGATTTGTCCATTTCAGAGAGTGAGGTGTTAAAGTCTCCTACTATTATTCTATTATTGTTGATGTGTTTCTTTGATTTTGTTTTTAATTGGTTTGTATAGTTAGCTGCTCCCATGTTAGGGGCATAGATACTTAAAATTGTTAGATCTTCTTGTTGGAGAGACCCTTTGAGTATGATATAGTGTCCTTTCTCATCTCTTATTGTAGTCTTTTGCTTAAAATCTAATTTATCTGATATAAGGATTGCCACTCCAGTTTTCTTTTGATGTCCATTAGCATGGTAAATTGTTTTCCACCCCCTCACTTTAAATCTGGAGGTGTCTTTGGGACTAAAATGAGTTTCTTGTAGACAGCATATTGATTTTTTTTTTTAATCCATTCTGATACCCTGCGTTTTTTTGATTGGGGCATTTAGCCCATTTACATTTAGGGTAACTATTGAAAGATATGAATTAAGTACCATTATATTGCCTGTAAGGTGCCTCTTACTGTATATTGTCTCTGTTCCTTTCTCATCTACTACTTTTAGGCTCTTTCTTTGCTTAGAGGACCCCTTTCAATATTTCCTGTAGTCCTGGTTTGTATGTTACAGACTTCTTGTCCTGAGCTGCTTTCAGGATTTTCTCTTTGTCACTAAGACAAAGTTTCACTTTGTCTTACTATTAGATGACAAGATGTGGACCTATTTTTATTGATTTTGAGGTGGGTTCTCTGTGCTTCCTGGATTTTAATGCTTGTTCCCTTTGCCATATTTGGGGAATTCTTTACCATAATTCACTCCAATATACCTTCTGCTCCCCTCTCTCTGCCTTCTTCTTCTGGAATCTCAATTATTCTAATATTTTTTCATCTTATGGTATCACTTATCTCTCAAATTCTCCACCTGTGGTCGAGTAATCATTTGTTTCTCTTCTTTTTAGCGTCTTTATTCTGCATCATTTGGTCTTCTATATCACTAACTCTCTTCTGCCTCATTTATTTTAGCACTAAGAGCCTCCATTTTTAATTGCACCTCTTTAGTAACTTTTTTTAATTTCAGCTTGGTTAGATTTTAGTTTTTTTTATATCTCAGAAAGAGCTTTTATTTCTCCAGACAGGGTTTCTTTAATATCTTCCATAGATCAAAATACACCCTAAATGTAGCACAGGGCTTTGTTCTAGTGTCCAGCCAGAGCAAATTCTCTCCATGGTCTTTTTCTTTCATTTTCCAACTAACTTATCTTATCAATTCCTTTTCAAGAAATGCTTTTTTAAATTTTCAAATTTACAGTCATATTCCATCCCTTTACTGTGTTTACCTTATTTTTGTGTATATATAAAAGTTTTTCTTCCTTTCTTTGTGTATATATAAAAGTTTTTCTGCCTTTAAAATTTTGGGGGGTAGTTTCTTCTAAGAGACCAAAATATACCCCAAATCAGGTGGGTGGCTCTGTTCTATTCACTAGTCTAATATATATATATAGAGAGAAATGTTCCTCAGTGGAGCAGACTTCTGAAATATTGGATTTTGTGCTCCGTTGCCTCCACTGCTTGCCAGGAGCTGGACCCTCTCCCAGCGTTCTATCTTCCCCTTGTTTCGGATTCACTTCTCCACATGTTTTACCTTTCAGAAAGTGGTCGATTTTCTATTTCTAGAATTGCTGCTCTTCTCTTCAATCTCCTTTTGGGTTTGTCAGTGTTTGGAATGTTTTCCTAACTAACTGACCTCCTTCGACCTGAGGTCATCTCGGTCTGTTACTCCTCCACTATCTTGACTGTCCTCCCTCTAGTAGGTTTTTATCTCTATTTAGCTTTTTTGAGGTTTTTAGAAAAGAATTATGAACTTGTAAATCTGGCTTATAGACTTGCTGATAATACTAGGAAAAAAAATTGGAAGACGAGAATTGCAAAATACGAGTTCTTTTTTTTTTTTTTTTTTTTTTTTGCAAAATACGAGTTCTACTGGGAAAGGAAGACGGTCTCCCAGGATGGGCTACTTAGCTGGTCAGGTTCTGGTCAATCTCGCTGAGATTGAATTTTGCAAATGGTCTCCAGTTGTTTGTTCTTTCACCATATACAGTGGCCAGAAGTCACTTCTCAGTACAAATCTGATATTACCCATGACTATTTATGCCATTTCTTGCCCAATTATATCATGCCTATAGTATTGACTATGCAGACTCATTTTCAATTCATGAGGACAGTGTGATGTATTAGTGCTACTGGAACTTAGAGCTTAGCTCTATATGGAACTATTCCAGTGTATTTTCGTTTTTTTGTTTGTTTGTTTGTTTGTTTGTTTCCTGGACCTTAGGATTCCATTGGTTTTCCATTCTCTCTTTACATCAGTTTTATCTGGTATATTGGCACATTCTTTGAGGTTTTACTTTGAAAAAAGTTCTGCTGAGTTTTTTTATACTTTAATTTACAGATGCTAAATAAAGTTCTAGAATAGGGAAATGACTTCACCAAGGGCACACACTAGTTTCTGTTCATTTTTCATCCTAGCTTTTTTTTTTTAATAATTTATTTTATTTTTTTATTTTATTTTTTATAAACATATAATATATTTTTATCCCCAGGGGTACAGGTCTGTAAATTGCCAGGTTTACACACTTCACAGCACACCATAGCACATACCCTCCCCAATGTCCATAACCCCACCCCCCTTCTCCCAACCCCCCTCCCCCCAGCAACCCTTAGTTTGTTTTATGAGATTAAGAGTCACTTGCGGTTTGTTTCATCCTAGCTCTTGATTCTTCTTTTCAATTAGTATATTTAGCTTTCAAGTTAAATTCCTTTAATTTGAAGAACCACCAATCACTTTGAGTTCCATGATGACTGGTAAAGTCACACAGATCATTGCCATCTTTCATTGTATATCTATGGGAAAGGTGCCAAGTCGAGATATATGAAACATCTACTTTGTTACATTTCATGTACACAGACTTGCCCTTTACACATGCTTCAGAGCGCTGCTTCCGTCCCGAATTTCCTTGTAAAACTGCCTCTGAGGAATCTGTTGCATGACTTTTCAGGCTTTCTGCCAGTAAATCTGACCTAGATTGCCCAATCTCAGCCTGCTGTATTTCTTGCAATGGACAGAAACATCAACATGTGAGTTGCACTACAAGTTAAGAGGGTTGTGAAAACTTTGACAATTTCCTAAATTGAAGCCAAGATGATCTAATTATTTGCCATAACATGTGTGTTATGTGACTTATGCTATCAAAATGTCTATTGTAATTCTTTCTGCGTGGTTCTGGGGATTACTAATATTGTTAGCACTTACTTATGAAAGTGATTGATCTTGGTATTCTTCTCTGGACACATTTTTCCACTCTAGGTCTTTTATAGTTAATGGGTTTCTAAAAGATAAGTTTATTAGTCTAAAACAATCTAGCATAAGAAAGATGGTGTCTTTCATGAAAAGAACCCTAGAAAAGAACCCTAGCCAAAATATGTTGGCTCAAGAGTGGGATCTACCACTTAATAAAACTCATTTGGGGCAAATTGTTTCTATGTTTCTGATTTTTAGTTTCTCTAATTTTTGAAAGGAAATAATAGTCCTCATCCTTTCTCAGGTGACTTTGTGAAAACAAAATAATATGTGTGTTTTTTTTTATAATTGGAATGTGGTCACCATATATATTTAGGATTCAATGTCAGTTAGTCTCCTAAACAATAACACTAGGACATGACAATCAAAGATGGACAAGACAAGACCAAGCATGGATATAAGAAAGGCTGGTATAAAAAATATGGTTAATATAAGTTTAATTAATACTATGTAATACCAAGAAGGTATTAGTCCCAGTGGATTCTGCAATAGGCACAGCTGATATATTGGATTTAGTTCTTGGCATCATGTTTTTAAGACAGGCATTTTCAAATTGCCATATGCCCAAAGGAAAACACCCATATGGTAAGGTTCTATAAAAATGGAACTTGCATAAAGACTGGCTAAAGAAACTAGAGCATAGATTTCTCAGAAAAGAAAAGATTTGGAGACATAGTATAGTTGTGTTCAAACATTGATGAGCTCTCAAGCAGAAAGGCTTTAGACCTAATCTCAGAATTTAATTGAGACCAAACTATGATAGTAGTTTCTCAGGAAGTATTAGGGGGCTTTAACTATTATCTTTTATCATCCCTTTGACTAATAGGGTATAGTAATTTGATCTGTGTGCAGGGTAGGTGTCCTCTTCCTTCTTTTTTATATAAAATTTATTGCCTGGTTGAAAATGAAAATTTTCCTGGAAATAATTGATTTCAGCAGAAACATGCTCTCCTTGCTTAACATTCTTCATGATATTTTTATATACATTTACATACAAACAAAAGAATATTTGAGATTGGTTATTGCGGGAGGAAGTTAAAGGTAATGAGAAGGGAGAGGCTTTTGGTTTGTGATAATAAGGTGCTATTTCTTAATCTAGGTGGTAGTTACATGGATGCGACCAATTTGTGATAAATGTGATAAATGACCTATATACTTAATGATTTATGCATATTTCTGTGCATATATTATAATTCAAAAATATATTTGATTTTAAGAAGAATATAAGTAATATATATTTAAGATATAAAACATACAAAAAAATCTTTAGGGATTTCTTTAAATACTTAGAAGTACCAGGAAGCATTATCCAAATAAAGAACTTAAAAATGATCAATACCATTGAATTTATTATCTATATGCTTCCACTTTTATCCATTTCTATCTCCTCATCTTAGAGGTAACTGATATACTGATTTGCATTTTTTATTTATTTTCCTTTTCTTGAAAAAAAAAAAAAGTTGCATCCCAAACCTATGTAACCTTAAACAGGATTTGTTTTCTTTTGCTTGTTTTAGAGCTTTATCAAAAATGCTTATACACTGTGTGTAGTCTTCTGTGATTTGTTTTTTCCATGTTGTTACATGGATTTTTCTTTCTATCAATTTAATGGAAAAACTCCCTTATTGGCTAAATGTGTTGTAGTATCTTCTCCTGTTTTGTGGCTTATTGTTTTGCTCTTTGAATGATGTCATTTGATGAATGGGGGTTTTGAAATTATAATGTGGTTATATTTATTATCTTTTCTTTTCCAGTTAATAGTTTTGGTGTCTTATTTAGGACATCATTCCTTATTCTAAAGTCATATAGATAATCTTCTATATTATCTTTTGAGTTTTGAAAGAGGTGTACTTTCACATGTAAATCTTAATCTCTCTGGAATTGAAGTCGGAGTACAATAGACTTGTTTTCCATATGGGCAATTAATTATATCAGCACCATTCATTAAACAGTTCCTCATTTTCTCACAGCTTTGCAATGCAACCTCTGTCATATAACAAATTTACATACATAGGCATGTTTCCAGGCTCTCTGTTGGATATTTGTCTATCCCTATGCCAATATCATACTGTACTGTTACTGTAAATTCCTAATGTCTTGATAATTTGTAGGGCGAGGCTCTTCCACTTTTTCTTCTTCTTTAGAACTCCATATGCATTTTAGTATTAATTTATTGATCTCCTTATAAGATCCAGCCATGCCTATGATTTTAAAATTATTAAATCTTTGGCTCAATGTGGGCAGGTTTGACCTCTTTATATTGAGTAGTCTTAACCATTAAGATTAGATGACTCTCTTTTACTTAGGTCTCTTTACTGTTGTTCTATAGAGTTTTGTAATTTTCTCCATATAGGTCTTTGCCTTCTTTACATTTTTTAAGACTTGTTTGTAGGTACCTTACATATTTTGTTGCTATTGTAAATTTTTTGAATTGCATTTTTGTACTGTTTGTTTTTGTGGCACAGACATGAAATTGAATATTTATTTGTATTTTCTCTAGCTCCCTTTAAACTTTTATTAATTTTAATAATTTATAAGCAAATTATCTTGTGTTTTCTATGTAAAAAGTCATACATTTGTGAGTAATGACCATTTATTTTTTCCTTTTCAATCTTTGTGACATTTTTTCTTATTCCTTACTGTGTACCGGGATCTGCAGGTAAAACTTTAAATAGCAGTGGTTATAGATTGTTACTGATTTTAATTTAAATACTTGGAGGGCCTTCTTTTATAAACGTGGTTTCATAAGACACCATCTCTCTTTGGAAATTGCTCAAAATTAACAGCAATTTTTTTAAATGGAAAAAAAAAAGACCCACATTCTCTATCTTCATTAAAATTAGGGGACACATATAATTCATAAACATGAAAATACACATAAAATCTTCTCAAAATTACTGAGCAAAGAGGACCAAAGACATTCTAGAAGGCAAGAAATAGATATTTAAATGATGCATAGCTGCAGTATCTGAAAAATAAAGTCAAAACAAAGGAACAGAAATTAAGTTCAAGATATTATTCAAAAAAGCTTTCTTGAGATTTAAAAAACAAGATGAAGCAACACTGGAATCTGTACATTGCAAAGGCATATTTTATGGGGAAAAAAACCCTGACCAGAAAACTCAATATTAGGACATGGCTAAGTAAATTACTTGGACTCTAAAGATAAGGAAGGAATCTTTTGGGTAGTGGTATAAAAAGAACAAGAGACTTGTAAGGGGGAAAAGAATCTAGCCATCCATAGATTTCTCCACAGCAACAGACAGAGGGGAAGAGCTACAAAATACTCAGGGGAAGAAATCGTGAGCCAAGGATTTTTTTTTATTCAACCAAGATGTTCTTCAAGTATAAAGACCTCAGATAAACAAGTTTGAATATGTAAAAAACCAAGGAATATTTTCCCATGAGCCTTTCTTGAGAACAACCACTGGAAAATTAATTTAAACCAAGAGATGAGCTGGGGAAATTGTGGCAAAAGAATTCATGACATTATTTTGTTGAGTATTGAACATATGTAACTATAAAACCAGGACTCAAACAAATGTGGGGCTTATGGTGACAGAACAGAATGTGAAAGTTATATGCCTATATATGTAGAAATGAGACAGCTAACTAAAATTGGAAAGGAGGAGGAAACAACATGAAAGATAAGATCACTGATTACAAAGGTGCTCTGTTAGGGGCACCTGGGTGGCTCAGTGGGTTAAAGCCTCTGCCTTCGGCTCAGGTCGTGATCCCAGGGTCCTGGGATCAAGCCCCGCATTGGGCTCTCTGCTCCGCAGGGAGCCTGCTTCCTCTTCTCTCTCTGCCTGCCTCTCTGCCTACCTGTGATCTCTGTCTGTTAAATAAATAAAATCTTTAAAAACAAAACAAAAAACAAAGGTGCTCTGTTAGATAGGAGTTAAATCCTTCAGAGCTGAAAAACCAGTAATGTAATTATAGACGTATTTAAAAATATAAACATAAATATTGTTACAGTTAATATTATCAACTTAAATTAGGAAGTAGAGAAGAAGAAATAAAATGGAACACTATTTTATCATTATTCAAAGTAGGGATAATTATGTCAAAAGACATAGATAAGTAATGACATGATATAAAGTCATAATTATGAAACAATGATTAAAACGAAAGGGCAAACCTCCTTCACTACCAGAAGAACTACACATAAAAAATAAGAAAGGAGACCAGGATATTAAGTGTATTTAAAAATCTATAAAAGATCAACAACATTAAATTATATAATAGAAATAAGATCAGAACTATCAATAAATATAAATGAACATAACTCACATAGTTTCAGAAAAATTTTTCAAGAAAGCAGAATACTTTATACAAATATATATAAACACACACTCTCTATACATTAAAGATTCTGGTCACCAATTCCAACATGTGTGTTTGTATAGGGGTGTGTGTGTGTGTGTACTTTCCCCACACGAACAAGCAATTTTCCAATGCCAGCTGAGTGTCATACAATTTAACTCAATTTCAACACTATCTACTCAAAGATAGCATTAGATCCCAAAGGTTAAGGGGTCATCCTACAAGGCTGCCCCATCCACCCCTGCCAGATGCCAATTGCAAGTCCAGGTTGCCACCTGTGTTTCTGACCAATTAGCTACAGATTGAAGGTTTTAAAGAACCCCCTCCTTGGGTTTGATTACTTTGCTAGAGCAACGCACAAAATAAAGAGAAACATTTTGTTTACTAGATCACTGGTTTATTATAAAAGGATATAACCCAGGAATAGGCAGATGAAAGAGTTGCAAAGGCAAGATATGGAAAAAGAATTCAGAGTTTCTATGCCCTCTCCAGGTGTGCCACTCTTCCCAGATCTCCATGTGTTTACCAACCTGGAAGCTCTCTGAATGCTCTCCTTCTGATTTTTTACTGAGGCTTCATAACATAGGCATGATTGATTAAGTCATTGGCCATTGGTGAATGAACTCAATCTCCAGCCCCTCTCTCCTCCCCAGAGATGTGTGTGGGGGGGGTGGGCGGTGGTACTGAAAGTTCCAACCCTCTGATCACATGAATGATTCTCCTGGCAGCCAGCTCCCCATTCTTAAGTTACCTAAGGGCTTTCCAAGTCACCTCATTAACAAAACAAAAGACACCTTTATTGCTCTTATCACAGGAAATTCTAGGCCTTTTAAGAGCTTTGAGTCAGATACCGGAAACCGTGGACCAAGACCAAATATATATTTCTTATAAATCACAGTATCATAGTATACATGATAAATAACTAAAAGAAGTAATTTAGAAGGACTGAAAATAAAAGGAAAGCAAATTATACAAGACAAAAGCAAAGCTGGAGTCATAAGATATTAGTCAAGGCAGAATTCTGGCCAAAAAGCATTAGCTGTGACAAAGAACACTCTGTAATGTTAAAAAGAGTCATTCACAATGAAAATATAATAGTGTTGAATATCTATGAGCCAAATGTCTCAACTTCATAAAACAAAAACTATAAGATAGAGAAATAAACATGTAATAGATGGCTAAACTTACCTCTTAGTCCATGCTAGTGGTTAAAAAAGAAAAAGATACAAATGGATGAAATAATAATTTTATAAGAAAGTATAATTTACAAAAAGTAACCAGTAAAGAGATATAAAAAATTAGATTAATTTTCATGGAGGAAATAGTGAACGTTGTCAGTTTATTACCTTGTGTAGCTTTTCTTTCTACCATACCTTTGAAGAATAGATTATGAATGCTATTTCAACAGCTCCAAAGAATACAATATATGTGCAATTGCATTTTAAAAGTTAGTCAGAGGTTCACCTGGGTGGCTCAGTTGTTTAAGCTCCAGATTCAGGTCTTGATCTCAGGATCCTGGGATCTAGCCCCACGTCAGGCTCTGAGCTCAGCACAGAGTCTGTCTGTCATTCTCCCTGCCCCTTTGCTTCCCCCAGCCTCGCTCCTGCATGCACACATGCTCTCTCTCAAATAAATAAATAAGATCTTTAAAGAAATTAAAAAATAAAAGTTATTTAGATATCATTTAGTTCACTAACATATCTGTGGGATGTCAAGATGATCAAGGTCTTTGAAGACTAGCTTACAAAGAGCAAGAGAGTTGATATAACTCCAAAATGAAGGTATGTTGCTGACCCTTCCTGGTAATAGAAAATTGCTCTGGTTCTTTATATTCCAATTCTTTATAATTGGTATAGAGGAAATAACACAGTTAATTTCTGAATTGATTTGCTTCACATCTAGACCATATCTGAAGATCCTACATATAGATCATCAGATGCACTTAGAACCAGCACATAATCAAATCTATCATAATCTATAGTTATTCTTCAACATCCACCTGTCTCTTGTACATATGTGAATACTGGGAGTTGGTAGATATCATCACTGTAATATTTTTTTTTTAAAGATTTTATTTATTTATTTATTTATTTGTCAGAGAGAGAGAGAAAGAGAGAGCGCACTGGCAGATGGAGGCAGAGGGAGAAGCGGGCTCCCCGCCGAGCAAGGAGTCCGATGTGAGACTCGATCCCAGGATGCTGGGATCGTGACCTGAGCTGAAGGCAGCTGCTTAACCAACTGAGCCACCCAGGCGTCCCTCACTGTAATATTTTTCAAGGTTTTTTATTTTGTTCGTTTTGTTTGTTTGTTTTTTTAGCACTAAAATTTCTCAAATTTAATACCAAACCAACCTATTGGTGCAAAGGCATAGTAGCAGAAAAATCATTTCCCTAATAAAACATGTCTGTTGGCCAGGTAGGAAGGATATTTACAGAGTGATAGAATAGAACCCATGATCTTCACACAGTTTAATTAAATACGTGATGCCAGTTAGGTATGTCATTTCATGACATGTGATGCCTTATAGGCCCTGCTTCGTTCTTCTCCAGTGCCTCCTCTTGGAGTTGTACCTGATTTTACTACCAGTTTTCATCCAGATCCACTGGGGAATGGGATGATTCTGCTTTTGTTTCTTGGCCAGGAATCACTTGATTCTGAAAGTCTTGTGAGAAGACATGGCCAGAAACAGTCAGCCACACACAGCAGGACGGAGGAAAAAAGGAAAAAAATGTTTTTAAGGTTTCAATGATAACAATAATTTTGTCAATTTCCATGAATATAAGGTATTGCTTTTGTTTTAATATTCTGGGGTGTCTCGCTCCAGGGGTCAGGGAGTCAATGTGAAAATTCTACTGATCTATTTCAGTTATATATTCTAGAGCTGAAGAAATAACCATGAGTATCTGAACATATTATAACGCAAATCTAGGTCCAAATTCTGTATATTATCTAGCTTCATAAATTCCTACTTTGACAAATGGTACCACAGTGGCATTTTGGATTCCTAGAGTTGTTTTTAGATATATAGATTAGTTAATAAATCTACTTATTTCATTCCTAAGAACACCATAGTTCTTTAACTACCATCAAATATTTCTATCCAAACAGGGATTTCTGTCTGATTGTCATTGTTTCCTTCTGCCCGTTTCATTAAAGTAAACTCATCTTTTCTCTGTTATTTGGCCTCTGTCTCTTTAGTTCTTGTTTCCCATTGAAATCAGGAAACTTGGGTCAGTGGGGTATCTCTCAACATTATCATCTTTAGTCTTCAGAGGACAGACACACAGAGCTTTTACATGATTTGGTTCTCTCCAAAATAAAGCATTTTTTTTAATGCTTAGGAAAATGAATGTCTTTTGGGACCCCTTGAGAAATAGGGAGGAAATGTGATGGATCATATATAGTAAATCCATGCTAACATTTCCATCTGTCTAGGTTTATGGATTCTTTTCTCTATGCTAGGGAAATTTTTTCATCTAAATATTGAATACAGGTTACCCACTGAGTCCTGGTTTAGTAAACTAACAAAGCCAACTATCAGAACATTTCTAGTTGTTCAAGTTAACCCATTAATTTCAGTATCTCAGATAAGTGTATCCAGAGTAAAAAATCTGGTTCCATGCATTATTATATTCTATTCTCCTTGGCTTACCACCCTTGGAATTTATTTCCTCCATATTCTCCAGGTATCTGCTGATAAGAATTAGAGAAATGTTGTAACTATTTTGGTGTTTCTTTTTTCCTGGGTTAGGTTTTGTATTTGCTCCCATTGGGGTATATGCAAAAAGATTCCAGTTAGGGATATAATGATGGGTGTTCTCCTTATCTTAAGGAGAACAGTTACCCTCTTACAAGGCAACTGCCTGGGTAAATTTGTTACCCTATCTTCAGCAAGAGATTAGTGGTTTTAATAATAATAATAATAATAATAATAATAATAATAAATAATCCAATATCTGCCTGGCACTGAAAAAAATAAGTGATTTTTTTCAGGGATACTTTTTGATGATGTCTTGTTCTAGGAGTTTAAAGCCCTGTGATTATGATTTTATTTCTGTAAACTCTCCAAAAGCAGACACTTCACCCCATAGTACGTAAAATCATTTCTACCATAAGCACTCAATGTAACACCCAACTGTTCTCCCAAATTATTGCCTTCTATAGGCAATTGATCTCAAATAATCTCAGTTGTTAATTTAAGAAATCATGAATCCAAAGCATGCCATAGATTATAAGTATCCTGTTTTCCTGTGGGATTTATGACATCTCTGCATTTAAAGTCACAAAGCTCAGGAACTCACTCTAAGAATTTAATCTTGGTGAATCTGTTTTGTGGGCTGACTTTTGCTAACAAGGATTGAATAATTTAGGGTCTAGTCAGTAAAGTGCTTTGTTTTTCAAACAGAGGTGACTTAGGTGACTGGTTACAAATGTGTTGAGGAGTTAAGAGAACAAAAAACGGAAGCTGATGTAATCCAGAGATGAATGCAGAATGAAGCTTATGTCCTTAAGTCTGGGAAACAAAGGAGAAGAAGGGGTATGTTCTTAGAGGTCAGGGACACTTCTCTACCTTATGACTTGGTGTATGAAACAGGCCTGGCACCCAAGAAAGTGCTTGAACCTAGTCAGTGCTTGAACCATGGAGCAATTGTTGAGAAGCCAGGACCAGTGATGCTAAGGGTGTTCTGGGCAGCCAGGTTTTAGGACTGCTGAGAGGATGTGAACACTGGAACCAGGACCGAGGAAGAGACTCTACTCTGTGGGTGCCAGAAGTTGCTCTTGAAAGGAAGGCTTGAAAGAAAAAAAAGATTTATTTCCCCTCTTTTTCATCTTCCAATATCCACCAGTACCTCAGAGTGTCAGAATCTAACAAGAAGCCAGCCAGAGAGAGGTTGTCATGTGCCAACAGAGTCAAACACAGAAGGGTGGCAAAGGAGGTGAGGACTGCTCATGCAAACGACTGTCTCACTTTGTCTTACCTTGCCCAGTAGCAGGAGGGAGTTCTGTTCTCCCAGAATTTGTAGTGTAGGGCATCTACTTCTCTTTATACTAATTTTGATTCTTACTTTAAAGCACCGCTCTGAGTCATCTCTTTTTCTCCATTTTCAGTATTTTTTTTAAAGATTTATTTATTTATTTATTATTAGAGAGAGAGTGTGTGTGAGTGAGCAGGGAGAGGGACAAAAAGAGAGAGAGCAGAGCATGGAGCCAGGCATGGGGCTACATCCCAGGACCCAGAGATCTTGACGTGATCTGAAATCACGAGTCAGCAGCTCAACCACCTGAGCCACCCAGGCACCCCTCACTATCGTTCTCTTACTCTAAGTCCCTTCCACCTAACACTTGCCTTGTTTTAACCTTCCAGATAGAAATACACTGCAAAGGTCCATGAACTTTTATCTTCAAATTCTTACTATTTTTTTTTAAACATATAATTACTGAACTCTATGTTAAAGAATTATTGATGCATTGGTCAGGATGAGTAGCTATGAATTTATCCTTTATGGTTTGTTTTATTGTGAAATGGATATAACATGGAGGCATTTAGGAAAACAAGGACTCTAAATAAAACCAAGAGCTCTGTCATTGTCAAATTTAAAAACATAAAGTTCAGAAGATAGATTTATTATATCACTGAAACCTATTAGGCCAAAGATTATTTAGCTACTTTATTCTCTAATTGCAATTCTTTATTTACTTCCCACTTCCCCATCCCTATTATATATCCCCAGCTGTTGTTCACAATGGGCTATCTTTCTTCAGATGTGACATACTCTCAAATCTCCATAGATCATGCTGACCCAATCTCCCCTTTCCTTTTTTCCTTCTTAGCCGAGTAAATGCTCTTCACTGACTGAGGCCCTGCTCAGTTGTTCTGACCTTGGTGAAACCTTTCCATGTCATTTGGAACATTTCCAGAGTATTTGGTTCATACTGTTTTGTTTATAACTCATCACATGATGTTTTTAACACTTTAGTACCAAAGTGGCCTAATAAGGAAGATGGGTTTTCCATAGTAGGGTCAAGTGAGCCCAACCGAACAGGAATTTCATCTTTGTATTCAATCTTCAATGAGTTCTATCTCCTCCATTAAATTATGAGCTCCACTTTGAAAGCAAGAAATAAATGTCACTTGTATTTCTATTTCTAGCATCTAGTTCAATGCTGGGTACATAGTGGGCTTCAATAAATGCCTAATGTAATTTAATTATACATTAGGTGGAAGAATGCCAGAGTCACATAATATAGTGCTTTTGGATGGTGTGCATATTTCTGATTTTCCTACCTGTTCTGGTATGACAAGTACCAATTTTCTAACCTTTGAAAACATCTGACATATATTATTTTTAAAAGTTAATATTCCTTCCCGAGATCATTTAACCATTTCTTGCAGACATTTGAAATCATAAAGAAGCATATTTATTTTTCCAATTTTTATGACCATGTATTAGTTTTACCTGATTAGTATTGGTTAGATTTGACCCAATTTTAATCTTATACTCATTGTGTCACTAATTTATGCAGAAAATATTGCAAAGCCTCTTTTAGAACACTGGCCTTTTGAGACCGGGGACTTAGGTAGTCCTTATCATGTTTTTGGTTGCCTTACACTATCATTCTGGATGGTGGTTAATAACGCTTTATATTTATCTTTGAGGAAAGGCTTTGAGATGACTCTAAGCTTAAAAGGCACAGTCAAGAACTGCACCAGGGTTTTCAAATAGCAGCTATGATCATGAGACCAAAGGCAATCTTTGTCCAAATGCTGTGGAATCACGATGCAGGGCATTTTTCTCCAAGCTCTGCTTACTCATGTGGATCTCTGTTGTCAACTGTGCTCTCATCTTAGGGTATGGACTGCTATATAGGCTCCATGTTGGTTAGGCTCTTTTGTTGCCCTTGATTTCTGAGTATTTCCATTCTTAAGATCAAAAGCCCACAAAGAAAAAAGTACTAATAAAAGAGAATTGCACTCTATACTTAAACATGGATGGGGCTTAGAGCATTAGGGTATCTCGTCTTCAGAAGCTTGTATGTTATCATAGTGAACAAACGGACTTTCTGTCTGGGCAAATGCCTGTTTGCCCTTCCAGCTGACTCTACCCTGCACCCTAATGGATATGAGGCTAATAGAGACCAGTTTTCTCTTTCTTTTTTTTTTTTTTTTTAAAGATTTTATTTATTTATTTGACAGACAGAGATCACAAGTAGGCAGAGAGGCAGGCAGAGAGAGAGAGAGAGAGAGGAGGAAGCAGGCTCTCTGCTGAGCAGAGAGCCCGATGTGGGGCTCGATCCCAGGACCCTGGGATCATGACCTGAGCCGAAGGCAGAGGCTTTAACCCACTGAGCCACCCAGGCGCCCCCAGTTTTCTCTTTCTTAAACTCATTTCTTTTCTCTGCATTTTGACGCCATATCTGTTTGAGGCAAGCTGTGGCAGGCACATTTACTAAAAGGATACCCATGTTGGGAAGCAGCAGCCAAAGGCTCAGTGCCAGGATTAGCCATTAGCAGTAGGGGGAAAACATTCTTGTTGTAGTCTTGTTTGCTGGAAGGCTACCCACTGGCATTTGAAATAGTTCTCTCTTGTCAATCAAACAAATTGTCTTGCAGATCTACTGGGTGTTTAGAGGATACAGAGAGAGAATTTTCAGATCTTTAGGTGCTTTTTCAGAAGGTGATCTGTGTTCTGTAGCAATATCTGAATTTGTTTTTTAAGGATGGTTCTTCCTTCAGCAGTGTTGTTGATGTACCCCTCATGCCCAGAGATTATAGGAAATAATAGTTTTTAGACATATCATTAAAATTGTCCCCATTTTGGAGAGTATTAATGAAAATCTGGCTGTGGGAATATCTTTATCTTGATGTCCCAGGATATTAAGGTAGCCTGAGTTATCAGACCAAAGGATAATATTAGGGTTAAGAATAACTATGGGGGCACCTGGCGGACTCATTTGGAAGAGTGTGTGGCTCTTGATCTCAGGGTCATGAGTTTGAGCTTCACATATACAAGTATACAGCCAGTATACAGGATAGGCTGAGAGGAGTGCTCATAATAACACATAGATGTACCTTAATGTATTAAAATTCTACTTATATAAAAAAGAAAATCGGTAAGGCCTGTAGTGAATAGCCACCTTTGTAATGCAAATACTCCCCCATCTCTAGCATGGTTTCAACTGGTGGTGTTCAACTTTAATCTCTTTATTTCTTTATAGTTCCCCATAGAAGCCCCCCTTTATGTTTTATTAATTCCCACCTCTGATTAAGATTTCATCTGAAGAAAGTGTTGTGCTACTAAAAAATTATTTTTTAAAAACACTGAACTATACACATTATATGGGACAGAATGAGGTAAAATATCATTCTCCAAAAACCTTTGAGTTAAGGATTCCCATTTGAATTATTTATCCCAATGGGAATTATCCTGTGAAAGGCAGAGTCCTTTGAAGAGTTCATCACTCTTATGACATTCCTTATGAAAAGTTCCGTGATGCTGCCAGGCACATGCCCTCTCCTTTGCATTTACCAAACTCCCCTGGGCCGTAAAGACATGAATAGTGTCTATCTATATACCACAGGTATATTTTTATAGTGTTGATGAGTTATTGGTCCCCCCCCCCCAATTATATGAGTAACTCAGGATAATTGCAGACAGTTTGAGAACATGGGTTGGTGATTTTGTACTGTCAACATACCTAATGTGGAACTCTATATCCTAGACATCTTTTCTCTGTATGTTTTAAGTTTAGTGCTGACCACTAGATGAATCTGTGTGGGATTTGGAATATGAATGTAAAATAGTTATGATTATACTCCAAAGCATGGTTGGCATATTGTGGCCCACAGGCCAGATTCAGTATGCCAACTGTTTTGGTAAATAAAGTTGTATTAGAACCCAGACACACTTGTTTATATATTGTCTTCTGCTATTTTCATGCTACAATGACAGAGCTAGGTGACTACAAACCACATGACCTGCAAAGTCTAAAATGTTTTTGCCTTATGGCCTATCAATTCTGTACCTATTAATAGATATTTCATAAATTAAAAAAAGAAATTGGCTGATCATGTCTCTCCAGGTAGGTGCAAGGTTCCATGTGCTACTGAAACTCACAAAGGCTGGTTCATCTCTTCGACGAGGATGCGCTGGAGCTCCTCCTTCAGCTTGGGATTAGATATGGTGAGAGATAGTTACGGTATGTAGTTTGTCTTTGTCAGGTTTAATTGTCATCATGTGTTCCAGGTGTCCTAAATTTTCTAAGCTATGTGTCCAGTTTTCTTTCTAACTACCATCCTTGTTGAACTGAAATGACTTCAGGCCCACCATCAGATGCCCTCCACTTTTTTTTTTTTTTTCAACCAGGAAATGGGTCTACTAGCATAGTAAAAATGATCTCAGGGTGGGATATCCCAAAGTAGTTTGGAAAATACTGCTATTTTTATAACAGATATGTAGTTTGTGAATATATAATGGGTTTATTATGGTTATTATAAGTAAAGTAATAAACACATTTAAAAAAAGAAATTTAAATAAAATTAAAAATTCAGTTACTTATCCAAAAGTCACATTTCAAGTGTGCCATAGCCACAAATGCCCACTGACTACCATATTGTACAGTGTACGTAGACCATACAGTAGGCTCTCAAAAGTGTTTTGCATTGATATCGAGGACTCTATCTATGCTGTTGACTACATTTCTCATGACAGTCTCACAACCATGTGCACTAACTGCACTAACAGTTCACTAACTCCTCTTATCTAAAAGTAATCTTCTTCCCTTCAGTTCTCCCACATCCAACCTGAGAAATAATTATTTATTTTTCAAGTATCATCTATCAATGAAATATTTTGACTCTTTCTTCTGAAAAGAATCAATTATTTCATCCTTTTTGTTCCACTGTACATCTATGGATTTTCCTTCTAGGATAATTTTTCATACTTTATTGAATTTCATACTTTATTGGAGGCCTCTGGATGGCAGGAACTGGGGCTTATTTGTCTTTGTATTTTCCATATCTGGCACAATTCTGGCATACAGAAGTCACTCAGCAGATGATGGTTTAAGTGAAAGAAGCAAAAGGATCTCTCTATTTTTATTTTTCATTTTCTTATGACATCTATTACTTCTACCCCTTGAATTTTGAATCTCAATTTCTCTTCTTTTGCATATAAACATGCTAAAGTCTTTTCTGTTTGTTAAAAAATCACATTTATGAAGCTTTCTCAGGTCATATTTAGAGGTTACACGATTGGATAGACCAATTTCCAGACATGTAGATATCTTGTTTGACAGTAGTCATAAATACAACTCTTTATTTATAATTCCAAAACCTGACATGTTCTAAAAATCAAAAGATTCCTTATAATTCACCTGGTACTACATGGTAATAAACCCTGATTTGGTATGCATAGACATGAGACTATTCGTACTCTATTGACGTTAGTTAATGTGAATTTTCAAATGGTACTTGAGTATCTGTGCCATACTACTTTTTTTTTTAAATTGGAAAACTTCTGAGTTCTGAAACACGTGTAGCCTCAAAGGCTTGGGATTGTCTGTGAACTTGTCCATCACTCTGGCTATTTATGTACAGCAAATACATAGTATGTAGATTTTTTTACAGAAACAAAAAAACAGTTCATCAAAAACAGTTCACTTTTTATATATAAAAGGAATTCTAAGGCTAGTTATTGAAGTTGCAAAACTACAACAAAATTCTGTTCGATACTTAATAAAATAAACTTTTCTCAAGATTTTGAGGGCATGCCTTACTTTTTAGTCGGATAATGAGCAGATGGCTATAAGATTTAGTTTCATCATTTTTAAAAGAGAACACACTTTTATAGAGCCAAAAATAGTTATATAGCCAACAATTGCAGAATCGTTCTGGAATTTTCTGTACTTACACCGTCTATATTCAAAGTTGCAGGATACTCTGTCTTTTTGATAGACATAATTCTACCAGGCAGAATAAAATCATCTTGAAATGATATGGCAGATACTTGACAATTCAGTCACACACAGAGGTTCACACTCTAGAAGCAATCATGGAAACTTAAAACATGATTCATGCTCAAAGACTGTGAATCTTCCCCGAATTTTGACTGCATTTCCAGTAAATAACTCTGCATTTCTTCAGCAACCATGGTTCCATTGACTACGGGGAAGTTTAGCAGTAGAAGTGAATGGAGTCTCCAGTGGACATTGGCCCAATCCACATGAACAATTTGAGTGTGAATGCACTCACTTCCTGGAACAAATCAGCAATGTTCTTACATTATCCCCTGCAGTTTCAAGTTCAGTATTGAATTACTCTATCATATCAGTAAAAAATACAAGCTGTGAACCACTGGCAGGCGAACAAGTTAGAGATCTAAGATATGTCTGTTTTCAAAAAAGTACCTGATTTGGGGAAGCAGTTCAGTGAATCTCTATCAAGTTACAGTGACCAGGTCAGTTACTAAGCTATGGTCTGGCAGCGTTAGGCCCACATGGCCACTGGGAGCTTTGGGAAGCTGGGGTTGGTATTCTGTAAACTGTTTTCTTGTAAACTGCATTTGACTCCTGCACTTGGCCTGTAGGAGGCACTAGAGAGAGACCAGGAGCCTGGGTGGAGCAGAGGGACAGGCTCCTTCCCATATATTTCCCCCCACCCCATATATTTTCTATTCCTGATTTTATGTTTTGCACCTGTCATTGTTATCCTAACAATGCTTCCTCACTCTAGAAGCAATGTATTTTTTTCCTAATAGCAACAGGTGTTTCAGTCTGCTATTTTTCTGACACTTCCCCAAACCAGCCTCACTGAACCTTGTCAGAGATAGCATCACCAGCTGACAGGTTCCTCCTTCCCAAAGTCTGGGTTCTGGATGCAGAGTCTCTTCTTTGACCTGATACCAGCTGGCCAGAGACCCAGCATCCCCAGAGACTCAGCAAGCCCACCCTCTCTGGTGCCTCTCAATCTCCAAGTTTCTTTCTTTCTTTCTTTTTAATTTAAAAATTTTTAAAAATTTTTTATAAACATATAATGCATTTTTATCCCCAGGGGCATAGGTCTGTGAATCACCAGGTTTACACACTTCACAGAACTCACCATAGCACATACCCTCCCCAATGTCCATAACTCCATCCCCCTCTCCCGACACCCCTCCCCCCAGCAACCCTCACTTTGTTTTGTGAGATTAAGAGTCACTTATGGTTTGTCTCCCTCCCGAACCCATCTTGTTTCATTTATTCTTCTCCTACCTCCTTAACCCCCCATGTTGCTTCTCCACTTTCTCATATCAGGGAGACCATATGATAATTGTCTTTCTCCCTCAATCTCCAAGTTTCTAACTTTTAACACAAATTTTAACCCCATTTCTTCCCTCCCTAACCTAGGGGTAGTAGCTGCTCCTGCTGTTACTATCTCCTTGATGCCTTCATATTCCCTCTTTGACTTTGGAGTTTTCCAATACCTGAACTACACATTCTATTTTTTTTTTTTTAAGATTTTATTTATTTCTTTGACAGAGATCACAAGTAGGCAGAGAGGCAGGCAGAGAGAGAGGAGGAAGCAGGCTCAGTGCCGAGCAGAGAGTCCAATGTGGGACTCGATCCTAGGACCCTGGAATCATGACCTGAGCTGAAGGCAGAGGCTTTAACCCACTGAGCCACCCAGGTGCCCTGAGCTAAACATTCTTTATGGTAAATCTCGCAATTCAAATAACAAGTCTGACTTTTGTCTTCTGAGTGGATGTTGGCTCATAAAGCTGATAGCCACAGGATTGCATCAAAAGAAACTCAGACATAAGATTTCAATCCATCTTCTCCTAAATACTCTTTATTTGTTAAGACCTCAAACTGAAGGCACCTCCCTGATTACTTTTCCATCAAAGCGAGTAGTGAGCCTCACGTGCTGGCCCAGAATACTAATTCTTGTGGTGAAGTTCTTCTTGTAAATGTTAATTATCTGTTATGTCATCTCAACCCTTCATTTGTAAATGCTTGGTGTAGCAAGTAAACTCATTTTTCTCATATTTAGGCTAAACTCAAATTTGTTACTGAAAAAACACTATTCCTTATTAGCTAATGTTATGCTGATATAATTAAGAACAATTTCCCCTAAAATCCCAGGTGATTCTCCTCCCCCACCCTACCATGAGGTCACATGCTGGGAACTCCTTATATAGGAAAATACCCAAAACAAAAGTTTGCATTGTGATGTTTTTGTTTGTTGTTTTGTTTTACTGTTTCAAAATCGGATTGCACCCGGACCTTTGCTCTCAAATAGGTTAACTGGGAGCTTGCTTTAGCGTTTCCAGTTTTCCTGAGGCCTAAGTTCAAATTAATACCAATATCTGTTTCTGTATATCACAATTACACTTTTAAAGATTTTATTTATTTATTTGACAGACAGAGATCACAAGTAGGCAGAGAGGCAGGCAGAGAGAGAGGGAGAGGGGGAGAAGCAGGCTCCCCGCTGAGCAGAGAGCCTGATGCCAGACTCTGGGATCATGACCTGAGCCGAAGGCAGTGGCTTAACCCGCTGAGCCACCTAGGTGCCCCACAATTATACTTTTAAATCAGTTCTTAGAATTGCTTAGTGAAGATTTAGGTGTGTGGAGAAGAACAGAGATAGCAAAGAAAACAACTCCAAAGTCTTTTGGCTTTGTGGAAGTCATGTTCTGTAAAGCTTTTTGTTTTTTATTTTTATTTATTTATTTATTTAATTTATTCTATCTTTCTTATTTTTTATTCATTTTTAATTTAGTTTTACTTTATATAAGCTATTCCTAAATGCCCTGAATTGAGAAGTAAATCAAAACAAATCTCTTGGATAATTCTTACTTGTATCACATTGTATATGTAAACACTGTTTTCCACTTGGTAAGCATAAGTAAGACGGATCCTGCCCAGACAGTTTACCGGCTTACAGGGATGCTACATAGGAGGAAAACAGAGAAGAGGCTGTTTTGCTTTTGTTTGAGATTCACAACAGCTGTTGTATTCTTCTTGACTGCTTCCAAATTTAATAAGGCCCAATAAATCTCTAAGAAAACAGCCCTGAGACACTGCTATTGTTTTTATTTTGCTGTTGAGCTCATAGTACAAGTCTCTCTCTTTGCAGCACTCTTTCTGGCTCATTTCAGAGTGACTCATGCCAGATATAAACCCCAAAACACGAGCCCGGAAAAGCACACAGGAAAAGCACATCTCTGGCAGTGGATGTCCAGTAACAGAAATCTTCACTTAAAACCCAATTCAGACTAGTAACTTGTGCAAGTCAGGTGTCTGAGATTGCTAGTCTGCCTGTCCTCAGAGCCTTAAATGCCCTTTCCAAACCATTGCTTCAAATTCCTGACTATTGTTCTCTTATAAACCATTTGCAGGAAAAATATCATCAGAAGCTCATGTAATTTCCTGGTCGGCAAAATGCACCCTAGCCTCCTTCTTTGGGATCACTGTCATGGAGATTACACACCCAGTGTAGGAAGCCGAAAGGAGCATACTACTGATGCGAGTAATATATTTTCAATTTTTAATGAAGTGTTACTTGTCTGCTACATTATCTGTTTTAGGTTCCAGGCTGTGTGCCAGTGATAAACTGCATAGCTCAACATCTTATCTATTTTTAAGAGACCAGTCTTTAAAGGTAAATTCCCTGTTTTCCTCAGTGAACCGATCCAGTGTTTGGCTACCATTATACGCTTTAAAAGTGTACGTGATGTGATTTTCTTGATATGTGTGAGGACGGGGGACTTAAATATATTTCTGTTCCATCTTTCATGCAATAATTGAAGTGATATGCACAACTGATTGTACACAACTGAGGCCAGTCTTCTAATGAGCTAGAGGCTCGTGGGATTTCTGCCTCAGGTGGGCGACAATTAAACACGTTATAAAAGTAAGTTTGGCTGCTGGGTAAGCGGGTTGAAGGAAGGAGAGCCATCTTCTGTGCTGTAAGTTACTTGTGAGTAAGCGCTAGCTACCTTCAGATAAGCCAGAGTAAGTCCTCCAACTAAAGCTAGGCCTAAAAGAAACCCACATCCTCTGCAAGGGTGGTAGAGAATGAAGACCAGTGTCTTCACTGGCTTTTGGATGGAAGAATAGGCTGAGGGGAAGGAAGAAGACTCTGAGCCAGTCTGTTCTTAAGAATCAGACTAATAAGGAACTTTCACAGGCGCCTGCAAATGTAATGAACAGGGACAGACCTCAGCAGATCTCTTTCCTGAGGAGGCACACAAGGTCGCTGCATCCAGTTTTGAAACGACTTGTTGAAAGGTGAGTGGGGTATTTCTTGAGTAGATATCGGAGATTTGCTGGAGAGCCCAGTGAAATTTATAAAACTCACGGGCTACTGGCCAGTTTGACTGATTAAATGATACTGTGAGAACTTTTCTCATTGATTCCTTTGGCAAGTCAGAAGTCCTGTTAAAAAGCTAAAGGTTAGGAGGAGGCAGGCTGTACCATAATTTCTCTTTTTGTTGATTTTTATGCTGTGACTTTGGAAAATAAACAAGAGGGTTTAAGACGTGAGAATGTGGTAGATCTGCACCCTCACGTAGGGTACCAAACAATAGAATTAGAAATAGATTTAGTTCTAAGTGAAATAATTTTATAAACTGGAATTTGAGGGGATGGCATTAATGAAGAAAGAGAAGTAGGTAAATTTGTGAAACTTGCTGTGTGGTTGACATTGGTTATATCATGAATTAATAAAGGACTGAGTAGTGTTTCACAGAAGAATAAAAAAAGGAATGAAAAAGAGCTGCACCAAGAGGTTCAAATAGGTCTTATGTCAATATACAATAGAAGATACAAGATGTGCTTTATTTTTTTAATTTTAAGATTTTAATCATTTATTTGACAGAGAGAGACACAGCTAGAGAGGGAACAAAAGGAGGTAGAGTGGGAGAGAGAGAAGCAGGCTTCCCTCGGAGGAGGGAGCCTGATGAGGGGCTCAATCCCAGGACACTGAGATCATGACCCGAGCTGAAGGCAGATGGTTAATGACTGAGCCACCCAGGCGCCCCTCAAAGTGTGCTTTAAGTTTGACAGGTAAATATTCTCATAAAGGGGGTACCACTGATTCTTGAAGTTGGGACAGATAACCTATAAACATTGGCTTTAAATAAGACATTGCCTAAGAAGTAAATGAAATAAACAGGAAAAGGGGATGTTAAAAAAAGAAAATACAAAATTTTCTAGAATAAATCTGTAGAGCCCTCCTAGACCTATTTGAATAATAATAAAAATAGAGAAAGCCATAAGGTTGAAAAAATCCTATACATTTTCGGTGTAATGGGATTCTGTTCTAATGTAAAATCTCAACTGTAGTATCAGTGGAAAGATGCCAACATTCAGACATGTGTTGAAGCCCCATTCTGCCTCAAACAAAATATCTGATAAATTATTGCCTTGCTTAGTTGGTGATTTGTTTTTTACTCAGAGATGAAAACAACCAGTACAGCTGATGTTCTAGATCAGTGGTGGGAGAGGATTTGCCTTTGCAAAATCCCCCCCCACAAACGTCCCCCACCAAACACTCCTTGTTGAGGGAGGGGAGCAGATTCAGATACATTTTTCACATCTGCCTTAGATTTGCTTCTAATTGATACGGAGCCATAGATCATTAAAGCATTGCTAACAGTTGTTAAAGAACATGTAGTTACAGAATTAAACCTAGTTTTAGGTGAAGTAGTACTAGATATTAGGAAAATAGATTTTGAAAAGTTAAGAAGGGTGGATACTCAATGATTGTTGAGCAATTGTTCTGGTCTTGGCACTGGGCTAGACACATGATTAAACAAAAACTATCTACTATTAAGTCACAAGGATTACATTGCAACATATTACTATCAAGTTACAAAGTGGGGGTGGGGGATGAAAATTCAGAGATTAGATCACTTGCTCCAGCTCCTACAGGCAGCCAAAGCAGCGCTATAATCTGAACTCCTCAGTCCAGCTCCAAAGCCCAGGCTTTATGGGTGTGACCTGTGACCTGAAAACCTTGCAAGTCTAACCACCTTTTGAAAAGCCTCTACAATAACTAAATCCTCGTAGTGGTACAGGACCTCTCAGAGGAGTTCAGATTTAAAAGGTCCACCTGCAAAAGATGCAAGGTGGGCATTCGCAAGGGTGGAATAATCTAAAGATTTTCCAAATTAAGAGGACTTTATTGACCATGTTTTAAACATGAGAGAGAGAATGAAAGAGCAATTCATTACTGTTGAGGAAAGATAATATCAAATCACAAGGCGGCAACAGCCTTCTCCTCCTCTGCCTTCTGTATTCTTCCCCATATTTCCAGGTATAAACAATAGGAATCTAGTATGCAAATATCCAAGAACTGTAAAAAGTTTGCATTCCATTACCCCCTCCTACTGCTCAATCTTTAATAGCATTTGTAATCTCTTCTGTCATCAGAGGTTTTTTTCAATCTTAATTTACCTTTTCACGTTTCCATTGTGCTCAGTCAGACACCGTCTCTAATTAACTACCTAAGAAAAGTTACTGTGCACCCACAAAGAGATCCACAATTGGTTTAATTAGAACCCAAAAAAGCCCCCACTATTAAAATTAAAGTTTCATCCTGTGCCTCTGTGCATATATAAGCCTTTTATGTATGGAAAATGCTTGCATTTCGTCCTTTTACACACACTGGCTGTAAATTATGAGTTTTATCATTCTCAGCATGAGGTCAGTTGAAATGTTCAGTGTATTATTTCTACTAATTACCTTGGCTGTTCCTTATTTCTGTCAGTCTTAGCATCCAGTAACCAGTGGTTGTTGACAAGTAAAAACTAGAAGTTCTCGTTAGCAGCGTTAGAATCGTAGCTGAGATCAGTATTGCTATTATCGAGGGAGAATGTCTCTTCTTGGTATAGCTCTTTCTACTTGTTTATTTGTTTAAATCATTTCCTATTTCCAATGTCTGGAATTAGAAAATGATGGAAAAGCTGTAAGGTTACCTCTCAGCTTGAGCCTAAACCTATTCTTCAGCTGTTCTTGAGTGTGCCAGAATGCAGTGTCTTTCCCAAGCCAAGCCCTAGTGTGTTTCCCTGGGTAACTCTATGGGCTCCCAAGAGTCTTGTTTCACCTGCTACATTACAGAGCTGAGTCCCTTCACTGGCCATCTGTACCCTTTCCAGTGGAGCTTTCCTTCTCTAGGCATCTTTCTGGACCAAGCCTGTGCTGACTGGTGAGAACCGAGTGTTAAATTTTCAGGAATTTTGTGTGCTGTTGATGTCCTGCAGGAACTTGAAATGGACTATGGTTAGAATATTTACACCACTGAAATCAGTGAATGCTAGAAATCAGCAAACGTTAAAATCAGGGCTCGAAGAGCTCGTTGTTAAAACTGACCGGCACACCAGTGGTGGTAGGCAATAGTTCCTTACAATTGCACTCAGGGCTAATTGGAAGGATCATTTGACAACCCAGAGAACAAATTTTCTTGTTCCTTATTTCTGAAAATAGCAAGTAGCTTCACTAATGCAACTGAAAATCTTTTAGGAAAAAATTTCCTTTCCCCCACTATTAATCTCTCTCTGTTCCCAACCCTCATTTCCAGTCTTTTTTTTTTTTGTATTTGCACCAGGTCAGAAATGCTCCAAGTTGGATTTTGTGTGTGTGTGTGTGTGTGTGTCTGTGTGTGATATCTTACTAGATGGTGTTTGTGCTCTCTGTGTGGTTTCTATCACGTGCCAAATGTGGAGCTTTGTATATAATAAGTCTTTAAAAACTTCACTGCTACACTAACATAAAAGCCAAACAGTTACCATTCAAATCTAGAGAGACCTCTGAACTCAGGTTGACTCTTTTTCTCAAATCTGCGGAATCATTTTACAAAGGCAAATATAGTAAGAGAAGTCTTGGTGTCAGAAGAGGAGTCTGAGCGCCGTACATTCCGTCCTGGTTGGTAAGGTGCAGGCTGGGCAACACTTGCTCCTTGCATTTCCTTCCCTGTAGAGGGAGCTCCACTAGGGCAACTCTTCTGATTTTTTCTAACTCCCAGGCATACTACTGTCTAGGAGAATGCAGTGGCTTATTTTGTTCTTGAGTGTCAAAATGCCAGTTATTTCTTCCTCTTTGTACAATCCAGTTGCCAAGGAATAAGACATTTTGGTTTCTCTTCCATGCTCTATATTTTACATGATGTGCACTCCAATTCCGTAGTCTGAGAATGATAGGAACATCTGCTTTTAGAGTTCTATATTAGGAAGCCCTTGGTTCTTACAAACCTAGACCATGTTCTTTAACTCAATCTTAGTAATAAAGATAACATTCTGGCTTCTATTTTTAGACTCCTTTGTCTTCATTAATGGTTCAGAACTAAGGAAATGAGGAGTGCGATTTGTTGGGTCCCTTCAAAAACAAAACTGATGTGATTTTGGAAAAGTCACTTAAGTTTTGTTTCTCAATTAGTTAAAAAAAAAAAAAAGAGGAAAGTTAATGATGTGGTAGGGTTCCCTGATTCGGCAAACATTGAATACCTGTTACATTTAGTAAATGCCTGATGTGTGTCAAGCATTACCTAAGGTACTAGGAATATCCTGTCCCAGGCAATATAAGGGCAGTTATAGACATGCAAAAAATCTACTTGCAGAGAGTTCATAATCTAGGAATGAGCTATAATATACTCTAAGTGCCATAGGAAGAGCATGAAGAGAGAGGGCCTAACTCTAATTTGAATTCAAGAAGAGGAAAGAGATGTTTTTTCTTAAGTAAACTCCCAGCAACAAATGTTTTACCAAATTGATTTTTCTTTTAATTCCTATTCAGTTTATGGGAAATATGTTAATGAACTAGAAAGGGAGGAAAATTAGCTGGAGAACCTATGTACTGATTATTGAAAAAAAAATCGAGTTGACCATAGTAACATTTTCCAAATATTAGTTTGGAAGGACTGCCATTTAGCAGAATATCTCAGTCTTACAAGTAGCTGAAACAACAGAAATGTGTTTCTCATGATTTTGTAGGCTGGAAGTTCAAGATGAAGGTATTGGCAGGTGGGTTTCTTCTGAAGTCTCTCTCCTTGTTTGTAGATGGTCATCATCTCCCTGTATCTTCACATGGTCTCCCCTCTGGATGATTGTGCCCTAATCTTCTCTTATCTTCTTATAAGGATGCCAGTCATACTGAATTAGAACTTTCCCTAATGACCTTATTTACTTGTTTTATTCTTCAGAGACCCTATCTCCAAGAGTCACATTCTGAGTTCTTGGGGGTAAGGACTTCAATGTAAGAATACCGGGGGGACGCAGTGTTTAGTCTGTAACAGCAACCTTGCATGAAAACTTCTCTAGCAGTAGCGAGAAACCTAGTCATAATCTTGAGAATCAAACATTCTCTAGCACCCTTTTCCAGATGTTAGTGATTTGCCCAATTGTCCTTAGTAAGTACATCTTTTTCCTCACCTAAAATTCTGTCTTTTCTGTATGACCTACTGGTTATACTGGCCTCTTTCAGATGATTATTATGTGTGGAACTGTATAATTAAGAAATGGTTAAAATTTGCTGACTTATTAAAATTCTCCTGTTACTTTTTATTGGAAGAATTATGTCTAAGAGACCTTAGGATAGCACGTATTTCTTTATCTCTTGTTTACTTTTTCTTCTTCTTTTTTTTTTTTTCATTCTAATACTTAGAATTACCTTGGGGACAAAATGGGGGAATTGGAGATCAGTCAAGAAGAGTTGAATTCATGCAACTGTTTGCATCCAGCTGAGTTCTCTGTTTATGTATTTTTCAGGAAATTCTAGAAACTGTTAAAAGAGAGTGCTGCAAAAATGGAAAGTTTTTAGCAGATAATTTGCTTTGGGTAAGAGACCTTGTTGGAAAGCTCTCTTGAATCTGAAATTACCTTAACTTGAGCATAGAGCTTAAACCATGTTAGAAATCCACTGATGAGAAATTTGCCGTATCCTTTGCCATCTGTGCTATGCCCACAGATGAGACTGGAATTTTACCATCAGCCCTTGCAATATGTATTGAGTATAGAACAAATTCCTACCCCCTTCCCCCACACCTTGTGCTTTGTCATTCTGACTCTTCAACACATTTTATTTTTCTGTCTTTATTCTAAAATGTATTTTATCTTGTTATTCTTTCAATTTTATTTTCTTATTTTGTATTTCAATAGATTTCCATTTAAAGTTCTGGAGAGTTTTAAGGAAAATAGTTGTGACAGAAACCTAAGGAAAGAGATTTCCAAATTAAATACACTCTGTTTCACGGGCAAATGAGACCAAACCAGCAATTCATTTGGAGACCCATATAGTAAGTTGTTCATACTTGACCAGGTGAAAATCTCTAATAGAGAATATCTTAGACTTAATAAAAAAATGAAGATTTTGTTTTTCCTTTAATCTTGATATTATTAAAGGGTCGAGTTCTTTGAATTTGGAGAACCAATCATTGTATGTCAGTTTCATGAGACCCAGTTTTTTAAAAGAATTTAAATGTTACAACCACATCAATTGATTTTATTTTTATTTTATTTTTATTATGTTCAGTTAGCCAGCATATAGTACATCATTAGTTTTTTGATGTAGTGTTCAGCGATTCATTAGCTGTGTTTAACATCCAGTGCTCATCACAACACATGTCCTCCTTAATACCTATAACCCTCAGTTTGTTTCCTGGAATCCAGAGTCTCTCATGGTTTGTCTCCCTTGCTGATTTCTTCATTCAGTTTCCCATTCAGTTTTCCCTCCTTCCCCTGTGGTCCTTTGTGCTATTCCTTATAATCCACCTATGAGCGAAACCATGTGATAACTGTCTTTATCTGCTTGAGTTATTTCACTTAGCATAATTCCCTCCAGTTCCATCCATGTCAGTGCAAATGGTGGGTATTCATCCTTTCTGACGGCTGAGTAATACTCCATTGTATATTTGATTTTTTTAAAAAAAGATTCTACTTACATACTTGTCAGAGAGAGAGTGAGAGAGAGAGAGCACAAGAGCAGGGGGAGTAAGCAAGGGGAACAGCAGGCAGAGGGAGAAGTAGGCTCCCATAAACCCAATTCCGGACTTGATCCCAGGACCCTGGGATCATGACGAGAGCCAAAGGCAGATGCTTAACTGACTGAGCCACCCAGGTGTCCCTGATGTGATTTTCTTTTTTTCCCCCCGATTAAATGGCCTTACTGAATTTCAACAGCTTTACTCTACCTATGTAATGTAACTAATTTTGGAACTAGCGAATTAATAAAAGTAGTTGATAGACAAGTTTATTTTTCTATTTCCCATTTCAGGTTATTTTCTTTTTCACCCTAATCTCTGAAGAGGAGAGTTGATGATAAATTAACAAAAACTAGAAGGATGATTCTATACTTATTACTCCCCTTTCTCTAGAAAAATATCTTTTAAATCCTATCCATAATACTGACAATAAAAATAATAGTAATATGTTGATATCTGGCATTTATTGTGAATTTATTGCCTGCACTATAACCTCATTTAAACTTGACATTGGAAATGTACTATTATTATACTAATTTAACAAAAAACTCAAACTAAAACATAAAGACCTGGGAATTATTGGCAATACCAAATACTCTTTCTATGAGCAGTCTCTTACCATTTTTCACCCTTCTAATAGCCAATAGACATATCTAACATGGATTATCTGTTCATTTGAAAAGGAAATTTTTGATTTAATGCAAAAACAAATTACTGTCTCAAAAACTCTACTTCTCTGAAACTTTTTTTCCAATAAATATTTAAGGAAAGGTATTTTATACCATTTTATAAAAATGTAAATTGACTTAGAAAAAATTAATATATTTCTCAAATGCAGGTAATAAGGGAAATGGGAATTAGGTATTCTAGAAGAAGAGAGAAATTGTGTTAGAATATTAAAATTTTAATAATGTTCTGCTCCTTGCCACAGATGTAGTACTTATGTTTGAATCTTGGAATAAGCCTGGGGAGTTTTATTTCAAATTGGAAGAGATTTTCTTTTAGCTTGAGCTTTCTTATTTTCTAGACTTCACCTGTTTTGTTTATCTGATTCTGTTTTTATTCTTTGTCTTTTCTTTGATTCTTGCTTTCTCTTTCATTTTCTTAGCTCTTTTCTCAGAAGATTTCCTTTCAGAATATAGGCATATTTCTAAGAAAATGTCTTAGGGAATGGGCTCCCCAGAGCTCAGGTCTCAAGAAATGAAAGGGTTCAATATAAATAAAACAAGGAATTGGCTCCAGACCTGGTTGAAAATCCTGAAAGAGATACTAGATTGTTGGCTTGCTATTTTCTAATTTCTTCATACCAATTAACACTTCATTTGCGTGAAAGTATTGGCAGTCTATGGGAATGTGAGGGTAATTAAGATTTTAAGACAACTGAGTGTTAACATTTACTGTTGGGTTTGAATAGCCCAACTCCAGAAACTTTCCTTAAAATACTTCAGGCCCCCAAATATAGCAGTCTGTCCACGTTATCGAGATATATCATGGAGAAACCTAGACCAGCACATTCGTCTTATACAGAAGTGACAGTACATGTCAAGATATTATTGAAGTTCTCCCCGAGCGGAGAAGTTTCAAATAAAACAACGCCTAAAACTTTCCTGTTATTCGGATGTTTTCCAATAACTACATAACTAATAGGTAACTTCTAATGGATTATTTATTGTGATTTCAGACCTGCAACAAACTTGAAAAATAAAGTGATCAGCCTATTTACACTCATAGTGCTGTGACCACAAAAAGATGCTTCTAACTGTAAGGTTTTCTCAAAGTAGCACAGTTTCAATATTAATGGGAAAGGTGAATTAGCTAAGGTAAAGCCTCTGACTTTGGACCGCTGATGTTCATGGCTGAATATGATTTTTTGAGTTATGACAACTGCTGCCACCTAAGGAGAGGCCCACAAGGTGAGGATGGTTTCTTTCTCAGACTTCTGACAAATTTTTCCTCACTAATTCAAAATGGCCTCTAACATAGACAAGCGCTTACATTGGTTCCCCTTTATTATAGGCATTAGGAAAGTTCCAGAACTTGATATATAGGCAAGATTTAATGGAAAATATTTTCTGTTTTTGAAGGTTTTGTAGTTGTTGATTACTGAGGACCATCTCCTTGAGAATCTTTGGACTTTGTGATCTAGGGTCAATTTTATTTCTCTTTGTTGTGGCTTATGTTCTTCTTTTTGAAACAGAAATAAAATCTCTGTGTGTCTGATTTAACTGATGTATTATTTTATTTTTTAAAAATGTTTTATTTGCTAGAGCACAAATCTGCAGAGGGAGAGGGAGAAGCAGACTCCCTGCTGAGCGAGGAGCCCGATGTGATGCTCCATCCCAGGACCCTGGGATTGTGATCTGAGCCAAAGGCAGATGTTTAACCAACAGAGCCACCCAGGCACCCTGGGTAACTGTATTTTTGCTTACCACATGAGTCTTGGCCAGGCAGTGGTCTTCTACCCACAGATGTTGTGTTGTTTTTTGGCGGTTTTCCAGTCTCCTTCAGTGGTTTCTTCAGACCTAAAACATTGTGGCTTTAAAGGCTCTACTACTTACTTTCTTTTTTCACTTCAGAACCTGAGATTTTTACTTGTTTGTCCTCTATGTTCTATTCACAAGCTTATGGTATTTGTGACCTCTTATGGAAAGATGAGTTTGTTTGTTTGTTTGTTTTTTACTGCATTCTACTCTTTCCGGAAAGGTTGTAGTGTCTCAACTCTGCCTAAACAATCTGGATTTAAATATTTAGTGAAAAATATTTTGTAAACAATCTTTCAGTAGCTATAACCAAAGCTGCTTGAATTTAAGGAAGTAGATACTATCTCAAAAATGGTAAAATATGTTTATATTTGTATCTGTGTCTATACATACAAATGTCAATAAGTATATATAATAAATATATGTTTATTCATATTTTCTTTAAGCCTGAAAAATTCCAAGATAAAGTTATAAGTCTTTCTGGGCATTAGTATTACCTGGTTGATCTTCTTTGCTTACTTCCATAAATTTTTAGGACCTCTACTTGTCTGGATGCCTCTAATGAGATTGTTTCTCTACTATGGTGAATGTTCTAAGAAGATGTTACTCCACAGAAATGGTTATAGATACCGTTGTTTATCAGTGACAATATTTATCCAAGTACTTGGCCCTAAATCATTGTTCTGGAGAATATTATGGTCACTCCCTCCCTCTCTGCATCCCTGTTGCCACCTAGAATCTTTCTGATCTAACTATTCCCACATCTTTATCCTTGGATTGTTTATAGCACAAAGACAACTGTGTGGTTTTTAATTTGCCAAATACTTATTCAGCCTAAATAAGTAGTCTGGAATGTTGAATAGCCTATTTAAATGCTTCTGCAAATTTGTCTTATTTTTCCTACCTATAGTCAAACATAGATTATGGGAATAACAAATCAGCTTAGTTTGGGGGAATTCTCTTTACTGGATTATCAAGAGTATTGGATAAAATGATGCAAGCATTGACACATGCCTAAGTGTTTACAGAAAAATATTGTGTGGTTTTTAAAATATTTGATAAAACATGTTGAAATATAATACACTGGCACAATAGAATGGATTGGAATTTTTTTAAATTGTTACTTAAGATCATTTTGGAATGATAGCTCATTGTGTAAAAGTCTTGTGATTCAAAAATATAATAACAATGACAGAGTATAATTTGAGATATATTAATGACTGAGAATCCTTGCCTTTTGCAAAATGTTAGGTAGGAATAGAAATGTTAAATGGGGTTTGACCGAGTAAGTTATTTAGACTATGAAAAGGAAAGTGATATATACAAACTCAGAAGTGCTATAATTTGAAAAGAATTGGAATAGGCATCTCATAAAATACTTTGCCAATTCACTCCTTAACGAAGCATAAAAACAACCAAATTCATTGTCTTATTCTAAATATTTTGAGTTCCTCAAGCAAAATGGACACTTCAGTGGCTACTGGTGTTATAACATTCTTTTCCTTAAATGGGGGGGGGTGTTATCCATTAATTAAACAAGTCATTTTTGAATATTTTATTGAGCACCTATCATACTGATGAGTGCTCGTCTAAGGCTGAGGTTTTTACAGACTAGAAACCTAGATAGTAATAGAGCTTGAAGGAATCTTGGGAGATTGCACTTAAGTAAAACGTTTTTAATAAATGAGAAAATAAAACTAATGTCCAAACATAGATGTGAAAGAGCTTACAAGCTACATCGGTTAAAAAAAAAAAAAAAAAAAGAAGAAGAAGAAAAAAGACTTGTATTTATGAAGAATTATATAAAAAAGTTAAGCTAGTCTACCACAGTGGTGAAAATAGAAACTTTTTTTTTTTTTTTCTTAAGACCGCACACATATATGCAGGGGCTAGGGGTAGAGGGAGAGGAAGAGTCCAAACCAGGCTCCATACCCAGCATGGATATTATGGGGCTCCATCTCACAACTCTGGGATCATGATCTGAGCCAAAATCAAGAGTCCCATGTAAAACCAACTGAGCCACCCAGTTGCCCCAAAAGTAGGGACTTGTGAATTGAACTTGTCTACTTACTAGCTGTGTAACCTTTGGCGGTATACTTAACTACCTCAGGGCTTCAGTTTCATTATCTGTAAAGACCATATCTTGCAGAATTGGTTTGAGACTTAGATATGATCATGTTTTTAGAATGTTTAGATACATCTTGCCTGTGGTGGGTGCTTAACAAATGGTGTTGTCATTACTACTGAGCTAATGCTATCTTGGAATGCCATACTAGTATGATAGATACCAGCCGCCATAGGCAATAGGAGTCCAGGGAGGCAGTGTCCAAGAGAACTCAATCTTTTCCCCTTGTTCTCTCTTCCCTTTTGTTTCTTCCTTCTCACCCCTTTATTAAATTAAATGACACCATATAATTACTAAAAACACACTTTCGGGGCACCTAGGTGGCTCAGTTGATTGAGTGTCTGCCTTTCAGCACAGGTCATGATCCCCGGGTCCTGGCATCGAGCCCTGCACTGGGCTTCCTGCTCAGGGAAGGGCAGGGGACCTGCTTCTCCCTCTCCCTCTGCTGCTCCCCTTGCTTGTGCTCTCATCAAATAAAATCTTAAAACAGACAAATCCACACTTTCCTTTCATCTTCTATCCCATTAGTGTCCTCTGTATTGCCACCATAAACACATATCCACTAAATGTTTACTACGATAGAGGCACAAACTCTCAGGGTATGGCAACAATTTCTTTATAGATGATAATGGTTTAGCCACATTGGCTTAGTCTTTTTGAACAATAGCATGATGATTCAGATCTTCAATTACAAGTGGCTGTCACTTCCCTTTCAGATAAGCTTGAGTTTCTCTGACGTTAGTGTTTTTTTACAAAAAATTGTTTTGAACTAAGTAGTTGCAAAATTAATTTCCCAGCAGGCTTTATTTTCTGAGGACCAGGGAAAGCCATTGCACTATAGAGATGGAAATAAGATCAGTGCTCAGAAACTCTATCCCTGCCGCAGGGCCACAAGGTAATGTCGTGCTCATTTCGGATAGTGACGTGGAAATTCTTTTAACACCATTCTTCTCATTGTATTTCATTTTTCTATCTGTAGGACCAATCCCTTGCCACTCTTTTTGCTGGAGGTTTTGATTGCCTTGCTATATTATTTTTCAATCTTTTTACATATTTATTGTTCCCTAAACCTAGATGTTGATTTTCTTTCATATTTGATTTAATTTATTCTGTGAGTTTGTGTTCAATTTATGGATTTTGAGATAAATCTCTCTCATTGGTTCTTTACATTATAGACTGCATAAAATTTGATTTATAAAAGTTTACTTTGTTTTTGATATAAAAGCAGATATCACATTTGATTTGGCCTCAGTCTCATGGGGTTATTAAGAAGGGGAAATCTTTTTGATACTAGTAAAATTAGCCCTTTTGATTTTCAGTTAAAGCAAAGAAGAGGGAAATTGACATTTGCCTGAGTTTGATATTTGAGCTCTGATCTTTGATTATTTTAAATGTTTATGTAAATCTGAGTCCTGTCTAAGCAGTCTACCATTAGCAGGATTTTAAAAAATCAGCAGTCACAGCAGACCCTGATGTTTTAAAAATTAAGGCCACTTCTATACTTTCTAAGAATTGTATTTTATAAAGGTAAGAATAGTTGTAATCAAACAATTTCACTTTGGAGTCTGTAAGATTTTCATAAATGAGTTAGGACCTATTCTTGTACTGGTTCAGGGCACCCATCTTTTGCCTGTGAGGGCCTTCCAAAATAAATGTTGTAAGATATACATAGGTATTAGTTAGCTTCAGACCTAATGCATATTTACAGGAACTGCCCAGAAAACAGCAATTAGTCTTTAAGATATCTGTGGATATATTTTATTATAATTATTTAGTATCATAATTGAGTTTATTTTTCACCTGGATTTTTGCACTGCTTAGCAAAATTCATTTTATCAGTTTCAGGCTTTTTTTGTTAACAATTTCTATGTTGTCCAGAGAGGCCCCCACGCCCTAGTGTTTTATCTGGTTTATTTCTTGAGGTTTCAATGATGCAGAGACTTGCTGCCTTCTTTCTAGACAATTTTTAAAAATGTGACTTGCATTATTTTCAAAAGATCTCTGCTTAGAGCAATGGAGGAATAAGTGGTATCAAATGAAGCCTTCTACCAAAACAACTAAAAAAGATAAAACACAAAGAAAAAAAAACACCAATATAAAATAATCCTATTGGAGCTATAATTGTTAAAGAAATTGAGTTCATAGGTGTAAAACTCTAGAACAACTCCAGTTTATCTGAGTTTGGCAACATTGTTTGCAAACCCAGCCAGAAGCTATGCTTCTGACTTGTCCAGCCTCCTCAGGATTCTCTGGGATGGGGCAGTTGGTGGCAGAGTGCCAGGGCTTAGCTTTTTATTTCATGAGTTAGTGGATTAGATCATTAAATCCTGAATTGATCGTTCAGTAAAAATACCCAAAACTGGACAAAACAGTGAAAAACAAACAAAAAACAACTAAAACATTACAGGTGATGATCTCTAATGAACATAGCTCAAAAATACTCAATAAGATATTAGCAAATCAAAGTCAGCAATTAAAAAATTATATGCCACAACCAAATGCAAAGCTAGTTCAATATTAAAAAAAAAAAAATAAGTCCTTGTGATCCATCACATCAATAGGCTAGAGTCATATGATTGTATCAATACCGGAAAAACTTTTGATAAAATTCCTCACTCATTGATGATTGAATCTCTCCACGAACCTAGGAATAGAAAAAAACCCTAAATTTGATGAAATCATCTTTAAAACACCTGCAGCTAACATACCCAATGGTGAAAAGCTGAATGATACACCCCTAAAATCTGAAACAAGGCAAGATTTCTACCCTTACTACTCTGATTCAACGTAGTATTGGATATTCTAGCCAGCACAATAAAGCAAGAAAAGGAAATAAGACCCACAAATTGGAAAGTTAGAAACAATGCTATCTCTATGAGCAGATGACATGTCTATGTAGAAAATTGTGAGAAACTTAGTCCTCCAAAACTCCTAGAACTATGTGAGTTCAACAAATGCCAGGATACAAGATCAATTAAAAAAAAAAACTGCATTTCTATATATTAGCAATAAGCACATGAAAATGGAAATTAAAATACCATTTACAATTAAATGGTGAAATATTTGATATAAATATGATAAACCAGGTACAGGAATTATATGCCAAAAACTATAAAATGTTTATGGAAAAATTTTTTTTAAAGAACTAAGTAAATGGAGACACATACAGTGGTTGTAGATTGGAAGAATGAACATAGTAAATACGTCAGTTCTCCCCAAGTTAGTTGATCTACAAGTTTCATGCAACTTTTATTAAATTTCTAGTGGATTTTTGTGGATACTGGCAAGCTTCTTCCAAAATTTATTTGGAAAGGCAACAGGCATTATAATAGCTAAACAATTTTGGAAAAGTGGTAGAAATTGCTATGTCTACTAAAGGAAACAGTAATCAAGACAAGAAATTCTGAAAGTCTATTTTATATCATGGTAACTCTAGTTAATACTGTGTTGTATACATACTATATTGAAATTTGCTAAGTAGATCTTAAAGGTATGTGTGTGTATGTATGTGTGTTTTGTGAGAACGTACGTGAGATGACAGATATGTGATAATTTGCTTGTGGCAATCATTTTGCAAAGTATATGAAATGACTGTTATATACTTAAAATATATGCAATTTATCAAAAATAAAAATTAAGAAATGTAAACCTTAAAAGACTATAGAACTTGTTGAGCGGAAGACCAACCAATCAAAGGAATAGAATAGAGAACCCAGAAACAAACCCACAAAAGTATAGGACAATAAATTGAACTTCATCAAAGACCAATTTTTGTCCTCTAAAATACCTTAAGATAAAAAGACAAAGCACAAACTTAGAGGAAATATCTGGCAAAGAAATCATGTCTACAATACATAAAAAATGACAAAACCATAAACAACAAAACTGGAAAATGGGAAACACCAGGAAGGTACAGGTTATCAAAGACCAATGGATAACAAGCACATGAAAATATATTCAGGATCATTAGTCTTTAAGAAATGCGAATGGAAACCACAATGAGATATCACTATGTGGCTATTAGGACAGCTAAAATTAAGACAATCCAAATGCTGGGATGCAAGAAACTGGATCTTTCGTATCTTGCTAGTGGTAATGTAAAATGGGATAGTTTCTCTGGAAAATATCTTAGTAATTTCTTTAAAAACTGAATATACTCTTCTCATAGAACCTAGTAATCATAAACTTGGACATTTATCCCAGAAAGATGAAAAATTACATCCAGATGAAAACCTGTACTTGAATGTTTATAGAAACTGTATTTGTAATGATCTCAAAATGGAAACAACGTTATTGTCCTTCAATGGGTGAAGGGTTAAAAGAACATTACTCAGCACTGAAAAGGAACACAATTTTGAAACATATACCAAATTGGGTGGATAACAAGGGTATTATGCTTTGGGGAAAGAGCCAGTATCAAAAAGTTACCTACTACAAGGTAATAAACACCAAATTGTAGAGGAATGAAGGAAGTGTGGCAGGTTATTATGACTTTGAGAATCTGACCAATAAGAAGAAAAATACCAATTTGAATGATTTCTTGAATTTGCCGTCTTTCATTCGATTTATACCATTGTTATAACTAATAAGAGAATCAATATATTGTACACATGGATACAATTATTTTTAAGATGTGTCTTTTCTTCTTTAAGTAAGCCTGAAATATATGACTGAACTAACATCCTTCATAGTTAAAATGGTTTTGTGAGTCACAAATTCTATGCCATAGTGAAGAAACCAGTCTGCAGTTTTGTTTACAATATTCTCTCTTATTTAGAAGAGTCAGTAAAATGGGAGACATTTTATTTATTATTCTAGGCTCAGGAAGGAAGGGAAAAGAAAAAAATAAAGATTTGTTAAAAGCCTGGGAGTAGTTTCTTCTATTATTCTCTATCACAGCACCCATTTATTTTCTTATAATATCATTCCTATTCTGCAATTTTTATTTTACATCTGTTTGCTTACTTATTTGCTTACTTATATTCTGTTTGCCTGCTGGTCCATCAGAATGCAAATTCCATGAACACTCAACTACTATTACTGGGGTCTATGCCCTTACATTATCCCTGTGTAGATGCGGGAAAATAATTTTCCTTTTACCCTCCTAGGTTATTGGCTGGGACCCTCCTGTAATAAATAGACAATTTTTTTTTTGTTTTTGTTTTTTCCCTTGTTCATCTAAAAATGTATGTCCTGTATACATGGGGGAGACCCAGGAAAACTGAGTAACTCCCCAAAATGGCCCAAGCTAGCACCTTAAATACTATCTTCAGCTACAGACAAAAAAAGATGTTGATAGAGGGTGAGAATGCCAGTTATGAGAGGTTACTGGGAAAAGCACAGTAAATAAGGGTAATGTTATGTAGATTTAAGTCTTTCTCCACTTAGGAGTTTCTAGAGACAGAACCCTCCCCGTCTTGAGAAAGAGATGCCCTTACAAGGGGAAATTTCCCTTATAAACCCAAAGGTCTCTTACAAAAGGGTAACTTCTACTTGGTTTTCAAAGCTTCTCCTGTGTCTGCTGTTTCTTAAATAAAATAAAATAATCCTTATGCCCAAAAGACCGATTTTTGGGGTGAAAAATTATGTTCCCCTTCACCTGCTCCACATCAGACTCTATGTATCAGTACATATTTATGTATGCAGAAATGAATGCATAAAATATTTGATACTATGTTTTAAAAATCTAACTTAAGTGAAAAAAATTTACTGACATTTATAAGGGAAGAAGTTATTTAGGTAATACTGAGTATCTGTACGTACCAGGCATTACTCTAATTGTTTATAATACTTATCATTGGGGGAAAATTGCAATCCACCTGAATTTGTTGGCCCTTATGGAGCTTACATTCCACTCTAGTGAGCTTACATTCCATATCCATGGAATTGGTTAAGGGTTCTGGAAATGGATCATCATATGTAATACTCTGCTGGGACTAGAAGAGGAATAAAACAAATGGTTTGCTCTCTGATTAAAGGAGATATGCCAGTGTCCTTGATCTTTTTTCTCTTATCTACAGGAGGAAAATTTGGAAGGATAACTAAGAGGAAGCGATAGCCCTAACCTCTCTTTTCCAAGTTTTTGTTTTGAACTATTAGCTGATGTAAGTTTGGCACACTTGGAAACCTTTACAATGGAAATGTGGAAATGAATTTTAGAGGCTAAAATAACAGAACTACTTGATATTCAGAGTGATAGTAGATGTAGAGAGCTGAACTGCAAAGTGACATAGGCTAGACCAGGAGGAAAAGGCAGTAAATCCAGTATGGTACTGTTTCAAAGCTATTAATTTTTGAAAGGAACAATCCCCCCGCCCCCAGCATTATATCTGCTAAAGATATCTTAAGATTGTCTTTCCTCTTAATACATTAGGTCAAGTATTAATAACTTTAATAACCTAACATTTAGGGAAAAAACTAGTAAGAATATTTTGTTCTAAGACTTGATATCTGAAAAAAAAAAAAATGGCCGTAATAGCATCGTCACTCTAACAGCCATAACAATCCTCCGAATTGTAGGCATCTTGCGGTGTAGTCTATAGCAAAGGCATAATTCACAAGTAGTATCACTTATTGACCATTTATTTATCAGAGATTAATAGCAAACCTTTGAAGCCACTTAGATCTCCATGATACCATCAAGAAACATTGTCTTTGAAAAACTTTCCTCTGTATGCTTTTTTCAGAGGGGGACACTGAGTCACTTGAAATCTAAGTTCCTAGAGGTGCTTGGGAAAACAGTAGCCTCGCTCAGAGAGACAAGAAAATCAAATGCAAATTTCTAAACAAAAATGCTTTGCTGTTTTTTAAGATCTCATATAATTATTTCTACAATAAACACAGATTATTAAAAGATATATAGGTGATCTTGTTTTATCTTGAGATGGTGTAAATCGGGGTGCCTCGGTGGCTCAGTGGGTTAAAGCCTCTGCCTTCAGCTCAGGTCATGATCCCAGGGTCCTAGGATCAAGCCCTGCATCAGGCTCTCTGCTCAGCAGGGAGACTGCTTCCTTCTTTCTCTGTGCCTGCCTCTCTGCTTCCTTGTGATCTCTGTCTGTCAAAAATTAAAAAAAAAAAAAAAAAAAAAAAAAAAAAAAAAGACGGTGTAAATCTCTTGCCTTTCAAAGAAAGATGTATGGAGCCCTTTCCATAACTAGGGTTGTATAGGGAAGTCAATGAGCAAGACATTCTTGAGGGGAACATCAGGAAAAATATTATGCTGAACACTCTTTGTTAGGGCAACACATTAGGGTCATTTTTAATATAGAAATAGGTCAGAAGAATATGGTCATGATTTTGTTTCTGAGACGTTCCCTGCTCTGGGATCTGTGGTGAATTGTGAGATTAACCTCAGGAGGTATCCCAGAGCAGCAGCAGCTTCAATTAGGCTTTTGCATGTAGGTGTGTGAAGGTGTTTGTTCTTGGGTGTGCGTGTGTGTGTATATGCATCTGTGTGTACCTTCACCAAGGCTGAGGAAAGTTTCTATTTGTCACATTGCCTCTCCCTTCTCGAAACAAACATAGTTCTCCCAACCTGACTCTCTACTTGATAGATCAGACTCGTAATGCTTACTGTCTGAATTGTCACATCCAAAAGAGGCCTTATAAATCCAAACTCTGTTTATATTTTTACACCCAGATTTCTCAATCGGCACTCCATTGTATTTATGGTGTCTAAATTGCTCCACCAGATGAAATTTTATTCAGGGGTCATTGATGTTGGCTTCACAAGGTCACTTTAAAAAGTTTATTTCCCAGATCCTATTGCCATGAAGGGGGTTTCCTAGGCAATAGCCAATGCGCTTTGGCACGTGGCTCTCTGGCCCTAGAGAACACAGGGCTGTTTGCCTCCCAGCTGGCTGTTCTGAAGTAAACATTCCTTGTTAGAAGATGGGATGCTGCTTCAACCTTGAAGGGGGAGGGAAGGAAGAAATAGCATTTTCTCAATATAAGCCTCTGTGATAACACCAAAATGTGAAACTTTATGAATGCTGTTTGAGAGATTCTATTTTTTGATAACTCAGAAATTGCATTTTTGGCAGGGTGGTTTCAAAAAGAGAACACTAGGGCTTTGATTTGGTCCTCTGTTTTTATCTGCAACTTTAATCTATATACGGGGAAGGTTTTCTTTGACATTTGTAGCAGCATTTCTGAGATTGATGCTGCTGCCTATTATTATACAGGAGAACATTTGATACTAAAGGTTCCCGCAGCTCCCGTCAGCTTTCTATAGCAGTTCTGCTCTCCTGACATTTAATGTCCCTTAAGCCTGATATGGTCTGATAACTTCAACACGCAGCTGCTTTGGGGAGAAATAAAGAACTGCGGTATCCTTGATTCTACCTAGGGACTGTCACTACCTACATCACCAGTCACCCATCACCCTGTTCCCTTAATGTGTGTGAGTTCAGGTCTTGGGAAAGTGCATGCATCGTGTCTGTATGTATGTGTACGAAACACACCAAGACTAAGCCAGATCAGAGAAAATGTAGTCTTCTTATAAACACAGCCAAAGGGCCTGGCATCTGCCCCCTTGGTGAGATGTCTAGATTACCTTGCTGAAGCTGACCTTTGAAAGAGCCCAGTTAAAAGGAAAAGTTTCCTGTGCCTTAAATATCAATTTTTTGCAATCACCCTTTTAGTTTGTATACCTAGAAAGAAGTGTCTTTGCTGGAAAGGCCTTAGCTAACAAGAGTTAGAATTGTCTGTCCACACAATGAATGAAGCACCAATGAAATGATCTGTTGCTATAAAAAGAATGAAACATTTCTCTATATCCTGGTATGAAACTTCTCCAGGATATATTATCAGTGGAAAATGCATAAAGTGCAAAAAAATTGTCACAATAAGGCATTTTTTTGTGTATAAGAAAAGGTAAAAGATTTAAATTTTCTCATTTTTGTGTAAGAAAATACTAGAAAGATATTTGAGGAACTATCTGAAGTATTCACCAGTAGGGAACAGGCAGGGGAAAGGAGTGAATGGAAATCAGAACTCCGGATTCATATCTTGTTACATTAATTTTTTAATCACATGAATGGAGTACCTATTCAAAAATTTATAATTTAATTTTTTACAAATATTAAGGCCTTATTTTTGTTTGAGTTTTACTTAATACCTGACAATATTAACTGGACTCGAGGACACCTGGGTTTTTCATTTGGCTAAGCCACTGATCTCTAAGTTGTACCACGGAATTCACAGAATGATGTTAATGAAATTTTGGATTTCGTGCTTTGTCATTTGTGTACCCATTTCTTTGACCCGACATAAGATCACAGAGGGCAGGCCCATATCTCTGATAATGGTATACTACCAAGTCACATTTCCAGGGATGTGTGTGCTCTGTTTGAAAGAAGAGAAAGAATGATGACCCACTTTTTCAGTAGTAAAGACTGCTTTTTTCTAAAACTCCTGGTAGTCTATATCCAAGATAATAGTTTATAAGAATGCTGTTTTTCGGTCCATTGCCCATGAAGAAAATTAACCTTTCTCATTTTAGTCATCTTGAGAAGTACTCAATTTCAATACAAATGAAAGAACAGAATATAAACTTTCCAAAGTTATCTTACTGTAATCCAAAAAAAAAAAAAAAAAGACATTGTTACATTGTAGTCAACCGCAATGAATATGAAACATAAGAAATTTCAAAGTCTGAGCTTGGTAGGACCATGTCACCCGAACTTTATAAAACAAGGGATGGAAGATGAGGTTAACTCTTTGATACCTCTCCAAACAAACTCACATACCTAAGCAAAACTATACTGTGATATAATTTAAATAACAAAATATCCTGGAAGACGACTCAAAGAATTAACAAGATCCTGGCTATTATTCAGGAAGATTACTTGCTCCAAGAGAATTTGGTGCAAAGGATATTGTAAATGTTAGGGAGAGATTTGAATCAGGGACTAGTCCAGAAATATGACTGGGTGGATGCTTTCTCATGAAATCTAGGTAACCCATGTCATGACTAGACAACATAACTGGAAATGTTTAATCACTAGAAATTTGGAAAAACCTGTCTGGATCAGGGAAGGCATTGGAGAAGAAGGAGAGAACATCTGTGGATCAGCAGTTCATGGAGAAGTGGACAATTGCTTTATAACCGGAACCATTTAGGCTTAAGTGTTTATTTTTTCTGTGTAAATTTTTGGAAATTTTAGGAACAGGGCAAAGCTTCATAATGATTTGCTTTTTATTCTAAATGTTAATGGCGACATGTTGACAGGTTATTAACATATCAGCCTTACTGATGAGAAAGGGAAAGGAGGAGAGAAAAATAATCTTGTGAGGGGAGTCTGGTGAAGGAAGAGATGAATAGATCCTCTAACTCTTGACCCTCACGCTGAGGTCAGAGGAGCTCAGATCTCACAAACATGTGTCTGTGGAATAGCAATTTCATGGCCTTTGCTCCACAGGGAAAAGTCCTGCTTGGACAAGTTTTCTGTTCTCTCTTCTGTTCTGAAGACAGGGAGGGGTCTGATGTCTCCAGCTCAGTCCTGGATGCCTGGCCTCCTTACCGTTAATGCTCAGAACTCCTGAACATTTCAAAGCAGACACACAAGAGGTAGGATGAGGGTTTTTGGTGTTGGGTTTTGGGTTTTGGGTGTCAACTCATCAGGACATGTGTTTGTTTTTTGTTAATTTATGGCTGAATAATTAGTAGCCAGGTAATAGACTGGAGCTCTCATCGAATTCTCTTCACTTGCTACCCCTCTGATTTTCAGGGAATCCTAATGAAGAAATGCTTTTGGGAGGATAGGGAAGTTTGCAAGTTCCACAACTATGTAAATAATTTAGCAACCTCTAAAATGAATTTGCATTAATATAGTCAGGACTCCCAGAGTGTGTATAATAGATTTTACTTTCTCTACTTTCTACTGGATCCAAAGCTCGCCATTCATTACTGCATAGGGATTTTCTTATAAACTTAGTAGAAACCATAACAATTTGCTAAAATCTTCTGCTTATGTGTCCAAAACTGCTTTTGGCGTCCAGTCTATGTATTTCTTTAGCTGGATAAAAGGGGGGACAGATTTCTGCAAGGGGTGTGGCTTTGTCACTCTGATTGGCCCTTAGGGATTGCCCAATAGAGCAACCGTGACTGCCAAGGGCTTATGCCATGACCTGCACTTTCTTTTTAAGCACTTTTTAAGAGCTTCAGCAGATGGGATAATTGTTGTCCCTTGAAAGCCCTGCCTAGTGGCCTAGCATCCCAGGAATTTGCCCAAGTTGCTTTGTGATGGTTGTCTGAGTCTGCCCCTCACTGTGGGGTTTCACAGGTATAATCGGATTTTACTTTCAAGGTAGCAGGCAGACTGCCTGGCAAAGAATCTACTTACAGAAAGGATGTACTACCCTTCCCATTCCCTCGCTGGCGCTAGGAATCTTTGATTTAGAGCACTACAGCTGCGGCAGTTCATTACTGTACATTTTAGAGTCAAGCTCCACTGTATCAGTGGGTTACCCCCTAAAGTGCTATACTCATTGTGATAATAGCTAAGGATATTACAGACAGGAGGAGTGCGTACTGCCTTTGGAGCGCCACTACTCTCAGCCTTAAGTGAGCTTCTACAGAAAAGGCAGAGTGCTACCTTGCAAGCTAGCTGTCCCCTCTCACAGTGACCCTGTGAATTATGGCTACCCCCATCCAGTTTAGGCTTTTAGGAGCCCAGGTAAGGGGCAAGGGATTGTGACCATGCTTAGTTCACCCAGAAATGACTATGGGGCTCCATGAGCCATAGTAGGGAAAGACAGGACTGAGGAATATGTGAAGACTTGGCACATCAGTAATCCCTCTGAAGTGCTATCTGTCTCTTAAGCTGTGGTCTAGCCAACCCTTTGTTCAGTGGAAAACATGGTGGGTTTTATAAGAAAGAACATCATGGTATGCAATGTTATTAGTTCTCTGGACCCAGGAATGCCCATTCGAATTATGTAGATAGGGATAAACAGAGACCCTATATCTAAGGATTAACGGATTCTAAGACTGACAGTATGGTCCAGCAGACATAGCCAAAAAGTGGGAGTCACCCACCCTTGACCTTGCTGTTGAGTTCTTCTGTGACATGGTGCAAAGTCCTTCATGCTTTAGTGTCTTTGGCTGGGAAATTACAATACTTACTGGTTGATGAGCCTCCAAGGACTGTACCCATCAAAGGGACGCTGTCAAAGAAGGCATTGAGAGACTTCCTCCTCTCACCCCCATTGTAGTGTCAGCTCTGCTTCTGTAACTAACCATGCCTTTGAAACTTATTAAGTAATTGATGCTACACATCTTCCTAATGCTGCTCTCTTTCTTTGCATGCACATAAATGTAGTGATGTGGTATTTATGAGACTGCTGATTAAGATAGAAGTCTTTTACCAACAATCATATATCTGGAAACTCTTGCCGATAATTAATATTAATTTGACAATTTATATAACTGTCTTTTGTTTTCTACAATATGCTGGCTATTCTGCTATGAGTTTCACATTCTAGCTATCCTCATAATGGCTATTCAGGATTGGGGTTATTATTCTCATTTTATATGTGGTGAAACCACATTCAAAGAGTTTATTCAGTTTATACAATTAATCCAGATCACATCCCTTCATGCTTTTATAAAAATACCTCTTTTTAGTGTCTTCTCTTTGCTGTAATTTTACACTAATCCAAATTTATTGGGGACTCTGGCATTTGGATTATGATATTATTTCTAAAAGTTTAGCCAAACCATTAGTAAACCTCCATTCATCTGATGGCTTCATTCACACAGCCCACTTGTATGGACACATCTTGATTTTGTGAAGATCTTTCACTGCCATACTTCTGAAGGAGACTTTCCACTCTCTGTGACCTCTCCAGTAGCTCTCTCATTTGCTTACTTTCCATATGCTCTCTCTTTAAACTTGACAGCCTCCATATCCCCCATACCCACTTGTTTTCTCTTGCTAGTTCAGCTCCCACCTTGGTTCTGTCATCTTTCCTCTCAACCATCCTCTGTCTCATCAGTTCCTACTCATCCTTCTGGTCTCTGCTTAAAGATTCTTTCCTCTAGGCTTACTCTTACCCTACAGATCAATTGGGCCACTGTGTTTCATGGTCTCACAATGACCTGCATTGCTTGTCACAGCATCTGTCAGAGTTGGTAACGACATTCATTTATTTATTTATTTATTTATTTATTTATTTATTTATTTATTTGGCTCAGGGCTTTCTCCCTTGCTTATCTGTAAGCTCCACAAAGGCAGAACCCAGGTCTGTTTTATTTACTTGTTGATGCTTTTTAATTTCAGACTCTCTTTCTAGCAAAACAGGATAAAACAAAACAAACATGCTTCTTTGATGTATATGCCATATGGCTATATTCGTGTCCCCTTTATCTTCTTGTGCTGTCATACTCAGGATATTTCCTCATTCACTTGAAACTTTTGACCCTGACTCAGTCATTCTCTTATCTTCAACTCTTGCCATCAGCCTCATAATTTCAACATGGAAGTGGATGATCTTTTTAACACCCTTCCCTCTGCACAATTTCATCTACTTTTCATTCACTGCATCTCAGCTACCCACTCCTTTGTCATAGTTTGTATCTTGTTATCTTGAAAGAGTGACCCACCTCTACATTTCTGAATGAAGATGGGAACTACCGAATTCAAGATGGACACTACCACCTCAGAGCCTTCCAGCTCACATGTTCAAGTTCTCTTCCTGCAACAAACCTTTGATCTCATTCAAGCTTCCAATCTGATGACCCTATTGACATTGTTCTGCTTTCATTTCCTTTCTACTACTATTATTATAAAGACTTCCCTTGGATAATACCTTCAACTCTGTCATCTTGCCTCCCTATTACATTTACCTTCTAACCTATAGCCCCAAATGTACTTAACCTACCTTATTCTCTATACTTGTAGCTGATCACCAAAGTCTTTCTGGGAAAAGAAAAATCATCTGATAATGTCAGTCTAAATTCTTGTCCATAATCCTCAAAGAGTCACTCAGTGCTGCCTGGAATTCCAATATATTTTTATAATAAATTTATTGTCCTACTCTTAAAAATATTTCATATCTTTTCTCCTTCAAGCTCCCATAACCTATGCCTTCTCATTCTCACTTGATGACTTCACATTATATTTAATTGAAAAAAACAGAAGCCATGAAATGCAAATGTCTCCATTTGTCTAGGACCAGATTTAGCTTTCATTTGCAATTACCTTCTCCTTCCCTCCAATCAATTACAGAGAAATTTTCCTGCCCACTTTGTTGAAGATTCCTCTACTTGTACTCTGCATCCCATCTTGTCTTACCTGCTTATGAAACCTGCTTTTTAAGTTATCCTCTTTGACTCCTACTTCATCAAAATTTCCTTCCCTGAGGATTATATAAATATAAAAATATGATCTAATATATTTCATCTTTATAACTTTCCTTGATACCACACCCTTTTGAGCTACTTCCTCATTTCTCCACTTCCGTTCATGGACAGATTTTGGTGGGAAAATAAGATTATCATGAAAATTCTTGAATAACCATCACTTCCACTGCTACCTATACCTTTCTTTTACTTCTTCTGTATCCATTTTCCACTTCTTCTCTAGTTCCTTAATTATCTCCAGTTTCCTTATTACCATATTTCCTCTAGCTTACCTGAGAATTGTGCTTTTGTTATACTCATTGGATCATATTATTGCCTTGTTAAGAATATTCAATGACTTTCATTTTACTTAAAAGTATTGTCATACATGCAATAGAAACAGTTATTAGAGAAGGAGAGGGGAATGACTGAATAGAGAAACAAATTAGATAAATTTCCCTTCTACGTAGGACTTACAGTGTATTGGGAGACACACTGGTATCCATCAGATATCCACAAAGGTAATTACTATTTTAAGTAGTGTACTAAGAATACAGAGTGCTATCAAAACATATGAGAACAGTTTCTTCCCTGCAGAAATCACATTTATCCTAGGACCTTAAGGGAGAATGTGAGTAGTGAAGTGTTAGGGCAGGCAGATGGAACAGTATGTGCAAATACCCTGAAGCTGGGAGGAATATGGGGTTTTGAGCCACTGAATTATGGCCTGTATGACTGAAACATTGGAACTGGAAAGAGTTGTATGAGGTAGGGCAGAAGAGAGAGGCATTAGATCCTACAGGATATTATACAGTACTTAAAAGATTTTGGACCTCATCCCAAGGACAAATGGATATCATTGAGGGGTTTTAAAAGATGTTTTACATTAGTTTTATTTTTAAACAAGATCATTCTGGGTGCAATGGATGAATATATGTAGATGAGTAGATGTAGGAAAATTATTTTTGTATATTTTCAGGAGAGAGTTGTGGTTTAGAGTAGGATGCTTTTAGTAGAAATAATGAGGAACAGACAGATTCAAGATGTTTTGGAAGTTGGATTAACAAGCCTTGGTAATAGAGTAGATTTGGGAGTTAATGGCAACAGACATAGCAGGGATAATAGACCTATCATGGACAGATTTTAACCATTTGGCATGAATTAATGGATCCACAGAGAAGCTAATTCCTAAGAATGAAAATGAAGGAGAGTTATTTTAGAAAAGAAGATAAAGAGTTAGTGTTTAAACATTGATGTTTATATGGGAGATTCAAGTTCTGTTGGAGATGTGAGATGAAAAACTAGGAAATATTCCATATTTAGCTCCTTCCCTACCTAAATTCTACACAATTTGTCAAATGTATTCCTAACTTAGAAAATATATACTAAATCCAATCACTTCTCACCACCTCTACTGCTTTGATATTAAGCTAAACACTCATAATCTGTTTTCTAAGCTATTATTTCCTAATTCAAAGCAGCTAGAACAATCCTTTAAAATGCAAATTGAACAATACTGCACGAGTGCTATACCCTCACATTGAAATACTACATTTTTACTTTTGGCAAAATACCCTCGTGGAGACAGCCTGTCTTCCTCCTCAAACTTTTATTCTGATCTTCTCTCCAAGATATACTATGTGGTCACAACTGAACCTCTTCCTGTGTTTTGAACAAAATCACCCTTATTTCAGGATCTTTACTCTTCATCTTCATTCTACTTAGAATTCTTTTCCCCTTCTCACTGTGTGAGCTTTAAGTGTTGCCTGAACATTCTGTATAAAATGGGTTACTCTTCCAGGCCTGTGAAATTTATTGGGGGAGGATGCCATTGATATTCAGAATAGGAATTATTTCTTGGCACATGACATATAGGAGGAAAATGTGCTCAACAATCTTTTCTTCTGTTTACACAAGAGAATATAGTTTTATTTTGTAAAAGATTATTTTATAGCCTGTGATGTAGAAAAGGTACACCAGCAGGAAGGGAGGGTGCTGTTGTATGAATAAAAGTGCTTTATTGCTTTATTCACAGAAAACAGCTGCTGGTTAACATATGCCTCCTGATCTTGATTAATGGAGGAATGAAATAGTGAAAATTCTGACTATGATCATTCCAGAATGCTGTGTGAAGAAATGGCTATCAAATAAGATTCTACTTCACCACATTGAAGTTTTCGGGATCTTAGGGTAAAGGGTAGTCATTCAGAATTTTACCATGATGAGATTACCATGACCATGATAATGTCTGTGCTGTATGATTCTGTTAGACTTCCCATGGGATTGTGTCTCAAAAATATCATCATTTGACTCTATCACTTTAGGGTCTTTTTTTTTTTTTAAGATTTTATTTTTAAGTAATCTCTACACCCAACATGGGGCTCAAACTCACATCCCTGAGATCAGATTGGCATATTCAACAGACCAAGCCAGCCAGGCATAGGGCACACTTTTTAATGTTGAAAATAAGTCTCAACTGAAGAAGAGTAGTATGAATAAAACAATAGAGAGAAAATAAACAGTTGGGGCTAGGGTTCATGGAGTTAGTTAACTGATTAGAAGTGGTGATTTGAGAGACAGGGAAAATCTAAAACAAATCCAGAGTTTCTGGTTTGTGAATGTTGTGAAATTATCCTAGGAATATCAATAAGAAGATCAAATTTGGACAGAGAGAATATACTTACTTTAGACGGATTGAATGGGTTACTTCCATGAACTCCACATGGAAATGTCTAGTAAAAAAGCAGGAAATATGGATCCAAAACTCAAAGAATGGGTGATAATGTCATCACTGTTGAAGCCAGGGAAGTATAGATGATCCCCTTAAAAATTCATGTAAAAAAGGGAATGATGAGAAAAAAATGGAATCTGGCAAATATGATATATATGCAGGAGGAGAGCATCATGAAAGATTCTGAGACAGAACCAGGATAAAACAAGATAATAAATAACAATATTCAAAGTGGGGGAAGTGGAAAGGAGAGGCTAAGTCATAAAGATGTGAACTTGAATAAGAAATGAAAAAAGTTCAATGGTTTTATCTGCTAGATTTTGGTGACCACAATATAAAAAGTTTAATGTGAGTGAGAGCTGTACTTCTTTGAAGAGTGAGAAAAACATTATGAGAAGCTTTCTAACAGAGTTATATTAACGTCTTTTGGTGAAAATTTTGATGCATGCCCAATACTAAACCTATCCTTGCCAAGAAGAATTTTAATGACCATGGCATATTGTAATTATGATTTACTTACTGAGGTTGTAGAATGTGCGCTCCTCCTTAGACATAAGCCTGCCCAATACGTGAAAAAAATGTGGGTTCTATAAGAATGGAAAAGGTGGAGGCTGGTGATTGAGTAAATAACCAGTAGGATCTACTTATGGGGTTCAGGGCAGGTCACCCCAAAATATGCTATTGTCGCATATTATTTAGAATTATTTGGCATAGTGACTATTTTGGACCCTCCTCTGTCCTGACCAAAGCAGCCAATAAAACTCCTTTGTAAAAATAGCACCCTCGCACCCTCCCGTACCAGGTGGTGAAGAGACATTCCTATCAAAAGATAATGAAACAAGATGGGATTGGGAGGGAGACAAACCATAAGTGACTCTTAATCTCACAAAACAAACTGAGGGTTGTTGGGGGGAGGGGGTTTGGGAGAAGGGGGTGGGATTATGGACATTGGGGAGGGTATGTGCTTTGGTGAGTGCTGTGAAGTGTGTAAACCTGGTGATTCACAGACCTCTACCCCTGGGGATAAAAATATATGTTTATAAAAAATTAAAAATTAAAAAAAAAAAAGATAGGGAATTCAGGACTGAGAATGCTGTCTAAGCACACACTGTTACTTCCATACTAATTTACTATCCCAAGCCCAGACTTCTTTGTCTTGTCAATTCCTCATAGATTTGTTGTTTCTTTGCCCAAAAGGCATAAAAGCTACCTGCTTTGGTCATTTCTTTGAGTATTGTATTTTTATGAGCTTCCATATATATGAAACTAATTTGTTTCATACTTAGTTTGTCTTATGTTGGCTTGCTTATTATACCAGTCAAAGAACCTAGAAAGGAAGAAGGGAAAAGTTTTCCTCCTTTATGCTTCATGAGAAAGAAATGAAAAATGTGTGTGTGAGAGAACAATGGACAGAGGGGACAGAGGTAGGAGAGATAATTATTTTTCCTTAAACAGATGGCAAGGTCAACTTAAGAGATAATAAGATAATAGAAGGGGTGCTTGAGGCTTTAAGAGGGTGATAAAAATTGAAACAGCATTTATGGGGATTGGGAAAAGGGGAATATGTATATGTCTGACAACACTCTCCCTATGGAAGGTATGAAAAATGCTGCCACCAAAGCATGCGTTATTTTGATTTTTTAAAATGATTTTATTTATTTATTTGAAAGAGAGCTAGCAATATGGAGAGAGAGAGGGAGAGAGAGAGAGAGAGAGAGAGAGAAAACAAGTGAGTAGGAGAGGGAGAAGCAGACTCCTCGCTGAGCTGGGAACCTGAAGTGGGGCTCGATCTGGGGCTCCATCCCAGGACTCTGGGATCATGACCTGAGCTGAAGGCAGATGCTTAACAGACTGAGCCACCCAGGTGCCCCTTGATTTTTGAATTAATGTGAAGTCAAATATATTAGCAGTGAAAAGGATCTATTGACCATCCTGTCCTTTTCATGCAGGTGCAAACTGCTCTCACAGCAGATACTCTATTGCTTTGCTTAAACTCACCTGTCCTGACTAATGAAATTTCCCATTGCTTTCCTTGGGAATTGGACTCCATCATCCAATAGCTCTGTCAGGCAACATTCCCTGTGGTCCCATGTCTTCCTCCTTTATTTCCTTCTATTAGTTTTTTCCTGGCAAAACAATTACCCACAGTGTTGGTATTTGGAAGGTGATGAGGTCACAGAGGCTTTACTTTATAAGAGAGACTGCAGAAAACTCCCTTACTCTTTTTGCCATGGGAGGTTATATTATAGCAAAAAGACAACCATCTATGAACCAGGAGGCAGGTTCTCACCAGACACTCAACCTACTGGTACCTTGGTCTTGGACTTCTCAGCCTCCAGAGCTGAAAAATGACTTTCTATTGCTACCCAGTCTGTGGTATTTTGTTATAGTGGCCAAATGGATGAAGACAGAAATTGGTATTGAGAGTGAGGTACTATTGCAACAAATAAAAAAAAATGTGAAAGCAGCTTTAGAACGGAATAGTTAGTAGAATGTGTAAGAATTTGGAGGCACCTTCAAGTAAAATCCCACATCATTATAAATGGACCGTTAAGGGCAATTCTGGTGGGAGCTCAGAAGGAAAAGAGGGTAGCTATCAAGAGACCATAATCTCTCTAGACAACCTAAGTAATCGTGAACAGAATGTTGGTAGCAAGGTGAATGGTAAAGGCCATTCTGATGAGGTCTTAGATGGAAATGATGAACTTGTAATTGGAAACTGGAGGAAAGGAGATCCTTGATATAAAATGGTAAAAACTTGACTAAACTATGTCTGTGTCCTAGTGTTTTGTGGAAGATAGAACTTGTGAATGATAAAATTGAATATTTGGCTGGAGAAATTTCTAAGCAGAATGTTGAAGAAGCAGCCTGGTTTCTCCTGATGCTTATAGTAAAATGTAAGAATGAAATTGTTAATCAAAAGAGAAGCAGAACTTAAATATTTTGAAAATTCTCAGCATAGGCATATGTTTGAGAGACATTGTTTGAGAGAGAACACTAAGAGTGTGGGTATATGACCATTTGATAGGGAGATTACTCAGCTATCCTGACAGACACCAGGAGCTACTGTCCAAGACAGTGGATGAATGATCCCAAAGGATCATCAGAGTTGTCCTTACATCACAGGTCCAGAGTACATGGGGCCGCCAGTGCCTGTCAGGATCTTGGAGCGTCCTGCCCAGTGGTACCTTGCATTGCTGACTCCTGTTGCTTACACTCCATTGCCATGTTCCGTGGGCACCCCAGTTGTGCCTCTGGTGAACCCAGATGGAACATAGGTTGTACATAGTAGAGCTCTGGCTGTCTCTACTAAGGTTTCAGAGAATGAAACCTCTTGGCAGAGCCATTGGCTCAGGACTCCAAACCCAGAGAACTGTGGGTTCAGACAAAGAACTGTTAGAGGGCCATTTGAAGTCACCAGAACAAGTCTGCTTGGGAAAGCTTTAAGGGCAAGGTTGTCACCCTAGGGGTTCTGAAAAGCAGAACTCCCATTCTACTGGACCTAGAGGGCTGAGTGTGGAGTTAGCCTTATTCTTGAAACTTAAGATCTAATGGAAATTGCCCTATTGGGTTTGGACTTGCTTAGTGGGACCCACCATTCTTTTTCTACTTCTCCCTTTTGAGGGATATCTATGCCATGCCTGTCCCACGACTGTGTTTTGGAAGCATATAAAATGTATGATTTCACAGATTCATACCTAGAGAGGAATTTATCTCAAAATGAATTCTGCCTTGAATTCAACAATCTGATTTCAGGGATAAGATTTTGTATAGACTTTCGAGTTGATGACCTGTGAGATATACATAAAAGTTGGAGGCCGGGGCAGAATGATATAGACTGAATGTTTGTGCCCCCTCAAAATTCACACATTGAGATCTCATTTCAAATATGATGGTATTTGGAAGTGGGTCATCTGGGGGGTGATTAAGTCATGTGGCCTCCCCCACTTAGGTTAACCTGAAAATGGGATTAATGTACATATAAAAGAGATTCCAGAGAACTCCCTTGCCCCTTTCCCTGTGTGAGCTTACAGTGAAAAGACTTCCATAAACCAGGAAAAGGGTTCTCACCAGACACTGAATCTGCCAGTGCTTGGGCTTCCCAACTTCCACAACTTTGAGAAAGAAATACCACCATGCTATTCAGACTCCAATATTTTCCTAGAGCAGCCCAAACAGACTAAGACAATATCCCAGTGGTCTCCTAACAGACACCTCTGCCTTTAATCTCTTTCTTTTTAACACATATTGTAGACTATTGCCAAATTAACCTTCCTCCAGACTCTATTTCCATGTCCATTTCCTGTGCAAAACTTTTAATACCTACCCATCAACTAGAAGTTGAAGCACAAACGCTTTAACCCATTATTCCTTTTATAGTCTGTTTCCAAATTACTTTTGCAAATCCTCCTCCAACATCGTAAATGCTTAACCAGTCAGAATGCTCACAGTATTTCCCTTAAGTAGAATATTCCCTTACCACTTTCTGCTTATCCAATTCCCAGTCAGCCCAGGTGCTTGTCCTCAAATCCAACCGTTTCCACAGAAGATTTCTTGATCTTTCTTGCCTCTGAAATCTTACACTGTCAACTTCATGCCAATCATTGATAATGGCACATTTCATGGTGGCATATTTTTACTAGTTGCATTGCTAGTTAATTCTTTGTGAGGTTCCTTGAAGTCAGGCTTCATTTCTCACCAACTAGTTGGACAACCTTGTTCAAGTCATTTACTTTCCCTGAGCTGCAAATTTCTCATACATAAAATAGTGATGATAATAATAGTAATTTCACTGGGTTGTTCTATTAAATAGATGAAAATGTTTAACTGTTAAGTATGTCAGCCTGAAAGTAAATGAGTATTTATTTGGGATCAAAGAATTGTATGCAGAGAATCCAGCAGGAACCAGGCAAGTGTTCTGCATCCAGCGTGAAAGCAAGGGCTTTTTATGAGAAACTAGAAAGGCAGAGTGGAGGGGTGACAATTACATAACTTGGATAAGAGAGAATCAAATAGTCAATTGTCACTAACAGGCTTCGCCACTTCTGGATACACACTGAACAACTATTCTATTGGTGTTAATAAACAAAACTACTATTCTGCCTCCAGAAAGTCCACAACTACCAGGTCAGGATTCCTGTTGTCCTATTGAATTTATGGAAAACTGCTTATAAAGCAATTGCTGCTTCTGGCCCATTCCAAGTGTGTTTTTTGCTCAGTTTGAGAGTTCATTAGCCATTTGTTTTAGAAAGGAAAGTGGAGCTTTTCTCAAAATGGAGTCTCTTGAGTCCATAAGACAATTCCACAGGTGGGTAAGGCAGTTTCTTTATGGTGACCTCTCCAACTGTATTTTAAAATGGCTCCAGTAATGCCGTTTTTCACAAGTACTATTTAGATAATTACGATAAGTTATACTTTTGTTTGCATTCCTCATATGCTTACAATCAACACTGGGTTTTAAGAGATGCTCAATAAACATTTTGGTGAAATGAACAGTTAATTTACTCACTTCCAGTAAATGACCCTTCTCTAAAGTTTTTCCTTTTCTTTTTCTAAATATTCCAAGATTCTAGATGAAGTTGATTTTGTCCCACATTCCTTGGATGATAGTGAACTGGGCTGAAATGAATGGGACTCATAGTTGTTTGACTTGGCTGTTTTAGGAGAGCTGATTGTTCTGACCTCTAGCCTTCAGAGAAGGAATATCAAAGAGTTTGGTTAACAAACCTTTAGGGATACTATTCGTCATTGGCAATTGCCCTGGAAGGATTATGTCAAAGTTGCCCATTCATTTGTTGCAAAAATCTTGTGGGCATGAAAATTTCCAGAGTTTAGTCAAAGAGCTATTATCTTTGTGTGTTTTGGTGGTGATAATATAACTCAGTGGTGGTAATATAACTGGGCTGAATGCACCATTCTTGATGATAAACTAAGACGTACAGACCTCCAGCTAAATGTGTTGAATTCATTAGTTTCTTTAAACCTGAATACCTTTTCCCTTTGACTTTGCTGAACTCGATCCAGTACGTCTGTATACTCAAACTTCTACTTATTTTATAAAGGAGATAAATTCTTAGAAAAAATTATGTATGTCCTTGAAAAATTTGCCAGACTAACTGTTCAGGGATAAATTTAAAATAACACAAAAATTATCGTTTACTCTTCTGTTGACTGTTGACATTAGTAAACCTTGATGCTGACTTACCATGTGACCCTATGCTTATAGGACTCAGTCCTGAAACACTGTTCTGAACTAAAAAATTCATCTACATTTTCTGGCTATTTTGCCAAATAAAAGAATGGCTCACCATCCCAAATGCAAGTTTGCTTCACTTGTTTTTTAGTAGCAAAGTCAGACCATTATAATTATTTTTATTTTTACTATGGAAGTTTTTTCCTCCCACCATTTTAAGATGGCTGAGTTTATGGTGTCTGAGAACTGATTAGCCAACTAACCTAAGCTATGCAATTTAACCATCCAAACCATCTAAAGAGCTCCAATTAACAGACTTTGGGGGGACTTCAAACAGTCAGAGCCTTTGAATCTGAGCCATTCCCCAAGGCAGCATCTACTTGTCTAAAGGAAAGGGGAGATCTGGCAGTTACTCTCTTGATTTGATCAGTCTTGCTAGTCAGGACTCTATCTCCCTGCTGAATTAGCTGGTTTGGCTGCCTACCCTGATCAAATCAGATGGATAGTGGTCCAATCTTTCTTGCATTTTGTATCCTATAAACAGAACTTAGAATAAACAACACCAACTACAGCAATAACTGGTCCTCCTCCTTTTTAAGAATTGCTATTATTCTATTACTAGGCCAATTGGACAAGGTCAGAATGTTCTGTTGGTTGGTGTCAAGGTGTTTTTGTTTGGTTTGGTTTCATTTCCACTCATTGTCACCCAAATCAGGCCATTTAGAGGTGTTTAACGCTGATTAAAACCTTAACATCATGTTCTACCCAACTGTGAATACCAAAAAACACCTTTGAAATGGAAAATATAACCTATAAATAGGGAACTACCTAGTTTTCTGTTATCTAAAACACAGCCACTGTTCTCTCTAGTCCATTGAACAGCTCTGTTCCAAGAGCCAGAACATAGTCCTACTAAAGTAGCATTAATAATTCAGTCTTGGTTTTGCATCATTAGGTACTGAGGTCACTGATATTGTACCACTTATCTCTCAACCCAGGGGCATCTGCTATTAGCAGTCTCCCAATTTCAATGATGGCACTAAGCCATAGAAAGGACTATCAAATTGTTATTTTCCTTTTTTGAATGGTGACTCAAAGACTATTTAGGAGTTTTATTGCATTCTTTTTGTGGTACCCCTTAGAAGGTGACTTTAATGAAAGCTGTTTTACGCTCTTTGGGGAGCTTAGTGTGAATGGGGGTTTTTCTTGATATAAACCACTGACAAGAGTATTTTCTTTTCCCTAAAAAGCAAGAAGAGAAAAGGGAAACAAAAGTCGAAAATGTTGATTTTTTAAATAATGAGAGAAAACGGATCTTGGCCCTCTCCCACAGTGGCTCCCTCTACGGGCAGGGGAGAGGGGTTGGTACCCTTTGAGCTTTGAGTACTGACTGTATCTGTGTACAAAATACATAATATGTAATTATATAATATACTATATATACCATATCCATGTAAAATCACACACCAGATAGTCCTAGCATAAAACAGTGCTGGTCATTAAGTCTGTCCCAGCATACCTTTTCCCATGTCCTGGATTTTCTCCCATGGATATGCTGAGTAGTCTCACACTCTTTTCAACTCTTCTTCTGAACTTCCTTTTTCCAAAATGGGTTCTGTACCTCCCCATGCTTTTCCCCAACTCTTTCCTTCTTCTTATCTCCCAGCTTGTTGGTTATCAGTCCATTAATCTCAATATTACTTGATGCTATTACACAAAATTAACATGATTTTCATGTAAGCTCAAGGAGATGGTATTCATCCCCAAAGGACTTCAAAGTAAACAAGTAGACTGTAAACTCTTCAGGATCCAAAAATACATTTTTCCTTCTTGGCTCCATATCACTATCACTTCTTATAGACTGATAAAGGTGGCTATTAAACATTACTGACCACATACCAGAAATTAAGTGAAACACAGAAGATTGGGCCTGAAGGCCAGCCCAGGATTTCATTTGAAGGATCTCCTTCTGGCGATGGTAAATTCTGAGTGTGTTTGTCTGTGCGTGTGTATGTGTGTGTGTATGTACATGTGCCTATTCATGTGTGTGTGCATGTTTCTCTTTGCGAGAAGAGGGTGGTTTGTCAGAGAGGAGCAGAAGGATATAAGAAAAGAAGTTGACTAAAGGGGGATGGCAAAAATACGACATCTGTGCTGCCATTCCCTAATTCTGCATTTAAGGTATAGGTCACTGAGTGAGCCTTGCATTCTTTCTCAGCGAGCCAAATATAGCCCATACTTGCTGTTCTATTCAGACACTACCTATTGGAATTTATGAGGAAACCCTATTTATACTCATGGCCTAGACAATTTCTTTTCAATCCCCAAAGTCTAAAGACAAATCTATCAGTGTTTTTCTTCTGAGATTAAAAAGTCTCCTTGTAGGTTTTTAATTCAAAATTGGAATGATCTTTATTCAGGGCCTCTTGGGAATTTTACACCTCTCATGAAGACAGGGAAGCAGTTATACTTTTGCTTCTCTCTAAAACATCTGTTCTCACTGCTAGGAATTTGGGTCACTGTCTTATTCTTTATATTTATCTATCTAGGGAATTTCCAACTTTCATATGCAGGCAGGCATTTATTTCTTAAATCTATTAAAATGTGTTTTCTAGAAAATGAAAAGGAAATGTAGGTGGCTCATGATAAATTATGTCATAGCATGGCACAACATAAGGATAAGATTTTATTTCTGATCCAATCTTAATCCTCACTCTAACTTGAATCCACTAAAAGTATGATTATTCAATATGCATAACATCCAGATATATATCTGATGTGTGTCGGGAAAAATCTATGGAGAGCCAGTAGGGCAGAGTGCTTATGAGATTGGTGCCAACTTGCTGAGTTGGAATCCCAGCTCTGTTACTCACTAGCTGGATGATTAAGGGCAAGTTACCCAATCTTTTAGTATTTCAATTTCTTCATCTATGAAAAAAAGATATTAAGAGTACTTAACTTGGGGCATCTGGGTGGCTCAGTGGGTTAAGCCTCTGCCTTTGGCTCAGGTCATGATCCCAGGGTCCTGGGATCGAGCCCCGCATCGGTCTCTCTGCTGCTTCCCCCTCTCTCTCTGCCTGCCTATCTGCCTACTTGTCTTCTTTGTCTGTCAAGTGAATAAAATCTTAAAAAAAAAAAAAAAAGAGTCCTTAACTCTAGGATTATTTGAGGATTTGTTGATTTAATTCATATCAGGTGTTTAGAACACTAAGTACACAATAATATTAGCTACTGTAGCCATACAATTGATACTGAAATTAATCATGCAATACCACTCCCTAGCTATGTAACATCCAATCAGCCTTATGCATTTTAGTCTGTCTTTGGGCCCTGTCAAACTGTTTAACTCCTAGAATATTTATGATTTTAAGAAGGTACTGTATGATTTTAAGAAGACATATTCAATACAGCCAGATGATTTTAAGCCGAGAACATTGTATATATCAACTTCCAGTGCACTGTATGCCCAGATGCAGTAGCTAAATAACCTATATTATTTATTATCCTACACTACAAATAAGAAAACTGAAGTAAGAGGTAACCATTATTATCCCAGTTCCCCCAGCTAAAAAGAGCCAGAGCCAGGGTTTAAACCTGGACAGCTTACTCTGTTCTATTGTATTAAAGCTCTGTAGAAAGGTGTGGAGTAAGAATCTAGTAAATGCACACAAGGTAACACTCTCTTCTATAAATCTTTCCATGCTTGAACTGGGAGAATATGCCTGAATCAATATTATTTGATACAAAGCCTTAGTTTTCTGAGAAAAAAAAATTGCATGGAAAAAATAAGGAACTATTCAGAGAGTTCAATCCATTGCCATTGTTCTGTTCATAGTTTTGTTTCATTTTTTTATACTATTTTCACCCAGTTACGAAGCAACTTGTCAACTGTGTTAAGAATACATGGTTGGGGTGCCTGGGTGGCTCAGTGGGTTAAAGCCTCTGCCTTTGGCTCAGGTCATGATCCCAGGGTTCTGGGATCGAGCCTCGCATCGGGCTCTCTGCTCGGCGGGGAGCCTGCTTCCCTTCCTCTCTCTCTGCCTGCCTCTCTGCCTACTTGTGATCTCTATCAAATAAATTAAAAAAAAAAAAAAGAATACATGGTCAAAAAACCCAAACAAACCTGGTCAATTGATAATACACATTACTGTAGCCTAACTTTTCAAGTGGAAATTAAGTCCGTGATAACCTCTTATTTTCTCCTGCACAACTATTACAGAAATTTCTTCTGCCCAGCGTATGGATCCAAACTCAAACTTTGGCAGCAATGACCATAGATTTGTAACCTTGTGTCCCATAGCCCTTTTGGGCTTTCTCCAGACAGAATACTGGGGGGCAGGGGGTGCATAACTTTTGACAGTGTCCAGTGCGGTGCCACAGAAAAGCTAGATCTACTCTCCAGCTGTGTTCCTCCAGGCAAAGCCCTGAGCACCCTCCATTCATTCCCCTTGCAGTGTCTGACAGTCTTTCTTGAGCACCACAGACTAATTGCATAGCACCCAAACTATCAAATGACCTCCAGAATTTTAAGCTTTCAAGAGATTAAAAAATAACAACAACAATAAACCCCCAAACTCTTGCAAGTGTGATTCTGTTCTGAGCACCTTTGATACAATTCATCAACAGATCATTTTCTTCTCCAGGTTGGATGAAAAAAATAAAATCAAATCACTATAGGCTTCTTCTGGTCCTACAGCAAAATATCCCAGAGGGTATAAACTCAAGATTGCTTCACAAATCCTACCCAATTTTTATGGATGATGAACAACCCTGTGGGAAATAAATTATGATAGTCAGCTAGGAAATGGAAAATGTCTAAAAATTTCTAAAAATAATGATTACATTTCTCCACTGTTTGACACATAGCTGCTTTTACAGAAGCACATAGAGCCAGTGTTATGAAGGGTTGCTTGTTGGTGCTTGTTGCAAAACTGTTCTTTCTGGTCTTCCTTTGCTGGAGATTTTGGGAGGAAGGAGCCTACAGTGTCACATCCCACAGTAGTTCATCTTGCCTCCTCTCCCAAATCTACCTCTCATGTTTCCTCTGTCTCGGCAATAAAAATACTGTTACCAAATATTCTTCTTTCTTCCTGTAAAAATTAGAGCATGCCTCTGAATATCTAAATATTTGAGTTTTAGTATGGCCCTTTCCTCAGAAGCAGTGTCTGTTATTATGCTGTATCGAAAATATATCAGAGAAGAATCTTCTGGTTTTTGTTTTTGTTTTGCCACGGGTAAGAAAAAGTGCATTAAAGCATACTGAAATTTTTTTTGAAAATACTGAAAATGTAGGCACTTTATTATGTTTTGAAATAGAACTGGGATTTTTCTCACTTAACTCTTGTTTCATTGATTATGCTTTTCTATCGTGTTTTTTCTTTTTATCTCTTTTTTTGCCCCCTCCCTTCATCTATGTCACCCATCCCCCCTCTGGCAACCACCAGTGTGTTTGTATTTAAGAGTCTGTTTATTTTATACTTCTTCTAAGATATCTTGTATCCTAAGGATAACTTCTCATGAAAGATAATTTTGTGTATTGTAGTTTTAAAAAATGAGATCTTTCCCCAAATTTCCTTCCTCTAGCCTGTGCTGTATCTAATACATTCTGAATCTACTTAAGTTATCTCCTGCTAGCTATGCTATACTGTTTATTTCATTCACATAGCAAGTAACCTTGCTGCATTAGAAGCCGCTATAATTCTTAATTAAAGTGGATCTGGCAAGGGGGCAACCCTTTCACCTTGCGACTCAATCTTTCAAAAGCTGAGGAAGAGGCTTAGATAGAATGCTACTGTCTACAAAATAAAGAAAAGAAGCAGCACAGAGACAGAATTAAAATAAAGGAAGCTGGCTCTAGTATGGGATAAAAGGAAATAAACTTAGTTGGGGTGACTTTTTTTTGTGACAGAAATAAAAAATTTGTTTACTAAAGCCTAAAGATATACTCTAAAAGTAGACCAAATGTTACAAAATACAATAATAGAATATGGCTGAACAACTTCATTTTTCTGTAAAATATATGTATGCAGTGGTCTCACCTAGGGTGTAGCTCATAAGGTAAAAATTTGGTGCAAAATTATGGCTTCCTTTGGATATTTTTCTTTTAAAAAATAGTTCATTTGTTATTCCTTTATTTTAAAAAAAGCCCCAAAGAAAAAAAAATACCTGCTTTTTTCTCATTACACCGTTTATATATCCCACAGTGAGATGATTTTCTCAAAACTTGAAGTTTGGTATCTTTTAGAAAATGTTAACAAGGAAATTTACTTACTTTTCTAACTACTGGCATTCCTGGAAAAAATATTACATACTGTTTTTTCTTTAGTTTAATGGGGCTTTCTTTATGTTGCTTGTTTTGATTTTGTTATGTAATATTTGATACTTTTATAATAATTTTATAATAGTATCAAAGTGTACATGAAATCATTGTTCACCCTACTTACAATCTGAATATCACTAATACCATTGAATCAGCTGTGTGTTCCTTCCCTACTTTACACTCTAGACCTACATATTCCACTCCATTTTCCCTATACTAAGTCAATTGTTTCATCTTATGTCTGTTGTTTCTTTACTTTTTATTTTAAAAAGCTTTCCCACATGGGTAAGTTGTTGCTAAAGAATATACTGTTTAAATAAGCATACACTCTTCTGGAACCTGTTTTCACTCATTAGTAAATTTATCCATATTATTGCTCATAAATATATCTTTCTTTAAACTGATTTATGGTACTTCATTAGCTAAATATACCACATATATAAATAAATATACCACATATCACCATCTGTAGTCCATGACATTTGGATTGCTGTTATTAACAATAAGACCATGAACAATTTTTATACATCTGTTGGTGCATGACAAGAGGTTTCTAAGTTATGTATTTAAAAGTGGAATTTATAGGTACTGAAAGATGCATATAATCAAATTTACAAGATCAGACCAAACTGTTTTCCAAAATTATTAAAACAATGTAGACATTTACTGGTAGTTTTTGAGGATTCACATTGCTCCATAGCCTTAGCAATGCTTGCTATTATCAGATTTATTCATTTTGTCCATTTAGTAGGTGTAAATTTTTTTCATTTTAATTTATATTGCTATCACTACAAAGAAGGCTTAACATCTTTTTGCTTATCTGCCTTTAATGTTTCCTCTACTAAAGTATGACTAGTAATCCTCTTGTGCCTTTCATTTCTACTAAATTGTCTTTCCTTATTGATTTGTAGTTCTTCATCCTCCTCCTAATTTGTGGCTTGAATGATCGATCCCTCTATTTGTGGTGTCTTTTCATAGTTAATGGCCAACTCTTGATTTTGGCTCAGGCTGTGACCTCATTGTCAGGGAATCTAGTCCCAAGTCTGGCCCCATACTGGGAGTGGAGCGTGCTTAAGGTTCTCTTTCTCCTCCCTGTGGCCCCCCCGCCCTCCACTCACACTCTCGTACTTTTTCTCTTTCTAAAATAAATGAATACAATCTTAAAAAAAAAAAAGAACTTCTACCCCTTATCCTTACATATTATATAATCTCATTTATTTTCCTATATATTATTCTAAATGTGTTAAAAATTGCTATTCACTGTATGCCTGTAATTCTGCTGGAATTAATTTTGTGTGTAATGAAAACAGAAAAATATAACTTAACATATATTTTTAATTTTGGAAAGCAATGCTCCAGCACTCGACTAGTCCCTCTTTTCTGTATTTCCAATATCAAATTGTTAATTTCTTTTTAAAGGTTTTCTTTCTTTATTTAGGAGAGAGAGAGAAAGAGAGAGCACAAGCCCAGGACAGACGCAGAGGGACAGGGAGAAGCAGTCTCCCTGCTGAGCAAGAAGTCTGATGTGGGACTTGATCCCAGGACCCTGGGATCATGACCTGAGGTGAAAGGCAGACGCTTAACAGACTGCACCACCCAGGTGCCCCATGTTTGTTAGATATTAGATGTTCATGGATGTGATGGACTGTTTCTGTCCGTACTCTGTTTTATTAGTCATTTTTGTGTACTCGTTGCAAGACATTAAGTCTTAGTATCTGAGAAGGCAAGCCCCTTCACCTTCTTCTCTACCTTCCCTAACCTCTTCCCTCTCTTCCTGTTAGAAGGATTCATGTGCCTTTGTTCTTTCATAGAAATTTAAAATTAGAATAACAGATTTCTTGAAATTTTGTTGGACTTTGTTAAAATTGCTCTCATTTATGAGATCCATTTGGGAATTAATGATATCATTCAATATTGAGAACTTCTGTCTATCAAGTTGGTATATTTCATCACTTACAACCTTTGTTACATAGATTCATTGGTGCTTTGTATTTTGCTGACGTTATAATGTATTTTGTACATTTGCCTGTATATCACTTTATTCGACCAATTCTTTTTCAGTACTGTGTATCAGGTACTGTTCTAGGTGTAAAAGACAGGGCAGTTAAAAAAAAAATTGAGAAGGTGAACAAAAAAAAGTTAACAAAAAGTCCTTTCCTTGTAGACTTTATATTGATTGGTGGATGGACAACAAACAAAATAAAGAGGTAAACTAGTGAGAAGCACTGTAAGAAAAACTAAGTACAGTGAAGCTTAACTGTTAGTGATAGTGGTTTTGGTAGTGGGCTATAATTTTAAATAAGGTGCTGAGAAAAGTTCTTATTGACAGGAAGGCTTATGAGTGAATTCTTGAACAAATGGGTGTATTTTGGTTATCGTTGTTTGTTGGAACCTAGAAAATGAAATGTATTGTTTATATTCATCTTTTATTCAATAATTTTTTTTAACTATCCTCTCCCATTAGTTCTATCAATTTGCCTATAGATTATTTTGAACTTGCTAGGTAGACAATTATGAACAACTACGTTATCTGTGACTTTCTCTGTGGTAGACTTTGCCTAAAAAATAAATTTCTCTAATAATGCTCTGACTATTCAAACTTTCTGGTTTTTATTTCTTCAAGATATTTTAGCAAATTTTAATTCTGTTTCAATTTTAACTTGCCAATTTAAACATCACTAGCATAATAGCTCTAAATATTTCCTTAAATTTGCCTTTTATTATCTATTTCTTTGCTCAAAATTTCTTCCTTTAAACATTTTTTCCAGCTTTATTAAGATATAATTGACATACAATATTGTATAAATTTGAGGTGTAGAATGTATTGATTTAATATTACCTGTATATTACATCATGATTACCACAGTTAACATTTTTTTAAAAATTAACATATAATGTATTATTAGCCCCAGGGGTACAGGTCTGTGAATTATCAGGCTTACACACTTCACAGCATTCACCATCGCACATACCCTCCCCAATGTCCTTAACCCAACCACCTCTCCCCACCCCCCTCCCCTCGGCAACCCCCAGGTGTTTTGTGAGATTAAGAGTCCCTTATGGTTTCTCCCTCCCAATCCCGTCTTGTTTCATTTTTTTCCTTCCCTACTCCCCAAGCCCCCCACTTTGCTTCTCAAATTCCTCATATCAGGGAGATCATATGATAATTGTCTTCCTCTGATTGACTTATTTTGCCCAGCATAATACCCTCTAGTTCCATCCATGTCATTGCAAATGGCAAGATTTCATTTCTTTTGGAGGCTACATAGTGTTCCATTGTATATAGATACCACATCTTCTTTATCCTTTCATCCATTGATGGACATCTAGGTTCTTTCCATAGTTCGGCTATTGTGGACATTGCTGCTATAAACATTTGGGTGCATGTGCCCCTTTGGATCACTACATTTGTATCTTTAGGGTAAATACCCAGTAGTGTGATTGCTGGGTCATAGGGTGGCTCTATATTTAACTTTTTGAGGAACCTCCATGCTGTTTTCTAGAGTGGCTACACCAGCTTGCATCCCCACCAACAGTGTAGGAGGGTTCCCCTTTCTCTGCATCCTCATCAGCATCTGTGGTTTCCAGACTTGTTAATTTTAGCCATTCTGACTGGTGTGAGGTGGTATCTCATTGTGGTTTTGATTTGTATTTCCCTGATGCTGAGTGATGTGGAGCACTTTTTCAAGTGTCTGTTGGCCATCTGGATGTATTTTTTGCAGAAATGTCTGTTCATGTCCTCTGCCCATTTCTTGACTGGATTCTTTGTTCTTTGGGTGCTGAGTTTGAGAAGTTTTTTATAGATTTTGGATACTAGTCCTTTATCTGATGTGTCATTTGTGAATATCTTCTCCCATTCTGTCAGTTGTCTTTTGGTTTTGTTGACTGTTTCCTTTGCTGTGAAAAAGCTTTTGATCTTGATGAAGTCCCAATAGTTCATTTTTGCCCTTGCTTCCCTTGTCTTTGGTGATGTTTCTAGGAAGGAGTGGCTGTGGCTGAGGTTGAAGAGTTTGCTGCCTGTTTTCTCCTCAAGGATTTTGATGGATTCCTTTCTCAGATTGAGGTCTTTCATCCATTTTGAGTCTATTTTTGTATGTGGTGTAAGGAAATGGTCCAGTTTCATTGTTCTGCATGTGGCTGTCCAATTTTTCCAACACCATTTGTTGAAGAGACTGTCTTTTTTCCATTGAACATTCTTTCCTGCTTTGTCAAAGATTAGTTGGCCATAGAGGTGAGGGTCTATTTCTGGACTCTCTACTCTATTCCATTGATCCATATGTCTGTTTCTGTGCCAGTACCACATTGTCTTGATGATGACAGCTTTGTAATAGAGCTTGAAGTCTGGAATTGTGATGCCACCAACTTTGGCTTTCTTTTTCAACATTCCTCTGGCTATTTGAGGTCTTTTCTGGTTCCACATAAATTTTAGGATTACTGGTTCCATTTCTTTGAAAAAGATGGATGGTACTTTGATAGGGATTGCATTAAATGTGTCGATTGCTTTAGGTAGCATAGACATTTTCACAGTATTTGTTCTTCCAATCCATGAGCATGGAACATTTTTCCATTTCTTTATGTTTTCCTCAATTTCTTTCATGAGTACTTTATAGTTTTCTGAGTATAGATTCTTTGCTTCTTTGGTTAGGTTTATTCCTAGGTATCTTATGGTTTTGGGTGCAGCTGTAAATGGGATTGACTCCTTAATTTCTCTTTCTTCTATCTTGCTATTGGTGTAAAGAAATGCAACTGATTTCTGTGCATTGATTTTATATCCTGACACTTTACTGAATTCCTATACAAGTTCTAGCAGTTTTGGAGTGGAGTCTTTCGGGTTTTCCACATAAAGTATCATATCATCTGCAAAGAGTGAGAGTTTGACTTCTTCTTTGCCAATTTGGATGCCTTTAATCTGTTTTTGTTGTCTAATTGTTGAGGCTAGGACTTCTAGTACTACGTTGAATAGCAGTGGTTACAATGGACATCCCTGCCATGTTCCTGACCTTAGCAGAAAAGCTCTGAGTTTTTCTCCATTGAGAATGATATTCGCTGTGGGTTTTTTTATAGATGGCTTTGATGATATTGAGGTATGTGACCTCTATCCCTACACTTTGAAGAGTTTTGATCAAGAAAGGATGCTGAACTTTATGAAATGCTTTTTCAGCATTTATTAAGAGTAACATATGGTTCTCGTTCTTTCTTTTATGAATGCATTATATTGCATTGATTGATTTGCAGATGTTGAACCAACCTTGTAGCCCTGGAATAAATCCCACTTGGTTGTGGTGAATAATCCTTTTAATGTACTGTTGGATCCTATTGGTTAGTATTTTGGTGTGAATTTTCACATCTGTGTTCATGAAGGATATTGGTCTGTAATTCTCTATTTTGATGGGGTCTTTGTCTGGTTTTGGGATCCAGGTAATACTGGCCTCATACAATGAGTGTGGAAGTTTTCCTTCTATTTCTATTTTTTGGAACAGTTTCAGGAGCATAGGTATTAATTCTTCTTTAAATGTTTGGAAGAATTCCCCTGGAAGCTGTGTGGACCTGGGCTCTTGTTTGTTGGGAGATTTTTGATGACTGTTTCAATCTCCTTACTGGTTTCTCTAATATCTTCCTTGCCTTTTCCAAGCCCAGCTCAAAAGCACCTTGAGATTTGTCATACTGAACTCTAGATATGACATATTACCAATGCCTGTATTGATTAGGTCCCTAGCCTTCGATACTGCCTCTTGTTTTTGGTTTTTTGTTTTTTTGTGGTGAGTTTTTCTACCTTGTCATTTTATCTAGATAAGAATATATGAATGAGAGAATAAAATACTAAAATACTAAAAGTGTGGCAAAGACCTCAGAAAAATGTATGTTAACCAAATCAGAAGAGACCACAAGTCATGGGGAGAAATAAGGGGGTAAAAGGAATTAAAAAAAAATAAATACATATATATATGTATGTATATATATGTGTGTATATATATTTATATGACTGGTGAATAGAACAGAGCTACTCACTTGATTTGGGGTATATTTTGGTCTCTTAGAAGAAACTACCTCCCCAAATTTTTTAAAGAAAGAAAAACTTATATATGAACAAAATTAAGGGTAAACATGATTAAGTGACGGAATATAACTGTAAGGATGAAAATTTAAAATTCTAAAAAAGGAATTGAAAAGACAAGTTGGTTGGAAAAAGGAAGAAAAGAAAGTGGAGAGAATTTGCTCAGGCTGGAGACTGGAAGAAAGCCCTGTGCTAGATTTAGGGTATATTTTGATCTATCAGAAGAAATTGTATTCCAAAAATTTTTTAGAAGAGAAAACACCATATGTATACAAAAAATAAGGTTAGATATATTGAAGGGTAAAATATGACCTATAATAATGAAGGTTAAAAAAGATTTTTTTTCTTAGAAAGGTATTGTTAAGATAAACTAGTTAAAAAACATTAAAAGAGGAGAGAGGAAAAGTTAAAATATTATAATAAGAAAAAATAAAATTAAAAAAATTTAATTTTGCAAGACTAAAGAATCATGGAGAGGAAGCTATGAATTTCATGCTTTGCTTTCCCCTCCTCTGGAATTCCATTGTTCTCCTTGATTGGTGAGCTTGGTCTTGGCTGGATGTCCTTGCTGATCTTCTGGGGGAGGGGCCTATTGCAGTGATTCTCAAATGTCTTTGCCTGAGGCAGAATTGTACAACCTTTGACAGGGGCTGGGCTAAATAATCCGTTTGGTTTCACTCAGTGGAGCTTTTGTTCCCTGAATGCTTTCTGTAGAGCTCTGGAGGATGGGAATGAAAATGGCAGCCTCCCTATCTTTAGCCCGGAGTTGCCGAGAGCTCAGGTCCCTACTCTTCATTGTGCCCTCGGAGAAAAGCGCTCACTCACTCACATCTCCCTGGCCTCTGGCCGCACTCCGAGCTCAACAGCCTGTGACCGAGTGTTTCTGTCTCTGGCACATAGTCCCTTCTGGAGTCTCCAAACCCAGCAGATTCCTGCCTTCAGAGAAGGAAGGTGAGTCTCCCCAGATCTGCGATTTGTGGGGTCCCTGCTCAAAGAGCAGTGGTCCCACTGTGCCACAGATCACAGTTTAAGGTAACCCTGAACTGAGAGCTCACTCCTCACTCTGTCTCTGTACCTGGCTTTCCCGCTCTGATACCTGTGAGCTCTGCTACACTCAGACACCCCTGATCCTTCCATGACCCCATGGGACCTGAGACCACACTGTCCCCATGAGGGCCCCACCCCCGCTTAGCCTCTGGAGCAGTGTCCCTCAGTGGAGCAGACTTCTAAAAGTTTGAATTTTGTGCTCTGTTGCTCCACTTCTTGCCAGGAGCTGACCCCTCCCACTGCGGTCTATCTTCCCATGGCTTTGGATTCACTTCTCCACACATCCTACCTTTCTGAAAGTGGTCGTTTTCTGTTCCTAGAATTGCTGCTCTTTTTCTCTTCGATCTCCTGTTGGGTTTATAGGTGTTCAGAATGGTTTGATAACTATCTAGCTGAACTCCTGTGACCTGATGTCATCTCTGTCTGCTACTCTTCCACCATCTTGACTCAACCTACCATGTAACATTTGATAACATCTCCATCATGTCACATAATCATTTCTTTTTCCTAATGAAAACATTTAAGGTGTGCTCTCTTAGAAACTCTCAAGTATATAATACAATGTCATTAATTACAATCCTAATGTTGTACATTAGATCCCCAGAGCTTACTCATCTTCTAACTGGTAGTTTGTACTCTTGACCAACATCTCTGTATTTCCCCCACCTCCCAGCCCCTGGTAACCACTATTCTATTATCTCTTTCTTCAAGTACATCTTTTTTAGATCCCACACAGAAATGTCACCATATACTATTTGTCTTTGTCTGACTTATTTCACTTAGCATTATGCCCTCAAGCCCCATCCGTGTTTTCACAAATGGCAGGATTTCTTTCTTTCTCATGGCTGAATAACATTTCATTGTATATACGTGACACCTCATCTTCGTTACCCAGGTTGTTTCCATATCTTGATTCTTGCGAGTAACCTGCAATAAATATGAAAGTGTGTATATCTCTTCCATATTCTCTTTCCCTTTCCTTGGGGTATATACCCAGAAGCAGGATTGCTGGATCACATCGTAGTTCTATTTTTAATTTTTGAATAACCTCCATACTGTTTTCTCTAGTGGCTATATCAATATACATTCCCATCAACAGGGCACCAGGGTTCCCTTTTCTCCACCTTCTTGCCAACATTTGTTATTTCTTGTCCTTTTGATGATAGCCATTCTAAAAGATGTGAGATGATACCTGATTTATGGTTTTGGTTTGCATTTCCCTGATAATTAGTAATGTTTAACTTCTTTTTACATACCTGTTGGCTATCTATAGATTTAAAATGTCTGCTCAGTTCCTCTGCCCATTTAAAAAATCAGATTGTATCTTCTTATTGAGCTATATGAGTTCTTTATATATTTTAGATTTTACCTCCTTAACAGATGTATGGTTTGCAAATATTTTCTTTTGCAGGTTGCCTTTTTCATTTTGTTGATGATTTCTTTTGCTGTGCAGAAGATTTTTGGTTTGATGCAGTCCCCCTTATTTATTTCTGCCTTTGTTATTTGTGGCTTTTGGTGTCAGATCAAAAATTCTTTGCCAAGACCAATGTTAAGGAGTTTTTTCCCTATGTTTTCTTCTAGGAGATTTATGGTTTCAGGTGTAATGTTTAAGTCTTTAATCTATTTTTAATTATTTTTTTGTGACTAGCGTAAGATGGGGATCCAATTTCTTTCTTTCTTTTTTTTTTTTTTTTCATGTGATAATCTGATTTTCCCAAAACCATTTATTAAAGATATTATCCTTTCCCCATTGAGTATTTTTGGCTTTCTTGTTAAATGTTAGTTGACCTCATATATATGGGTTTATTTCTGGGCCCTTGATTCTCTTCTAGTGTTTAGTTTTAATGCCAGTTCCAAACTGTTTTGATTACTAGAGTTTGGTGGTAGAGTTTGAAATCAGGAAGTTTGATGCCTTTGGCTTTGTCTTTTTTCTCAGGATTGCATTGGCTATTCTTAATCTTTTGTGATTCTATATAAATTTTAGTATTTTTTTTCTATTTCTTTGAGTAATATCATTAGAATTTTGATAGGGGATATTACTAAATCTATAGATAGCTTGAGATAGTGTGGATATTTTAACAATTTTATCCTAATTCATGAATATGGGATATGTTTCTATTTGTGTCATCTTCAATTTTTTAAAACAGAGCCTTGTAGTTTGCAACATAGAGTTTTTTTTTGTTTTTTTTGTTTTTTTTTTTACCTCCGGTTAACTTTGTCCCTAAATCTCTTATTGTTTTTGATGTTATTGTGAATTAGATTTAAAAAAAATTTTTTTTAGATATTTCCTTGTGAGTTTTAAAAATACGACTGATTTATGTATGTTAATTTTATGTCCTGCAACTTTACTGAATGTTGACTAGTTCTAGCAGGTTTTTGTGGTTGAGTCTTAAGGATTTTCTATATATAGGATTATATCATTTGCAAATAAAGATAATATTACTTCTCCCCCCCTCCCAATTTGGATGCCTTTTATTTCTGTGTAGAATGAGAGTAGTAACGGGGGCACCCTTTCTTGTTTCTGATCTTGGAGGAAAAGTTCAAATCTTTGACCATTAAATATGATGTTAACTGTGGGCCTGTCATGTATGGTCTTTGTCACATTGAGATATGTTCCTTGTACACACAGTTTGTTGAGAATTTTAATCATGACAGGATATTTTACTTTATCAGATGCTTTTTCTGCATCAATTGAGTTGATCGTATGAATTTGATCTTTCATTCTACTAGTGTGGTATATCACATTTATTGATTTGGGTATGGTGAATCATCATTACCTTCCAGGGATAAATCCCAGTTAATAATGGTGCATGATCCTTGTACTGTATTGTTGAATTCAGTTTGTTAATAGTTAAGAATTTTTACACTATATTCATTAGGGTATTGGTCTGTTGTTTGCTTTTCTAGTAGTATCCTTGCCTGGCTTTGTTATAGGGTAATTATAGCCTCATAAAATGAATTTGGGGATATCCTCCTCTCTTCAGTTTTTGGAAGAATTTGAGAAGAACTGATATTATTTCTTCTTTAAATATTTAATAGAATTCACAGTGAAACCATCAGGTCATGGACTTTTGTTTGTTGAGAGGTGTTTGATTAGATTTTAATCTCCTTACCATTGGTCTATTCAGATTCTCTATTTCTTTGACGTTCAGTATTGAGAAGTTGTGTGTTTTAAGGAATTTATCCCTTTCTTCTAGGTTATCCTGTTTATTGGCATTTAAAATTTCATAGTAGTCTCTTAAGATGCTTTGTATTTTTGTGGTATTGGTTGTAATGTCTCTTCTTTCATTTTTTATTTTATTTAAGTCTTCTCCCTTTCTTTGTCTGCTAAAGGTTTGTCAGTTTTGTGTATTTTTTCCTAAAACCCAGCTTTTAATTTCGTTGATTTTTTTCTATTTTCTGATCTCTATTTTATTTACCCTTGCTCTCAGCTTTGTGATTTCCTTCTTTCTGCTGACTTTGTGCTTAGTTTGTTCTTTTCCTACTTCTTGGAAGTAGAAAGTCAGGTTGTTTATTTGAGATCTTTATTTTTTCTTCTTTTTTTTTTTTTTTAAAGATTTTATTTATTCATTTGACACAGAGAGATCACAAGTAGGCAGAGAGGCAGGCAGAGAGAGAGAGAGGAGGAAGCAGGCTCCCCGCGGAGCAGAGAACCCGATGCCGGACTCGATCCCAGGACCCTGAGATCATGACCTGAGCCGAAGGCAGCGGCTTAACCCACTGAGCCACCCAGGCGCCCTTTATTTTTTCTTAATATAGGTATTTATTGCTATAAACTTTCTTCTTAAAACTACCTTTGCATCTCATAAATTTTGGTATGTTGTGTTTCCATTTTAATTTGTTTCAATATAGTTTTTGGTTTTTCCTTTGATTCCTTCTTTGTTCCGTTGGCTGTTCAGGAGTGTGTTGTTTAATTTCCACATGGTTTAAGAATTTTCCAGTTTTCCTGTTATTGTTGATTTCTAGTTTCATACCGTTGGAATGATAGAGAAAATATATTCCATATGGTTTCAATCTTCTTAAATTGGCTAAGGCTTGTTTTGTGGCTTCTCGTATGGAGAATGTTCCATGCACCCTTGAGAAGAATGTGTATTCTGCTGCTGTTGACTATAGTATAAAAGTTAAGGGACAAGAATATAAAAAATTACTATATTTACTATAATTTATTAATAAATATACAATATAAAAAGCGGTAAACTGTGTCATTAAAAACATCAAAGGAGTAGAGTAAAAGGGTAGTATTTTTGTATGTGATTAAAGTCATTATCAACATAAGAGTGTTAATATTTTTAAGAAGTATTATGAAGTTCAATGGTAAGCCCCAAACAAAATCTTGTAATAGACTGACAGAAGATAAAAACACAGAAATCAGAACATATCACTATAAAAATTCACCAATTTACAAAGAAAGTCAATGTGAGAAGAAAAAAGGAACTAGGAAACTATAAAACAGCCAGAAAACAATTAATAAGATGGTAATTAATTAATAAGATAGTAAATCCTTACATACCAATAATTACTTTGAATATAAATGGATTGAATTCTAATCAAAAAGGACACAACAGCTGGGTGGATAAAAACAAGACTTAAATATATGCTTCCTAGAAGAGATTCACTTAAGCTTCAGAGACATGTATTCTCAAAGTGACAAGATGGAAAAAGATACTCCATGCAAGTGGAAACCAAATAGAGCAAAGGTAGCTAACTTACATTAGACAAAATAGACCTTAAGCTAAAAATGATAATAAGAGACAAAGAAGGCTATTATATAATGGTAGAGGTTATCTTATTAAGAAGATATAATGATTGTAAATGTATATGTACCCAACATCAGATCATCTAAATATCTTAAATAAATACTAACAGATGTGAAGAGAGAAATAGACAACAATACAATAATATAATAATAGAGGGGGACATCCAAACCCCACTTTGAGCAATGGATGGATTATCCAGAGAATAAATCAACCTGTTGGACTTGAGCATATGTAAGACTAAATGGACCTGGGCTGCCTGGGTGGCTCAGTGGGTTAAGCCTCTGCCTTCAGCTCAGTTCATGATCTCAGGGTCCTGGGATCGAGTCCTGCATCAGGCTCTCTGCTGGGCGGGGAGCCTGCTCCTTCCTCTCTCTCTACTTGTGATCTTTCTCTGCCAAATAAATAAAATCTTTAAAAAAAAAAAAAAAAAGACTAAATGGACCTAACAGACATACCTAGGACATCACAATTCCTCCTTGCATCTTTGGTATTACTTTCCGTCTTGCTGAAGTATAACCTTTAGAAATTCCCTAGTGAAAATTTGTTGGTGATAAAAATATTTTCATTTTTTAAAATCTGAAAATGTCTCTATTTTAGGTTAGTAACAAAAATTTCTGTGATCATGCAATTCTAGTTTGACAGTTATTTACTATTAGAATTTTGACTCTTACTACACTCTTTATCATCTATTTTTGCTTTTTGAAATGCCTGTTATTAATCTAATTGCCTTTTTTGGTAATTTGTCATTTATCTCTTGTTTAAGATCTCTGTGTATTCAGTTTCACTACAATGTGTAGATTTTTTCTAAATTATCCTTCTTGGTACATTCTGTGCTTTTTGTGTATGTCCTTATGTATCTCTGAAAATTTCTTCCCATTGTTCTATTCAAATGGCTATATCTAGCTCTTCTAGCCAGCAGTCTTACCATCAACCTAATTTTACAAAGGAGAAATTTGAGAAAAGGAGAGAACGAATAACTTGCCAAAAGTCACATCATCAAAAAATATCAGTGATTCAAGTCAACTGGGATTTGATTATGTGTAACCTGGACATTCTTATTCTATCATTGTCTTTTAACTTTTTTCTCATATTTTATCTTTCCCTGTCCTGTTCTCTGTGTTATTGCTCTATCTATCTCTGCCAGGTTACTAATTATCCTTTTAGTTGTGTCATTTGTTATTCAATCCATGTAGGGAATTTTCTTACTTATATGTGTTATTTCTAAAAGTTTTATTTCTTTTAATTTTTAAATTTTTAAAAAAGATTTTATTTATTTATTTGACAGACAGAGATCACAAGTAGGCAGAGAGGCAGATAGAGAGAGAGGGAGAAGCAGGCTCCCCGCGGAGCAGAGAGCCCAATGCAGGGCTCGATCCCAGGACCCTGAGATCCTGACCTGAGCCAAAGACAGTGGCTTAACCCACTGAGCCACATGGGCCCTCCTAAAATATATGTTTATAAAAAATAAAAAATTATTTAAAAAATTATTTGACAATTTTTGATAGTCTTTCTTTTCTTTCTCTTATTCCCCCCCCCTTTTTTTTTTGAAATTCCTGTGTAGTAAACGTACAGTGTTAAATTAGTTTTAGGTGTATAGTTTAGTGATTTAGCTAATAGTTACATATTATTCTTAATATATAGTTCCATATATTACTCATTACTCATCATGGTAAGTGCACTCTTTAGTCCCCATCACCTATTTCACCCATCCCCACCCACCTCCCCTCTTGTAACCATCAGTTTGTTCTCTATAGCTAAGAAATGGTTTCTTGGTTTGTCTCTCTCTCTCTCTTTTTTCCTTTGTTCATTTGTTTTGCTTCTTAAATTCCATATATTAGTGAAACCGTATGTGGCTTTTTCTAACTGGCTTATTTTGCTTAGCATTATACTATGTAGATCCATCCACATTGTTGCAAATAGCAAAATTTCATTCCTTTTTAGGTCTGGGTAATTTTCCATTGTGTGTGTAAGTGTGTGTGTGTGTGTGTGTGTGTGTGTGTATACACACACGTACATACAGTACCTTTATCCATTCATCTGTCAATGGACACTTTGGCTACTTCCATGGTTTGGCTATTAATAATGCTACAATAAACATAGTTTTGCATATATCCTTTCAAATTAGCACTTTCTGTATTCTTTTGGGTAAATACCCTAGTGTGATTCCAGATTGTAGAATAGTTCTGTTAATTTTTTGAGGGACCACCATACTGTCTTCCAAAGCAGCTGTACCAGTTTACATTCCCACCAACTCTGTGTTTGAGGGTTTCTGTTTCTCTATATCCTTGCCAACACTTTTTCTTGAGATATTGACCACAGCCCTTCTGATAGATGTGAGGTGATATCTCATTGTGGTTTTTATTTGTATTTCCCTGATGATGAGTGATGTTGAGCATCTTTTCATGTGTCTGGTGGCCATGGCATATCTTTGGTGGAATGTTTGTTCATGTCTTCTGCCCATTCTTTTTCCTTTCTTGGTCTATATTTTTATTTCATTAAATATTTCACATATAGTGAATTTATGTTTCATATCTGATAATTCTAGATTCTGAATTTATTCATTGGTTATCATGTTTGTCTTCATATCTGTTCACTGTCACTGATGGATGCATATTTTTGTTTGCTTTTTGAATTTTTATTGTGGATTCCTATCTTATAGAACCTAATATGTAGGAATTCTGAGTTTATAAATTGGAAATATTTTGCTCTCTGAAAGTTTTATGTTTTGCAAGATTCAGGATCGGGTCTGACCTGGGACTACTTTGTTCCTTTTAATGATTTTATTGTTAATGCAAGAGTTTCAAGTTTTGCCCCATTCTTGCCAGGGCCTAGTGGCATATAACGGAAAGTCAGCACTGAGGAAAGTATCTAGCTCCAGGTAAATCTCCCTTAAAATTCCCTGCTCCATTTACCTCTACTTCTTAGTACTTTCTGTTCTAGTTTCAGCTTGGCACTTCTTCTCTTTTTAGAAATTTCTCTTATATTTAGGAAACTCAGTAATTTAATAAAACTAGATTTGTTGTACTTTATCCAAGCTGTGGTTCTATTTTTAGCAGGGAGGAGACATGAGTGTAGCTAATTCACCTTCTGACCATTCTTTTGTTTTGCTTCTAGTTCTTTAAGTTTGTGCTATTTAATTTTCAAACTTCGGCATAGGTAATAGCCCTTATAAATTAATTAAGAATTTAAAAGTGTATATGTGATACACATAAAATTATACCATAATTAGCCAGTGGATGTTACACTAAGCACTTAAAAAAATAAACCAACATTTTTTTTTTTTAAGATTTTTATTTATTTGACAGACAGACCACAAGTAGGCAGAGAGGCAGGCAGAAAGAGAGAGGAGGAGGCAGGCTCCCTGCTGAGCAGAGAGCCCGATGTGAGGCTCGATCCCAGGACCCTGGGATCATGACCTGAGCCAAAGGCAGAGGCTTTAACCACTGAGCTACCCAGGCGCCCCTAAACCAACATATTTTTAAAACCTATTAGAAATCTAGATATTAACAGTTGAAACCAGATATTAAAATTTTTCCCCATGTTTGTGAAGACTACCTTTTTTGAAATTAATAACCTAATTTTGATGTTTTATTTGCATTCTTGTAAAGACAGTAGAAATACATACATACCAACAGTAAAGTGTTTCTGACATATTTATTAGTTTCCCTTTTCATTAATTATACCTCTTTATTAATCAGAAGATTCCTTTTGAGGCAACAAAATAACCTGTTAATAAACACAAAATTCATTTATTACCAATTTGAAAAATTTTACATTGTTCTGTGCCCATAAAAAAGTTGCTTCTTCATTTGTGTCTTTTTATTATTTATTGTTTAGGTTTTTTGTTTTTTTATTTTTTTGTTTTTTATTTTTTTAAAAATCTATTTACTTATTTGACAGACATCACAAGTAGGCAGAGAGGCAGGCAGAGAGAGAGAGGAGGAAGCAGGCTCCCTGCTGAGCAGAGAGCCCGATACAGGGCTTGATCCCAGGACCCTTCGATCATGACCTGAGCCGAAAGCAGAGTCTTTAACCCAATGAGCCACCCAGGTGCCCCTGTTTAGGTTTTTTTAAGGAAATCAAATATTCATCGTTCTTCTATATATGATAAATGTGTCAGTATGACAGAAATAAAACATGTTCGAAAAAAATGATTGTTTATGGAAACATTATGACTTTATGTCAACAAATGACTACTTTAAATATAATTAATCTTATGTGTATAATCAAGTGTAACAAGTTTCCTCCTTCTATGCACATGTATGCATAATGCTTTATCTATAGTCAAAATGTCCTAAAACTTTACTTACAATAGAAGTCACCTTTGTAGTCCCTGGGTGGTCCAGTCAGTTAAGCATCTGACTCCTGGTTTTGGCTCTGGTCCTGATCTCAGGGTTGTGAGACAGATCTCTGCAATGGGCTCTCTGCTCAGTGTGGAGTCTGCTTGAGATTCCTTCTTCCTCTCCCTTTGCCCCTCCTGCTTATGCTCTCTGTCTCAAATAAACAGTTAATTAATTAATCAATTTTGAAAAAGATAAACTTTGAGGGGAACCTGGATGGCTCATCTGATGCTTGGTTTTGGCTCAGGTCATGGTCTCAGGGTTGGGGGTACCATGCTCCACAGTGGGTCCATGCTGGGCTTGGAGCCTGCTTATGATTCTCTTTCTCTCCCTCTCCTTCTATCCCCACCACTGTTTTCTCTCTCTTACATTCTCTCTCTCTTAAAAAAAAAAAAAAAAAGCAAGTAACTTTTGAGAAAGCTGTCATTTTTTCTTGTGCACACAATATGTCCAAACAGGGACTGAACAGTAATCAACCATCTTGAAAAATTTCTCTGTCTGTGCATTTTTGCATTCACACATGACTCATTTCTGCTTAAGAGATAAGAGTGCATTGCATGTGTAGGTGAAAATTTCATTTAAGAATTTAGCTACTCGGCATAAAGTAAGTATATATTAGTACATGCAATAGACCACTTTTAAAGCTTACTCTAAAAGATGAGGGTTGTCAGCTGATGCCATGGCGCTCTGCTTTCCAAAGCCAAACAGACAGATGGGCTTTCATTATTTTCTTGACTTTTTATATTTGTTGATAATCGTTGTAATTAATTTTTAATCTGAAGACTTGTAAAGCAATACTTGGGGATTTAACAAACCAAACTTGTATTAATGAAAAGCAAACTGTCCAAATAGTCTTCCTATATCAAACTTCACTGAGCAGTAATAATTCCTACTTGATCAAGGGCCGATTCCAAAGCATCTGGGAAACAAGATCCTTTGGAATGATCACCAGCAGTATGCACACACTGTAAGGGTGATAGATGGTTCAAAGTATTAAATTGAAACAAAATTTAAAAATTCCCTTGAAACGAGAGTACTTCTATTAGTGGGTATTTATTAAATACTAAGTATCCTAATTCAAGACTTAAAATAACAAAATTATGGAGAAATCCAGTGGAAATGTAAAAAGTCCACAATAATAGACAAATTCCATGCTTATTTCTGCATATGCAGGCTGTGGACTCTGGCCTTCTCCCTTTTCCAGTAAGAAACTAAGACGTTTTAGCAGTTTTTCAAAGTCAAGGATAATTAATTGGTGTTCAAAATATAAGCCCACCATGAATTTCCTGCATACATAATTCAGGATCTAGATCCTCCTCTTAAGGAGACTTGCTGTATTAATTAGAAAAATAACAAAAATAAAAGATACTACCCATTGATAGCTATGTGTCAAACACTGGGCAAAAGGCTGCTTAAACATGATCCATTTAATTCTCATGACACTCTTAATTTAAGCTTAACTACTTTTATTTCACAAAGGGGAAAATTGAGACAGAGAATGAGTAAATTACAAAAACTCCCAGCATCAGAAAATGTTAGAAAAAGAACTAGAGCATCAATGCGTTGCATACAATCTCTGTCTTTCCTAGAGCCTCTGTGTGAATATGGCTTAACATGCAGTCAGCAAATACAATCTACACTCCCATGAAATATGAGGTATACATGGTCAGTTTACACTTTAAATTAAATTTTGCATAACCTACAAGACACATCTGGGAGGAAAGAGGAGGCTCATTCTGTGACAGATAAAATAATGTGAGTGGATTTCAGTTGTTTTCCTAAGCCTTGAAGAGAGCTTTGGAAAATGGGACATATATGATTTGTCAGATGGACAATGAGTGATCCAAGGGGTAAAGAGAAACCATTCACCCTAGCCACCTTTTCATTTCTTTTCTCTTATTCCTGTCAAAAAATGGCTCTACTTTTTGCTCAGAATAGCCTTCTAATCCTTGTCTACAAAGCCACAAGCTTTCCCTTATCAAAAGCTTGACTCCACTCCAGCCTCCCTAAGGAGCCCTACCCTGACGATAGGTTGGATAAATGCATCTTCTGCTGCTTCTCTGACAATGGCATTCCCCAAACACTCTTCTTTTAGAATTTTAAACATTTTCCTCAAAAACAAAGAAAAGAAAATTATATCTGATTTGCTATCTTGTTTTGTGTGATTGTACATTCAGACACTTTTTTGGCTGTTTTGTACTACGTGAAAGTCAAGAAATATTTAGTGCATTAAACTGTCAATTTTTCTGGTGGAATAAAGGCTGGAATGGGTAGAAATTCCTTGTGAAAGGGATAGAATAGAGAGTTCTGGGGAAAAAACAACAACAACAGGTAATTCCCTCATCAGTAATTATGGCATGATATCTTTGTTAATGGTATGTCGTTGATGGTAGGTCCCGATGGAGAGAGATTCATGGTTTCATTGGGGAGAGCATCCAAGGGAGTGATGGAGTAAATTTCTACCTGGCTAAAAAGCATGGAAGAGAGCAATGAGCTTCCTTCCATGGTAGACAAAATGATAGTAATTTTAAAAGGGGGTTGAGTAGGTCACTATTCATTTTCTTGCAAAATATTTCTGGTATCCATCTTTTGCTCTGTGAACTCATAGGGGATTAGAAGAGAATAGAACATATTTAAAGGCCCTACAGAGGATATCACACTACCTGAGGGTCCCAGTGTGGTGCAAAGTGGAACATTTCATTAGGGGATGTAAGTAGGGATTTCAGGGGGAGGGTTAAGTGACATGTACATTAGTATTACAGCACAGGCTGAAAAGTTGACCATCTAGAGGTAAAGAAAATATTCAAAGACTCAGAATTTGCCATTACTTCATTTCCCAAGCCATGTATTAATCATTCTTAGGTATTAGTTTATGACAGTTAAACTTGTTATAACCTTATGCCATAAAAGTAAGTACCTGTGCAATATACAGAGCTGGAAGGGAAAAAGACTATCCTTGATTTTTTTTTCTTTGATCATAGAAATTATCAAGAATATGGTAAAATAGAGGGGAGATTGGTAAGAAAAGCATTCTGGTCCCTTTATTGTGGTGACAGCTAGAAAGTTAAAGACGGTGCCTAAATAAATGAGCTTTTTCAGATATTGCTAGAAATTTCGCTTCTAACAGTTATTTCTGACACACAGGCATTGATCTCAGCAGCTTTGGAATATCCCTGTTGGTCAGAGAGAGGCACGCTCCATCCATCACGATTATGGGAGGAATGCATTCTCTGTGGAATCCTTTAAAGGGCTACAACAAGTTCACTTCCTCCCATTGGTGGCAGAGCAGGTTGCATTTGTGTGGTGATTGAACGTGATCCCCTACCAAGTCTGAAGGTGCATGTAGCACACCCAACCGTCTAGCACACAAAGAAAGATCAAGTTGGCTTGCCCCTCTCTTTGGAGCTTGGCGCTCACAGATCTCAGTAGCATGTCACTCTCCTCTTTATGACAGCCACTCATGTCCCAGGCCTGCTGGGTTTCCAGACTGCCTTCCTATTGTATGTGTACACAGACTGATTATAAGTTCACCACTTCTTCCCACCTTTTTGTGCAGGGTATTATCTATGACAGATGAGTGCAATAAAGTGAATCCATTTTTTCCCCTCTCGCAGGCAGCACAGTGAGTTCTAACCAACAAAGGCACATTGAGGTAAATCTTTAACGGTGTCACCACGTTGACTTTCATCATTTTCACCTTTCCTTTCACTGATTTTTATCCCCGGAGTTGTAAAACATAGTTTCACATTGTGACCGTCCTCGAGTCCTCTGTAGAAGTAGTTACACTGACAAGAACATACTCTTTTTCATAGACACTCCATCACGGCTCAGCCTTCGTTGCCTCTCTTTCTCTCTCTCTCCACAAATTCTATTTTCTAGATAAAAGCTCAGAGTTTCAAAGGATGAAAAATTTTCAAAAAAGTCAAGCTTTCATTTTAAAAAGATAATACAGTACAAGGAAACTACTGGGGAAAAATGTGATGGAATATTTAATAGGAAGGGAAAAGGTTTTCCATATTTTAAAAAAAAATCTGAAACTGTATATGCGTGATTTGATAAAAACTTTCCTTTCTAAATACTCTACCATATATGTATAGAAATATGTGGTTGTTTTCTTTTCTATTTGTTTTTTCTTTTTATTTATTTATGAATGTATTAGACTTTATAATAAGATTTTAGGATTTGTAAAGGCCAAAAGAAAACAGAAAATAACAAATACCATATGGTTCTTATTTTAGACTGTTTAGCCTACACAAACAAAAACCAATTTGAAAATAAAAGATTGGCACAGATTTACTTTATTTAATTGTTTATTGCAAAAAGGAAAGCTATTTAAAAGAGGAGAAAGCATGTGAAAAGCCACCACTCTAATACCAAAGTGGTTTCTGTTTTAAGTCAAAGGCAAGTTTAAAACAAATAGGAGTGCTTAAAAGGGAAAGCACATTTCAAGGCACCAACTATAGGAAAACTGAGAGAATCTATCAGAAGAGGGAGATACAGAATCCGAAAGCTAACTTTTGCCTATTTAGCCATTTAAATAAGTGCTATAATTTTCTTTGGAAATTGCTAATACTTTGCAGGACAAATATTATGTTGGATCTTTGGTTGATTCTTCTTTTATTTAACCAGCTGTCGGTGAAGTCCTCCTATCTTCCATTCAAATCTTTCTGTGATATTTCTTTTCCACCATGCTCAGGGGTTGGGCGTCTCTGTATGAGAGCTGGGTAAGGAAAAAAAATAGATGAATGAAGTAACTGGTAAGGGCTAAAGAGGGACCTTAGAAGGCTCACATTCTGGAAAGCACTCAACCGAACCAAAAGGGAGCCATGGTGCATTTTAAAGGCAATCTGGGACTTTTTTCCTGGAGAAAGAAGCAGAAACAAATAAGACAAATATATCACACAGGGAAAAAATTTTTCTTTTAGAGGAAATTTGAAGGCCAGACAGAGCCAAATAGTTAACTCATTTGCGAAGACCATAAAAGCAAAATTTGGAATCCTATAGAATTTGCTTCAAAGCATCAGGCCTAAAATTAGCTTGTTCCTCTAGGAATCTTATACTTAAGATCCAAGTAATTCATTCATGACCTAGTCAAGATTATATCCTTGATACTAGTACCAGGTTATTAGCATCCCTGATAGATGAGTAGATAATACTGTCCTTGACAGATAACCTTGTTTATCTCATGTAAGATGAGAAGATTATCAGTCTTATTCTATATACATATTTGAGAATGAAAAAATATTTATGTGAGATGGGTGATCTATGTAAATAAACTGCAATTATGGTAACTTGAAGTTAGTGGGGTTGCCAGATTTAACAGTTTATAAAAATATGATTTATAAAAACATAGATTTAACAGTTAATAAAAAATTTAAGTTTATAAAAATATAACTGCCAGTTAATATGAATTTCAGATAAAAAATGAATCACTTAAAATTTTTTTTTATTGTTTTATGTTAGTTACCATACAGAACATCATTAGTTTTTGATGTAGTGTTCCATGATTCACTGTTTGTGTATAACACCCAGTGCTCCATGCAATCTGCCCTCCTTAATGCCTGTCACTTTTTAATATAAATGTGAAAAAATTCTCTTCATTAGTTATCTGAAATCAATAACTGTACTTCTTATAGCCTATTTGATAACTCCAAATGTTAGGAAAAGAATTAGGAAAAGATTAAGAGTTGAGATTATTGTAATTTTTTTTGGAAAAGGCAAGGAAGAAAGAGAAAGGAAGGATGGGAAGAAAGAGAAAAAAACAGAGGGAATGAAGAAAAAGGGAATATTTTGAAATTCCAAAGAAAGGCATCCAGGTATCTCTCTATACCTTTCCTGAGAAGTATGAGAAAAAGGATGAAATATATGAATACTGGGTTATTTCTACTGTGGTAGATCTTTTTCACAATTGCTTCAAGTATGAGACTAACTAAATTCAGATGGTTATATCCAAAGCAAGATTTAGGGTTTGATTAAATTTTGAATACCATTTCTCTTTTGTTTCCTATTATGAGCTAATCAGACTTATGGAAAAATACAGAAAGCAGTGTAACAAATATTCACGTATCTCACCCCAGATTTAACAAATTGTTACCACTTCCATATTGCTTCAGATCATTAAAAAAAAATAGAATTAGGATCTAAGGCCCCTTTTATCCTTTCCAGACTTGTTGCTTATTTTTTTTCCAGGCATGTCACTATTCTGAAGTGTCTTCCTGACCTATTTTACACAGTATTATTAACATATTCTTATATAATATGTACATGCATGTATCTGTATGTCTGTAGATAAGATATTCTATCATTTGGCTTGATAGTTACATTAAAAAAATTTCTATAAAAGTGCCCTTTTTTAACTTTCACTATTCTTTAAAAATTATGTTTTTGACATTTATCCATGTCGATACCTCTAAATTTGGTTACTACTTATTTTAACTACTGCTCATTATGGCTGTACTCCAATTCATTCTTTCCTTTCTTGGCAAGTATTTAAGTTGTTCTCAGTTTTCCCACTATAATAAACAATGCTACAGTGAATATTTTTATACACATCCTCCTAGGCATGTATCAGGGAATTCCCATGGTATATACCTAAAATTAGAATTTCTGGGTTATAGCTTATGAGCATCTTTAATTTTGTCAGATAGTAACACATAGCTCTCCAAAATGGGTTAACAAGTGTACTTTCTCACCAATAGCATATGAGATTTCTCGTTTGCTCACATCTTAATCCACATTTAGGATTTTTCAGATATTAAAAATTTCCCATTTTGCTGAGTGCTGTTTTATTTTCATTCTCTGATTACGAGGTGAGGATGAGTGTGTTTTCATATATTTATTGGCTCTCCTGATATCCCCCTCATTGTATTGTTTTGCTTTATTGGTTTGAGTTGTCTATGTACGCATCAATATATGTTCTTAATTTCTACTCTAGGTCAGATTCCCTAAAAGCAGAGAAATAAATGAAGATTCTTGTGCAGGGAATTTATGAAGGGTACACATCTGTAAGAGAATGAGGAAAGCAGGGTAGAGAAGAGGGAGATGCACAATAACAATGTGCTTTCAGACAAAATCTGGCCTCAGCCTGATCTCTCAAGGACTCTGCGACATCAATAGCACAGCAGAATCTGTCTCGAGGCAAGGAGCTAGAGTAAAGGAGAGGAAGAAATTTTCCTCTAAGGTTCTTCTAATTGGACTAAGAATTAAATTTACCTAAGGCAGATTAATAGTAAAAAAAAAAAAAAAAAAAGTTTTATTACATGTGTGTGGAGGCTTAACAATGAAATTGAGGCCTAAAGAAATGACCAAAGTAGGCAGTCTTTATACTTTTTTGACAAGGGGACAATCTGTGAGGATTTGACAGGACAAAGAAAACTTAACTTTGGGACTTTCAGTTAGTAAGGAATTCCAAACAAAATATGGGCAGGGGTGGTAAATTAGTAAAAAAGAACAAGAGCTTTACATACAGCCAGACTATGACTCTCCTGTTTCCTATCTCTGGTGATGAGGAGGGCTGTTTACCTCCTGGTGTGGGGAGTTGTTTCTTGCACATGAAAGTTTATTTCTTGCTTTCTGGGGGCGAGAGAAGATCTCTCAGAAAGCGTCTTTCTGAGGGTCCTTCTTGCATAGACTGTCTCTTAAGTAAATTTTATTTAAAATAATCAAAATACTAGAGTGCCTGTGTGGCTTAGTCTGTTAAGTGGTTGCCTTTGGCTTGGTTCATGATCCCAGGATCTTGGGATCCAGTCCCACATTGGGCTCCCTGCTCAGTGGAGAGCCCGCTTTTCCCTCTGCCTCTGCCCCTTCTTTTTGCTCCTGCTTGAGTGCGCTGGCTTGTGAGCTCTCTCTCTTTTGCAAATGAATAAATAAAATCTTTTTAAAAAATCAACATATCAAAGTGGCACATTTGGGGGCAGCCTGTCGTGGCCCCTACAAAGGGCTTTTATACTTCTCCTGGCTGTGCTGGGTGCAGATTGTAACTCAGACACTCCAGGTTGGGACAGCTCTCACTGCCCCTGGGCAACCCTCCTGAGAGTGAACAAACCAGCAATTACTTGCAGCAACCACAGTAGCCAATAGAAAAGGATCCCTGAGGACCTGAGATGGGCACCCACCAAGTTTTCTATAATTATTATAGTTTTATAATATTTCTTTCTGGTAGGGCCTTCACTTTTTTTTTTCCTCAAAATGAACTTGGTTATTCTTGGAGTTTTACTGTTCTGTATGAATCCTAGGTCAACTTCCCAGGACCCATGGAAACATGGTTTCTGTTTATTTAACTTTTTTTGATTCTATAATAAAACATACAAATGTATGCTTATATGTTTTGTACGTATTTTGTGGAAAGAATAAGTGATCTTTTTTTTCCCTCCTGACTTTAAAGACACTTTTCTATAAATTTTGAAGTGACCAAATTATTTTTCGACTTTAATCTTGTAAGAAATGAATTACATTAATACAGCTTCTAATGCTAAGCCATTCTTGCATTCCCAGAATAAAACTTATTAGGTCACAAAATGTTTTTATTTGTCCTAAACCAAATTCAGTAACTGATAACTTAATAATTTGTTAAGAAGTTTGGAGCCATATTTATAAGTGAGATTGGGATAAGTTTTCTTTCTCATGTTGTTTTCTGGTTTTGATTTCAATGTTATTCTGGTCACATACAGAAGTGGGAAGTTTCTAATTTTCTTCTCCATTCTTTACATGCTATCTATAAAGTGGAAATTGTAATTTCATGTTTGTAAATGTTCTTATGTGCTTGAAAAGGATAAATATTCCCTATTTGTTAGAAAAAGATCATTATTTCATCCAATTTTGATGTTTCTTTTCCGTGCTTAATGTCTTTAGTCTGAAAGAGTTGTGATAATGTCTCAAACCATAGTTGTTAGTTTTATAAATTCTTTAAAAAATTCTGTCAATTAATGCTTTACAGATTGTGTAGTTATAATGTAAGTTGCATAGAGCTCAAAATTAATATATGTTCTTGGTGAATTGTTCCTTTTATTATTAAGTACTGACACCTTCATATCCTAGAATAATTTTTTTATGTTAAAGCCTATTTTTCTCCAATATTAATGGTGCCACGTCATCTTTCTTCTGAACACTGTTCCCCTATTATATCTTCTTCCTTGCTCTTTACTCTCAGTCTTTTTTGTCATTTATTTTATGTCTATTATAAAATTAATACAGCTTAATATTAATATTATTTTTATTCAAATTGAGAATCTATTAACAGATAAGCTTTAACAGTTAATATTGTTAATATTTATTATGCTTACTGATGTGTTTGAAATATTTCTACTATTTTATCTTATGTCATGATTTTTTATGTTGGCATGCTTATAATGTTTTTTGCTTTTATTGTTTTCTCACAGCTTTCTGGGATTAGAGTCTCTTATATCTTATTTTCCCCTCTATTGTTATAGAAACCAGATACTCTGTGTCTATCTCTTGTGGTAATGCCTAAATTTGCAAATAATGAGAGTGGCTTTAAACATTTTAAAATTCTTGTTTCCAGATCCCTCCTAAGCAATTGAAAATACTTCATTTCATCTCTGATCTTTCTCCCCATCTTTCATATGATTTTACCCAGTTAGCCATTATTATTAGTAGGATTTACATCTAATGACTATTTTTTTAAAAATTTCAAATTATTTATTTATTTATATTTTTAAAAGATTTTATTCATTTATTTGACAGATTGAGATCACAAGTAGGCAGAGAGACAGGCCCAGAGAGAGAGAGAGAGGGCGGAAACAGGCTCCCTGCTGAGCAGAGAGCCCGATGTGGGGCTCCATCCCAGGACCCTGGGATCCTGACCTGAGCTGAAGGCAGAGGTTTTAACACACTGAGCCACCCAGGGACCCCTCTAATAAACTATTTAGATACCAACATAATTGTCAAATTCTTACTTACCTTGCTTTTTGTACCCAACCATCCTTATAGTAGCTGTTCTGTCCTTACTAAATTTCATATTTCATTTGGTTTTGTGAGTAGTAAAATCTCTCAGACTACATTTGAGTATTTAAAAAATTTTTTTCTTCTTCATGAAGAGTTATTTAAGTTACGGACTCTAAACTGACCATTATTTTCCTTAGCACTTTGAAGATGTTATCCCAAAGTTTTCCAGTTATTTATTTATGTATTCTCCATTTTTCATTGGTTGCTTTTAAGGTTTTTGTCTTTACCCTTGCAATTCTTCTTTTCACAACACTGTATCTAGGTATTTGTTTTAGTGTTTCTGCTTTGTAACTGTGTTACTTCTCTTGAAAACTTAGCTCTTACTTTAATTCTTAACCATTATTTCTTCAAAGGTTGCCTCTTCATAACTCTCTAGTTTTTTCCTGAATAATCAGCTAATATATGTTGAACCTTTATACTTTATCCTCTATTTCTCCTGAAAGTTCTGCCATATTTCCCCACTTTTTATTCTTTATATACCAAATATGTTCTTAGATCAAGCTTTAGCTTTGACTAATTTATTGCTTAACTTCTGTAGTGTGTGTGTGTGTGTGTGTATGTGTGTGTGTTTGTGTGTGTGTGTGAGAGAGAGAGAGAGTGTGTGTGAAAGTGATTGGCTAGATTTTTCATTTTAAATTTCTCCTTTTAGGGGAGAAATTTAAATCTTCCAATTTTAAGTAATACTGTTCTTTTCCTCCATTATGTCTTTTTCTCTGTCTTTAAGCCTCTGTAATGATTGAAATTTTTAAAGTTTTATAGGTTCTTCTTCATGCTGTATAGTTTCATATCTTAAGGTGCTAAGTCTCCTGTTTGTTTTGCTTGCTGATCTTCTCTTTGATAGTGAATTGTTTTTTTCTCCCCTGTGGTGTGCATCTGAATCAGGTGGGTTTATTTATTTTTTTGGAGAACATCTTCAGCTGTGTGTGTGTGTGTGTGTGTGCGCGTGTGCATGCACATGCAAATTCTTTGTGCTCAGAATACTGAATGTTCCATAAAGCAGTTTCATTTTGCTTCTGACAAAGGTCTTACAACAATTTTTATGTAAATTTTCCAGTTTAGTAATGTAATATAAACTGATTTCACTGCTATTAATAGAGACCCTGGATATAAAGGTTAATTTTCTTAGATAAAATTAGTCTGTAAGTTGACTGTCCATGGTTGCTATACATCTTGATGAAATCCTCAGGGAGTCGGGGTCATTTTCTCTCTAGCTCACCATCCTTAATATACACCTTACATTGTTTGGCTGTTAGACCTGAAACTATTGCATCCTTCCTCAAGAGAGAAAGCAGGAGTAAGTGGGAGGAAAAAAAAATGTACTTACCTGCCATCAAAGGAGACTTCTAAGTCACCTGGTTATAGAAAATTAGCCAAAACTGTTTAAGTAACCACAGCTAGCAGACAGGTACCCTCCCTTCCTTGCCATGGTAATTTAACTGGGCACATTTATTTATTTATTTATTTATTTATTTATTTATCTATCTATCTATCTATCTATCTATCTATCTATCTATCTCAATCCTAGCAATACAGGCATTCTCTTAGTAAGGAAGAAGGGGAGAATGGATATGTGATAGATACCTGGCAGTCTGTAAAACCAATTAAGTAGATCTAATAAATTTGGACATCATATTCATGTGTATTGGTCTGTAGTTTTTTGTTTTTGTTTTCTGTTTGTTTGTTTTTGGTGGGAGGAGAGGGGGAGGGAGAGAGAGAATCTTAAGCAGACTCCATGCTCAGCAGTGAATGAGATGTGAGGCTGGATCTCATGACCCTTAGGTCATGACCTGAGCCAAAATCAAGAGTCAGATACTTAACCAACTTAGCCATCCAGGTACCCCCGATCTTCAGCTTTAATTTCTTGTAAGTGATCTTTTCCCCACCCAGGGTCCTAGGAAATTGGCAAGCTTACTTGGAGCATCTTAGGCTACTGGGTAAGAATTTTCTAATTCCCTTCTCCACAGATACAGTAATTCTTCAATGTTTTAGTCTGTATACAAGGGATACAGTTAGAGCCCTGGCTTTTTTTGAGTTATACCTATTTATTTGTGCCTTTATTTTATTTTTTTTTTTCGGTTGTATAGTAAAAAATAGTTCTGTTGATATTGTGCTTTACCCAGTTTTTCTATTTATTTGTAGTGAGAGGTGGGACTGTCCATACTGGCAAAAATACAGTCAGATTACAAAAGTGGACTTTTCCCTCAGGACACTTGGTTTTACTCATTGATTCTATATTTGTCCGATTGACTTATTTCACTAAGCATGATACCCTCTAGTTCTCTAGTTCTAACAAACGAAGTTATGGTGACACCTTTGTCTCTGCAGAGACTATGTTTGTTTAAAATGTTTGTTTTTCACAGATAAATTCTTATAAGTTAAAAAAGATCTCTGTCTAGTGAAATAGCAATATGTGGGAGTGGGGAGGTAAGAAGGAAGGGAGATTGGCAATAAAAATGAGAATTAAAAAATATATATTTCAAAAGACTTATTTATATGAGAGAGAGAGAGAGTGAGGGGGTGGGTGGGAGAGAGGCAGAAGGAGAGAGAGAATCTCAAGCAGACTCCCACTGTGCACAGAGCCCTATGCGGGGCTCCATCTCACAACCCCCAGATCATGACCTGAGCTGAAATGAGTCAGATGTTTAACTGACTGAGCCACATAGGCACCCCTCAAAATATATATCCCCTTAAATCCTGATAACGAATTGATTAATTACTATACAGTGAGTTACGAAAAAAGTTCACTATAAAACATTAAAAGATAAAGAGATTCTAGAAATTTCATTAACTTGTATGACTTCAGGAATGCTACTATTTTTGTTGTTGTTGTCCTTTTCTCCATTTGGAAGGTAAGAGAAATAATGTTTTCTTGTTTTCACACTTTAAAATCCTTTTTATAATTTAAAAATTACCGCAACTCCACTATAAATATTGAGATGTTCTCTTGAAGATAGCCATTTTGAGGAGCACATGATAACCTTAGTATATTGCCATGAGAATTTTCTCTTAATACAATGATTCCTGATTCCCACTAGCATCTATAATCTGGACACACCCTGTAGGTGACCCCAAAGTCCATTGGAAAAACTAAGAACAGCTATAGCAGAAATTTTTAGTATGCAGTATTTACTATGTTCAGCTTTTATAGGATCTCATATTCAGTACATAGTCTTTATAGTTATAAAGGAAATAAGATAGAAAATGAAGCTTGGGCCTAGGGATTAGATTTTAGAAGACATTGATAATTATGCTTCACAGTTTCCTGAAAGTTTCTACCTTAATTGCTGGTTTCATCACTCAGGGGCTCCTATTAAATAATCTAAAATGTTGGTATGCATGCATCTCCAAAGAGGTATAAATGGTTATAATTTATATCAATAACAACTAAACACTGTGCTTTATCCATCTCTATTGACATGTCTTGAGATTCCGTTCTTTCTCTTGCCCCCCAGAAAACAGAAATCCTCCTATAACAGGGTCTTTCAACTATAAGCAATAGAATAGTCAACCAAAGGTAGCTTAATATAAGGATTGCCACCTTATATAAGAAGAGTCCTGGTTGCACACTTGCCAATGGAATCAGTAAATAAACCAGATCCTCATAGATCAAGCTCTCTCCAACATAATCAAAGTACCACTTTATTTCTTAGACTTGTCCTTTTGTGGTCATAGATCTTGCAATTCTGGGTAATATCCAGTGAAAGAACAGAGAGATAATTCTTTCTTAGTATCTCCTTGTATCATAGAAGAAAATATTCCCCAGAATCCTCACAGCAGCTTATGGGGCATAACTGAGTCACATCCCTGAGTCAGCTACTGCCTGAGTACTCTGTGATTGACTTAGAACGGTCATTTGGCTCACTGTCTTGAACACATTGGTTCTGTTAGCAAAGAAAAGGAGGATTGGCTGTTGGAAATATAATCAACAGTATCTACCATAGCTGCACTTACCTAGAGGTCTATGCAGGATTTCTTTCTCTGACCCACATCCTGCTGACTAAATCATGTACAGACACATGGCCCAAAGTAGTTCATCTATAGATTGTTCATCCCTTAGAGGGAAAAAACACAAATCAAAAATAAAAACAAAAAACGCTGAACCAAATTTGAAGAAGCTTGAAATGAGATGTCAAGAACAGTTTCATTAGGTTGCAGATGATATTAATTGACAAATGTGGAGCTCCTGAGATGAGTCTGTTATAAGCACTAGAGTGAATGTCTATGAATTCCTCTTTGACTTTGAGGTTCACTAGGCCACCATGATGCTTACTTTCTGAAATCTGAGTAGTTGGCATTTCCTGCATTTTTAGGAGAAATCTTGTGTCTGTGTCTACAATAACTTCCTTTTCTCTAATACCTACATCCACACATGTCTGCTACATTTTTATTTTAGCTAGTTTTGAATTATGTTTCCATTTCTTGCAGAAGTGGTTTTTTTTTTTTTTTTTTTTTTTTTTTTTTTTTTTTTTGCCTGTAATAGAAGTAGGTAGCATAGATCTGCACAAAGAATGTGGGACATTGTGAACTGATGATTGGGTTTCCATGAACAATGAGACTCCCTTCTATTTTCAGTATGGGAAGATAATATGCAGAGGCAAAGCTGCTCATTAGGCAAATTATAGAGGTGGGGGTAGGGGCTCAAGTGAATAAATCTTAGAGTACCTGGTTTTATGTGCATCTGGAAACAGAGTCATTATGTAGCCTTGATGCAGTAAGACTTCTTTCTGCAGCCAATATGCTTAAGCTGCTTAAAGATAAGGTCAGAACTGATCATGAAAGATGTCAAACTACAACACCAATTTTTTCCCCAGCAGTTCAAGTCTTCCTTAATAAAGATTTAAACACAGATTAGCAGAGATTCCAACAATAAAAATAGGGATATTTAGAAGAAATAAGATATGCCAGAATTGACAACATTGTTCTTGCCATGTAGTATTCAGTCTCTTGTTCTTTTGTTAACAGCATTTTAATTTCCCTTTATATGGGATTGTCAGGTAAGCTGCCTTGCATTCCCCCAGACAAGGATGGCAAATGACCCAAGCTACACTGGTCAGCTCTCCATCTTGGACTTATATCTTGAATACAGTGACTGGGAGTCAGAAAAATAGATTGAAGTAACATATCCAAGACCACAAATTATCCACTAATGCAGGTACCTTGATCCCCAGAGCTACTCCAATTCTTGTCTTTTCTGAGCCAGCATCTGAAGCTTTGCTTTTGACTTTGGGAGGTAGGCTATACCCTCCAGTGAATTTACTTATTTACTTCCATTGGTTTATAGTAGCTTAAAGAAGGTTAGTTGGACCAGGATATTGTATCTGATGTGGAGAGAAACAGATGAGTTCCTGACATTTTTAAAATGTATAATCTAAAGCATTCTGTGATTGGTTAGAGTGGGAGGTAGAGAAAGAGTGAATGAGTTTGGAACAAATGTGGGAATGGTAGTGATATTTATTGAGATAGGAAATAAAGGATGAGAAATACAGTTACTGAAAAAATTAAATGTTTAATTATAAATGAATTGAGATTCCTTTGCCACAATCAGTGGATAATAGACCATATATGGTCTTCAGTTGAGGGGAGAGTTGAGAATGGAATTTGTTGCAAATACTACAGTCTTCCTGCTACCCCATTAACTCCCTTACCTTAAAATAAGGGCTAATATGGGAGGAAGATTGAGATGAAAGTTCTCCATTCCTAACACGTGGTATACAACAACACCACCACAAAATACCGTGGGGTTTTATGGAAACTATTGCTAACATAAAAGACCTGAGAAATGAATGCATGGTGTTTCGGTTAAACTTTGATAAAATAATGCCATATACTACATAGCCACAAAAAACCTCAGTATTGATAACAGTAATTATTTGGATAGGAATCTGAGATTCAGATGATTTGGACTGGACTCAGCTGATGTTAGATAGTATTACTTTAAAAAAAGGTATCGATCAGCTAGGGGAGTCTGTTGGTTTGGGCCGTGGTTACTCACATGTGTGGGTGGCACATGGCTATTTACTAATCTAGGCTAACTTATACTGAGGTAGCTGGGGAAGGTGAACATCTTTCTATGCATCTCATTCTCCAGCTGGCCAGCAGAGTCATGTTTCCATGCATAGGAGACGAAGAAAGAAAGCAAACAGAGACACACAAAGTCTCCTGAGACCTATGCTCAAAGCTGGGATACCACCACTTCCGCTGCATTCTACTGGCCAAAGCAACTCACAAAAACCTCCCATATCTAAGGAATGGGAAAATAGACTGTGTATCTTTAATTAGAATTGTAAAGTCACATGGGAAAGAGTATGGATACAAGATGGGATGGAGTATTAGGACCATTTAAACAGTCTATTATACGTGGTATTTCTTTCAACTTCCCATTTAATTCAAGTTGACTAGTCCAGAAAGATGGCGTCTAGGTAAGCCATAGATTACAGTGCAGTAATCAAGGTGTTGACCTTAATTCTGCTTCTCTTCTACAAGTAATTTCCTTCATTTCCAAATTAATAAAAATCACAGCATTTGGGACATAGTTATTGATTTTGCTAATACACTTTTGTTTTATCTATCAATCCTAAAAGTTTGCCTTCGCTTGACAGGGCAGATGAATACTGTTATTGTGCTACTCAGGGAGAAGTCAACTCTGTAATGGGCTCTGTGATACAATCCACTTTATGGGTACAATGACCACCTCACCACATTCTACTAATGTAGATCATACAGGTTTACTCTGATAATGATGCTGATAATCCTTGAAGGATCTAAAGTTAAAAGTTCTCTCACCTGTCTGGGTAAATAATATGTGTGAAAAACAATGAAAATGATGAAAAGATAACTCTGACAAGATACAGGGTGCTAATACTTTGCTAGTTGATTGTGGCTCCTTGGTTTTACTAGCTTGAGGCATATTGGAATATTCTCTCCAATACTTACAGACAAAATTGCATGAATTGGATGTCATCTGACGCATTGACCAAGTTAGTCATGCCTAGCAGCATGTTATTTTCAAGTGGAAGTGATATTTTGTAAATTAGAATGCCTAAGACTACAAATAACAGAATCACTTAACTCATCTTGGCCTCAACAATAATTAAGTTAATCATCTCATATGGATGGCTTACGTCAGTAGAGGGCTTCAAATGTGGGCACTAGCTCTGATTCTCTTAACTCTGCCTCTTTCTTGTGTTATCATTTGCATGCTACAGCTTGAAAGATGCAGCAGTGGTTGATATCAAAGACATACTGTGTTACCCAGAAAAATAGAAAGCAGATCATTTTTATGGGTATTTTCTTCTCAAGGGAAAGAAAATATTTTCCAGAAGGCTTTAGATGCCTTTCTTAAATGGACGACAAGCCCCTGCTTTCTTATGCAAAAATTCTTCTGGGTCATCTGCTTTACAGTTAGCAATTGTTGAGTGCCTGTCGGGTGCCATTGACTATGATAAACACAGTCTTGCTTTCATGGAGCCTATCATCTACCTCTGCCATATGAGGAACAGAATGTATGTACCATTCTCTGAGAATGCAGAGTTTCTTGTATTGATATGCATTAAGTAGAAGTAATTCTTAGCTTGCTGGGTGGTTTTTAATTTCTATTATTCAGTTATACCAAAAAAACTTTATTAGATATGAAGAAAATAACATTTTTAAACCAATTACTGGCTTAGCCCAAGAAGGAACTGGGAAGAGAGTCTCCTTTCTTCAATCCTATAGGGAAGTCATGTCTAATAACAAAGAAGAATAAGGGATCCTAGGATGAGTAGCAGTTTCTGCTGTAGGTGTGTACGGAACTGTGTGTAAACAGATAATAAAAACCCATATCAAGTTACAAGAAAATTTGCTCGTGGACCAGTAATTGCCCAATTACAATTTCACCTAAAACTTTGTCAAAGTTTTCTTAGTTCAGAGGATTTCTGATTGTTTCATGTAATAGCTGGCCCTAGTTCTAACAAGACTGATCCAATTTTACAACTCTTTAAGGGTGTCTTAGTTTAGGCTACTGTAACAAATCACTATAAACAAGTTGGTTTATAAGCAACAAAAATTTTCCTTCTGGAAGTCTGGGATCAGGGTGCCTGTGTGGTCAGGTTCTTCTAGGTTATAGACTGCCTCATCTTCTTGTATCCTCAGATGGTTGAGAAAACACAAGAGAGCTCTTGGGGTTCCCTTTCATAAAGGCACTATTCCCATCCACCCTCATGACTTAATTACTTCCAAAAGACTGTATCTCCTGATGCCTTCATTTGGAGATTTGGATTTCAACATGTGGATTTGGGGGGATCATAAATATTCAGTCCATAACATTGAGGTATACTTGAAAGATGGTACAGAGGGAAAGTAGTCATCATAAGCAGAACCACAAACAGTATTTCTATGGGTCTCTATCTAGTATAAATAACCCCAATCCATCCTCTGAGCCATATATGGACATGTATGTCCAATAGCATGTCTCAAACCTTCCTTAAATATGTCCTGCCTAAAACTAAATTCATAATCTTCACGTCATCTCCACTCTCACTATCTTAATGCAAGCATCACTTTGCACTATAAAATTTAGGGTTATTTGTAATTCCTCTGTGCATGTATGCCATTATGCAATCCTTCATCTCCACTTTCCATATTGGCATTTCATTACCACTATAACATATCATCTTGATCCTGGACTTTCCCAGGGTCCATATCCCTTCTTAATCTACTTCTAGAGTGACCTTTTAGAAGTATAGTAATGTCACTTCCCTGATTAAAACACTTTGGTAGGTTCCTTTTGCTTAGAAGATCAGAACTACCTATCCTTGATATGCCTACAAAGCTCTGCAAGGTTTTGTCTCCACTTACATTTTCAGCTTTGCCTCACACCATTCCTTCCTTTATTCCTCTATTCCAGCCTGTATTTCTAACCAGGAGTCCCTTTTCTGTGCAGGTGACAATAATTTATCTTTAGCAGAATTATGATGCATTTTCTCCTTACCTTCCTTTCTTAGGTTTTCATCCATGGACTTAATGAGCACCTTATTTTTTTTTTTAAGATTTTATTTATTTATCTGAGAGAGAGACAGAATGAGAGAAAAAGAGCATGAGAGGAGAGAGGTCAGCGGGAGAAACAGACTCCCTGCTGAGCAGGAAGCCCGATGTGGGACTCGATCCCGGGACTCCAGGATCATGACCTGAGCTGAAGACAGTCGCTTAACCAACTGAGCCACCCAGGTACCCTAATGAACACCTTATACACACAGCAATACTGTATCCAAAATTGCTTCCTTCAAGATATTTTCCCCCATGGTAAAAGAAGTAAAGACATATATTGGCATTTATAGGTTTACTGATCTAATCATGTGTCCCTAATCTTCTAATATCTGATTGATTAGTCTTTTCATTCCTTTTTCTTTCATACCCATCATATTATCTCATGATTTCCATCCCTTTAAGTATCCACGGTATATATGTCAGTAGATTTTTGATGGCAATCTTTATAAAATATGATATATTTTCTTTTATGTCTTCATAATACTAAATATCTTTTCATCCTTCAGTATTGGCACGATGTGTTAAAAATGTTATACTTAGTTATAATATAGCAAGGCCTTCAGAAATTATTAAGGCTCCTGAGGGTTATTTTCCCTCCACTCCAAATTAGGTCACACAATTTTATTCTTTTTCCTATGGCCTCCTCTTGCAATGGTGTTCTCCTTACTCTTGGTGTCTGTTTTTTGACTTCTATCTGGCTGCCACGTGTTTTAAGCAATTCTAAATGAATGCAATCTCTTGCCTTCAAGAATTTCTTATGAGCAAAATCTTGCATTTTATGGCCCTTTTACTTGAGCTAAAAGGTTTAATTCATGATTTTCTGGTTTCAAACTTTGTTCTGGACAATTAAATTTATGGTAGACTGATCTTCAAATAAATCAAACATGAAATAATACTTCTCATTTCTTTGCCAATGTATTATCTCTTTAAGGCTGGCACAATTTATATGATATATATTTCATATAAGGAAGTATGATTATCTCTGAATAATTTGAATTTTTTTTCATTTTTGTATATATTTTAGACTTTTTTCAAAATCAAATTCCAGGGGTGTGTGGGTGGTTCAGTGGGTTAAGCCTCTGCCTTCTTCTCAGGTCATGATCCCAGGGTCCTGGGATCGAGCCAGCACTGGGCTCTCTGCTCAGCAGGGAGTCTATTTCCCTCTCTCTCTCTGCCTGCCTCTCTGTATACTTGTTACCTCTGTCAAATAAATAAATAAAATCTTCTTTTAAAAAAATCAAATTCCAGCCAAATCAAATGCTCTTAGCATCCCATTTATCCAGTATGGTACATGTGTTTTTTTATAATGCCATTAGCATGGTAAGAAGGTATATATTGAACAACTTCCTGGTGATCTGGAAGAATTAAGATAGTTTAAAGATGACCATATGACACCCAGAGATATCTTGTGACACTACATCTCTCTGGCTCATTGACTTGGGTTTTAGAACCCTCTGTATCAGGATCTTAAGCTAGAAAAACATCTGATTATTGCTAATAGAGTTTAAGAAAATAAAGCACGGACATTTGGATAGCACATTTCTTACAACCATGGTAGCCCTACAAGGAGTGTGTATGTGTGCAAAGGGGAGAGAGGAGTGATGGCAATTTTGCAGAGTTGTCTTGAGGGTAGTGGCCATGCATTACTCAACATAACTTTGCTTTGCACCCTGCCCTTTGTTTGGCCTCTTATCCTTCCTTTTGTTCTCCTTCCCCCTAGTCCCCCTATCATCATCTTTTTCTTCCTCTTCTCTTCTTTAACAACTATTGGCCCTCTCCAAAATGTAAATTAATTTGTGGAGAAATTGTACTTATGCTTGGAGAAAGTGGGTGAAAAATGTTTGGCTCTTTCTTTCTATCTCAAGCCCTGGTTATCCCTACTGTGGTTTGATTTCATTTCTAGGATTTGGATCAATAAATTTGTAGGAAACACAAAGCCAGTTTTCTCAGTTTATTGACCTTCTGTTGAAAGCAGACACAATTTAGCCAACATCTGGACAGTATTTGCCAAGGCCAACTGTAATTCAAATCCAGAGCAGAGAATGAGTTGGTGCATTTGTTATTTAAGCTGTTTGATGGGCTTATAAATAAGATTAAAAAAATGAAAATAAAAAAGCCAGCTGCTTTTAGTACCACACAAGTTTATTTTCAGCAAGGCTTGATATACAGGATGGACTCTCTCTCTCTCTCTCTCTCTCACACACACACACACACACCATGTTTTCTTTTTTTCTGGTGCCTAGAGGAAATTTTGCACCTAGAAGATGCTCTTGAATACCATTTTCGCCTACTGACTCAACTCCTTACTGTCTTGGATATGGAGCAACTTTGGCAGATGCCTTACCTCTTTCAAATGTTAGCTTTCTATTTGTTTACAAGGACCGTTATAGATTGTCACACTCTCAGATTGCCCTGCTGGGCGTGATAAATGGAAGGCCTTCTGGCTACATTCAATAATTTGGATTTGCTATGGAGGACAAATGGAAACCGAGGAACAAATTGTTGGAGAGATGGAAACAGATTATGAAGGGTCAGTCAAGGGGAGGTTGGGGTTACTTACATACAAAGCAAACAGTCCCTTGATCTGTCAAGGTGGTGCCAAGTATACATCTATGTGTGACCTAAGTGGCACAAAGGGAGGCATTGATCTTTGGATTTGAAAGTTTTTAACAGTGATAATAATATTCAAACACTTTATTTGTACAATTGAACTTGAAAGTCTTCTCAGTTCTATGGGCAGAAGTTGAATGGCATCTAATGTAGAAGGAAACTTGTCACCACACTGTTCAAAGGATATATTCTACATTTTGCCTTACTTGTGATATTTATACCAAAATAAGATGTGAGAAAATGGCTAGGTCCCAACTTCTTGTGAATATCAAGTTAACATTAGCCATAAAGTAAACAACAGGCGTAAAATTCCTTTTGTATTCTTTTGTGGGAACTGATTTAAAAATCTTTCACTCAAAATATTAACTTCGCTCTCTCTCCTAACTAGTGTATGTACATGTGATATAAATTGTATGTACTTAACTTTGGGAGAGAAGGTTCTCAAATATTCTTTGCCACTATATTCCATTGTGGCCACACACCTTGAGAGAATTTGCTCAACCTTATAGCAAGTTTGCTCTTTCTTAGAGCACAAAGCAAAGGAGGACAGAGGGTGGGTCTGGAGGGGAATAGCTGATGCCCTTTTTAGCTCTGCCAGGATGACCACTTGGTCAGAGATTGCTGAAAGAGGTAGAATTTTTAAAAACTCATTTGCAGTTCATTTTCAAGTCTGGTAGGTCACAATTTTAGACTAAGGTTTGCAAAGTTAACTGGCTATTAACTCCTTTGATCAGAATCTAATCAAGTGCTTGTAAAACAAAAAACCACTGAAGTTCCTGAAGGAAGGATTTGATTATTGGGAAATGCCCGGGTGGATGACCTCTGCTTTACGTTTTCTTCTCGGACATCTTCGATAGATATGAGTTATTCTTTCAAAGTCTTTACAGTGACTGATTCAATTTTTATCTATTCTAAAAATATTTTTTCTCCCTCGGCAGAGGCCTAATTCTCATATTAAAGAAAACTGCAGGGTAAAATGGCGTTAATCTATTTCTTTGGGTAAGCAATTTTCTAACAGTATATGAGCTCCTTGCATTTTATGAGTATGAGTACCTTTATATTTACTTCTTAAAAAGCACATGAAAAATCTATTAATGAAATAATTTGAGTACAAAATCAGTGAAACTTGAAGAAAATTCACATCTGTTTCCCATAATCTAAAGCTGGGAAAATGCACTCTAAGACATTACTTGGGTCTCTGAAATATTATTTACCAGTCATTAAAATGCAGACTGGTGGTTTTAAAATTTCTAATTCCATGTTTCTTCTAGCCACGTTTATTGCTTGTCTAAACTTCTTTTCAAATTGGTAATCTCCATTACACTTCTTTGAATTTAACTGAAGACAAAATAGCTTGCTTTTGGATGTCTCCATGTAATTACAATTTAATTTTGTCTGGTTGATATGCTAAAGATAATGGCTTCTATTTTGCAAAATGCGACCTAGCTACATGCAACACCATTGCCAGAGCCTATTTCTGATGCAAGAGCCGACTGTTCTCTCATTGCTACAGGGTTCCAGCTTTCAGATTTTGGCAACATTTCCATGGTTAGAACCAAAAGAAAAATTCTGTTGGTCTCTGAAAACCCCAGCTTACGAACTCAGTGATGTGCCTTGTGGAGCCTGAACTGGCTGCTGAGCCCACATTGCCTGCAACACTGGAACTGAGGCTGGAGAACACTTGACTTTTCTCCCTTTTCAGTCTATTGTCCTTGAAGAATATTGCTTGTGTCTTAATCATTGACATAAACAGTACATGGGGATTTGTAGAGGGCAGTCACTTCACTGGCCCTAGTAAATGTTAAGCAGTACCAAACCCTTTTGGAGAATAGGGTGACATTCTAGTCTGAAAAGTGCAGTCTTTTTCTAACCTGAGACATGCATGGTCTTTTCCTACAGTTGTCATTGTTGATCTTAAATGGCTTTTTGATTTCTATCATCAGGACCATCCTTGCGTGTGGGAGGAGACAGACATTGTATATAAATCTAGAAAGTGATTGTTCCATTGGAAGGCACAGCAGCAGTTTTCTGTTAGGCAATATGGTATTCAGCAGTATAGTGAAAAAGGAACTATTTCCCTTGCAAGAATCCAAAGGCAGGAGTTCTAATCAGATGTTTATTGACTCTGGGGCTTTGGGCAACTGTCTTCACCTCTCTGGACATCATGTTTCCTCAACTAAATTAACTCCAAAATCACTTCCATAAATTTGCCCGATTGATTCTGGAAGGATTTAAAAATACTCATATGCTGACTCATTTTGGAACTTTCTTATTGATTTGTTTCTCCTCTCTTTTTTCCTCTCTCCCTTTAATATCTTCGTAAGGTCATTGCAAAAGAGGTGGCAGCTTGGCAAAGAGAGGTTGATGAAATCAGTTATGGAGAAAACCAGCAAAAATACTGAACCGTACAAGTGAAACCATTTGAAAATTTCCACTGTCTTCAGGAGAATGTCCACTGGCTTATTTAAATTCATGTGCACAGATAATGGAGATAAGGATGATCAAAAGGTAAAATGCCTTTCTCAAGATTTCAGTTAACCATCCAAAAAGAGAACCAGATCTACAGCCCAGCCCAAGGTGCAGGGAACAAGCAGCTGCCTTCGGCTCAGGTCATGATCCCAGGGTCCTGGGATCGAGTCCCACATCGGGCTCCTTGCTTGGCAGGGAGCCTGCTTCTCCCTCTGCCTCTGCCTGCCTCTTTGTCTGCCTGTGCTCGCTCGCTCTCTCTCCCTCTGTCTCTGGCAAATAAATAAATAAAATCTTTAAAAAAAAAATCCCTTTACATGCTGACAACAAACAAATAAACAAACAAACCCACCCCAAGCCTGCCTAGGATAATACTTCAATCTCTTAAAATCATACCATCCCATAGAAAAGTGCTCTAAATTTTATGATTAGTAAAACAACAACAACAAATCCTGCCCCCCCTTCCGGGGGAAAAAAAACAAAACAAAACAACCCAACAAACAACCAAACCAAACCAAAACAAAACCTTAGAGACTCAGCTGGGGAGCTACTTATTATCTATTAACGGCTTACTTTTATTCCCCCGAATCTGTTTATCTTTGGTAACTATGGGATACAATGAAAACATGAAATTTGGTTTCTTTTCATGCATGCTATTTGTAACTTAATACTTTATTTTTTCTATAACTGTTTAATGATTCCACTGCTTTCTCATCATTAAATTTGACAGGTGCCAAAATGATAAAAGGGCTGAAAATGTGACCCATGTGATAATTGTTTTAGTCACACTAGCTTGACAAACAATGTAATAAAAATCATGACTTAAAATTCAGCATGGAACTTGTGAAACATATTATCAAGTACTGTATCAAATGCTTGAACATGTTTTTAATTGGCAAAACTTTAATGCCATTAAGAGTTTTGCATATGCTTCAGCTAGCTTTTGTGCAGTTGAGAAAAAAATATCAATACCCATCTGTCACTGTGAGTGGAGCACATATGGTAACAGAAGACCTTAAAATACATCATATGTGGTTTCTATTACCCAAGCCACTTCAACTTCAAAAGGAGTTCAGTCACCTTGATATAGCTTTGGCTATTAGAAGTTTAATTTTGCCAATTGCAGTTGTTATTTTGCATGTAACCATGACAATCTTGCCTATATTCCTCCACTGTGCTATTACCAGTCATAAATAAGAATTCTGAGCATGTATAAATCCTTCTGTCTTGACTTGAATTCCTGGAATAGTCAAGGCAGTGGCTCTGCTTTCAAGCAGACACCCTTCTGCATTGGTTAAGTGATCAGTATTGGCAAGGGTCCTTTGTAGATGCCTTCTGTCCTTTCTGGAACTGCTCTAGTTTGACTTACAGAGTCAAGTAAAAAGGGAGAGTTGAGTCAATATTCCAGGTATTTCAAGCCAAAATTACTAATGTGAAAAGAGGAAGATATCTTTTGACGTGGGGAGGGAGTTGTATAATCCGGTTTCATTTATTATCTGACACGTACTGAATGGCTGCTGGATGGCAGGCAGAGTGCTAGATACCAGGATTGAAAAAATACTGACTCATGACATCTGCCTTCAAAGCATGTGAAGCTCTAGTGAAGAGGAACAGATACATAAACAGTGCAGTTCTAAGTCTCATAATAGAAGTATCTAGAGGATGCTCTGGGAACACAGTGAAGACTGATTCTTAGGGAGAAATCAGAGAAAAGACTAACGGAAAGGTTGAATGGGAAATGACCATAAGAAGCATTTGGTGAAATCCTGCTGAAGTCAATATAGGGAGAGCATACACAGATGGAACATGGGAAAGAGTGTGTGGAATTTTTGGAATGTTGGGTAGTTCAGTAGGGATGGGAAGTGAGGGGACAGACAGTGAAGGAAAATGGGCTGCAAAAAAGGTAGAGGCTAGATAATGAAAAAAATTTATTTCTGAATTTGGAACTGTATCTTAAAGATATTAGGGATCTTTAAATATACTTGAGTAGCCAAAGGACACAGTCAGGTTCTACTTTGTCAAAAGCATTCTGTTTTGCAATGGCTTAAGTGAAAGAGCCGGTGCTGGAGGCGATGAGTTTATTTTCTGGGGACTAAGAGGTAGTAGGGTAAAGAACAAATTGGAAAAAAAAAAATTTTAGATTATGGAATCTATGAGGCTGAGAGCCACCCTGTTCTTCTGTCCTGGTTGAGTTTACCATATAGTGTTTGACCTTGTCTTTGTCTGACATGACAGAATTCACCCTATCCACTGCCCTTCCTGGTTTGGTTATTATAAGGAAATGGGAGCTCGAGTTGGAAAAATGGAGGCTGCGCTTTTCATACATTCAACAAAATCACCAAATTGAAGAAGAAATATAAAATTTATCAGTGGTGCTATATTTTAATTAGACAGGACCCCAAAAGTTTATATTTTTCCAGTTCTTTTGTGGTAAATTAAGGATGAAACCATCATGAACTTTCCTAAGTCAGTTTTCATATTGATGATCTTGAAGTTTTTTTAGGCATTTCCAATGTTTGTTCTCAATTTGGCTTAGCAAGAAGATTTAAGCGTCCAAGGGAGTCAGTCCTCATAAAGTAGAAACTGAATGATCATCATGTTTAGTTAGAATAGAGGTTTACCTTCTGTAATCAAGATCCACAATGGCAATGATTTACACAGATCAGGCAGAAGCAGTCCAGGGCTTGTTTAGAGACTTGACGGTATCAGGGGGCACACTCTCCTATCTATACTTTCCAGCCATAGTGTATTGTGTAGGCACTGTGGTCCAAGATAGTTCACTGTCACATCCTTCTTCCCGCTGGTATGAAGGGTTATAGGATTACAGCTTCTTTCCTTTGAAGGGCTCACATCATTTCCACATCCATCCAAAATATTCCATGGCCAGAACTTGAACACATGACCACACCAAGATGCAAGAGATGACGGGAAAGGTCTCATTTTTTTCCAGGTATACTTGAGCCCAGCTAAAAATTATGTAACTTTTGGGTGCCTGGTTGGCTCAGTGGGTTAAAGCCTCTGCCTTCAGCTCAGGTCATGATCCCAGGGTCCTGGAATCGAGCCCCACATCAGGCTCTCTGCTCAGCAGGGAGCCTGCTTCCCCTCTCTCTCTCTCTGCCTGCCTCTCTGCCTGCTTGTCATCTCTGTCAAATAAATAAATAAAATCTTTAAAAAAATTTTAAAAAGATTATGTAACTTTAGAAGAGAAGAGCAGATATGGGGGGATGACCAGTAGTTTCTGATACAATACCCCCGTGATGCTTTGAGTCATCCATTCAAAATGGGCTATCCCATATCCTGATGCTCTCTCTTTCTCACTGACTTCCATAAGCAATCAGGTTGTTTTTTACAGAGCACATTAATATTTCTTATCCCTGGTCATTTGCTGATTTCACTTATTTAACTGGTCATTTGGTGAACGACTACCTGGTAATAAGTTCTGTCATAGGAGCAGGAGATGGAAAATTAAATAAAGATCAGTGTTTTTCTCAAAAAATTTATAATCTAAAAGTGGTGAAATGGAGAGTCAATCAGTTCTTGCCATAGGCCATGTTGAGTGCAATACTATATGGGAGACACACTCCTCAGGGCCTACCACAACCCCCAGAGCCATAGACTAATTTGTCAGGATGCTGACTTCCGTGTTCTCACTTCCAGAGGAGGGCAATATTCCCTTCCCCTTCCTTTCCTTTTCACATTAGAAAGCTGAGCCATGGAGGTCTGAGTTCTGGTCTCTCTGATATCAAGCCATTTTAAGTGTTTTTTTTTTTTTTAAGATTTTATTTATTTGACAGAGAGAAATCACAAGTAGATGGAGAGGCAGGCAGAGAGAGAGAGAGAAGGAAGCAGGCTCCCTGCTGAGCAAGGAGCCCGATGCGGGACTCGATCCCAGGACCCTGAGATCATGACCTGAGCCGAAGGCAGCGGCTTAACCCACTGAGCCACCCAGGCGCCCCTGATATCAAGCCATTTTATTTTTTATTTTTTTTTAATGTTTTTTTTTTAAAGATTTTATTTATTTATTTGACAGAGAGAGATCACAAGTAGGCAGAGAGGCAGGCAGAGAGAGAGAGAGAGAGGAGGAAGCAGGCTCCCTGCTGAGCAGAGAGCCCGATGCGGGACTCGATCCCAGGACCCTGAGATCATGACCTGAGCCGAAGGCAGCGGCTTAACCCACTGAGCCACCCAGGCGCCCCTGATATCAAGCCATTTTAAAAGGTCCTTCTTCTTCAGACAGAAAACGGGAGTCTGACACTTTGCTCTGAGGCTTTTGAGACTATTGCCTGAAATAGAGCCTTGCTTTCCCTCCGGGGACAGGAATGGACTGGGGTTCTTTTCTGTTTTGTTTTGTTTTAAAGATTTATTTATTTATTTTTTGGGGGGTGCAGGTAGGGAATAAGTGAGAGAGAGAGAATCTCAAGCTAACTCCTCATTTAGTGTGGAGCTTGATGAGGGGCTCAGTCCCACAACCCTGGGATCATGACCTGAGTCATGACCAGGTGCCCCTAGACTGGAGTTCTTAAAGTAGAGGGGCTGATTCCTGAGAAAGAAGATGGGCTTCATGCAGAACTGCTGGAAAGGGGAGATGGGTGGGCAGAGAGTGGGTGGCATGACGGGGAACTGTGTCCCACTCTAATACCATAGCCTTTGGAGGCCCTTAGAAGAGTTTGCCAGATATTCTCTTCTCTAGTGTGTTTTAACTGACTTCACCTCTATCATGGTCTCCTCCTTTAACTCTACTTTGGCCCCACCAGCCTCTGGTGATTGGTCAGCTGGACTTGTTCCCACCTCAGAGCCTTCATGCTCCTTGCCGCTCCTGTGTGGGCTGCTCTTGCCCTACTCATGTGGCTAATCTCCCACTTGTGTCAGGTCTTTATTTTCCTTCTCTGGGAGGCCTTCCCCAGCCATTCTTTATAAAATGTCAATCCTTCACACTAACTCTATATCCTTTCCCTGCCTCATTACTTTTCCAGAGTACTGGTTATTCTTGACCTAATTTCTACTGGGAATAGAGGGAAACAAACAATAAGGAGAAATAAGATCCAGAGGAGCAGGGACTTGTGTCTGTTTTACTCAATACTCTATCTTGGGGCACCTGGGTGGTTCAGTTGGTTAAGCATCTACCTTTGGCCAGGCCATGGTCCCAAGAACCTGAGATGGAGTCCCACATCAGGCTCCCACTTTCCCTGCTTATTCTTTCTCTCTCTCACTTTCTGTCAAATAAAGTCTTAAAAATGAAAAAAAAAAATCAATACTCTGCTTTAAATACAGCACCTGACACATAGTATGTTCTCCATAAATATTTCTTACATGAATGAATGCTTACAATTCCCCTACTGCAACTAGACAAATAGGAAGTTGAATCTCCTTCATTTCAATGGACTATATGATTTGGACAACTGGAATCCCAGTAGAAATTCTTGACTTTAGAACAGAAGCCTTCTCTAAGCCTGCTGGCAAGTATAAGGCCTCTTACAACTGAACAACTAGAAGCCCAGAGTCACGTAAATTTTGATTTTTTTTTTTTTTTGAATGAAGATGTGGAATTTCTCCCACCTGAGTATTTTGAACAAAATGCCCCTGAATATTTTGAGCAAAATCTTACCAGTTCACCTTGAATAAACACAGAGGCCAGCCTGGTCTCATCCTGTTCTTTCATACCCTGGTTCTGGTGTGTCTGGAACCTTGGCTTCAAGTGGCGTGTAAGACTTGCCAGGGTGCTAATATGGGAAATGAGTAATGGCAAGTGAATGGGATGAGCACCAGGAACAAAGGGTTAATATTTTAATATCAGTCATGACTTAGTGGATGGGATCCTGCGAATGAGTACTGTGTGTGTCTGTGTGTGAGTATGTGTGTTAAGAAACATAAAATTGCATATGTGCACAATTGTTCAGTGATTTTGATACCTCTATTATTGACTGTGTCAGTGCTTCTCCCTCTATTCTATTCTGTCTTAAGGCGTGTGGAGGTTTCTCCTTGCATCATTGCCTTACTTTGATAAAAGAATTGGAAATAAGGCCTCTTCTCTTTGCTTGTGACTTTTCCACTCTATATAACCAGTTTTCCTCCTTTGCTCAGTCTTCCCTGTGGTCATACCATATTACAAATTGTCATCTAATGGAAGCCGTTGCCTTGTATTTTTTTTTCCCTACCTATTCCCTAGAGAATACAGCCAAAATAAAAGGAATTGTTGAGGTTAAGATGACAAAAATAATTATCCTTTGTTTAAAAGAAGCAAAGCATACATTTAGAGACTAATTTAGATTTATTTAATTTTCCACAGGATTGAAACAAAGTTAACTGAGAAATACATGAAACAGAGAGAATATTAAAATTTTCAATAAGTTAAGGGATCAGAAGCCACCATTTATTTAATATGTACAGGGTACCATCTGGCAATTCAGTAATTGAGTAGAGAGATTGATACTACTCACCCATTTTACAGGGAAAGAAACCAAGCTCTAGGGATGTTAGTAAATGCCAAAGACACATTGCTAGTAAGTGATTAGGCCTGACGTGTCTTTGGGAGTCTGTGATTTCAAATAAACTTTCTACTCTATAGAGCTGGTTTCCAAATATCTTTAAATTCAGAGTGTTCTTAAAACCTTAGTACTGTACATTCTAAAGTGAAAGCTCTGTGTTTCACTTCTAAATAAGATCATCTTTTCCCTTTGCCAGAAATAATATATTTGATTGCTCTAGTTTTCAGTTGGTATGAATTGTTTTCCTTGTTTTCTCAATGCCATGCAGGGATTTAAAGTTCCTTGCTGTTCAAAACCAAAATGAGTTCTTTCATTTTGAAATTCCTACACTGAGTGTTTCAAAAGCAAAGCATGTTATTAGGGACTCAAGTTCTGAATCTGAATCTCATCTGCTCTACTTATTGAATATCGGTGGCCACTTAATTATGCTGTCTCTCGATATCTTCCTTTATAAAATGGGGACAAAAATACTATAAAGATAAGGATTAGATTAGTTAATATGTGTTAACACAGTTACAATGCCTTGAACAGAGACTGACACATAAAAATCACCAGTAAAATTTTTAATTTCTATCTAGACACAGCAATTTTAAAGGGACAATAGTTGTATTTCTAGAGCCTAGGATATTAAAGTTTCATTAGGGTTCTTTCCCTCAATGTTTTCCTGTTAATGATCTCTTAAAATCGGGCTTCTGATGAATGGATTGGTGGGTTACATAAGCTGGTAAGGATGTTTTTTCACTGGAGAGCAAGACATCTGAAGATAGGGCCATCTAGCTGTTTTACTTTTAAATCCATGCATTCATATTGAAAACAAAATTAGTTGATCATCAGTGAAGGATCCTACTGTACTGGCCCAGTATTTTGAAAATCGGTAAAAATGGCAACAAATTAAAGGTTTATCTTGCCTTTCTTATGTGGACTGTTCTAGTAGGCAACCAAAGTAGAGAAGCGGATATTTCTTCCCACAGAATGAGTGCATCTAGGCCCTCGTCATCAGTGCTTCCTAAGTACAGTTGGAGAGAAAAACAGAGACAAAGAGATAGACATGTATTTCCATTTGTATGAACATGCCATGTATAAAGTAGTCATATCAAAAATATAACTTACAGGAAATAGAGAGAGAAGAACATGTAAATCTACACCAAAGGATACAAGCAGGGAAATCTAGAATGAGAGAAATGCTGTAGGATAAATTCTTCATTCTGTCAATAAATAAATTGCAAGAAAAAATAGCAGAGGAGGTTTTCACAGATTAAGAGAGATTTAAAAGACACATCAACCAATTGCAAGGCATGGATCCCTTCCTTTCACATCCTGATTGAAATAAACTCTACCGCAAATTTTATTACATTGATGAAATAATCAGAAATCCAAACACATATTTGATAATATTAAGGAACTATTATCAATTTTTGTAGGTCTGGTAATAGTAAATGCCTGTTTTTGTTTTTGTTTTTTCCTTGTAACTAGTCCTCATCCTTTAATTACAGTTAAAAAGATCTGACATTTGTGGTTTGCTTCACAATAATGCAGGAGGGGGAAGTGGAAAGTGGGAGAATGGGACAGAACTGGTCATGAGTCCTTGTTCGTTTGCACTGAGTGATGGGCGTGAGGAGAAATCAGGGTTTCATTACACTATTTTTAAAAGATTATTTCGCATGTGTTTGAAGTTCTCCATGGTTTAAAAAGGGACTCTTAAAATGATCTTTAAAAACTTTAGATTTAGCCCAGAAAGCATATATAACTGAAGACCAAAAGATGTGAAAGTATTCATTTGATTGCTACAGTCGGTTTGAATGTGGTTGTAAACTCTAGATGGACTTGAACATTAGGTAATAATATGTTTCAAAACGAAAGCTACATGACTACATGGCCCTTTTCTTTTAGATTCTCCGTGGTTGATAAAGGCACCGTCAGCAGCACTCCTCATTGCCTATCGACATTGCAGATCACTGAGTATGCCTGATAGCCTTTGGTTATTTAGAAACACAATCTCCGAATTATATCTGAGATGTAATTTTTTTCCTCAATGAAAAAGAAAATTTTAACTTGGGAAAGAATAAGAAATAAGCGTAGAAATATTTAAGGGAACCAAATGCATAATATGGATATTTTAGAAATCTGAACATATTTCATGCTTTAAGTATTACGACATTTGAGAGAATCGGGGCTCTGAGATTAACAGGTCAGTTTGTAATTGGAACTGAACGTGTTAATAGCATAGTTCACTCATCCTGGCACTTTTCAGTTCGTACCCACTACATCTACTCTCAGTTGGAACATTTAAGAGAATTTGGGGTTCAGCACGGTATGAATTTGATTTGTAAGAGTTACTCCACTAGGGGAGTTTCTCAATCAGACACTTGCACAACTTAACTTAGATAGGAAATAGAATATATTCAATTGATAAATCCAGTTTAAAATATTTTTCAAAGTTTTGCAAATGGGACCAAAGTTTAGCCAGAGACTCTCTTACAAAATTATTGCTAAATTGGCTTCACTTAAAAATCTAGTAAGATTTACAGGTGGAACTCCAACACCTAAGAAGAACTTCATTTTTATGTGTATAATTTTGCTATTTCAGGTATTAATTTGAGAGCAAAGTTAGGTTTTGTTAGTGGTTATACGGTTTAATAAGTTAAGCAGGTTTTTCTGTGCATAGAAACCACCCTGGACTTAAAAAAACCAAGCTTACATTTTGAACAAGTGAATTACTCATTACAGAACCCCCCCCCCCCCCCCCCCCCAAAAAAAAGTTTAATACAAGGACTAGAAGTGAATTTTAGGAGGCCTGATCGGAGTGACGCACTCCTGAAATGTCACTTTTTCTGAGGCTGTCAGACAGGCAAGGGCAGGGGCGGGTGGTGGGGAGGGCTCCGACATTAACATATTTCCTAGACGCTCCATCTCCTTGGTCCGGTGTAATGGATGCCTCCCAGCTCCCTGTGGACGCGAGAGCCCATCAGGCCAGAAGCAGATTAAAGCTCACACACTTCAAATTGGCGGCTTGCCGCAGCTTGCCAGAAGGCGAGAGTTCAGTGCCGCTTTAATAGAGAAGTCTTTAAGCCTCCTGTTCCCCATCTTCCTCTTGCCTTGCTTTAAAAGGAAATCGCACCCTCTGCCCACCTTGGCCAGCCACCTCCCGCTTGTCCCACTGTCCTGCAGTGGCGGAGGGCGTGGGTCCTTGGCTGGGGACTGGGCTGGCCCTGGGCAGGAGTGGGGGTGGTGGACTGCGCGCTTTGGCGAGCATCACTCCTTCCCACCCAAGCCGATAGGGCTGTGCACAGTGAACTGTCAGCGACGACTGATTTATAAGACCGATTTACCTTCTGGAGAGTGTAATTATGCTCATAGTTAAGAATTAATCAGGTGAGAGAATTATGGAATAGTCATTTCGCGGACTTTGAAGGACAAACTAAGTGGAGACCCACCAATGCAGCTGCAGAGCCTGCCCCGCGAGAGTCCTTTGCCTACTTGCTGTTTGCAGGGGGCGGTTTCTGAGCTAGCTGTCTTCTTTGTAAAAAACACAAAATGAAAATCTTGCTGAGTTTCTCCAGAAGGATAATTCCAAGTCACCCAGCTTAAAAGGTGGGGAGAAGGAGATTTTGTGAAAAGAGGAATTCGAAGAGACGGGATTATCTCTGAATAAGGATTTGGCTGCTGTTTCCTGCTAAAATGATTAGCTTAACTACTTTAGCTTACTCTATGGAAGAACCACATTTCAGACATATTTTCTTTGTGTTTTTGCTAATATATATTCCCCTAACCTCCCTAATGTGGCTTGAAGGCTTTCACGTTCAGGGGTGTGTTCTTTTTAGATGACATGTTTTTTGGTGCGCTCTCTCCTTTTCTTTGTGGAAAGGGGTTTTTAATTAATTTAACTTGTTTCTCAAAGTGTCTCACTACCCACCTTTCTATACATCTCTTACAAAATTGTTATTTCTGTTGGGACATGGTCGTCTATTTTGGTATCATCTCTGAGGAAAATTTCGAAGAGTCTCATTACAATTACCTTTGCAGTCCAATCACATAACCCATGACTATAAAATTTTTCAGAAAAGTAACTGCAATAGAAGCGAAGGATAGTACAGACTGGGTGAGACTACCACAGCATCTACAAACAGTCCTACCATTTCCCTCACAAGATACCACAATTCCAACATTCTGCTTCATGAGCGGAAGGAAGGGATCATGAAGTCCATAACCCCTGTGGCTGATATCGTCAGCTGTTCAGGCACATACACATAGCTGGAACTAAGTTTTAAAATAGTCTTTGTATGCCATCTTTTGTCTGCTTCCTCCCACACCCCCTTGGCCCTCAGTCACATCTCAGTGAGAGGTTGGAAGCCTCCATGCTCTGATCTGGAAATTGTCTCTACCTCAGGGCCATGGTGATTCTCCTTTGGAAAACCCATTTCTTCTCCTCTTCCCTCATGGCCTTTGGTCATCTTTTGCACCCTACCACTTGGAGCCCCATTTTCTTGAACTGATTTTTAGTCCTCGAGCTCCTACCAGCTACAGCAGGAAGGGAAGTGAGGCCAGGCCTGGTGGCTGCTCTTAGGATGTGACATGGCTAAGGGACTCAGATGACTTTTCAGGAACCACATTAACAATCCTGTAGGGTTTTCATTTAAGTTAAAAGTGATTACTTTGGAAGGAGAAATGCTTTCCAACCTGTGGATGTGAATGAAAAAAATGTCAGATCTACAGGTAATGAATTTTACATAGTGGTATCCTAAGTTAGCTCTTGGGGCCACACTCTTGTCTTGGTTTCTCAGTAAGAAGGGCAAAAAAACCTGTCCCCCCTCCTGCTTTCTATTCAACGGTAGAACTCAGCTCTCCGCTCCACATCTTACCAAGCACCACACTTCCCCTAAACCTCACCCCACCACAAGTTCAACAAAGATCTCAGGGCTAGACAGAGGTCAAAAGAAGAAGTTCGGGGGTGCCTGGGTGGTTCAGAGGGTTAAGCCTCTGCCTTCGGCTCGGGTCATGATCTCAGGGTCCTGGGATTGAGTCCCACATTGGGCTCTCTGCTCCGCGGAGAGTCTGCTTCCCCCCTCTCTCTGCCTGTTTGTGATCTCTCTCTCTGTCAAATAAATAAATAAAATCTTAGAGAAAAAAAGTTCTTTGCGGAGAGGTGAGATACCAAAACTATGTCCGTAATTCTTATTTAAGCAGAAAAACTGGGAAGAATCACTTCTGTCTCATTATTCATGCCCATTCTGATTGTTCATTCCAGCCATCAGCCTGTTGCTGATTTGTTCATAGGACTGTTGCTCTTTCCTGGGCGGACAGGCACCTGTACTTTTAATTAATTGGCATGGAGGGAGAGTGGGAATAGCCACTGACTGAGAGCCAGGAGACAAGTTCCAGTTCTGGCTCTGCTCCCCCAACAGCTGGCTGGTCTTGAGCATATTGCTTACCTTTTTGGACTTTGATTCTGCAGATCCCTAGTGAAGGAACTGGACTGGATCTGTCTTTCCATAAAATGTGACACTCATGAGAAGTCAGGCTTGGAAAACAATGCACACTCTTTTCTCAAGAGAGACCCACCAGGCACATGGACATTCAATTCTAGAGAAGTCTTTTCATTTGGTGTTAACGAAGAGTTTTCCCGGCTAATTTGGCCAGAGCATACGTTGACTTGTCTTCTTCCCTGCCTTTCTCCCTTCCTTTTTTTCCTTTTTTCTCCTTCCATATATGCTTTGTCAATATTATGAGAATCAGCATCCTCAGGAATTCACTGTGGCAAATGCAGGACCAAATGAATCCCAACATTGTTTTTCTTCTACATATGGAAACTTGACCTCCTGAAAGTGTTATAATACCGGAATCACAATATATTGTTTTAGTTATTGTTTAATTATTATATAATTTTTCTCATAGGATTCTTTGCACTAATGAAATATGGACTAAAATAGACTAGATAAAATGTAGTCCAAGAGAGTATCACCCTATTTAGCATTCTTGAGAAGTGAGGTGATCTGTATTAAAAAAAAAAAACAAAACTTATATAACTAGAATTTACCACTAAGTGCCGATAATATTTTATTTGTTATCCATTTATTCACTTACTCAAAGTAACACAGAAGGTCTTAACCTTCTATTGTGTTTAAATATCACTAACTGAGGGATGTTTCTTAATGTTTCTAATGTGTTAACCAAAAATATATATAAGATTATGGAAGACACTTATTAAAATACATCAAAATATTTTAAAAATGGTGTTATAGATGTGCTTCTTTATTAGTACATCAAGTGACAAGATCTTGGAGTTGTTCTAATAACTGCCATGATTTTAGAGTAGTGATGAGAATAAATTTCTGTAACAGTTGTAGTGTGACAGAAGCATCAGATATGTAAAAAAAAAAAATCATAATAGCTTGGTGTTTGTTGTAGATCATACTTTCCCATGATAACCACAACAGTATGAATGAAGATGCCTTCAGATAATGCTAACCCCTGGCCGTGGGGTCATCCTCATCTTTTGAATCTTTCTGAGATCACACTTTTCATGAAGCAAAGAAAATCCACCTTCATTGTTTTCCATCCAAATTCCTGACCCACAGAATATATGACCATAATAAAATGGTTGCTTTATGGCCCTACCTTTTAGACTGTTATGCGACAATAATCACCACAAAAGTACTGTAAGAAAGTATGTGTAAGTCCAAAGAGAAGTGTTCTCACCTAGAACTGTTGGGTCAGGACAGCGGGACCCAGAGAGAGGACAACATTTAGCTTTCTGGTGTGAGCAACTCGGGTGATGGTGTTACAGTTCAATGAGACGAAGACTGGAAGACTTGCTCGACTTGTGAGGTAAAGGAGGGTAGAGATTATGAGATTCATTTGGACTCCTTTTGAGTTTTGATATGTGGCCATTCAGATGATTCAAATGCCTATCAGAACCTTGGAGGACATCCTGGGTTAGGGAGTAGTATCAGGGAAATCAGTATGTACAGGGTAATGGAATTACCAGGTGAATGCATTTCTCAGCGTGTGGGGAGAGTAAGCCTAGAAGAACCAAAATGCAGGGGATAGAAGAACCTGGGAAAGGGAAGTGAGATGTGGTCAACATGGGAAAGAGACAACTGAGACAGGATATGTCATGCAAGCCAAGGGCAGTTTTCCAAGCTATGCATGCCCTTATCTTCACAGATACTCAGATTCTTTTTTTTTTTTTTTTTTCCGATGAGACCACAAATTAATAAGTTACTGTTAATGAGTGGCCTTTATGCAAATGATTCATGGGCAGAAAAAAAAAAGAAAAGAAAAGAAAAGAAAAAACCAACCATTGAGGGTTGCAGCCATGGAGGAAAACAAGTAATGAAAACAGTTAGTTCTGGCAATTAAAATAGTCCTAAATGATCTACCATTTACTTCCTTCTAAGAATACTCTGAATATAGTTTGGCTTTTTCTTGGGGGCTCGGGGCCAGTTTTATGCACATTAAGACAGTCATCCTTAGAATTAAATGCTACGTTCAGAGGCAGTTGTCATAGGGATGATTTAGTTTCCGATGGGCTCCCATCATTGTGTAGCTGACTACGTAGTGGTTTTATGTCCCTCTCTCTCAGGGGTTATTGTGGTTTGTGGTCTCCCCACACGATGATTTTTTCCTAGTAGGTGGTTTTACTCTCCCTTATCATCACTCACTCTCTCCGGCTAACTGTGTGTCTACTTCCACTGTGTCTGTGACTTCTTTTCCCAGTCAGAGCTGTTGTTGGCTGCCTCAGTTGCTTTTCACTGTATTCTCGATAACTAGTGTATTAATTTCCCATGGCTATCATAAAAAATTGCTGACAAGCCTAATGGCTTAAAATAACACAAATTTATTGTCTTATGATTGTAGAGGTGAGAGGTTTGAAATGAACCTCATGAGGTAAAATCAAGGTAGAGTGCTGTATTCTTTTAAGGGTGTACTGGGGAGAATCTGTTCCTTATCCATTCCAGCTCTAGAAACCACCCCCCATTCTTAAGCTTTTGTTCTCTTTCTGCATCTTCAAAGCCAGCAACATGGGGTTGAGCCCCTTTCATGTTGCTATTTCTCTGTTTCTCCCCCTTTTGTCTCCTTCTTCTACTTACACATCCTAAGTACATTGGGCCCAATTGGATAATCCAGGTTAATCGCCCCATTTCAAGGTTAGCGGATTGGCAGGTTTAAAGCCATCAGCAATTTAATTCCCCTTTGCCTAGTCACATAGCATATTCGATACAAGGATTAAGATGCAGGCATCTTTGGAGGGTTATTATTCTGACTACCCCACCTAGGAAAATACTAAAATAGTCCAGGAAAAATAAAATTACTGAGTAATATGTATAAAATTAGCCGAATGCATTCTGTATATCAGAGGACTATAATTTTATAGCAGCCATTTTGTTAGATTTAGTGGCATTTTCTCCCCAAATTTGTTTATTTTTAAAAAAATTTTAAAAAGATTTTATTTGACAGAGACAGTGAGAGAGGGAACACAAGCAGTGAGAATGGGAGAGGGAGAGGCAGACTTTACACTGAGCAGGGAGCCCCATGTGGGGCTTAATCCCAGGACCCTAGGATCATGAACTGAGCTGAAGACAGATGCTAAATGACTGAGCCACCCAGGCGCCCCCTCCCCAAATTTAAAGGGCTCTTCAGGAAGGTTATATTTGCTGACGTGAGCCCAGAAGAGCAGAGAAGCAGAGGTTGCTTTATATCAATCAGTTTTTATACCGGACTGAGGAATTTTATACTGGACTGCCTGAAGAATATTCTACACATTTAGAGAGTGAAAGGATTATTTCAAATTAATTCCTGTCTCCCTGGGGCATCTAGTTTGTGGCCCTTTGAAGTAGATTCTAGTCATAAGATACCCATGTCAACCCTTGACCTTCAGGTTGTATCTAAAGTAATACCCCCTTTCTCAGAGAAGCAGGCATTGAGAAGGATTTTGTTTTTGATAGGTTCTGCTCCAGGGATGAGTCAGAAGTAGAAAAATTTTATAAATCTATTGAATTGGACCATAATCAGCTATTTAACTTTCTCTACTTGAGGGTAGGGAACGTGATTTCCCAGTTTTGAGGGTACTTTTGAGGGTACTTACTTACTAAATAAGTATCTTATCTGAAAGGGTAGAAGGAGTAATAGTCTTTAACAGGGAAAGATTGAGTGGGAAGATCATAGGGTACACCAGGGTAGCCCTGGTAGGGACAGACCCGTAATAAACCCACTTGACTTCTGTGAACAAGTGCTGGGCTTTTCAACACATGGATTCAGGGCTAGAATTCAGTTGCAGGGCTAGATCTCAGCTGTGTCTCACCTTGAGCCATCCACCTGTCCCTGATAATGGTATAGATATGTGTGATTTAAAGTGGCTAAATGACATCATTATAAATATAGATGGTATTGCATTGTGTAAAGTGCTAGTTTTGAATCAGACAGAGCAGGTTTGGAGGCATTTATTAGGCTGTGCTATCGTATTATCTCTGTGCCTCAGGGCTTGCCTCAGGCTTGGGAGATCTACTACATTTGATCTGAGCCCCAAGGAGTCTGAGGCCTCACTATGTCTGCTTTTCTTTCTTTTTCCTTCTCTTAGGAGTCAAAATTTTCATTATAAAGGCCTTCTTTCTGCCACTTACTCTTCCAGATTTGTCTCCTCTTTCTTGTTCCAACCAACACCTGTCCTTCCAGAGCTTGTGCTCATGCGCGCGTGCACACATACACACACACACACACACACACACCCGAGTTTATGATTTTGATGGAAAGTTACTCCAGAAAGAAGCATAGAATATCAATTCTGGAAGGGTCTACTGGGGGTATACCTCTATCTAGCCTTTGCAGACTCCTCCCCACCCACTTCGTTGCAGTGTCTTGAAGTCACAAGACAAACTTTACAGTCTTTAGGGGTCATTAATTTAATGAAGCAATAAATTATTTTAAGTATTATAAGTTTGGGGAAAAAATCAGAAAATGATATTAGATATCATAAACCAACACATTTTTAAGAAAATACAAACTTAACAGATGTTTTGGCTGCTTTCTAGGGTCTTTAACTTCCTCTTTATTTTACCAAGAAACTTCGGGAAATTTTGAGAATATGGTTCTAATTTCTCCTTTTACGAAGGAGGAAACGGAAGTACAACAGAGGATTAAAGCTCAAGGCTACCGGCAGCCCAGGCTTCCGCCTCTAAAGCATACGCTCAGTGCTAGAGGGCAAAAAGGATGCTTCACTTTCCTTTTCAAGGTCCCTGTTGTGTTCTGGGGAGAGTGACCTACCTGATCCCCATCACGATTAATGTGACTTCTGAAGCATGAGATCTGATTATGACCCCATGTTGTTCTATTTAATTACAAATCTCATTATGGCCCCGGCCATAACACTGTGGAGCCCTCACTGCCACCACCTTTGCTGATCTCACTGCCTGAAGGTCCATCCTTATGATTTACTCTAAATTGTTTTAGAATCATAGACTTCTAGAGCTGGAAGGGAGGTTAAAGATCATGAAGTTCAATCCCCTCATTTTACAGATAAAATTACAGAGGCCCTGAGGAGAATAAGTCATCTTCCAAAGGTCACTTAGTAGACATGAGATGGGAATGGGGTCGAGGTGGGTGTGCACTGGCTCCCCCAGGCCTGCAATGGTTCTCTCTGCACCACACTGCTCTGTGGGAGTCACACATGATCACGCCATCTCCTCACTTCCCTTCCTTTGTGTCACGTGAACACTTCATACCTTGCATGGGTTGAATTGTACTCTCTTCCTCAATACAAAGTCAGTCCCGGCTTCAAATCAGACCTGTGGAGTCCTTGGAGTTCTGAGGTAGAGAATGCTTGGTCAGATTCTTCAGCTCTCTGGGTCTCAGCTTCACATCAGTGACACGGAGGTAGCTACATCAACAGAAGTATTGCTAAGTAAGAGCAAATCTGGACTTAGGTGAGGAGAGACTTTATGGAGGAAAAGACTCTTGCCATAGGGAATGCTGAGACCATAAGGTCTGTAGGCAGGTCAGAGGTTAGACAGAGAAGGGATTTTCTTTTATAGGAATGAATGAACAAGGCTAGGGAGTACTGGTGTCGGGCATCAGAGGATTGAGTGGTGTGATCAGACAGTTTATCGAGGAGTGTTTGTCTTCATGGTCAGCTGATTTTTAGGAGGGGGTCCTTTAGGATGCTTGCTCAAGCTGAAAGTGGGTCAAAATTTGGGTCCTGTGGGGATGGGCAAAGCCTGGAGGTTTGGACAAGGCACATTAGCAAGTATTTTGTCCAGATTGTTCTCGGGGGAAAAAACAGTTCAGGACATAGAATGGGAATTTGGAGGGGTCTGTGTCTAACTTTGTTATAGGTAGGCAAGGAAGCCGTCTGTGAGAGTCTTATCTAAGTCACGTGGTGAAAGGTATTTCTTTACAGTTAGCTGTTTTTTGGAACCCAAAGCAGAGAGGGGGCTTCTTGACCCTAGTTCTTTTCCAGGAGAATAGGGCTCAGGTCAAGTTCAGCTCTGTCAGTCCTTAGTGATTCTGTATCTCCTTTCAGTAAAGCTTTCTCCTATCATATGACGGACTTTCTGACTTCCTCCCTCCTTTCGGATAGGGGAAAGTGGTGGTTGGTCCTGCGTCATATCTGAGAAAATAATTTTACTAATCAGCACTCGACAGATCCTTCTTTACCTTCTTAAAATGGAGTTCAATACCCACTTATTTCATGGAGTCTACAGTGAGAGGATAAAGAGGCATCACTACTTTTTTTTTCTTTCCTCTTTTTGTAAGCACCAAATGATGCTTAGAACTGAATGGAGTAGGTAGGCTCTTGAGGGAGTGAACTTTTGGCTCTACATAGTACAGCATGAACCTTGCATTGACTTAGAAACAGCCGGCTCACAAATAGTAATTTGTAAGATCACGTGAACTCTCTTGCAAGTGCTAGGCATGAAACCCCCTTGAATGGGAGGCTGCACAGTCCGGAGCAGCCAATTCCAGGGATTAGAAGGTAGATGGATAGCAGTAGTGATTCTAGTTCCCTAAAAGGGGAGGCTTAAAGTTTTCCATGGCTTCTGAAAGAGCTCCCGGAGATTTACCATAGAGAACATGGCAGCTGGGTGAAATACTTGACCATTTTGCTATGATGCTAAAATCTAAAAAGAGACAAAGTGACTGCTGGAGGTCAGGATATAAGACAGTTTGTTCCATCTTTGATCAAATCAGCCTTTGTAGTTACTAAACCGCAAGGTCGATAGGGAGTGTGCAAACTTTGTGACTCAATTGAGGTGGGCAGCGAAGTTCAGCAGTTGCTGACTTTCTGCTCCCATATTCATTATGGCAGGTTTTTTTTTTTTTAATTTTTTTTTTTACCTTTTGCATAGTCCTACTGAGATTTCATTTTAAAATATTAAATCACTGCAGCCAAGGATAACCCAGAGATACAAATAATGAAAGTCAAACTTGTTCTGACGCTGCATCTTTTGTCTGGGGATCTCATATTACGTTTCTACATTCCTGCACAGTACAGAAGCACACGCTGAGCCTTTGGCAGCACCTGCCTCACCTGAAAGGTAAATAGGGCACTGCCTATTACAGGCCTGGTTTGAAGGCCCTTGGTGGCGCTCTTTCCAATGGCTGCCTGCAATTCTACCCGTGGTGGATTTATTCTTTTGAGGAAGTCTTATTCTAACCTGCAGAATAGCCTGGGGGATGGAAAGAGGCGAGGGAAATTAAGTTGCTAGTCTAATTGCAGCTCAGGTTTTTGGAGCTGACTTGGCTTCTGGGCAGGGTGGGGGACATGATCAAGGCTAGCTGAGTAGAACTGAATGGATCAGGTTGGCTTGCCTGGGAAATACTGTAGGACAATCAGGTGATAATTTTCTTCGTTTCCTTCTGCCCTTTCCTTCCAACCCTCTTTGCAAATTGACCTCTGCCCGCAGAGGAAGGAAGTCTCTAACTACATGAGGCTAATCCCTTCACCTCTACTCTCAAGCCTTTAGCCTCATCTGAGATCTTTCTCCCTCATTCGTTATCCTGCTTTCCTACACAGCCAGTCTCCCCCTCCACTGATTCCTTCTCTTCAGCTTACAAATGAACACAGATGTTTCTGTTCTCCAAATTTAAAAAAAAAAAATATATGATTTCAACTTCTTGTATCCCAATTACTGTCCTACTTACCCTCATAGACAAGCTTCTTAAAAATGTGTCTAGGAATAAAATTCTTTATGTTGCCAACTGTCAAAAACATGACAGACCAATACTCAAGTGAGAATTTTTTTTTTTTCCACATACCACAAAATTTGGAGTTAGACTTTTGCTGGCAGTGGTCACTTATGTCATTAAGGTTCATTTTACTATTTTGTCATTCTCAACATGATGGCTTTTCATCTATAGGTTTGTTACTACATGGCACCAATAGAGCTGCTGAAGCATCAAGCATCACAGTGAACTCAAAGCAAAAATATGGCCAGTGCTCTTCACCCTCTGTACCCCATCTTTCCCCTTCTCTCCCAACTGCCATGATTGTCTGGAAGAAAAGTACCTTTCCCAGAAGACCCACAGCAGATTTCCCTTCAGAACTCGTTTCTCAGAAGTGGTGATCCATATTTGCAAAGGAGTTCAGAGAGTGGGTATGTGACACTAGAGCTCATTGTGTGGAGAGAGGCAGAGAACAGAGAGCCAAACAGTGTCTGCCACAGCATCTCTACTTCCTCAACCCTGAGTCTTTTCTCACCCACTGACACATGTCGTCAGCCCCCACCACTCTGTGAGCAGGTCAGATCATCAGTGTTTTCTGAGAGTAAGTCCAGTGGACACTCTTTAGCTTGAGTTAACTTCACTGTGGTGTTTCCACTGTTGGTCACACACTCTCATGCTTTTCCTCCTCATTTTCTGGTTGTTTCTTCTCTGTGTTTCTTGGGTTTCTCTTCCTCTACTTACCAGTTAAGGGTTGATTTCCTAGGGTTTTGTATTCTGGCCTCTTTTCTTTCTGTCCAGTCTACCCAGCTCTCCCACATAAGGCCTGTACCTGCACATTAATGATGCTTAAAACTCAATTTTGAACTCAGGTTTCTCTCTTGTAGTCCACATCTACACACACAATCCCTTACCTTTATCTACATGTTTAAGCTCAACATTCCCCAAACAAATTTATTCCATGATGAAGACAGAATGCAGGAGGCTCAGAAGAAAATGCTTTATTTAATTATACAAATCCAAAACACTCCTCACATGGATCTTTTAAATTGCATTTTTGTAAAAAAGAAATAAGTTTCACAAGGATGTTGTGTTTATAGAACATTAGGAGAGAAAGAGAATTAGGGCATAATTCAGACAATTGAATGCATACTTTCTGAGCTACAGTCCTGAAACTCTTACATAATTCTCTCCAGTGTGTGGGATTTTCAAGTGTATTGAGGACATGGTGGAGGAAAGATAATGTACCATTTCCAGTAACTGCCAAGTTTGGAGTTGGTATTAATTTAACCATAGAGAAGCTACAAATGAACTGTAGAGAAGAGTCCATCAGTCCCGGGTAAATTGCTAGGTCAATCAACACGTGGAGTGTTTAGTGCCTTGAGAAAAGTTTCAGTTCATGAGAATTTCTCTGGAAGCCTGTGAAATGATGTGGGCTTTCAGAATACGCAACACAGTCTCGCTGAAGGTGTTCTACCTTGTCTTCTTTTAAGAGGAAAAACCGTGAGAAGAAATACGGTGTGTGGTGAAAAACACAATGATTTAAATGGTAGTGACAGAAGTGGGAGGCATAATTCAGGCTGGGAAAGTTTTCCAAGTTGATAGTTCACTTTAACACCTTTCCCAGAATTCCACATGATCTGTGAAATATGTTTGGTAATTATTTAGAGGGATGTGAATATTGTTGGTTATTTTTGAACACAGAAGAGAAGCAAATGATAATAGGCTGTTTTGAATATTATCTGACATGGCAAAAAGCTAGTTGCTGAAAATAATCCCTGCCCTTGTGCTTTCCAGTAAATAACTTGTAGAAGAGCAACCCGAGCCCAATTTCCATTTATTTTATAAGTGATGGCTTAATAAGAGCGAAATTCCAGCTTCACAGTCGCCTATGCTGTTCTCTCTATAGTCTTATCCAGATGCTGATTGCAAACATCCTTCAGATGTGGGGAATCTTTTTTCTCCAATTTTTTTTTTTTTTTGAAGACATATAATTAAGGGAGCAAATTTTCAAAGACCAAACTCAATAAAATGAAGCAAAACCAAAAGATAGTATTTTTGTTTCACCCCTTCCCCATTCTTATTCATATAAAAAAAATTGTCCTAAATAAAGAACAATGATGACAGCTACCTTAGAGGCTGTGTTGTGTGGAAGGTTCCGGGCTTCCTCTGTTGCTCCTGCCTAGGGAGTTGTTTCTCTCCTTATATTCTTTTCTAATTTCTGCTGGCATTCATGATGTCTCTTTCTTTCTGCCCCCAGGCCTCTATCTGCTCCCTGAGGCTTTTCTTTGTGCTTTTTCAAGTCTCTATTATCTCTCAGGCTCCTTTTCCCCACAGCCAGTGTGGGGAGCCATGATAGCCACTCAGATGTTTCGAAGTTTGTGAAATTCCTCTTCGCTGGGGAAGGAGGCCCTTATCCATTTTACCCTCCTAGTTTCGTATCTGGAAAAGAGGAAGGCACAGAAAAGGGAAAAGCAGAATCCCCAGTCACAAGAGCCATCGCGTACTGCAGTCTTGCTGTGTCAGGTACTATTCTGAGGGTTTTGTGTGTGATCCCTCTCGTCACACCCACAGCAGTCCTAGGTGGTATGCCCAGAGTGCCTCCCCGTTGTACAGAGAGGAGGCTGAGAACCAGTGACCATAGGTAACTTGGCCAAGTCTAGGATGTCTTAAGAGTTATGACTCTGACCGGGGGAAATGTGGTTTCAGAGTCTGTTCTCCAGACGACAAGTTTACAGAATTAATATTTAATGGGTACTAGCCTTCTGAGCCAAAGTCTGTCCTCCTCCTTGTGCTTTCTGGGGTAATGATCTTAAGCATTGACTGTTCACCGCACGTAAGAAGAGATCACCAGACTGGAACCCTCTGTGGTCTGACATCATGTTGACACAATGCCAAGGAACACATGTGCATCTGGAAGTAATACAGACTTGTACTACATACTGTAGTCTGATTGGCTTTGCTGGACATAAATACTATGAGGACAATTTGTACTTGGAACCAAATTCCCTGTTTTTAGTCTCTTGGCCTGACTATGCTGGATAGTCAGGGAATGAGAAAGACCCACCCATGGTACCCATGTGTCTTCAGACATTTTCACAAGTTCTGAGTGGAAGCAAACCAAGAGCCCTCCCCTTCCCCAACCACTAGGGCCTCTTGCCATCTTGTGTCATCACAAAAATATGTTCACTACTCTACTATTTCTGAATCCATAGGCCATGATGAATGGGATATTTTACCTTCAACCTAAACACAGAATATTTGCACTGCTTTAGTGAGAGTACCACTAAACAGAATAATGTATTTTATATTTTACTTTAGAATTGGATGTATGGGGCTCTTTTACCAATTTATTATCATTTTTTGCTACGTAAGAGTTCTCAGTAAAATGAAACTGTGTTTTCAAAGAAACAAAAGCAATTTATTAGGACTGATAGATAGAAATCATCCTAAGTCTCCCATTTTGCATTCCCCAGATGGATTTCCTAAGAAATATTGGTGAGGGACTGGGGACTTGGTGGTGGTTGTTGTGTCTGTAGGGCCTTGGTTTTCTGCCCCACTGCCCCCTAGCCTTGTCAATCACTTTCTCAACTGCCCCTGGGGCAAGATGATGCAGCACATATTAGCTGGTTCTTATCTCTGATCTTTGTATCATAATTACTCCAGAACAAATTAAAGAATACCTGAAAGTTCAGGCCTTCTCTGATGTTTATAGCTTCAGCACAAGAAAATCTAAAAAAAAAAAAAAAATTGGTGAATTTGATCTGAACCTAAGGGAAGGAGAAAAGCTTGTCTTTCTAATTAAATTGCTGAGTTGGGTTCCAAGCAATACACACCTAAAAAAATATTTGAAACAACAGAAAATTAATATTTTCTTTGGTCTTGCTAGTTCCTCCCCCCTCTATTATTTCATTATTTTTTAATTTTTTGAGAGTTTTTTTTTTTTTAAAGATCTTATTTATTTATTTGACAGACAGATCACAAGCAGGCAGAGAGGCAGGCAGAGAGAGAGAGAGAAGGAAGCAGGTTCCCCGCTGAGCAGAGAGCCCAATGTGATGTGGGGCTTAATCCCAGGACCCTGAGATCATGACCTGAGCTGATGGCAGAGGCTTTACCCCACTGAGCCACCCTGGTGCCCCAAATTTTTGAGACTTTAAAGCAGAGTTTCTCGTTTAGATAATACATCATGTCAGGAGCAATAACGAATTTTCCAGCAATCAGAAATGTCTCATCTATTGACTTAGTGCAAAATTATACCTAGTTGTATAACAATCTTTTCTTCATTGCTCTATATAACTGAACGTGAGTAAGTTATATTCTGTGTATATAGCCACAGGAGAGATCGCAAATTAAGATGAAGAAACAGGCCACCTATGATGGGTTTCTAAAAGGCTGAGATTAATTTCACAGATAGTTCATCTGAAAACCAGTAGTGTTTAGAATATTTCTTTATGGAAAAAATATGAATATATTTTCAGAAAATATCTTAAAATGTATAAAAGAAACTCCAGGTACCCTTGGATAAAAAGGACTCTTTCTATAATTTTATCTCCTAACATTTTCCTCTCTCAGGTCACTTTTGGGCATCCTGTGAATCAAGATGCTGAGATATACAGTTTCACTTATTCTTGACACCCTGACTGCAACTGAGTATTTCAAGTTGAGATGATGATAAAGACCTCTGTAAAACAGGTTTACAACTGGATACATATCAAGACTCTCTAGTTACCCAGAAAGAAAAGGCAACATGGTTCTATCACAGCCTACTTAAAATGGGAGCTACTTTTATATTTCCCAATGTATATTATTTTAAATATATAAATTACAACTGCAGTGGTCATTTAAGGACTACATTTGCCAATCTGATGCCCCACTGAGAATATTTTGAAATTAATAGATTTGCTTTGTTGTTAGCTACTATTGATCTAGAATTTATTTACTTTTCATATACATATTGCAAAAAGTTTCAAACACATAGGAGTAGAGAGTATGGTATGAAGAACACGTATGCCCCTGTTAGGTCCCCATTTTTCCAGTGGAATTGAATCTTATATTTGTCTGCCTTGTCGTACACCTATTTGGAGATCCAGAAATTCTTTGAAATCTTATTTCCCATTAAACAAGCATCCCCACCCCCACCCCCACCTTTTCTTTTTGGCACAACTCTTTTTTGTCTCATGCCTGCTTAGAGTTCACATGTACAATGGGAACAGTCATGAGGTCTGATGCATGACTGGGCAGCAGCTGCAAAAATGAGGGCAGCAGACGTGTGTACAAGCTCCTATCCAGAGATACCTATGACTTGGAATGAGGCAGAGGTAGAGCTCAAAGATGGCAACTGCAAGCCTCGGTCTTTGAAGTGTATTTCAATAAATCCGTAGATTTGTGCTAACTTAGATGCCTGCCCTTCAGGTAAGGCTTTAAAATAAATAAGTAAGTAAGTATCTTTTATAGAAAGACTGGATGTTTTTCTGTTGGCTGCCTCTGCACTGTGCCCAACTAGATCACCCGGGGGTAGCCAGGTGAATCTATGCCTGGGCCCTTTAAGAACCCTTTCTCAGTTTGCTATATCCTTGTGGGTCTTGTTTCCTTTCAAAACTAAATGTTCAAAACCTCATCTCTCAGGTACAGGTCTTAAAATGTCTTAAAAGGCAGGACTAATAGATTGATCTTTATGGTTTTGACTTCCTTCCTGATTGTGGGTCATCACACCAGGGGTGATGGGGTTTATGGCAAGACTGTGTCTCAGCCTCTCAAACCCATTTGGATGTGGGCTCATCCACCCGAAGTGTAGGAGTCACTCAGCTAGTTTTTGGGTTTCTTTCAGAGGAGAGTGTTCCATATGTAGCTGTAGATTCAGTGCATCCGTAGGAGGAGGTGAGCTCAGGATCCTCCCACGTCGCCATCTTGAACTGGAACTCTCAAGTTTTCTTTTGCATCCAGTTATCACGAAAGGTTGCTTGTCACAGTAGAAGATGCCTTTCCAGACGTCCGTTTTCTCTTTCTGCTCATAGGCGTTCTGCTTTTCTCTTTCTGCTGATTTGACTCTGAGATTTACCCAGTGGCTGTATTTGGCTTTGAATAGCCCTTGACATAGCCCTATGAACATAGATTCCCTCCACTCTGGGACTAGACCAGCTTTTGGACATCAATAATGTAAACAATGACTCTCTAAGAAACTTTTCCCATTTTCATAATGTTGCCTGTAGGCACAAAAAGGAGAGACAAATAACAATGTATATAGAACTCATCCATAATCAGGAAAGAACATGTCTCAGGTCTTTCTCTTATAGGCATGGCAGAATGTGGCTCTGTTCTCTTGACCACATTAAACATTCCTACAAGAAAGATAATATTTGTTTCTCTTCCCTCTTTATTCCCCTTTCCCCACCTTACCCTCTTTCCAAGTGTGGTGAGGGTCTTTCAATAATAATTGTTTAAGGAGTATAGTAGGAGTGGCAAATAGTAGTAACAAGAGGAAACTATCCACCGACAAACTGCATTTATTATTTAAAAAAAAAAAAAAAGGTGAGGCTACAGGACTAACAGGACTAATAGATTACCTGGCTTGAATTCAAGGTCCAGCAGCATAAAATAAAAGCCGAGTGTTTTTAAACTGAGTGTTGAGCTCATGGTAGAGCAGCAGGCTGAAGCTGGGACCCTGGAAGGGGTAGGGTGGAGGAAAGAAAGAAGGGTCTTAGTTCAGGATGCTATAGCAGAATAGCAAAGACTGGGTGGTATATAAAAATAAACATTTATTTTTCATAGTACCATAGGCTGGAAGTCAGAGGTCAAGGTGCCGGTATGATTGAGTGCGGTGAAAGCTTTCCTGGGTTGCTCATTTCATCTCTCTAGTGTCTTTTCATATAAGGGCACTATGTCCACCTTCATGACCTACTCACCTCCCAGAGACCTCACCTCCTAATACCATCACACGGGGCGTTAGGATTTCAGCATGTGAATTTTGGGAGACCCAGACATTCAGTTCATAATAAGAAGAGAAATCAAAGAGGAGGTTGGACACCTAGTGGGAAGGACCCTGTAATGCTGGACAGGTGATGTGAAGAGATATTTTCACCCTCCTCTGGATTCAAGCACATTCCTCATCCTATAATGATATAAGTTGATACACCTTTTTTTTTTTGTAGAAGTAACTAACTCTAGTGACAAAATACTAGATTGTATCTTGCAATGCTTGGATCTGGAATGAAATGCCATCCTTCCTCATCTTGCATTCTCCTTCAGATACTGTTATTCTTATGCTGATTCTGAGTTGCTGCTCTCTGCAGCTGATAGTTTTGTCTCTATTTTTGAGATCTGGAAGGAATAGACAAGTCACCCAAGACTCATCTTTGCAGAATGTTATTAAACTTTTCTCAAAAATATAATAAATTCTCATTGTTGAGAAAATAAACAAAAAAGAACATAGATGATATAAAAATCATTCTAACATTCAAAGCAATTCCTGCATTAATAAATGCTGAAATCTCAAAACTCAATGACTTGACAGAGTCATCATTTAATAATGCTTCTGGGCCTATAGGTCAGTACTTCTGGTCTGGATGGGCTTTGGGCTCATTTTTGCAACAATCATTAGCAGATGGGCACCTGATGTCTGCTGGGGCTTCCTGGAGTCTGGCTGATCTAGGATGGCTTCAGTTTGGATGATTTGTCTCTGTTCCACATAATCTCTTGTACCCCAGTAAGCTAACCCAGCTTTATTGTTTTCCTGGCAAAAGTGAAATTCCAAGGGGGAAAGTAGAAATGTTCTAGGACCCATGAGGCTTAGGCTATAACTGGCACAATGTCATTTCTGCTGAATTCTGTCGGTCAAAGCACATATCAAAGTGTAGGAAAATCAACTCGACTTCTTGGTGGTAGAAGCTCCAAAAAAACATTGCAAAGAGAAAGGTGGAAAACTGAAGTTCGTTTTATGATCAGTTTGCTACAAGTCTTTTAAATTTATGTATGTAGATACGGATATTTATATGTAGCTATAGATACACTTTTATGGATGTAAACCTAGGGGCACCTGGGTGGCACAGTGGGTTAAAGTCTCTGCCTTTGGCTCAGGTCATGATCTCAGGGTCCGGGGATTGAGCCCCACATCGGGCTCTCTGCTCAGTGGGGAGAATGCTTCCTCCTGTCTCTCTCTCCCTGACTCTCTGCCTACTTGTGATCCCTGTCTGTCAAATAAATAAATAAAAATCTTTAAAAAAATAATAAATAAAATGTAAATCTAATAAGAAAGTTATAAACATTTTATATAAGAAATATATGTATATGCATTTATGTTTTTATATAAAGTAATCATAGAAATTATATAAATGTATAGTCATATATGTAATATATATTATATATAATTATAATTGCTATAAATAACATTTATATAATTTATAGAGTAGGATTAAATTTTATAAATTTTATAATTTATAAAGTAGGATTATAGAACTTAACATTCTGAATTTCACTACCAGAATTATCTCTTATTTTATTAAATGATAGAAAATATTATTCTAGTGAGGCAAAATATATAACTGTGCAGATAAATTATATTTTTAATGTTTTAAGTCATATATGAGCTACTTTTATTTATCTAATTCAGTTTTTTAAAATGTTCATTCTATTTTAGTTCTACATTATAGTAAAAAAGCAGTGAGTAGTAAATTCTTTTCAAAATAGAGATAAATAATTTGGCAACAGTGATAGAACACTAAATACAATGATGAAAAATAATTTTGGAAAAAATATGAAATATTAAATAAAGAACTAATAAGTTATCTTAATAATAAAATTGAAGTCATACTAATTCCGAGAAAGAGTGAGGAACTAAGTGCAAATGTGCTTGTCTCCTTGTCTTAAATTAGAAAGGGCTATACTCGGTGTTTTTGACATATACTCTCTCATTGCAGTCTTACTTTATAATATATAACCTACAGAAACTTTCACATATAATGCCATACAGATATATAAAAGTGACATTACTTATAATAATGACATTATTTATAATAATAAATTGTAACATTATTTATAATAGTGACAGTGACATTATTTATAATAATAATAAAGCTGGAAACATTCAAAATGCCCATCAACAAGAGGATAAAAAATATACTGTGCTATAAAATGAAATACTCTGTAGCAGCGAAAACTGGTGAATTCCACCTATGGTTCAGAACAAGCCTCTTATGCTGCACTGTGTGGATGTGGGTTTACACACGGCTGCAGCTCTTACAACCTGTGTGACCATGAGCAAGATACTTAACCCCTCTGTACTACATTTTCCTCATGTCAAAAGTGGGACTCATAATAATATTGCCTTCATTGTGTCTTGTAAGCAACAATTGTAAATACATGTGAAATTGTTTATAATAGCACTTCACACCCAGCTCTCGAATGCTACCTATCATTTCACGAAGGTTATCTGGTTGTTTTTGTTTTTGTTTTTGTTTTTTTGGACGTAGAAGAAACATATTTTCTCTTTGTAAGTCAGAAAATTTCTGATTTACAAATTTCTTTGTAAATCAGAAAAATGTGTCATTTTTACTCATCTTATCATTGGGTACAATTGTTACCACCTTGGACCTTTGGAGGACTCTTTCTTCTTCCTGGAATGTCCTTCCCTATTTCCACTCAGTTGTTCATATATTTTCTCAAACTTCTCCTTCTCAGTGAAGCCTACACTGACTGTATTATTTAGAATTTGCAAGTTCTGCTTTCCCCTACTCGGCCTTAATAGTTAAGCTCTATACCCATCTTTCAACATGCTGTGCAGTATAGTATTTCAGCTTTTAATTAATCTTCAGGTATACTACCTGTGCCTCCTCACTAGAATGCAAGTTCATCATGGGGTAGGATTTTTGTTTCTTTGGCTTAAGTTAGAATACTTAGAGCAGTGCGTGGCACATAGTAAGTACGCAAAATGTTTGTTGAATGAATGAAAGAATGAATATGTTTGAATCATCACCTAATAACAAACCGGCTTATAATCTTAGGAAAGTCACTTAAACCTTTTGAACCTCAGTTTCTTTACCTATATTTTGAAGATAATACTGCCTGACTTTGAAGTTTTTTGATAAGGATCCAAGGTGACATCCTTGAAAGTACTCAGCACAGCTCTGACTCACATATTGGGAGAGAAAATGCTTGTTGTTCTGCTCTTCCTTTCCTTTGTCCTCTTTTTTCTTCATTATTATCATCTTCAGTTTCCGTTAAAATTACTGAATTGCTGGGGCTCCTGGGTGGCTCAGTTGGTTAAGTGACTGGCTTGTGGTGTCAGCTCAGGTCAGGATCTCATGGGTCATGGAATCTAGCCCAAGTAGGGCTCCATGCTGAGCAGGGAGTCCACTTGGGATTCTCTCTCTTTCTCTCCCTCTGCCCCTCCCTCTACTCAAGCACTCTCTTTCTCTCTATCTCTCAAGTAAATAAATAAATCTTTAAAAATTATTGAATTGCTTACTAAATCTTTTATGATGTTTTGAAAAATACAAGTTATAAAGCGATTAAAATCTCAAGAATGGCATGGATTTTGTGTTATAGACAGAGGAAGGGCATGTTGTGGGCAGGGCTGAAGACAGGGAAGGTCCTGTGAGGAAGATGGAAGCCTGAGGGTAGAACATAAATAAGTTTATAGGGCCTGAATTCAGGCTTCAAACTTGTCAGTCCTTAGCTTCTCTCAATTCAGTTATACATACAAAAATTGAGGCTAATAACACCTTTCTCAAGTTTGAATTGAGGATTAAATGAGGTGTTTTTTTGTGAAAGCATCTGGTGCTTGCTGTCACATAGAACTTGAAGAAAATTGGTTGGGTCTGAGGGAACATTTGATCCTTACCGAGGTGAGGAGAGTTTCAACATCTATAGATGGTGGAAACAGAGAAGGACATTATAGATGCAATGAGGCCTTCACAAATGGAGAAACATTTTGGGATCATCAGTTTAGACTTTAGGAGAATCTATAAGAATTCATAAGGAAAAAAAAACCCACAACTCTATTGATTTTAGCCGGAATATGAGATTTCTTCACTGCCGTGTGAATGTTTGAAATCACCCAGTGGTCAGTGGCAAACCTTAAAAGCATTTTGATCACAGAGTTAATAAGATAGGAACCATGCTTTAGTGAGATTGATTAATATGACAGCAAGTGTGTAGGTTTCACTGGAAGAGAAGAGACTCCAGTCAGTGAGACCAATCCCTACTGGGTGCCTGGCGCTTAACCAATATTTGCTGAATTAATTAAATATTAAAGAATGTATTTGCATTTTGTTAGGTTCACTCTTCACCATTCTAATTAGTATCTAGAGACATTATGCACATGATAATGCTTTGCTTACTCTTTCCATCTCTGATGCATGTAATGGGAATGAAGAAAATGGACATTTCCAGTGACTCTCAGGATTGACATACTGTCTCCTCTTTGCCTCATTTAAAATGCAGAGATTGAAAGTCAAATTTAAAGGATAGAGAAGATTGCATTAAGTCGTTAAATAAAACGTCCCTTGAGGCCAAAGGTATGATGGGTTGTAAATAGCCATTTGTCAGCAATGTGGGATTAACCACCTTAAACCTTTTCCTTTTTTTTCCCCCTAACAAAATGATGGCTCTTGCAAAACTGAGCAGGCTTCTTGTTTGAAGTGATCTTTTGTTGACACTTGTATGCCCTAGTGGAACTGGCATCCCAATTTGTGAGTGGGCACTCAGCCAACTTGCAAATGGGCATGAGCACAGGCAGCCAGTCTTTGTGGCTGACGTGCATTGATTATGCAGGATGTCAGGCTAGTAAAGTTGAAATGGCCGTCTGTCCTCAGCTTCTGTGCTGGCCACTGAAGGGACAGGCTGTCATGAGTCCAGCTTTCAGCTCAATTAATTCCAAAAAATAAGAATTAGCTTCTGCAATGAATTGCAGCAAATTAATATGCCTAGGAAACCAGAGTAGGTATTCCTCCAAAAGAAAAAAAAGCAGGATCTTTCTCTTTATGGCTTTATCTGTATAAAATGAAAGACAGACTTGATAATAATAATAATAAAAAAAAACCACCCACCACCCTGGTTTTGTTTGTTAATTTCTCTCCCCCTAGAATGGGTATGGTTGGTTCTAAGAAATGGATGAATTTTACTTACGTTTGCCAAGAAAACAATGAAGTCTAAGACACTATTTCTAAGTCCTCTAATTTTTTTTAAGACATTATTAGGAAACGAAATCATTTAAAAGCATAGATCAATATCCATGTTGTCAGGGCATTAAGTCAAGTGTCCAAGTGTTCCAGCACTGGTATTTCCCAGAGTGGCTCTCAAAATTTTGAGTCTTTGGGTTCTTTCTATAGATGAATCCTATTTACCCATTCCAGAATGAGTGACAGTGGTCTTTGGGGTTTTGATGTACTGAACTCACTCCATCAGACTAAACTGCTGAAGGACAGAGCTCCTCTCTCTTTTTCACAAACATGTCCCTATTCCCTAGCATTAAGCCCAGCATATACCAAGTGCACATTAAAAAAAAAAAAAGTTTGAATCAATGAATGAAACTTATTACATAGAATCTGTTTGGAGGAGTTCAGGGGATATAGCAGGATGGAAGGGGAAGAGAAATGGAATTCACTGAACTCTTGTAATGCACTAAGGCACTGCCAAACTGCATACATACATGGGTATTCCTTACCTATCTTTTAATTAATAGCTTAGATATCACTGTCTTCAGCAAGCCTTCCTAATCACTCAGGTCTGGGTTATCTGTCCCTCCCATAAGTTCTCACCTCTCTCTCTCTCTCACAGTGCACTGTACTTGCTCACGGATGGGCTGCGCTCCTCACTGGAGTGTAAAACCCATGAGGGTAGGCATAGTGTCTTTCTTGTCATCATTGTAGCACTCGGGTCTGTGATGTTGCCCATTTCTTCAGTCTCTTCAGTGGGTTGTTTGATCTCATCTTTAACCAGGTTTCCACATGGGAAGCATTAAAATTCGGGCCAGAAAAGCTAGGTTCAGGAAGGTTAAATGACTTACCAAAGTCAAGATGCATATAAATGGCAGAGCCTGTATTGCATCCAGAACTAGCCACAAAGTCTATTTTTATTTCTGTGCAACACTGCTGTGCTACTTTATGACACTAACGACTGGGTGCCTAGAGCCTGTGAAAAGTTCATGTGGTGAGCAAAATGTTACTAGAGATACGTTCAGGGAAGCCCAGGGATCGACCACCTGAGATATAGAAGTTTCCAGTCTTATGTTGACCATTTCTAATGTAGTTATGTTGATCCTGTCCCTTGCAACCGCATCCCCAACGCTCTGTGTTTGTTTTCAATATTTCATTTATAAAAGTAAACTCAGTGCCTGGACAGCTGGGTATATAGGCAAACAATAAGATATCATACATTTCAATTTCAACATGAGCCAGAGGGACTCTCTATCAAATCAGGCAAAAGCCTGACTGGAAAGAAGGGATAAAATTTTATCAAGAGAATGTATTAAAAACAGATGGAATTGGGAAATAGGTACAAGTACAAATAATACATACAGTACCTCTGCTTCCCCTAACAGTATTGTGGGAGCACAGACTACAGATTCCTAAAGCCAATCTAAGGACAAAATAAAAGAAAAGTGGACAAACATCCTCGGGGTAACTTTAAGTTAGTCAGTTAGGTCTTTTCAAGTGTTCTCTGTTGCATAGTCAGGGTCTGGGGAGATAGCAACAAAAGTTTCAGAATTTGTTTATTAGCCTAATAGGAAAAGAAGATAGAGAAATGGCAAGGGAGAAATGGAACACCCTCAGGCTATTGTTACCCAGAGCTCTGTCTTTAGTAAGGTGGAAGAAAAGGCAAGGGGAAGTTTAAATTTATGTCTCCTACATATAAGCCTGGATATTTTTCGAAAAGCTTTCAAAGATGCTTGAAACTTCTCCATTTTTTATCATCGTGGAATAAATAGGGCTTAGAACAAATTCTGTATTTGCAATATGTGTATTTTTGATAATGCAGAGGACAAGGGATACAGACTGATGAAAAATCTTTTCTTTCTTTCATATAGGCAATTTCTTTTATGTCTAACTCGAAGAATATTATGGTAGAGAAGAGATTTTAAAAATTCTTTAGCCCAACCCTTTATTTTTTTTATTTTTTTATTTTTTAAATTTATTTGACAGACAGAGGTCACAAGTAGGCAGAGAAGCAGACAGAGAGAGAGGAGGAAGCAGTCTCCCTGCTGAGCAGAGAGCCCGATGTGGGGCTTGATCCCAGGACCCTGAGATCATGACCTGAGCCGAAGGCAGAGGCTTTAACCGACTGAGCCACCCAGGTGCCCCAGCCCAACCCTTTATTTTAAAGATCGGAGGCTTAAATATTTGACAATATTAAACAACTTTTTCCACCATGCCGCTCTTTCCTTGACCTTCAGGCACAGTTCCAGATTTAACACAATGAGCAAAGGCTGCGGTGTTGGTTTAACGGCGGGGATGCCACCCCTTATCCAACGGGGAGTCCTCCCCAGAGGGCCAAATCCATCAGAGATTGGCCAGTTTCCAGCCTCCCATGGGCTGTGTCCTCACTCACAGGCTTTCTTGCCCTCATAAGCCACATTGGGTTGGCATTATTAGGCCAGTACTTACAGTTTTCGACTCCCCCATTTAAGCTATGAAATATCGATTTCTCTATCTCCAACAATTATCAGGGCACAGTAGGAATAGACACATATAGGCACAATAGGAAAACAGAAAAATATGATAATGCATAGTTTTTATTATATTCCCAGGGAAGTCAGAAGGGAAACTGGGTGAGGGGTATATGGGAACTCTCCATACCCTCTTTTCCATTTTTGGTAAGTCTAACACCATTCTAAAAAAATACCGCACATTAAACAAACAAACAAACAAAGGCCACAGCCTGCAGATTTTTTGCTTCCTTGCTTGGTCCCTTAAGTGTTTTATTCTAGGTCCAAAGCTGCTTAGCTAACTGAAATACCAACTTGATACCCACAGGTAGAAAAACCTGTTAGTTTACTTATAGACTAAATAGAAACCTCAATCCCTTAGTGCTTAGAGCTACCTTTAGGTAATATTCTGCAGAAAAGAAAAGGAAAAAAACTAACAACAAAAAATGGTTGGGTCTTGTTTGAGTAGCATGGCCCCTGAATATTTCTACCTTAAATCTTGTAGGAAGCATAGATTCCCTGAGGCCAGCATTTATAGTGATTCTTGTACTCTCTGCAGTTTCCAAGTAGGGTGGATTTTAAGTGCAATTATGAAAAAGAAAAATTATATTTATACAGAGATCATACTTTGTTGTTATTATTATGATTATGACAAAAAAAAAAGCCGAATGAAATTAGTTTGCATCCTAACAACCATAACAAAAAAAGCAACAAAGAACGAGAAGTATGATTTAGAAGGAGAGGGACGAAAAATCATTGTGTTATTTTATGTTCGGAAAATGAATACATCAGTGCTTAACATCATGGAGCAGGAGAAAGCAGCTTCAGCTCTTTCTCTGGAGGAAAGCGATGGACTAGTTGAGGGTAAACGGATGCAAAGTAAAGAGCCCGGCTAGCTGACACGTATCACCCCGATTGCGTTTCTGTAGATTGTGTGCAACGGAGAAGCTTCAGTTTGTTCGTATTTACCCATACATTATTCAGAAAGAGTATGAGCTCATATTCAGAAATACACTTCTAAAAGAAAGAATCTGCAGTGAGAGCAAGAACCCTTAGCATATTAAATTTATAGGACGTGGAGAAGTTAATAAATCATTTTTTATTAAGGCTGGATTTCCCCCTTTTCTTTGACACAGTGATGTATGCATGCAACTAGATATCATAAACCCAATATTTGGGTGCATGTGGATGAGAGTAAAAAATATTCGGCTATTAATAAAAATTATTTCCTAAGGCACATATTCATGTGGGGTGTTAGTGCAGTCTGAGCTCTATTCTTTTAAAAAGAGCATTAAAAAGCAAGGTCCTTGCTGTTCAAGTCACCCCCCCCCCCCACTTTGCCTCTCTCAGCTGGAAAGCTACCTCAATTCTGTACTCTATTTGGGGGTGACGAGACCTCCCGATCTTGTGACTAAATGAAAAGCTGGAAAGGTTCTTATTTACTCTTGTACGGAGTCAGCCATTTTACACACATTTGTATTCACAGAGCTGTTCTCTGTCAGACTAGGCTGCATTCCACTCGCTGCGTCTCTGGTGCCCGAATCAGGGACGGGTCTCGCAGGCAGGTCCCGGCCGGCCGGGCAGTTACCCTCACACCCCACTCTTGCTGGCGAGGCAGCCGGGGGCGCGTCTCCCTCCCTGGCAATCCCGTTTTGTGCAGGCTCCCCCGACACCCCTTGTCGTTCCCATGAAGATGTGAGCGGAGGAGAATACGAAATGGGGCATCTGGCTACGTTAATAAACACACCAATGGGTGTTGTGAATGGTACTCGGGAAGTAGAACCTGAAATCAGCTTTGGCTAATTATGTAAGGACCAGAGATGAATCGCCTTCCTCTTTTACAAAAAAAAAAAAAAAACAACAAAACAAAAAAAAAAACCCAAACCAAAAAACAAAACCCCAAAAGCAACCAACCCCCCCCCCAAATTGTTTCCTCTATCATGTTCTTAAGAAAGGCATTCGAATTCAGTTGCATGTGTGGCAGGGGAGATTTCACCCATATAATCTAGGCTTTTTACCACATAAATACAGGTTTCCGTGAGTGCCTGCGTGTATGCGTTTGCATAAAATCTCTGGGAAGACCGCTGGAAGTCCCCGGAGGGGAGGAACTGGGGATGATACACGCATCCTCCAAAGGGAAAGCTGTTCTGAAGCATTTCCAGTGCAGAGACATACATGTTTTAAGAGATTACAGGCCATAGGGTATGTTTTTCTTAGGGACGAATATGGGGAGAAATGCCACCGCCCTGCAGCAGTATTGTGCAGGGGTGAGTCTCTGAGAGAGGTGGTGATACGGATGCTTAACAGAACACACTCCTGAGCTGCGCCGTCTGTCTGCTCAAACCCAGCTGTGTCACCCACCAGCCGCGTGGGGGAAAGCTCCCTCGCTCGCCCTCCCTGTGTTTCAGCCTCCTCGTCTGTGAAGGGACGACCATCAGAGTCCCTAAGTCCTAGGACCGCAGAGGCGGCTCAATGACTTTCTCAGAGGAACTTGCTTAGAACTGTGTCTGGCCCACAGTAAGGTCTGTATAAACAACTGAAGGCTGTTCCTCCTTCGTGGAACGGAAGAATGGGCTGATTCACCTCAATCTCTAGCTTCCCAGTAATGGATCTCAGGGTCACCATTCCACCACCTCAGGATAACAGAGCCAACAAGTTTATCCCCGATTCTTGGGGACAGGCACATGTGGCTGTGGGGTTCTTGCCTTCAAGGAAATTGGAATTGGATAGAAGATGGAGAGAGAACACAACAAGGGTATATCCTCCCAACCCGGATGAATATTTAAATAGGAATCAGACTCTCATAGATCACCAGAAGCAAATGGCATGAGAGCTTTTAAAATGTGAGAGCCCAGGCAGAAAATTCCCTAACTGTGAATGAATATTAGTGTCCGCGTGACTTGTTTTTAGTTCTTTCTTACATAGCAATAACCCCTCTTCAATTCTGCTATAGAAAACACTGTTTCCCTTAATAGGCGTTAAACCAACACTAATTCCTGTGGTTTCCTGATCAATAGCAAAATGGAGCACACACAAATATTTTTTTGTGTTGGTTAAAACTCTGTGGACTGCAAGATATTTCCCCTCTGATGCTGTTTTTATATTCAGGTCTTCTAGGTATCATAAGAAACAAAATTAAGAGTAATATATGTTCATTTTTAAAATAAGCCAAACTAAGCTATAAAATTTTAGATGCCTTTGAGTGTACCTCAAAGAATGTGACATCAGCAGTTATATAATTTTATTGCTGATGTTAAGTCTGTGACAAACTCTCAGCTACAGTTTGCTCTGGATGTCGGAAAATGAACCTTATGAATTTTAATGCCTTTTACTTTTGACATTGATTTATGTTTTGTACAGCTGTACTTTTCTATACACTGATATAAATAAACAGCATCCTTAATAGAACATTTGGAGAATGCCTTGTTCCAAAGTGTTACTTTTTAACATCAGCTGGAGGTTGTTTAAGTAATAATATTCAAAGTGTGTACACTAATCACAACAATTTGAAGTGATATAAAGATGTCTATAAATGTTTGTGTGTTTGTTTTACAGATTCGAGCTTTTAGGTATGAAAACAGTGTTCAAATAAAGCTGCTAGAGGTGCTTTCAAATACTGCCAAAAACAAAGATGACATGATGATAGGCTAATAGACTTACACTAAGCATCTGACAGTGAGTCATTTAGATATGAGGTGTTTGTGCTCATTCAAGGGCAAAGTTTGGCCTCCAGGATGGGGGAACAGAGGGCATAGGAAGGGATATTTTTCTGTACCCTTTGTGTTTATGATTTATGCACCATTGGATGGCATCTTAGTTGATTTGACTTTATTCCCATAATGGACATTTGGAAAGCATTCCATGGGGCTGCGAGGCATCCAGACAGCACAAACTTCTTTCTTTCATCTTGTGGAACCAACGTAACTGTTACGGAAGGTAGGAAGTCTTCGTACAAGCCAACTTTTCAATACCCTCATATATTCCTTTCTCTCAGTAATTGGAGATGCCCCCAAAGGGAAGGGCAGGTCTCCATCACGAGGAGATTTGGGCACATGTTGTGCCACTTATACTCTGTTTTTCATGGCTCTAGGGACAAAGAAGGCATGCAGAAACAGAAGTGTTCATGTGTTGTTATGAACTATTCATATATTTAGCAAAAATGATTTTTACTCCACAAAATATAGAGACTAGAAATACCACATTCATTTATTTTGTGAGTTGGTTAATCACTCTGAATCTCCACATACCTTGCTGGCAGGAAATGAAATTCTGATCATTCTTAGGGGAAACTTTTCACTTGTATCAGGGTAGTAAAAGAACCTCAGCGGTCTCTTGAATTCCAGAACATTTTGGGGACAGTTTTGAGTGTTCACCTGGCGTCTGTCACTGTGAATATACCTGTTATCTAATCTTCATCCATGCATTGTAAACTCTTCCAGTAAGATAGAAGTCATGTCATATACAACTGAATTCTGTATCCCCAAGTTATCTTTGGAGGGGTTAGTTTTCTTTGACATGGTAGGCATTGTGTACATTCTTATGAAATTTTTCTTGCTATTTCTTAACAGCAGAGAGCTAAGGAACTTGGCAGGTTCACAGCCAGCCCATATGGCAGTTGAGAAGACATGCCGCCCTAAAGACACTTCAGCATCCTCTGCTAGAAAATTGTCTCCAGTGAGAATGGCGCCCCCTGGTTGTAAATGACAGCATTACCATATTTGGCAGCTCACTTTTCACTTTGTTTTTCTCAGTACTACAGGTGTTAGAATTATAGAGCTGAAGGGAACTTTATGATGATTTGACAGTTGGAAAAACTGAGGCCCAATAGGCAAAATTAGTTGTCAAATGTAGTTGGGGAAAGGAATGGAATTAGGGCCCATACCTTCTCACTCGTTCCCTGCCACATTTTCCACTTAAACAAAATTTAAAAAACCGAATGCTGGCTTAAAAAAATTCCAAACAAAACAAAAATGATAAACATGTGAAGATGGGAAGTTAAATTTATTATCAAACAATTCACCCCATTAAAAATAACAAAAACAAATTCCCTGTGCTGTTTAAAATAAGGCTACTTTCCCAAAAGCAAATTTACATGCAATTTCTAGAAATGTGTTTTGTTTAGAACAGAATACTCCTGTATAAGTAGTGATACAATGTTAAGGTCTGTGTGGTGTCTAAGATACTAAAAGCCATGGTTACCTCTCCTGAAGGGCTCCCGTCAACAGACTTACTGAACAGTGGAGAGAAGTTAGCAGCAGCTGCTTGTTAGGGCTGGGGAAATTGTTTCCAAATGACCTGCATTATTTAAAAAAATAGTCAGTGTTGAGTATCTTGGAACCGTGCTTTCATTATCACTGTCTCTCTCCAGCTTAACATAGCCAGGCCAGCTTCTTCATCAGCCTTTACTCTTGATTTTCCTCTTAGTCATTTGTGAGACCAGAGAAGGCTCAAAGCCACAGTACTTTGCAAGGTGCCTTATGATGCTGATGGAATCACCAATACAATTAACAAGGAACAAATCGGATAGCTCTTGGTGTAAGCACCCTGCTTTGTCCTTTACATACATTTGTTTTTGATGAAAACCAGTGAAGACTCTCCAAGTTCAGGGACTTAATAGCTTCCGCTTAGAATAGAGGGTTATACTTTCATGGGTAGAATGAGTTACATAGATTTATAACATTTTTACTCAGTCCAATACCCTCTACCTCAGGTGTTGCAAAGTAGAGTATTTTAGTCTCCATTAAAGCCTTTTATTTTTTCTAGAACAACCATATTTTTTATACCTTAAAGAGACACCTGGATTATGGACACTGGTGTTTTGAAGAGATTTTATGTTTTGAATAGTTTCTGTGCATAGCATGCTGGATAGTAAAGACAAGCACAAGAAAAAAAAAATTATAAGAAGAGCCCCTCCCCCACCCCCATTTCTACCTACCAGGTACATTCTTCTATTTGAAGTCAATCTCCTTTCATCTCCCATCTTCCAATCAGGTCACAGAAAAGGGCAAAATCACCCAGCAGGCCTCAGAATCTAGTTATTATCCAAACAGGAACATTTATAATATCTAACTAGAAAAATGGGGTAAACAAAATGTAAGTACAGTACATTGCCTCAATTTTATATGATGAAATGGGAATAATAAAGCTTATAAGATCATAAAAGTAACATCATAAACATCATTATGCAGCTAATGGGATGGGAATTAAGGGTGGTAGATTGCTTGCTCTAGGCCTGATGACATTCTTTCTTCTTAGTCACCTTGCATTACTGAGAAAATAGAACATTGAAATAACTGTATTTACAGGCCACAGGATGTGAAGTGCAGCCCTGAATCCTGGGCCTTTCCTTACTAAGTAATCTGAGAGAGGATATCACGCAAGACCAGTGAGGTTTGTTTGTTAGGAAGGGAATGCTTTCTTCTGCTCTTGGAAATTTAGAGAGTAAGACAATTGGAGAACATTCTTCCACCCCCTCCTTCCCCAATATATCTTCTTTCCTTTCTTTTGATTGACATCAGCTATGTGACTAGTTGACAAAATTATACAATTCGTGACATTTTTTTCTGGCTACAAAATTTGCATTAAGCTTAGCCATGTTAAACCCTAAGCACTTGTTTTTCGACTCTCTGGTCTTCCCAGTAGTCTCCCCTTCCTCACCCTGGTGCTCCCAGCATCTCCATGAAGGGACGGTAATTCCTAGGCTACCTGTTCAGAAAATTTTCTTACAAATTGTCTCATAAGCAATTTAACCATGTGAACCAAACTGACGAGTCACAAAATCCGGCGCTAATGAGTTCCTATTTGATAATTTGATTATTTGGATTAACTGACTGTTATATTGAGGGACTCCCGCCATCTTCTTAAAGATGGGATGGATTGTCTCACTATAACTGCTGAATCATTATAAGTGGTAGAATGAAATGATACTGCCATGCAGTCAAAACAGTAGATATACTTTCTGTCTATGGCATGTTCTGATAAAGCATAGAAAAGAAACACCAATTCACTTGGTGAAATGCATGAGGTTCATTATGATTTCTTCTAGCCTCAAGACATATGAGTCAATAATTTATTTTTGTGAAATATATATCATTGCTTTAAAAAAAAAACACTGCTTCCTAAAAGGGTTCTTCAAATGTATGATGTGAGCTAGAATATCCCCTTCTAAGTTTTTTCCTGTCCAGGTTAAGACATGATCAGCTGTTATTTGTGATATTGTTCCTAGGTCCCTATCAAAACTAGACTCTTACAGGACATTACTGAGCATGTATTAGTTCATTTAAAAGTCTTTGCACTTCTTTCAATCCAGGTATTATGTTTTCTTAGATTAACAAAATAGATGTTTTGTGAGCTCTAACACAGAATTTAAAAATTATATAAGTTATTCTTGTTATTGAGATTTAAACTCAGAATTCTACCTGAAAGACATTTTTAAAAATTCTTCTTACTTCATTCAGCATGAGCTCTCCCTACCAGCTTGAGAATATACATAAATGTCATCAACACGATTTCCATGTCCTCATCTAAATTATTCATTGAATATTAAATATTGATACAAATATTGAGCAAAACATGAAAAAGGCAGGAGCCCGGGGAATACCACTGTGGATGATCCCTCTAGAATTGTGTTTCTAAACTTAACTATTACACTAGCCAGTTTTTTGAAGGTAAAAATTGTTTATCCTCTATGTTGACTTAGGTTTTTATAATTATTAATGAAATGTATAAAAACATAATCATATACATAGCACTTATCCAGATATAAGAATAAAAATTTACAGATTATTCAAAGGAGAAATAAGATTAACTACCTTAATTTTAAAAGATGAGAAAAATTTTAAATTAACTACAAAGCAGTGGTATTAGTTAATAATAAAAATAGTACTTCAGTGTGTAGTTTTAATTTTGTCAGTTTTTTGACTATTAAGTGTTGTCTTATATCCAGCTTTAAGGGGAATGCTTCCAATGCTTCATAAATGTGTACAAAGTTTGCTTTAAAGTTTTGATAAATATCTTTTTATCAGATTAAATATATGTCCTGCTATTTTTAGGCTGTAAAGTGTGCATGTGTGTGTGTGTGTGTGTGTGTACGCACACATGCGCGCATATGGAGGTAAAGATTTATGAGAGAATATGGAATTGAATGTTGATGATGTGTTTTTTTTCCTCTTTCAATATATTGATGTGGTGACTGCCATGCAATATTATTCATTTTCTATCTCTTGTTAGGGCGACTTTGTTAATAGTTTATTTGGGAATTTTGCACCTAAACTGCTAAATCAAATGACACTGGCCCTTTGTTTTCTGTCCTTGTACAGTTCTTTCTCCTGTGGTTTTAACATCAAAGATAGGTTAGGCTCATGAATAATTTTGATAGCTTTCTTTCTTATTTTATTGTCTAGAAACAAGGGTTTTCTCAAAGTTTGTGACTTGCCTTTTCACTCTGTAAATGCCTCTCTCAAAGGGCAGAAGTTTTTTAATTTTGAGGAATTGTAATTTACCAATTTTATTTTATAGATTATATTTTTTATAATCTCAAAAAGAAGTATTTGCCTAACCCAAGTTCATAAAGAGTTTCCCTTATGTTTTCTTGTAGAAGTTTCATAGCTTTACATTTTACATTTAGGTCTATGATCCATTTTCAGTTCATTTTTTATGGTATGAAAATGTTCTTTTACCTATGGATATAAAATTGGTCCAGTACCATTTATTAAAAGACTATCAGCTGAATTGTCATTGAACATTTGTCAAAACTCAGTTTTATATATATATGTGTATATATATACACATATATATGACATCAATATATGTGAAATCAGATAATAATGATATATACATGGAGTTACACACATACACCCATATATACATGGAGTTACACACATACACCCATATATATATATATATGCATGTGACTTTGTTCTGTATCATTGATTATTCCTATACCAGTCATTTGTTTTATACCATGCCATTGTTTCTGTCTTGACTGATACAGCTTTATAATATATCTTGAAAACAGTGTTAATCCTCCAATTCTGTTTTCTTCTTTCAAGTTGTTTTAGCTTTTAGAAGTCTTTATTTTTCTATATGAACTGTAGAGCAAGTTTGTCAACTTTCCCAAAGTGTGTGGTGGGATTTTGATTGGGATCATATTGAATCCATGATCAGTATGTGGAGAACTGACATCTTATGGTGTCAACTTCTGATCCATTTACCTAATACACCTCTCCCTTTACTTTTGTCTCCTTTTATTTCTCTCAGCAATATTTTGTAGTTTTCAGTGTACAGACATCACATGTATTTTGTCAGATATATAGCTAAATAGTTGAGATTTTTGAAGATATCATATAAATGGTATTTTTTTCCATTGTAAAATTTTTGTTGTTGGTATACACAAACATAATTAACTGTTGTAATTGATCATGTGCCCTGCAACCTTTTAAGACAAACTTACTATTTGTAGTAGCTTTTTCTAAAGATTCTTTCATATTTTATACAGAGGATTATTTCATATTTTATATATAAAATATATATAGATGTAAATATATAGGTATATAGGTATATATATATATATAAATAAAAGATTATTTCATATTTTATACAGAGGATCACTTCACCAGATTGAGCTGGCAAAAAATTCTAGTAAAATACTGAAAAGGAGTGTGACAATAGACATATTTATTTGTAACCTGAACTTAGAGGGAAAGCCTTCAGTCTTTTACCACTAAGTATAATGTTAGCTGTGGGCTTTTTATCAATGCCCTGTGTCAGATTGAAGAAGTTTCCTTTATACCAAGTTTTCTGAGATTTTTGTAAAATCAGGGATGGTTGTTGGATTTTGTTAATTTTTTTTCCTTATCTATTGAGATGATCCTATGTTCTTTTTTTTTAAAGTATATTTATATAGTGAATTATATTGATTGATTTTGTAATGTTAAACTCCTCTTGTAACTCTAGGTTAAACCCAATTTGTTTATTGTGATGGGTAGAATCTAAGATGGTCCCTGAAATCTTAGTGTATACAACCAACCCTTGAGTATTAGGGGATCTGTGAACATGATGAGATAATCAACTAGATTATGTTAGGTTATATAACATATCTTGGTAACTGTCTGGAGAGAGATTCTCCTGTTGGTTTTTAAAAAATAAGTTGCCATGTTTTGAGAGGGCCATGCTGCCAGGACCTTAGGGCAGCCTCTAAGAGCTGAGAATGACCTCAGCCAGCAGCTAGCAAGAAAATGGGGACAACTGTTTTATAACCACAGGAAATTAATTTTGCCAATGACCCCAATGAACTTGGAAGGGAACTGTGAACCTCAGATGAGATTGCAGCCCTGGACCTTAAAGTCTGCCTTGTAAGACTTGAGCGGAGGACCTGGACTCCTGACTTACAGATGTTGTGAGATGATAAATTTGTATTGTTTTAGGCCACTGAGTTTGTGATAACTTATTATGCAGTAATAGAAAACTAATGGAGTCATGATATACTTTGTATATATTAGTGGATATGATTTTCTGAATTTCTTTTAAGAACATTTTTATCTGTGTTCAAGAGTGATATTGATATGTGGTTTTCTTATGCCTTTGTCTAATTTTAGCCTCTGGGCAATGCTGGCCTCATAAAATAAATTTGAAAATATTGCCTAATTTTCTTTCTTTCTTTTTTTTTTTTAATATTGCCTAATTTTCACCTTTCTAGAAGAATTTGGGTAAAATTTCTTCTCTAGATGTTTGGTCAGATTTACCAGGGGATCTATTTTGGCCTGAAATTTTCCTTGTGAGAAGGTTTTAAACCCCAAATTCAATCTCTTTTGATAGAAATTGGATGATTTGTGTCATCTATTCCTTCTTCTGTGAGGTTTGGTGATTTGTATCTTGTGTGGAAAGTGTCCATTCATCCAAGCTGTAGAATTTATTGACAGGAAGCTATATATAATATAACCTTATTATCATTTTAACATCTATAGTATCTGTAGTGACACCATTTATCTAATTTCTAAATATTGGCAATTTGTGGGTGGGTTTTTGTTTTTGTTTTTGTTTTTCCTGATCAGTGTGGTTAAAGCATTATCAGTTCTATTGATCTTTTCAAAGAATCAGCTTCTGATTTCATGGATGTTCTCTGTTGTTTTTTTGTTTGTTTATTTCCTCTTTCATTTGTTGATCTTTAATATTCCCTTTCTTTTGTTTACTTTGGGTTTCATTTTTTTCCCGCCTAATCTCTTAATGTGGAAGCTAAGATATTTGGTTTGAGAAATGTCATCTCCTCAATTATACTTACTCCAAAATTCCACAATTTTGATATGTCTTTTTATTTTTGTTTAGTTCATAATACTTATTTTTCATTTTGATTCCTTCTTGGTCCTGTTTATTATTTAAAAATAAGTTATTTAGGGGGCTCCTGGGTGGCTCAGTGTGTTGAGCCTCTGCCTTCGGCCCAGGTCATGATCTCAGGGTCCTGGGATCGAGCCCCGCATCTGGCTCTCTGCTCAGCGGGACCCTGCCTCCCTCTCTCTCTCTGCCTACTTGTGGCCTTTCTCTCTTTATAAAAGTAAATAAAATCTTTAAAAACAAAAAAGTTATTTAGTTTCCAAATATTTGAGAGTTGCCAATATAAATTTCTGTTATTAATTTTTTTCCCATTGCATCCATTGTGATCAGAAAATATACTTTATATATTTTAAATCCTTTTATATTTACTGAGGCTTGTTTTATGGCCTAGCATATTGTTTATGTTGAACATGTCCCATATGCCATTGAGAAGAGTATGTTTTCTTTTGTTGTGGTGTAATACTCTCTGTCAGTTACTTGAAATGGATAGTATATGTTCAGTACTTCCAACTACTGGGCAGGATAATTTCAGAATTTTATAGGTGCATCTATTTCTCCCTTTGTGCTAGCATAGCATTTACTTGAGGTTATGGCTTTGGTCTTTTGGGTGGGGATTCTCTAACCGCTTTTCAACAAACAGCAGTTCTACCTCCCAGAACAGTGCAGTGAACCCAATCCCACCTCCCCAAACACTCAGAGCCTCTAGCCTAGAAATGCCTCACTTCATAGGCATTAATACTCCAGTTGCTAACGGACACATATGTTCTGCATCATTTTGTGCAGTGTGGTACATCAACTCCAGGTCCACTATGACTGCAGATTTTCTTCATTTCTATCCACTGAAGCTTTCTCTTTTTTGCTTTTGAACTTGATTATGAATTTTTCATAACTCTTCGAATATTTTAAGTGGAATGTCTATGTGTTTGCTGTGAAGCAAAGAAGGCTTTCTGTATTTTCTCAGTCTAGCATCTTGACTGAAAACTCTTAATCTGTGGGGTTTTTAAAATTTTTTTTTAATCTTGGCTACAGTCATTCTAATTCAGAGAATTCCTATTTGAATAAACATGTCAAACAGGGTGACACTAATAATATTAAAGTTTTGTTTAAAAATTTCAAATAATTAGAGCTCTTCCTTACCTCCAAATCTACATTTCAGAGATTTTTGAATGGTAGTTTTAATGATGTGTCACTTGATAACATTGTAAAGCATTCTTGTTCATATGAAGATATGGTTTGGTTTTCTTTCTGACATTATTAAAAGTGAAATTAGATACATTTCTAATTTGCTTATTGTTAGGATCAAAGGAAGAAATAGAAAAGAGATTCATTGATTATCTCTCCTAGTCTTACTGTTGGTGTACTACTAGTAATAACAAGAACAGAACTGATTCTATGCACCAGTCCTTTTGACTTCGGCATGTTGATAAAACCATATGATTTGTGATGCCTCGATTCTTCTACAACTTCTATCCAAATGACTTTGAAAATTTAGTTTATACACCCATACCTCAATTTCACTAGGTCTTCCTTTGGCACATATATACAACCATATACATACATGCAAACATAGGTAGTGAAATTACATTATGTGGCAGTATTTACATACAAAATCAGGGTTTGTTTAATTTAGAGTATGTGTATATTAATTTTTGTATTTCTTATTAAAATTAAGCCACAGAATTCTAAATATTTTTAAAGACTATTATGAAGGAATATTGTTTTAGGTTCTAAAATGTATTTTTCAACTAAGAATAGGAGATTAAGCCTGCTAGGAGGGTTTTCACTGTAGTGGAAGTGATGCTAAATCACATGGGGATGTTATAAACTTCTCAGATTTGTACCAACACTTGGCTCTCTTGTACCAACACTTGTCTCACTGTTAAGGGTGCCCTTTAGACTGAGCAGCTCTGTCTTAGGGAGATCTTATGAGTAGTAAATCAAATAAGATTAGGGTTTATAGAAAGTTGGGGAGTTTCAATGAGGATGAATACAATTCTCCTCCTTTGTTCTTTAGACACACAATTATATACCGGATGAGATAGTAAAGACATAACGGGAAAGGCATAGCTTGTCTCAAATGTTCTACAAATTCACTCTGTGTGAAATAGAACAGCCATGTAAGGTGATGAATTAGGATAAAATTTAGGCCTTCTGGTGTTCAGGACAGATGTAGGCAGCAGTCTCTGAAAGTTTCATAAGGACTAATGTGCCAGTGAGTAGTCTGGAGTCTGGAAGTGCTCCTGCTTACTGAAGGAGCTGAAAAATTGCTGAGCTACTTGTTGTGGTTGTGGCTTTATAGGAAGCTTTGGGCCTAGGGAGTCAGGAAGAGAGAGGAACTCAGGATGAGAAACAGTTACAAACCATTCACTGGCTCACTGGCAGGATCTGCTGATATTACCAATAAGCATTACCTGGAGCGGGAGTTTTCAAATGCCATTTTAAAACTTGAATGTAGATTCGGGGTCCAGCATATGGGGCAGAAGCAATCACAAAACTTTAGGTCCAGAGGAAAAGAGAAACAAAAGCAAGAACAAAATGAACTGGTAGATTAGATTACTCTTCAAAAATATTTATTTTGTCTCTACTACCATGTAAGGTGTATATTTCCCCATCTCCCATATGTTGGGCTTGGCTATGGGATATTTTTAGGCCAATGGAATGTCAGCAGAAGCATGAATTGTGCTTTTAAGTTTGGACTATTCTTGAGTTTCCATCATGGCCATGAAAAGATGAGGATCAAAGAAGTGTAAGCAGACATGGAGCCAAGCCCAGCTAAACAATTCATAGAGCCAAGAATCTTACTGTTGACTTATAGATCCATGTGGAAGAGTAAATGATTGTTTTAAACCACTGATATTGAGGCAGTTTATTTTACTGAAAATTATTGTCGTGCTAGCTAGAAAAACAAAACAAAACAAAAATCCTACTTAAAAAGATTGCTACCCCCAAATCTGAAATGTATGAGAGTCTATAGACTCATGTAATCCTAATAAGCACTTGAAGAAAGTTAAAAAAAAAAAAATTAGAAAATCACCTTTGATGATAGTTTGACACAGCCTTTGGAATCAGTATTTTAGGATATGAAAAGAGATACATAATTTCATAATGTCTATTAAAGATACATTTCCAAACAAAAACAGGAATAAATGAAATAACAGAGTTGGAAAGAAAAGACTACTGTGCTCTTGGAAGTAAAAAGCACAGTATCTGAAAAGTTCAAAATCAATATAAAGGATAAACTCTTAAGTAGAGTTGAAGACTAACTGATTGTTTCAGCCTATTTTAGCAGAGTAAAAAAGAGGGAAAAAGCTATCAAATAAGTGTAGATTGAGAAGTTTCACATATATATGTGTGTATACACACACATACACACACACACACACACACACACACACCAGGGGAGTGTCAAAAAAGAATGGAGAGGGACACCTGGGTGGCTCAGTTGGTTAAGCAGCTGCCTTCGGCTCAGGTCATGATCCCAGCGTCCTGGGATCGAGTCCCACATTGGGCTCCTTGCTCGGCAGGGAGCCTGCTTCTCCTTCTGCCTCTGCCTGCCATTCTGTCTGCCTGTGCTCGCTCTCTTTCCCTCTCTCTGACAAATAAATAAAATCTTTTAAAAAAAAAAATATTGGTGCCGTTTAAAAAAAAAAAAAGAATGGAGAAATTTCTTATATGCATTAAGGAAAAATTTTACAATTTTCAAAATTTAAAGATCCTCGGAAAATTTTGTATGATAACTTCTTTTTTTTTTTTTTAAGATTTTATTCATTTATTTGACAGACAGAGATCACAGGTAGGCAGAGAGTCAGGCAGAGAGAGAGGAGGAAGCAGGCTCCTGGCTGAGCAGGGAGCCCAAAGCAGGGCTTGATCCCAGGACCTGGGATCATAACCTGAGCCGAAGGCAGAGGCTTTAACCCACTGAGCCACCCAGGTGCCCCTTGTATGATAACTTCTAAGGTAAAGATAAACCCACACTAGACACATTATAGTGAAATTAAAAATTATCAAAGAAAGGGAACAATTTCAGTTGCTTATAGAGTAGTTCTAATAGAACTTTCTGCAGTGATAGAAATATTATATCTTTGCTGTCTAGTATGATAGCCACTAGCACATCTGGTTATTGAGTACTTGACATGTGACTAGTGTAACTACTGAGGAAACTACTCAGTTTTTTGTTTTAAAAATGTTAATTGTAATTTAAATTTAACTGGGCACATGTGACTAGTGATTGCTGTATTGGGCTGCATAGTTCTACAGAGAAAAATAGAGAAGTCAATTAGGCCAACAATAGATTTCTCATTAACCTCAATTGATGACAGAAGGCAATAAAAACCAATCTTTAATGTGCTGAGGGGAAATTACTTTTAACATATGTTTTATACCCAGTTAAACAACCATTCTGTTTTGTACGTGAAACAAGAAACTTGCCTTTCATATATTCAAGGCAGAAAACATATTGCGTTGAGACCTGCTTATAACCCTTTAGATTTATTTAAAGCATCCAAGGAATCCTCTTTTGGTGAGTGGATACCAAACACTCTACAATTATACATATTAATAACATCTGACATGGTAGAGTTCAGGTCAGAAGAGTCATGAGCTACCAATGGTATGTCTTTAGGTAAAAAACTTCGTGTGACCACTTCCAGATTTCCATGCCATGTATTATAATTTTGACATTTAAACAGAGACAGACTACCTTTTAGAACATTTTAGATTGTTCCCAATCAATTCAACTTTGAAAATATGCACATTTCATTTTAGGTCTTCTGCATATGTAAATATAATATAAAGTGATTGGTAAAATAGATTTTATCAACTATGGACAATGAAATTTTATCAACTATGGACAATGAAATGGCTATCAGATGCAAGAACTTATAAGGAAAATAGAAAGCTAAGATATCTGATAAAAAATAAAAGTAAACTTAATTAACCATATTCTGTAAAATAATGCTAATCAAAACATTACAACACTATTTAAATATTTTTTAAATAGAACTCTAATATCTAGCAACAATAAGATCAGGAATGAGCTTGTTCAGTGAGTGGTTAGACCATTAGGATCTCTTAAAGCATTCAGAAGAAAGATAGATACATATTAGATAATTCATGGTTAACTGTGCATATCTGCTTTAAAAAAGACCACCTGAAAGAACATAATCAGATTATCAGATTATACAACTTTCTTTTTTTTTTTTTTTTAGATTTTATTTATTTATTTGATAGAGATCACAAGTAAGCAGAGAGACAGGCCTAGAGAGAGGAGGAAGCAGGTTCCCTGCTGAGCAGAGAGTCCGATGCGGGGCTTGATCCCAGGACCCTGAGATCATGACCAAAGAGATGGGGGCAGGAGGAGCACTGTTGGACATCCTCCTCAGTGCTCTTCCTGTCCCCATCTCTTTGTCTCTTAAGTTCTTTTCACCATCCTCTTAACCTCACATTCCTGGTCTATTTGTCGCGCCAGCTGTGGCAGGTGTGGCAATTTTTATGTTTTAACTATTTTGTTAAAAATAGTAAATAAATAAATACCATACTTCATGGTGAACAGAGACTAGAAAATTGTGGCATATTATTAAGTATACCAGCATATGCATAATGGGAGTAGCAGAGGGAGAGTGGAAAGAGAGGAGCAGAAAAAATATTTTAAAAATAATGGCTGCAGGGTGCCTGGGTGGTACAGTCAATTAATCGCATGACTCTTGATTTTGGCTCAGGTCATGATCTCAGGGTTCTGAGATGGAACCCCACTTCAGGCTCTGAGCTTAGTAGAGAGTATGATTAAGTTTCTCAATCCCTCTCCTGCCCCTCCCCCATGAACACTCACATACTATCTCCCTTTCAAATAAATCTCTAAAAAAATAATAATAATAATGGCTGAAAACTTCACCAAGAGGCAGAATTGGTGAACTGGGATTCCCATTACATTTATTAGTTAGCCAGTTGGTGTCCCACATTTCTCTGAGTCTCTGTTTAATGCTTTTCTACATTGTGGGAAGTTTAAAGAATTCCTATGTTGTATGTTCTAATCTCCTGAGTTAAAATGTCACTTGCCTTTATTAAGAAGATAGAGATAAGCTTTCTGTGATTAAACCTTTTTTTGTTTATTTTATCCTGACAGTTCACTAGCTTGTAGTTGTTCAGTTTTATGTTTGAAACAAACTCATATACAGATTCTCTCACATGTTTATACTCACATAATTTATTGTGTGCTGCTAAGTTTATTGCTTTTGCCAGCCTAAGTTCATTTTAAGTTTTCAACATTACTATTTTTAAGTACATGACCATAATTTCTATTTATATTTAGTTATATGCTAGTAACATTGACACATTAAAAAAATGAAATTCTACCAAGCTTTTCTGGTTTCATCAAATTTTTTTTAGTTCTGGTCTTTTTTAAAAAATGAAAATTGTTTTATCTTTTTAATACTGTAACCTTTTATTCTTTTAGGCATGATCATGGGACTATACCTACTTTTGCTTCAAGTAGTTTGAAATATGCTTTCTAATCCCTAGGGAACATTTATGATTATATTTGGCATTCTCTTTCGTGGGTCTGCTACTATGATAGTATCCTTTATTGAGCATCTACTAAGTGCCAGACACTTTATAAGAACTTAAATTATTGAGTTGATTATCTCATTTAATCTGAATATGAATTCATGAGATATAATTATCTTTCACATTTTCCTGGTGAGAAAATAGGTCTTACTAATATTTCAAGGCCACATATCTGGTGATGAAATTGAGACTGAAAACTCATCCTGTATAAATCCAAAATCGTACTCTTTTTACTCTATTGTCTCTTACATGCAAACTCTAGGATCTGTTAATGCTTTTTTCCCAAAGTTAAGAGTTTCCAGTTTTGATTGTCTTTTATATTGTTGAAATCTCATAGCTTCCTATGGTTCAAATGGCAGGCCTTGGAGAAATAAGAAGTCCTTGTCAGACTTGCTTGATAAACTCAAGAGCTTATTAATATGAGGGTTGTCAAAAGTTTGAAATCTGTCCTAGAGTTTATTAGAAATTTTGTTTTTTTGTTATAAAGAGAAGCTACGTCTTTACCAAGCTAAACAAAGACAAGGGAAAAGGAGCTAAGAAACAATACAATACATAACATATAAATACAGATAATTACATAAAAGAGCAAAGAAATAATAAAATAATATTATATAATATTTATTGAGCTCCTATCAATATAGAAGATATTAAACTGAGGACCTTACATAAGTAATCTAATTTAACATTCACAAATTAAATAATGCTATATCCTTTAATTATTCTCAGTATACAACTAAACAAAAGACTGGAAGATTGAAGAAATTATTTAACATTCTTAATGATGAATAACTAGTAGCGGGGCTGTTTTCATGGCTATGTCTGACATTGTATTCTTAATCATTGTGCAACACTAGAAAGAATCTATTATAAAAATTCCCAAACCAGGGGTGCCAGGGTGGCTCAGTGGGTTAAAGCCTCTGCCTTCGGCTCAGGTCATGATCCCAGGGTCCTAGGATTGAGCCCTGCATTGGGCGCTCTGCTCCGCGCGGAGCCTCCTTCCTCCTCTCTCTCTTTGCTTGCCTCTCTGCCTCCTTGTGATATCTGTCAAGTAAATAAATAAAATCTTAAAAAAAAATTCACAAACCATAATTGTGACGAAGATATTAAATTAGTTCTTATATATTTTTACTTTCTAGTTATTTGTTTCACTTGTTAAATATGTGGATTTAAAAAAATTCTAATTGTTCTAGTTTTGGAAGGTGAACATAGTATGGTATAATAATAACATTTATTGAGAAGTTATTACATACCAGGCAAGGCATAGCGTGAGTAAATAGTAGCAACTCAGGGCTCTTAACCCTCTGCAGTCACACTCAGTATACACGTTACTTGTAGAATTAGGAGTAAATCTGGGGATGCTTGAAATTATGAAATTTTCAGTTATAAGAACTTTGAACTTTTCAGCATTGTATGATTAGGCATTTTATGAGTGAATTGAACATTTAAAGGTTAATCTGAGGATATCTTGAAATGAACAAGATTAGAGTTATCCATTTTATCTCTACAAGAATTTGACTATGGTAGACTCATTATACCATTCCTAATGCCATCTAGAACTCTCCAATAATTTATTTTCTTTCCCATTTTACCACTAATTCTACAGATTGTGTGTATAGTGAATATGACTGCTGAAGAATTAGAGTCCTCCAAAGAAATTGAATAGTTTTCTGTGTGTACAACAATTTTGCCATAAACATCTTGGTATAGACATCTTTACCACAAATATTTTTGCCACAAACATTTTTGCAGGATAAATAATTGATCATAAGGCAATTTTGCCAGAAAAATATATTTAAAAAAATAGCTAGTTGACAGTTTGGTTTAATTTCTCCATGACATAGTACTCCCATTTTTTATATAAATCTGAGTCCTCATAATAGTCTGTACATTGGTGCAAAATTTTGAAACCACATTTCTCATAGAACTTTGAATTGTCTATCACTGGCATACGACAATTTGTCAAGAGCAACAACAGCGTAGAGAGTTTTCCAATGCAATACGAAGCTCGGTAACAAATATGCATCCTATTTAGACCCTTAGACAACACAAGTTTGACCTGTGCAAGTCCACGTATATGGGACTATTTTTATTAATAAAATACAGTACTGTAGATGTATTTTGTCTTCCTTATAATTTTCTTAATAACACTTTCTTTTCCCTAGCTTACTTTATTGTTAGACTACAGATATAATACATATAAACATACAAAATATGTATTAATCAGCTGTTTATGTTATCAGTATGGCTTCTGGTTAACAGTAGGCTATTCATATTACTCTTTTATTTTATTGTGATTTTATCCTTTATGGCAAAATTACTTCCTAGCCAATGGGGTATGCAGCAAAATGCTTGTGACAATGATGTCTATAGGAAAGATGCTTATGATGAAAGTACCTAGAACCAATATTCTAAGTCCTAGCACAGTAGGTTTTTTTTTTTTTCTAGCTTTGATGACCTTTTCACAGGATTGCAGTTGTTGGTTTTATGGGCCAAAGTGACAAGAAAGAGAAAACTTCAGGCTCTAGAATAATTGGCTCCAAGGCATAAGACTCCTTGAGATTGAAAGAGCAAAGTTTTTGTTTTTATAGCTATGTTTGCTTTCATAAAGCACGAAACCACATTTTAAAATTCATAGGATTATTAATTACATGGGATATAAGAAAGACTTCCAGAGACACTGTCTTTCCCCCCTTTCATCTTCCTTTCCTCCCCTTCTTTCTTTTTTTAGTCCTTAATTATTTTTTCCTTATCTTCTATATTCTCTTGATTTTTTATTTTTCCCTTGTTCTTTTCTTCCATTTTATTTCTTAACCTTATTCTCCCTCTTTTTGGGGGGAGGGATAATATATCACAAAGCATTTCTTTGTTATATCATTATCTGGGAGAGGTTCTATATCTATTCTAAGCAGTATTAAATGGATGAGTCTCATCCCTGCTTTTGTCCTTGTGTCCTCAGAGTCCTTCACTGTGCCACCAAAGAATGGTGTCCTTGAACGGCCTATGGGTGAGGAAATTCATTTTCCTTTGTCAATAGCTGTGCTTCAGTTGACCTATTTAGATATAGAGTACAATTCCAATTATAGTAACTTTACATGGCAAGACACAGGCTTATGCACTGAAGCATTATTATACATTAAAAATAATTTTGATGGAGTATACCTAGTCTACAATGTTGGTGATGATCCTGTTTCTCTCACTGGGAGTCTAAACTCTCGCTAGGATATGACACTTCGGAACTATAAACTTCTTAAAACAGTGAAACCATGGAAGCCAGACGGTTTACCAGCTGATTCACGGTTAAAACACCCAAGAGAGAAAAGCAATAGTAATTGCCCCTATTGGTTCAACCTCATTGAAATCTTCCTTACTTGATCTCAAGTAAGTTAGCATTCAGTATTGACTCCTTTATTGGAGAGTTTGATGTTTTACTCTCAACATGTTCTTGTCTAAGATTTGAGAAGCCAGTTCTTGAGAAGAACCTCACAAAAGAAACAAAGCTGGGTTTGAAGAAAGAATGTGAATGGTTTGCATAAAGACTTGTATTTTACAAATGACTTACTAGTCTACTGCAGTCCTGAAACTTTCCTTTAAGCCAGAACATATGTATCTCCTGCTATGTAAGGGGTACATTAAGCTCTGAATTTATTTTCCATGGCTTGTTTATCAGAAAGCAGCAGTGTGAAATTATTTAAAGACCATGTCAAGTGGAAGGAGAAAAGGAGAGACTGCGCTATAAAGGTTGACAAGAAGGATGACTTGGAGTTACTAATTAGGAATGTTTGCTCTCTCTTTGAATGTGCCTTTTTCTAGTGTAAAATTCCCATATCTGATGTGAGGAAGCGGAGGAGAAAATGAAAAAAACACAAACAACAAACAAAAGCAAATATCCTAGCTGACTCTCTTGGCTTCTTGGCTTGTAAATGGTTACCTTCCGACTAACTAAAGTGATGACATGATTGTCAGAGAGTTGAACAGGGAGGAAAGACATCCTCGTTTAGATAAGGGAAGAACAGTTGGTGAGCAACTGTGGGAAAGCAAAGATCATCTGACATAATGGAGATCTGTAATTATGAGGATATGGTGGCTTGGGTATTCCTTCTGAGCTAGTGACAAAATCTTAGCAAAAACCTAGGGCTGGGAAGAGTCCAGGTTGAAGGGGTTGGGTGGAGAGTGGGGAGGGAGGGAGAGAGAGAGAGAGAAGTAAGAGGGTTGGAGAGAGAAAAAGAGGGAATGAGGGAGGGAGAGAGAAAAGAGAAGGGAGGAGATGAAGATAGAAGAGGGTGGACAGACAGACAGACACAGGCTACTAACTAAAGCAAGGAAACCCTACAACCCTCCTCCCCTCCCCATGTAGCATTAAGGCTGTACTTCTGCTTAGAGGCATGAAAACGCCAAATGTTAGACAGCAGAAACTTGGGACAGGATGGTTTACCAGCTGAATGTTTAATGCAGAGCTATAGAAAGACGTGGAACAGAGGGGAGAAAACTTACAATAAACAGGACTAATATTTGCAGTGACATTTTGGAAGTAAAAGAGAATATTCATCTACCTCATGACAGGTGCTTATATGCAGTAATGACATTTTTTCCATGCAAATGTTGCTTAGATTTGTCCTTCTTTCCTTCCTCCCTCTCTTTCTTTTTCTTTCTTTCTTTCTTTCTTTCTTTCTTTCTTTCTTTCTTTCTTTCTCTCTCTCTCTCTCTCTCTCTCCCTCTCTCTCTCTCTCTCTCTCCTTCCTTCCTTCCTTCCTTCCTTCCTTCCTTCCTTCCTTCCCTCTCTCTCTTTCAAGTATACGAAGGTAATCTGGGACCAGGAGCTTAAACTGGGTGCTTACAATTTTATTCAATGCCAGTTACTTTGTGAGGCATGTAATATCCTGTTTTTCTTTTCTTTTGCCTTTTTTTTTTTTCCTTTTGGTCTGTATGTGTATCTTTGAACCTATTGTCTCAGTAGAGACCCTCTGATGATGGCATAGGAATGTGACCTATCACAATGGGTGATTTTTCCCCTTCTCTTTCTAGTTTTAACATCAGCAGGACAAGTGCACAGGTGACAGCAGAAATACATACAGCAGGTGACAGCAGAAATACATAACTCTTATTCATAATTCTAGATTACACAGAAAAAAAGACTAGCTACCTGTTTTTTGTTTTGTTTTGTTTTTCTGAGTCCTGTATTCTGGCTCCCATATTCCCCTCTTCTGACTTCAAGGGTGGGAAAATATATCAACATCTTAGATGCCAGCCATAAAGATGAGTCTGGACAGAGAAAGGACTCATTTCATAGCTGAATCCTGGGCATTGATAACACAACATAAAGGGTAAGAGAAGAAGGACTTCCTCAGGTCTCGGCTTCCTTCTTAGCAAGCTGCTGTCCCTTGGATTCTTTGGTGTTTATGAAATTCTGTGAAAATGAATAACCAAGGTACCCACAAATGCAGCAAAGGGGTAGCCTGTCCCTCAGTTTAGAAAGTTGACATGGATTGATTTAGGACAAATACCTTTTTCAAGTTGTAGAGCTTCCCCTCTCCTGTTCTTCCACTTTAATTCTAATTCATAGAATTAAAGTAAATTTGCACAAGTTTGGGTCTTTGTCTTTTAGAGATCAGCTATGTTTGCCTTTGTCTACACTTTTCACAGGAGGAAACTGAGGCATGAAAAGTTTGATGGATCTTGCCAAAATGACAGCTAGCTAAGTAAAGGCAGTCTGGACTGGAATCTAGATCTCCTACTTCCTAGCCTAACTCTTAACCCAGTGCACTATTTCCTGCCCTGCTCTATAAATATGACTTTTTCTTTCTCAAATGATTTCTCTCCAGCTTTTAGGTTGTCACAGACTAGTAACTATTTTTTTAAATAATTTTAAAATAAAAGCTGTAGTTTCAGGAAACTTGGAAGTCCATGTATTTCTCTTAGTGTTGTGGGTTTTGTTTTTGTTCTGGCTCTTATTTCATTTTCCCTAATAATGAGGTGTTTTGTTTTGTTTTGTTTTATAGAACAAAGCACTTGACAGACTCAGATCTATACTTGGAGAAATGTGCTATATAATATAATATAATATAATATAATATAATATAATATAATAAAATGGTTCAGGATTGGGTGTTGGAGTCTCTTAGCTCTGGTTTGATTTGAGCTACACATCCCTTTGCTCATCATGTGACCTTGTGCAAGTTCCTTAATCTCTCAGAGCCTCTGTTTCCTTGTCCACAAAATCCTGGGCAAAAAACCACTTTATCATAGGACTGTTGTGATGATTAGTTGAGGTAAGGTATATGTAATGCATTATTTGTATAGTGTTAGGCTCATAATAAGTACTCAATTAAATGTGGCTCTGTTTGTGTGTGTGTGTGTGCGCGCGCATCTGTATGTTACTGCTTATGTGTGTTTACACATACGTATTTAAGATCCAGGAGCAACTTTTTCTGCTCCTGTGATGCTATATTAGTCCTGATCATGACCGATAGCAGTTTGTTCTCGAGGCATAATTATAAATATGTGTAAAAAAATGAAACCCTTTGTAAGCAAACGTAATAGCTTAACATATCAGTTTGGAGATGCTATATCAGCATTTTGAAAAGAGTGTCGTGGAAGAATATGAGCATTTCAGATAGTAAGAGGTATTACACACAAAAAAATTCTTTAGCTAAAAGATTAGGAAAGGCTGGCTTACACAAATTAAAAGGTTTTTTTATTTTTTTTTCTTCTCTTTTCTTTCTCTACAAGATTTCTCAGAGTTTTCAACCACTAAAGGACATTGTGATTTCCAAAAATGGAATATTTGGCCAGGAAGCACTTTTTTCTTCAGACATCTAATGGACCTAGACAGTCATTTTAGGTAAAGCTGTTCTATTCTTATTCCAATTACATGGCCACCATTCCAAACTCTTTTGGAAGGCTCTTGAGGGAATCACCTTGCAGTTCTGTGGAACTGGCGCCTAGTTTTTGTAATATATATATATTTTTAAACCAAAACCAGAATAAATTTTCACCTTGAGGCCTTATTTCCTTCTTTATTTTTAATTGTGGTAAAAACATACATAACATGAAATTTACCATCTTAACCATTTTTTAAAAAAGATTTTTATTTCTTTATTTGCCAGACAGAGATCATAATTAGGCAGAGACGGAGGGGGTGGCGGGGAAGCAGGCTCCCTGCTGAGCAGAGAGCCCAATGTGGGACTGGATCCCAGGACCCTGGTCCTGGGATCATGACAGGAGGTGAAGGCAGAGGCTTTAACCCACTATGCCACCCAGGCGTCCCATCTTAACCATTTTTAAGGGAATACTTCAGTAGTAAGTGCATTTACCTTGCTGTGCAGCCAATCTCCAGAAATCTTTTTATCTTGCAAAAATGAAACTCTCTACCCATTAAACAATTCCCCGTTCCCTCTTGCCCCTAGCCCCTGCCAACCACCATCTTTCTTTCTGTCTCTATAAATCTGATGACTTCTAGGTACCTCACATAAGTGGGGTCATACAATACCTATACTTTTGTGATTGGCTTATTTCACTTAGCATCATTCAGTGTAATTAACACTAGCTGTTACAGCAGACACCCAGAAACCTTCACTGTCTGACATATGACAGTTACTTTTTGACTCATGTAGAGACCGGTAGGAGTCAGGGGATCCTCCTACATCTTAGGGTTATGCGCTTTGGAAAACATGGACTCTAAAGTGATTGTAGGAGGAGAAATGAGGAATGGAATAGAAATCAAGACTCCTAACTTCTTTGGCTGGCCCTGAAGTGAATGGACTATGCCTTCTTATAGTCCATTGGTGTAGTTAGGTAGCATTAAAACCACCTGGGGTGGAAACTGGGAAATATAGGGGAACCCATGGAATTTGGAATTTAATGAACTTGTGTTTTATTAAGCACCATAATGACTGTTATGACTTTATTTAATAATTTTATTAAAAATTAATGTTTATTAAGTGGAACACAGGGTGCTGTCCAGTTAAGTTGCAGTTCAGTAACAGATCACATGAGAAAAGTTTATTTTTCACAGGTCATGGAAGAAGGACAATTTGATTGAAGGGCTACATGGGAACATCAAGGCAGAGTGCAGAGAGAAGGCAGGACCTGGGGCTCATGCCTTTATTAGGGTGCATGGGTAGAGTACTTTGGGGTTTCCCAGCTAGGTCTGGACTGTTCAGTTCAAACCAAAGTGTTGGGTTTTGGTAAGCCCCATAGTGGTATTATCTAAGGGATGCATTAGGCATATGGACATTGAGAGGTAGGGGAGACTGTTGAAGTCACATCAGAAACTTATATTTGTTTGTGACTCTGACGCTGCCATCCAGGACAGGAGCTTGAAGGTGAGGCTAATGTCAGTTTCAAGTCCCTGCAGACTGGTTGGCCAAAAAAAATGGATGTCAAGGCAGCAACATTAAGGATTAGTTTAGCTAAACTCTCAACACTAACTATTTGAAAAATAGTGATAAATATATGAGCATGATTTATTTAGTCTATAAACCAGATGGACATTAGAATTCATAAACCCCTTACAATAACTGTATGGTGTGCATTTGGATTTTGTGAACAAGATAGGTTTCTAGTAGTCATCATTAATCAGAACAATACTTAATTTTAACTAGCAGATCATTAAAATCATGGAACTTAGGACAATTTAATTTCCAGATAAGACCAGCACTGAATTCAACAGATGAATGTATTTATTGTTTTTTTTAAAGTTCTCCAGAGAGAACATTAGTGGTGACATTTTCTCCCACTGCCACTCCTGTGATGAACTTAATTTCAGTTATTTTGATGTGGGATTTGGAATTATTCCTTACTGTGTATTCTTTATTGCCTCTATTGTGCAATAAATTAAGCTTATCACTTTGATCTGAAATTTCCATGTTGACACAGTTATTTTGACTAATTGATCATGCCTTAAAGTTTTTTTTAATTAAAAAGATACTCATGAATTCTTATGTATACAACTGATTCAAATTCAGTTTAAAAAAGCCTATGGTATATTAAATATTCAATAATGTATGCTTTATACCTTATGTTTGACTGTCCATAATAATTACATGAAGGCTATGCCTTGCATTATACCAAAACACTTAATTAAAAAGTGACAAAGTTATGAAACTGATTGTTTAGCATCACACACATAGACAAAGTGAAAAAGTGTTGTTTGAGTGACTCCAACTTATAAAAACTACTGAATCCCATCAAAACATATTATATATTGAAACATAGTGATGGCGCATAACAGTATTGCCTTATGCTTTATTACAATGGCTAATTTTAGCCCCTAACATAGTTTCTGGTGGCCTTGTCTAACACATTTGAGAAAAACAGATATTACTTTCCACCTTGCTGTGAACTCACTTGGGAAGCTTCAACTGCTTTTTCAAAAATAGAGTTATTTCAAGAATATATTTTTGGCAGTGACTGGAATTTGTTTGAAACTATATTTCTACAGTAAGCATAAGCATGAGGATCATCTTGCATTATCAGGTGTTCTTAAGCATTTTGAATGTACTGAAACTTATATAAAATCTTTAATTAATACTAGATCAGGTCCTTATAAAGTTATAATCCAGAGTTATGATTTACAAATCACTCAATTTTTTTTTGGTATTAAATTCAGAGAGTGAATATCCATAATGGATCAGATGTGTGTAGGGTTAGTCACAGAAGATTTGTATAGAGGTAAAGATGTCTAGAAGATTCTCCAACATAAGGGAATATGGGGAACCAGACTTTCTAAGAGAAACAGGAATAATAAAGTCATAGTTTTGACGAAATATATATGGATGAAGGAAAGAACTGAGTTCTATTGTATGATTTTCAGGGGTTCTGGTTACAATACAAATCTCTGTAGCTCTCATAGATTATTTTAAAAATGCATTTCTTGGGGCGCCTGGGTGGCTCAGTGGGTTAAAGCCTCTGCCTTCAGCTCAGGTCATGATCTTGAGCCCCGCATCAGGCTCTCTTCTCAGTGGAGAGCCTAATTCTTCCTCTCTCTCTGCCTGCCTCTCTGCCTACTTGTGATCTCTGTCTGTCAAATAAATAAATAAAATATTTTTAAAAATGCATTTCTCAGCCAAAACTAATCATTTTGTTTTCTGGTACATTCATTTTTGTCCTTCTTTCAGTTAGGCTGCTCATGCTCCTTTATTCACTTTTATCATTAAAGAAAACAGAGCAAAATGACACCTCTCAGTTTATGCAAAAGTCAGTGGTAGAAAAAAAATACTAAAATTCTTAGTCCACTAGCTTTCAGTTTGGGTCATTGCCAGCAAAAATGTCCAGTGTCCTTTATATCAAGTTATTTAATTCTTCCTTGGGGTTTTTCCTTAGGAATGTGATATATATATATATATATATATATATATATATATATCCTCCAGCAATATATGTATATATTGCTGGAGGAAAACATGAATTAATTTCTTGCAAGTTCTGTGCATCATTCCACTTTCATTTATATTAAATGCATTCTATAAATCCTGCAGGTTTGTTTTGGATTGTTTATAGAAATATTCTAGGAAGAAAAGGATGATTGCTAAGCTGGATTCAGTAATGGAGTAATCAGAGACTTTCATAGAGTTCATTTTATTCCTTATTTATGATTTATAGTTGTTTCTTTAACTGCCTGCAAGGTACATGAAGGAGCATAAGCCAGAAAACTATGAAAACATACATAAATATTTATTCAAATGTGTTATTTTTTGCCTGGTAACAATTTTTTCAGTTTTCTCTATTGGAGCATATTTTTCAGAGCAACTCACTCAAGTTTCTTCTGTTTTGTTTTGCTTTTATTTGTTTTTGCAAATTACTAGGGAAAAGGCAAAAGTTTTATTCTCCCAGAAGAAATTGCACTCACTGCAACTTTATCACACCCTATGTTGAAAAACATGAGGATGTGATAATGATGCTGTTACTATTGTTTCCCAAGGAGCACAGTTGAGAGGTAAAGCAAGCAATCAGGTCACACTTCAGTCTCGTCTTCTACATAATCTGAAGCATAAGAAGAGCTTTGCACAGATCTGGAATTTATAATACCATTCTCGAAAGTCTGTGTATGTAGGGGTGTGTATCTGTGTGTGTGTGTGTGTGTATGCGCAAGCATGCACACACACATGTCCACCTTTCATTCCTTAACAATCTCTAGGGATATTAATATTAATGCCTAAACAATGGATTGAAAAGCAAAAAATTCAAACAGCTACAAACACTAAATAACTGTTTTGAGTCCAGTGCACCAATTTTACTGGATTCATCATTGTTTTAATGTTGCTAGTATGAACCAGAGTAAGGAAATCTGCGGGCCTAATGATAAGCCCAAACATCCCTCTCTCATTGATATCAAATGCAGACATTATGGAAGGTATATTAGTAACACGTTTTCCAGACATCAGCTGGGTGGCTGTGTTAACAATACTGGCAAAGTGCTCAGGTTCTAGAATCAGAATGCTGGGCTTCACATTATGGCTCTGCTCCTCTCCAGCTGTGATCCTATGGGAATTACTTAATTTTCAGGGACTCAATTTCCTCTTCTGTAAAATGTGAGTATTCTACCCTAGTTTCACTGTTGGGATTATATGTACTAAACTATTCATATATAAAATGTGTTAAAGAGCTTAGTACAATGCTAGACACTTAGTACTCAGTAATATTAGCTAACATCAGTATGTAATGTCTCAGTAAAGATTTTACAATTGACTGACATCAGAGAATATTAGTTGGGTTTCTAATAATTATGTCTAAAAGAACAGTGACTCTATCCACATTGAAGACACATTGAAGGTGCTTTAAAGATGACAGACTACAAAATGACCTCCTTAATGATTGAAGAAAAGATATCTGTTGGCTCACTAAAGTAAAATAAAGTAATATAGCATGTGACTTGGGGAAGGAAATAAAATTTATCAGTGTTGGAATTGTTTAACAATCTCTGATTTTCAGTGAAAGACACAAGGCAGACTCATTGCATAGGACAAATTGCTTATGAAATCTTTGTGACAGGAATCCCAAATGATACATCAATTCATTTAACAACCAGAATTTTGGAGGGAATGGAATGTGTTGGGTTGTTGTTGTTGTTGTTGTTTTTAGAATGTTAAATTTAGCTTGAGTACCCATTGCTTAATATTTGCTATTTGGCTTTGAATGATGTGCTTAATGGATGCCCATTCTCACGAAACGATGATCTAAGAGTATATATTTCAACACCGACAGCAGTAGCAGGAGCAACAGAGTTTGTATTCCCCAAAACATGTGAATGTCAATGGGTTCATTTATTTATTTGTTTGGTTATTTTCTCATTCATTCATTTGTTCATTTATTCATTCATGTGTGCAGGCATGTGAACAACTAAGCAATCTTGTCGAAGTCATTCTGTAGTTTATGATGATTGAGATTATAATTGGACTTTTCCATGGTAATAGTCAACACTAAAACTTAGCAGAGTGGCATCTGTTTTCTAAGATAAAGGCAGTAAACATTTTGAACATGCAAGAGTTCAGGTAATGTTATTACCAGGAGGCCTTCTTGAAGACTCTACTGGAGGCTGATATTCAGGCAATTAAGAGATGAGTAGAAAAGCTATGGAGAAAGGTCGGTATAGAACATTAGGAGTGTAGGGCTAAGACACCAGAATGTAAGGCTCTGATTGCAGGGCTGCCATCGGAAGAATAAGTGTTAAGATTTCAGGACTAATAAGCAGACAGGTGTGGGAGTTCTGATTACAGAATGCAATACAACTGTCATAAATCTTGACAATGAATAACTCATGTAGCTAAAAAAAAGTTGGGAAGAAAGGAGGAGTGTGTACAAGAAAAGAGTAAGTGTTTTTTTTTTTTTCTTTATCTTTTGTAACAGTGGATCAAAATATATACTCAGCACTGATAAATCTAGTAACGGAAGTAGAAGGAACTTTCGATCTGCTAAAATTGATGGTAAAGGAGAGAGGAAATGGGATTGCAGACAATTCTATACACTAACTTAATAACTGTTCATAGAGCATTTTTCAAGGAGCTATGTAAGAAAATAATTAAGTGGACAATTCAAAAAACTGCTTTGGTAACTGTTGGGAAACAGTATAAATTATAACTTATATAAAGGACAATTTAGTAATATATAACAAACATTTAAAAAGACATATTTCTTGACTTAAGAAATTCCATTCGAAAATTTATTCTGTAAACTCCAACATAGGTGAAATGATATATGTATATATAGTTAATTATTGTAACATCATTTATAAGTGGAAGATTAAAATCACCAAAATGTCCATCAATAAGGGACCAATGAAATAAAAATGTAAAAGCCCACAATGAAGAGGCACAGAAGGATAGGAACTTGTATGTGCTGCTATGGAATGATGTCCAAAGTAAAGTGAAAAAAAGAAATGAGAGGGGTGTATGCTACCATTTGAAACAAATGTAAAAAATGCTTGTATATGGGGCGCCTGGGTGGCTAAGTGGGTTAAAGCCTCTGCCTTCCGCTCAGGTCATGATCCCAGGGTCCTGGAATCGAGCCCCGCCTAGGGCTCTCTGCTCAGCAGGGAGCCTGCTTTCTCCTCTCTCTCTGCCTGCCTCTCTGCCTACTTGTGACCTCTGTCAAATAAATAAATATTTTTAAAAAATGCTTGTATACATATTAAATATCTCTAGATGCATACCAAGAAACTTCATAGAAATTTACTTTAAAGGGGAGAACTGGGAGCTAAGATTAGGGGTAGGGAGGGAAATTCATTTTAGATCTTCTTTGCTCATTTTTAAATGTTGTAGCATTAATAATTATTACATTTAAAATGAATTAAATGTGAATTCAAGAAAAACAAGAAGTATTCATTTATGTCATTTGTGACCTCTGTGAAAATGGCTCATTGGAATGGTTTGAATGGAGTAGTTTGAGAGGAAAACAGGGGTTGAGAAAACGGAGAAAGGACAGTAGACAATGGACATCTTTTCAGTACATTTACTTGTGCTTAAAGTTATAGATGGGAGCAATAGTGTTACAGGTAAAAGATAACAGATAGACCATAAGATAAATATAGATAATGCGAAAGATTGATAATCCTTCAATATATTTTCATGGTAATGGGGGATGCTCCAGTATCTACGATGTAAATTTTACCCAAAATAATGACTATGGTTTTGAAACATTAGATTTTTTTTTTCTGGTAGGAATTACATATAAGGACTTGATCTCTGCTAAGGTCCTTCCTCCTTGGTGGCAATAGGAACATTTTATCTGTATCTATTTCTCTAATGAAAGGGGGCAGAGAGGATAACTGAATAGATGGAACAAAGCCACATGATCATGGGAAAAGGCAGTCCTGGTGGGGCTGGCAGGCAGTGTGGTATAGTATCTCCACCCTGCTGGTCTTACTGCTTTCAGATTCCACCAATATTCTTGGTATGTGCTGCTTGGGAGAGTTGAAGGGAGGAGCAAGTGACACGACATTCTGTAGGTCTAGCCCCACAGAACAAATGGAATATGGTTATTGTGTGAAAAAAAAAAAAGAGAGAAAGATGAAGAAGAGTTATGAAATATTTCTATTTCAAGATCTACAATTATGTAGACATTTATTTTGCCTTCCATCCCAACATATATTCTACTTCTGTAGTTTATCTGTAACTTTGGGGAAAATTTATTTTGTTTATTGCATCTGCCTCTCATGTCCTGCTCATCCTGCGGTTCACACCCAACCCAAGCCATGGCCACCTACACCCAAATGTCTTCTCTCTTCCTATCCTTTTTTCATGTACTATTCTATGGCTTTCTATTTCCATCATGTGAAAATTGTTCCACTTTCTCACCAATGGGCTCTCCACCTTCTTCTGCTCCAACTTCATTTTTTAGAACTCTCAGTTGACAATACAGACAAGTAGGTGGAGTTACTGCATTTTGTTTTGGTAGATGAATGAGTAGAAATTCTAGAGTCTACAACAGGGCCTGTGAACTGAACACAGGGTCAGTCACTATTATTTAAAATAATGAATAGTGCTCACTTTGGTAACACATGAACTAAAATTGAAATAATACAGAGATTAGCACGGCCCCTGCACAAGGATGACATGTACAGTAATAATAAAATAACAAAAGAACTAGATTTTCATTTAATTGAAGGCAACTCTTTTAATAGAGCTGCCCAATGCAGAACAGGCCAGGCTTTTCTTTCAAAATACACAAGGTTTATCATTCAGGTCACCTACTTCCCAGTTTGTTATAGTGGGATTTCTGCATTAGATAGGCAGTTGGTTTGAAGGTGTCTAAAATCTTTCCAAATCTTAACAGTTTATGACCATTGGATTCATTCTCTACTTATCACTGAAGCTCATTCTTATGTCTGCATTGCTTCTTAAGAAGTCAACTTACCTATGGTAAAGTGATTCACTTTTTAAGAAGATACTAATTCAAAATCAAAATAATTTCACCTTTAAAAAAGTCAACCTGCTTAGGTATTCAACTAGCTTTTGCCAGAGGGGGTTTTTTGAAATGAGCTGAGACAGAGGCACGTGACTGCACAGGCGTCTAGCACAGCAAGGGCAACCAAGATGAGAGGCAACTTGCACAGCTGTTCAAAAGAAGGAGAGGTACTGGTTCCAGGCCTGCTCCAGAGAGCTCAAAGGTAACTCAGCCCTGGCAGAACAAAGAACCCCAGGAGGGAAGCTTTGCTCCAAAACGGAGGTTTTTTTCTTCAGGAGAAGACTGTTCCAGGAAAAGGAAACTGGCTGTTTCAAACTCAAAAAAAAATAAATAAAAAAAATAAAAAAGCTGATCTCATGGCTCTGAGCAAAATAATGAGTAGAAAAGAAATATTAACTTGAATCCAGCTGAGAGAAGTGGATCAAAGTAAACCCACTGCATATCTAGGAAGAGAAATGACTGTTTCTTCTACTTAGTTTTGGCCTGTTTTTCCTTTGTTTTATATTTTGTATTTTTTTCTATTATTTATGGTTGATAAATATGCTTTGAAACTATACGCCCTTTTTGTTTGTTTTCTCTGTATCATTCATATTTAACTCTAGGAACATTTATAGAATGTGTCTTATAGAGCAGACACTATGTAAGGTGCTCTAGTTTAGAAATAATAGGACATGGTTCCTTCCCATGTGGGAGCTTTGTGGGATAGCCACACAATTCATGGTAATAGCAGGGAATGGTTTAAAAATACAGGTTTTGGAATAATATAGGCTAGGATTTAAATTCTGATTATATTATTTCTTATCTATAAGGACAAAGAAAGGGGCACCCGGGTGGGTCAGTGGGTTAAGTCTCTGCCTTCTACTCAAGTCATGATCTCAGGGTCCTGGGATGGAGCCCTGCATCAGGCTCTCTGCTCAGCTCTCTGCTCAGTGATTCTAATCTTCAATTCCCTTATCTGTAAAATGTGGATATATCTCATGGGTTGTTGTGAAAATTAAATGAGATTATGTATGTTATTGACTGAATGAGATCCCCACACCCCCACAACCACAGTTGATATTTTGAAGCTCTAATTCCCAATGTAATTTCATTTGAAGATAAGGTCTTGAAGGATTAATCCATTTATTTGTGGGGAGAAAAGCAGAAGTATTTCTAGCAAAAAACATGAGGAAACATACTTGGGAGATTTCATTCACTAAACTGAATGCTAGAAGACATGGTTGGAAAGATCCAGATCTCAGTTGTGAATGTTAGGCTGAATTGATATCTCATTTCCCTCTTAGCTCCATTCTTTACTTTTTCCTGTCTTGCTTGCTCCCTCATGAGTTGATTGTAAGGACTATAAATAGATAGAGGTTCTTATGCTCTCTGGCTTTTCAAGCCAGTGGAAAGTGGCAAGAAAATACGAGAGGGGAGTGGACAAAGAGATCAAGCTATGTATTCCTCTGGTTCCTTCTCTGGGAGGTAGTCTCTAACTGACTGTGTCCATTGATTAATAATCACTACTATGTATAACCTGGCCTGTTCTAAGTCTCTTTATTTCTAGGTTTTAGTAACCTCTTCTTTACTTTGTTACTTTGAGCCTAAGGGTGACAATGAAACTTCCTTGAGAATCCCAGATTCTTGTGTTGTTCCTTTGTAATTTTCCATGTCCTGTCTATACTATTGTGATTCTTTCTTTTGAAAAAACACACAAACAAATGAAAACTTTCCTAATGTTTTCCTGATTTGAGTATAATCTTGTTTCCTGTTAGAATTTTGCTGATGAGTATTGATTTCTGTATTAACACCTGACTCATTAATTCATTTATTCTATCGTAAATATCTGTTGAGTGCTCATAAGGGTCTACTAAATGCTATCTCTGGTCTCATGGACTTTAAGGTCTGGTGTGGGGCGCCTGGGTGGCTCAGTGGGTTAAGTCTCTGTCTTTGGCTTAGGTCGTGATCTCAGGGTCCTATGATCCAGCTCCACATTGGGCTCTCTGCTCAGCAGAGAGCTTGCTTCCCCTCCCCCTCTGCCTGCCTCTCTGCCTACTTGTGATCTCTTTCTCTCAACGACAGATAAATAAATAAAATCTTTAAAAAAAAAAGTCTCATGTGAGATATATACAAGTAAATAGCAATAACAAAATAGCATACTAGATGTTAAAATGAAGAAGGCTTAAAGTGCTTAGGAGTACATAGCAATGATGCCTGACCTGAACAGGATTTGAGTAACAGTATGCAATGTGAGATTGGCACAGTGGGAGATAAGAATACAGAAATTTAGTACATAACAAATGGTACTACATTTTAGGAATGAAATGGATGACAGAGAGTAAAACATTGAAGATCTAGCTGTATATATTTTGTGTAAAGAATTGGTCGCAGAAACACTATGGTGAGAGTTGTCCATAGCCTTGGCCTGGCCTGATTTGGATAGGATCCTTGTCTTAGGTAGATTTAGGGATAATCTGACTTCATTAGATGAAATTAATTTTGATCCTTTCTAAAAAAATTGAGGTAAAATTGACATACAACATCATATTAGTTTCAGGTGTATGACGTAATGATTTGAAATTTGTATATATTGTGACATGATCACCACAATAATTCTAGTTAACATCCATCACTATACATTGTTACAGATTGTTTTCTTTTTATAAACTTTTAGGATTTATTCTCTTGGCAACTTTGAAATATGTAATACAGGAGCACTGGGTGGCTCAGTGGATTAAGACTCTGCCTTTGGCTCAGGTCATGGTCTCAGGGTCCTGGGATCGAGCCCCACAGAGGGCTCTCTGCTCAGCAGGGGGCCTGCTTCCTCCTCTTTGCCTGCCTCTCTGCCTACTTGTGATCTCTCTCTCTCTGTCAAATAAATAAAAAATCTTTAAAAAAAAATAAATATGTTATACAATACTCTTAACTGTAGTTGTCATGATGCACATTATATCGCCTTGACTTATTTATTTTATTACTGGAATTTTGTAACTTTTGACTTCCTTTATTCATTTTGCCCACCATTCACCCCACCCCCAGGCAACTGCCAATCTTATGAGCTTTCTTTCTTTCCTCTTTTTTTTTTTTTAGATTCTAGATATAAGTGAGATCATATACTATGTATCTTTCTCTGTCTGACTTATTTCACTTAGCTATAATGCCTGAAGTTCTATCCATGTTGTTGTAAATGACAAGTTTTTATTCCTTTTCTATGGCTGAATAATATTCTGTTTTATTGATTTATGTATCTATTTCTGTGCCAGTAGATACATAAATCAATAAAACAGAATAGAGAGCCCAGAAGGAAACTCACGCTATATGATCACTTAATCTATGACAAAGGAGACAATAAAATATAATGGGAAATACAATGGGAAAAGAGACTGTCTATTTATTTTTTTTTTTTTTTTTTTTTTTTTTTTTTTTTAAAGATTTTATTTATTTATTTGACAGAGAGAAATCACAAGTAGATGGAGAGGCAGCAGAGAGAGAGAGGGAAGCAGGCTCTCCGCTGAGCAGAGAGCCCGATGCGGGACTCGATCCCAGGACTCTGAGATCATGACCTGAGCCGAAGGCAGCGGCTTAACCCACTGAGCCACCCAGGCGCCCGAGACTGTCTATTTAATAAATGGTGTTGGGAAAACTGAACAGCCACATGCCAAAAAAAAAAAAAAAAAGAAATAAAGAAGGAAAAGAAACTGGACCACTATCTTACACCATACACAAAAATTCACTCAAAATTTAATCTAAATGGATTAAAGACTTGAACGTAAGACCTGAAACTATAAAACTCTAGAAGAGAACATAGGTGATAATCTCCTTGACATTGGTCTTAGTAATGATTTTTGAAATTTGATGCTAAGGCAAAGGCAACAAAAGCAAAAAGAGACAAGTGGGACTGCATCAAACTAAAAAGCTTCTGCACAGCAAAAGAAACTATCAGCAAAATGAACAAGCAACCGGGACGCCTGGGTGGCTCAGTTGGTTAAGCAGCTGCCTTCGGCTCAGGTCATGATCCCAGCGTCCTGGGATCGAGTCCCACGTCGGGCTCCTTGCTCAGCAGGGAGCCTGCTTCTCCCTCTGCCTCTGCCTGCCACTCCGTCTGCCTGTGCTTACTCTCTCCCCACCTCTCTCTCTGATAAATAAATAAAATCTTAAAAAAAAATTTTTAAAATATTAAAAAAAAAATGAACAAGCAACCTCATGAATGGGAAAAAAATTTCAAATCATATATCTGATATGGAATTAATATACAAATTATATAAGGAACTCATGCAACTCAATAATATAAAATAATTTATTTAAAAAATGGGCAGAGGGCCTCAATAGACATTTTTCCAAAGAAGACATACACATAGCCAATAGGTGCATGAAAAGACATTGCTTTGATTATTACAAATTTGTAGTGTATCTTGAAATCTGAAATTGTGATACCTCCACTTTTATTTTTCTTTCTCAAGATTGCTTTGACTATTCAGGGTCTTTTAGGGTTGCATACAAATCTTAGGGTTGTTCTAGCTCTATAAAAAATGCCATTGGATTTTTGATAGGGATTACACTGAGTCTGCTGTTTGCTTTGGGTAGTAAGGACATTTTAACTATGAATTCTTCCAATCCATCATACCAAATATCTTACCATTTTTTTGTGTGTCATCTTCAATGTCTTTCATCTGTGTCTTGTCTGTGTATGGGTCTTTCCTCTCCTTGGTTAAATTTATTTTTAGGTATTTTATTCTTTTTGATACAATTGTAAATGGGATGGTTTCTTCACTTCTCTGATATTTCATTACTAGTATCTGAAAATGCTACAGATTTCTATATATTGGCATTGTATCTTGAAACTTTACTGAATTTATTAGTTTTAATAGTTTTTCAGTGGTGTCTTAAGGTTTTCTACATATAGCATCATGTCATGTGCAAATAATGACAATTTTACTTCTTTCTTCTTTCTTCCTTCCAATTTGGGTGATTTTTATTTCTGTTGTCTAAGTGTTCTAGGTTGGGCTTCCAGTACTATATTAAATAAAAGTGCCAACAACGGGCATCTCTGTATTGTTCCTGATCCTAGAGATATAATGGATGACAGAGAGGGAAACATGATGGCTGTAGGTGTACACATTTTGTTTAAATAATTGGTCACAAAAGCCCTATGGTGGGAGTGGTCCATAACCTTGGCCTGAACTGATTGGGATATGGTACTTGTCTTAGATGGATTTTTGGATAATCTGACCTCATATTTGATGAAGTCATTTTTGGTTCTTAATTGTTCAAGGAGATCTAGACAACGATGTGTAGTTGTCACATGTGACTGGAAGTCATCTTGCTTTCCAATTTGTCTTCTGTACCTCAGGAATAATATTTTGATTTCCTACTCCTAATTGTTTTTCTCTTTTCTCTTTTTCATTTAAAAATTTCTCAAATAATTGATGTATTAGTCAGGGTTTTTCAAATAGAACCAATAAGATGTAATCATAGATTCTTATTTTAAGAAATTGGCCGCTATATTGGGTCAGTAACGGGGCAGCTTATAAATCTAAAATCTGGAGGACAGACCAACAGCCTGGAGTCCTAAAGAAGAATTAATGTTTCAGTCTAGAAGCTAAAGGCAGACCAGAGACAGAATTTTTCTTCCTTTTCTCTTAAGGCCTTTGGTTGATTGGATGAAGCTCACTTACATTAAAGAAGATAATCTGGGAACGAGAGAGTATCGGGCTAAGTGAAATAAGCCAGTCAGAGGAAGGCTATTATCATATGATTTGACTCATGTGGAATTTAAGAAGCAAAACAGAGGAGCATAGAGAAAGAGAGGGAACAATAGAGCAAGGCGTAATCCGAGAAGGAGACAAACCATTAAGAGACACTTAACTGTAGGAAGCAGACTGAGGGTTGCAGGAGGGGAGGTGGGTGAGGGGATGGAGTAACAAGGTGATGGGCATTAAGCTGGACATGTGATGTAATGAGCACTGGGTGTTATATAAGACTAATGAATCACTGAACTCTACCTCTGAAACTAATAATATACTATCTATCTGTTAATTAATTGAATTTAAATAAAAAAGAAGATAATCTGCTTTACTCAAAGTCTACTGATTTAAACATTAATTACACTTAAAAAATGCCCTCACAGCAGCATGTAGATGAGTGTCTGATCAAACAACTGGGTACTTACAACTAAGTTGACACATAAAATCAACCATTGCAATGAATGTACATGACCTCCGTATCTTTTCCCACTGCTCCCTCACTCAGCCTTTAACAACTCACTTTCTAATTCATTGCTAACCTGAAACACAGCTTTCTCAAAGGGCATATAGGATTTCTTTATTAACGAGTCCAGATGCTTTCTGACTACCTTAGACTTTTTGGTAATGTTTGGTGTGCATGGTCACCTTTACCCTCATGGAACCACTCCTTTCCTTTTGATTTCTACACAATGTCAGATCTTTCTTTCTGTCAATTTGACCAGTTGTGACCATTCCCTGCTTAGTTCTTCATTTTGGGTTTCCTTCTTCATCTTATTCTTGGGGAGCACATTTATTATACTGATTTCAGTGCTTAGGTTTGTGTCTCTGACTTCTGAATTTCCTCATGTTATGACTGCTCAGCTAGGAGGTGTCTTCGCTCCATTACAGTTCTTCATCCAATTACTAATGAAATTATCTCTGCTTTTCCCTATGGCTTTTGGCTGTCTCCTCTATCTTGTAATATGTTGTTAGACAGTTCTTTATCAAAATTTTTATAGAATAGCTCTTCTGATCTAAAATCACCATCACTCATACTTTGAATATCAGCTATTGTACCTGCTGCTTCCCAAGGCCTTTCAAAACTTTGTTAACTCCTTGATCTTTTATCCTTTACTTTCCAACATGTTCTGATTAGGCAAATCTATTCACGGTCATCAAATTCATTTTATCTCATCCCAGTTAGATAATCATTTTGTGCTGGATGCTTGGAATACAAAAATAAAAAATGTAAGACATGTCCCTGCCCTTCATGTACGGACAGTAGCAGATCATACCACACACGCAGGAAGTAGGTGGAGAGCTTACCTGAACATAACTCATGCTAATACAATTCAGCCCATGACTATTTTAGTAGTTATATAAGCCAGTTTTAGTGGACAAATGACATATTTGATGGGGGAGTAGGGTCTAATATGAAGGCCAATAGAAGCCAAGGATCAATGTGTGACCATAAAAATAAACATTGGCTTCTCTCTTTCTCACACAGAATATCAGCCTTCACTAGCCCCATGTTTTTTTAATAGGTTAAAAAGAGCCAGCTTCGTGACAGCTCTAGAGGGATTAAGCTGAACTTCAGGGGTGACAGTTTATGGATGGCTATTCAGAATTGTGTAGCTCCATATATGCAGTGACACTCAGGTCAGAGAAATCTCTGCTCTTCCTCATCTGTTTTCAGTAAGGATTCCCTCATTTAGAATCCTCTACTTCTGCCAAGCATGTAAATCTAACCTATCCTTTATGGTTTGGCTCAAGAATGATTTCTTTAGTGAAACATTTTCATTTATTATTTCTTGATTAGTCTAGCTGTCATTGATCTTCTCCTATAACCATACTTTAATATATTATTCAATAAATTGTTACTATTTGCAACTGTTTCATGTACGTTAATCTTATTTGTTCTAAGGAGGTGGTAAGTACTCTTTAGGGCAGACCATGTCTTATATTTATTTTTATTCTCTAACATTGCTAGCATAATGATTAGAAGGTAGTAGATGCTCAACAAATTCTTAGAAGCTCATTTTTCTTCGGTTTGAAAGAAGTGGGGAGAAGCAAGAGCAAACACTTGTTGCATATCTAATGTTGTAGACAGAGTGCTAGCGTGTGTGTGTGTGTGTGTACATATAAAATTTAATTATGAAAGCACAGTGAGGAGGATATTCTTATTTTCCAGTTTTTTGATAAAAAGCAGAGACTTCTAGAGCTAAAATAATTTGGCCAAGATTACAATAATTCATCACTGTCTGTTGCAATCTTTGAGATCAGATCCATCTGAATATAAAGCCCATGTGATCCCCAATTCTTTATACTATCTCCTTATTACACACAGTTCCTGTAGTGGATGCTGTCATACAATGTCCTGATTCCCCTTCCAGGACTGAGGCACTCATTTTCCCAGGATCTGGGAGTATTGGTGGTTGAGGACATTAGCTGTGCTCTTCTGTGAAACTTGTACCCCACTGAAGAAGCAGCCTCACCTAAGAGGATGCCTTGTTCTCGGGAGCAGTCCATATCCAGGGACTGGTCCCTGTTGGGACTACCAGGAATGCCATTTTCATTCCAGTTTAAGAGTTCTCAACAGGAATGACTATGGCAGGACTACTTTATAGTTCATCTTCTTCCTCTGCCTAATCCTACTTTCTTTACTATCCCACCCCCTGTGTTTATCTCAGGAGCTTCCCTTCAGTAAACTTCTCCCATGCAAATCTCTGCTCTCCAAATAACTGACCTGGCAACCCAACCGGTGTCATCTCACAAGCTAGATGGTTATCAGAAGACTGTAACATGTTCTTATCAGCTACTCATGAAGCAAATGAAGAGTTCTTTCAGAAAGTACCTTCCAATACAGACTATAAGTGATAAATGTTTCTGTAAGGTATTGGTACTACTGTATTTTCCTTGCTCCTGGCTTTTTATTCCAAGCACAAAAGTTTTTACCATGAACAGGGCAGTATAGATTTTGTTGTCCTCCTATAAAGCAACTCTCTTAAACTCATGCAAACTGTACAACTGTTAAGGTTGAGAGTATCTGTGAGCAATTTTTTCAGAAAAAGGAAGTATGATTCTAGTTCAAATCACCTGAGACTACCCAGAACAATGAGAGAAATTCTTTTGGCTCACTGCAGTCATAAAATTCTCTGGTCCTAAATTTACCTCTCACATGGCAAATTATAAAAGCAATCTCTAAGTCATTGCTTGCGAATCTAACAATCCTTTGATTTCAGCTTTCACGCTTTTGTTATATCAGAGAAATATAATACTCTTATTGTACCTGAAAACTGCTATGTATATGTGGCCACTGTTGGGACTATGATTGGGATATTACTAAAAGCAGAAAAGTCACTTTTGGTTTTTAGTCACTGTATAGCACACAGCTTACTGACAGAATTTAGCTAGTGACTATTAGGACACCAAAATTCAAACACAAGGGAAAAGCAGAAATGTGCCCCAAGATATCATTTTCTGAATCCTTAGGGAGCAATGTAATCTGCCCGGACACACGGCCCCTCTCTTGGGAAAATGTGGGGCAAGAAAAAAGACTGGTATAATTAGAAAGTCTAAAACAACCTTCCACCTGTAGGAACTCAACTCCTGGACATTTAACTAAAATACAGTGAAGATGGACAGAGAAGAAGGCAAAAGAGCTAATAAAAGTGTATGTGTTTCTATAGTCATGGATTCCGTTTACTATATTCTCCATGTAGTTAAATGGAGCTGGAGAAAGCAATGAACAATTTACCTCCCATTGCCCATTTCTATTTAATCTGGGAGCTTCTGATATTTCCTAGCTGGTAACTTGATGATAGATTTGGGGTTATGTATTCTGCCTTGTCCCCTTACCATTTCCCTTCTTCCAGCATCCTACAGGAGCTCACAGCTGCGCTGCCATCCCTCGATACTGCACCACCAGCCATCACAGCCAAACTGTAATACATAGCAATCCCATTCCATGTAGCATAATTGGTAATCAGATTCAGTATCAGTGAGGGGAAAATAATAGAGGGGCTCATTGTGCATGATTATATGCCAGACAACATAGAACAAAGGGTACCTCTCTGGCTAGGTTATTGCTGCCCGAGCTCATAGCTCTAAAACTTTCAGCACCTTGTTCAGAAGCAAGAAAAGAGCCAACAGAAGCTCTGGGAAGGGGACGGGGGGGGGGGGGGTGACAAGCATTAATAGTGCCATTATCTCAAGTTAATGCTAAGCTGATAAAATATTTGGCCATGGCCTAGGCTTTTATTTCCCATGGAAATATGGGTTCCGAATACCACAATCTATCACAGGATCTCAAGGGGACTGCACATTTTGTAATGTATTAAATTCATGTAAACTGCCACTATGAAGACAGGAAATCTAATTTAGAAGAAAATATTCCAGCATAATAAGGAGGCTAAACTGAGGTGGCCACATTAGGGACACACTGGGTTTCTGGCTGACTGTTTTCTTAATCAAAGAACATGTCAGTGGGAAGGCCACCAAAAATGATATGGGATTCAGAGCTGTCAGTTTTTAGATGCACACAACAGGTAAATTAATATTTGGTGATAGGCTTCTGGTGCTTGGGGCTTGACAGCTTATGCAATACCACTTTGGCACTACAAATAAGGGGAGATCAGATTCTTTGTCATAGTCAACCAAATATCACTATTCTCAGGCTGTCACTAGGCTGCTTATGAATCTACATTAACTCTTTCAAGCCATCAACAGCCTCCTTAGAGTTTTCGTTTTTTCCTAGAAATGTATCAGTCACTGTGAGAATTAGTTGAAATAGCAACTTGCCTGTTGTTTCTCTATTATATAATCAGAGCTCTGAGCTGGAAGAAACCACATGGGCTATCTTGTCTGACACTAGCCCTCCTACCCACCTGCCTGGAGAGGTGAGACATTGCTTCGGCTCAAACTTCTAGCCAGTGGCAGACTAGGAAATGGGATTTGTTTTTCTTCCATCATATGAGATTTCAAAAAAAAAAAAAAGAAAGAAAGAAAGAAAAGAAAAGAAAGAAAGAAAAGCCATTTGCGAAATACTCTGATATACACACTCAACTTTCGGCATAATCAAACTGTGAGCAAAATGGAAGTACATTTTATAAGTGAGGAAACAAAGACCCAGCAGTAAAGAGACTAACTTAACCTCAGGCAAAGTTGGAATTGTTGTCTGGTTCCAGTGATTCTGGGCTTTGTGGTCGCCTCACCACATTGTATACTGCTTATATTAAAACCAAGATGGTATGCTGATAAAAATTTTTCCTGAGATTAACCCACTGAGCCACCCGGGCACCCCAAAATTTTCCCTGAGATTAATACAGTTCCCCTTTTCATCTGCTCTTTTCCAAATTAAAAAAGTATATATATTACTAGGTCTACATTTTTTTCCCACAAAAATCTTAGTGTGATGTAACTCAAGCTTAAATACGGGCTTAATCAAGTTCTTCTCTTCCTCCGCCTTTCCCAGCCACTCTTTACTCCTCCTCCTCCCTCCCCCCTTCCACTTCCTCTTCTATCTTTGTATAAAGCGAAAACAGTACTTCCTGAAGATTAACTTGTCCATTTTGTGCTTGCTTTCTGCTCCATTCCTTCTAGAATGTATAGATCGTCTTCATTCTTTATTTGCACATCATTTAATGTCTATTAACTTCTAAAGGTTATTGAGTCTTACAGATGGTTCTTTATATAATCATTGTTCAGGTCAAATGCAAATGTGGTTGTTATTTTTGCAGTCATCCAGAAAAAGTAAGATAAAAAATTGCCATTTTTATTTTTTAATATAAATGAGTGACATCGCTTACCATAACTGTCAGGAGCCCTGTACTACACACTATCAGATTACACCGCAAAGAGGCCAGAACGCTCATATTAAGCTCTAGTTCACTGAATTCTATCAGTCATCAGTTATGAAGGGACAATTTCCCCACAAGGGCCTGTTTAGAAAATGAACCCTTTCCTATTTAGAAGCTCTAGCTTAGACTACATTACCATCAAGGCCACTAATGATAAGATTTAATGGACACTTAAAAAAAATTTTGCTTAGATAAAAGCTCCTGTAATTGTTTTTAGACAATTCAAGTGGATTCAAGCCTGGCGGCATCCTTTTTTTTTTTTTTTTTTTCTTTTTTTTTTTAAAGTGAGAACCTCGGGTACAGAAAGTATTCTATGAAGATAACACTATGTCATATCTTATTTTGAACAGGATTGGGCATGTTGGAAAGGGCACAGCAAGCCAGACTGGTTAAAACTGAGAAAAAAAATGTTCTTATCTCTTCCAAATTGAACTTTCAGGTGTTGTGTTACCACCCACTCCCTCTACCTCAGCTCCAAGTTCTAGAAGATTAACCAAAGCTCAGGCAGGTAGCTATAACGTTGATGGAGTTTCCTAGGTTGCTGCTATTCCTAGGGTCCCCAAGGAAGCATCTAACTACAGCAACAACAAAAATGTTCCTAAGACACACTGGTGTTTGTTTGAGTCTCAGCAGGCGGAACAGTGGGGGCTACCGTAAGAAGAAGTTGAAAGAATATTCTTAGGCTTGATGAGTTTGAATAAACATTAGGCAATGTCTTGTACTTCAGAAACAAATACCAGACTGAAAACTAGTCTATACAAGCATCTGACCATTAAAGTGACCAACAGAATCCATTATGGCGGGGTGGCATTCACACAGCATACTTACTGTATATGTCCAGTTAAAGGCAATGCACATAAACACACACGCGTGCACGCGCGTGCGCCCACACACACACCAATTTCATAATTACCCATATTTACACCTGGCATTCTACTCATTGTAGGACTACCCCTATGGGCGTGTGTCTTGAGACCATAGTCCCCATAGCCGTCTTCTAATGCAAGCATCTCATGTTATGAGTGTGCTTCTTGTGATTGAAAAGCACATTCTTATTGAATAGGGCCCTGAAAAATGCATGCACGTTATTTCATCTGATGCCCAGATAAGGAAATATGGATATATTGTTTTAGTGAAAGAAAAATTGGTTGTGCTGGACTTACTGAGAGAGGGTATGACACTAGAACTTTGTAGGTGAGTAAAGAGATTCTCAAAGGTAAATAGCACTTTGGAACCCCAATTCCATCTCAGATATTACTCTACCCTGATGATCCATTCCACATACTTAACTATGATATTTAGGAATTGCTTATTAGAGCAAATATAAGAATGCCACTGAAAAATACTTAATCCATAGCTCATATTAGATATAGCCTCCTTTCTATTACATACTGCCAAGGCAAAATAGTTTAAAAAAAAAAATCCATATTGTGGATGCTATTTTCTTCAATTTCCCCTGGACTGATACCTACAGAGCTCATTTGCTCATTAATATCTCATTTGATAGTAATAGGGTGTTTCCTTCTCTTGAATCCATACAACTGAAACACATAAACATACACACCATACCTTAAATAGTTCCGTCTTAAATGAACTTAGAAAATGTTAGAAATAATTAAATAATTTGAAAGACAAGCACATATTCAAATTATTGCTGGAATTATTTCCTATGGAATTGTTCTATAGGGAGAGTTATGAGCCAAAGATCAATTTTGTGTGGCTCACAGGAGTCCCTCTGGCTGGTATCATAAGGTAAGTAGAAATAGCCTAAGTAGAAACATGTAGTACAAGACTCTCTGGAAGATGAGCTTTTCTTGTTTGCATAATTCTAGCACCAGAATCTTCACTGCAATCATCAGGGGGCCCTGCCAGTTCAGAGAGCTGTGGGATTTAATGGAAACAGTGAAATGATCCATTGGAATGGCTTAATCCATACTATAGAATGAGTATTATAATTGTTTCATTGTTAAGCATAGTCTTATGTAGCAGATTAGAAAACATATTTTTCTATCATTCTTCATTATGGAATTGGAGAAAACCATTAGGTAGTTCTGTTCAAGTGAATGAGCTCAGTGTGAGTTCAATCCAGTTGCCTCCTGTTTTTTTCTAATATCTGAATTCTGCTCATCTTCCTCTGTCCATCTCCATACTGGTTCTTGCATCAAACATGTCTGTGCTTGGGCATCACTTTTTGTCTATTAGGAACATTATCACTCTTTGCCTATTTTTAGTATCTATATGTAGTCACTGAAAGTTTATTTTATATATCAAGTATTTCTTGATTATTTTGCTAAAAGGAAGTTTTATTTCTTCTAAATAAATTCTAAAATCTAGTCAATCCCTACTAACCAGGAATGACAAGCTTGCTTTGTCCTGTGATTTTCTCTAACACAAGTTTTATGCTCTTGCATTTTCTAGCACTATGTTTTTGGCCCCACTGAAGCCAGAAAGCCATTATAAAGTTAAGAATGTTTATAAAGAGAAGTTGAATATATTCTTTGCCCACACCAAATTATCTTTGGCCTTTTTGCTTCTAATATTAACAAGGAGGCTGAAATTTTGACTCCAGAATCACTGTTATCGGTGGTAACGAAAATAACCATTAAGGAACTCAGAAAACAGAAAAGACTTTCCATTATCATCTGCTGCTACCAAGAAATCTTTGGCATTCTGGAACCTTTATTAAGAATCTTAAATCTCTAAGGAATAGGTTTGTAATGTTACAATTTTCTGTAGCATTTAAGTTTTAGAAATATTTCCCAGTTGGTTTGTTCTGCCTATCCATTTTTATCTTCTATTTCTAGGGGAAAGTGACATTAAAGATGTGAAAAAAGTTAGATTTCTTACTGGGCTTTCAGTTGCTCTTTGACATTGACTGTGCAGCAATGCTGTGAAAATGAAACTCCTCTCCTACATCTGAATGCCCACTAGGTCTGGTGGTAGGAGCTGAAGACAGAACCTTTTATAATAAAGGGAAGGGATGCTTGGACACAAGATGGGAGGGTATCTTGTCCAGAGATCGCATCTAGTCCAAAGTCATTCACACAATTCCTTGGGACAAAAAGGTAGAAGATCCAAACCTGATACAGAAGCAAGCTCTAATGATGCCATAAGGAATTTGCTTTGTGGTCTCTGAGAACCTTCTTCTTTACCTTCTGAGTGAGATGGATCAAAGTCAGTTTTCACTGCTTCAGATGTGGCATGATATCAGAGCTACCGTTTGTGAAATTGGACAATTTTGAGGATCATGCTGTTTGTATTTAACAGAGCGATCTTCTTCCAAGCTCTAGTCTTTGGGTCAGGTATTCTCTCTATGTCTTGGAGTACAAATTCCCAGGAAAAATCTGACACCTATAATAAAATGTGCATATTTACATTCCTCTAGTTCCTCTAACATCTCAATGAAGCAAGCATACTAAAGATGGTATGTGGTATAAATCATTAAGCAATGATTATTGAAGGTTTCAAAGACATGTGGTGCTAAACAAGAACTATTCACTTTCAAAGTCATGTGAGGAGCAAAATTGCTCCACGCATAAATTCTGAATATTTTTACCATATTGAGGACAACCTTCTCAGAATATCATTCACCCTGACTTCAGTATTAATTGTCTGCAATTCCCCTTGCTATTCTAAGAACTAAAATCAAACTTCATTTAAGAAACCAGAACCTGTGGAGATGAGCAGGTTAGGTGATAAATGTTTCTTCATTCCTAGCAACTATTGGATTTTCTCTTTCAGCTCAAAGAATGAGGAAGCAGGCAAATCTCCAAGGCTGAGCTTTTTGGGGTGAGATTTTTCTCACAACTCTATACCCAATTATCTGTGTGTACCATCCACAGAGATTCTGAAGGTACTGCTATTGAAACTGACCTGGTAGACATCGCAGGTCTTCAGGATGAATGAATAAATAACTTTGCTGAATGCTGCTGAATATGTGATAATGTAATTAGTATTCCTGCCAACGGAATTGAAAATGAGATGTTGCATCTCTAGGGACTTTTGTACTTCTCTGTAAATAGTTTCTCTTAAAATGCACAAGATACATATGAGCTAAGCAAAAAGGTTCACTCTAAATTAAAATGCTATTATGCTACAGATGATGTGGATGAAGGGCTTACTGAATTGTCACTCCTGGATTGACAGGGAAAAGCCATCATTTACATATTTTCTAAATGCTTTGAGCCCCAAAGGCATTTGGTTTCTTCAGATGACAAAAAAAGCCATTTGGGTTAGAAATAATCCACTAGAGGAACACAATGGTGACCCATTGCTAGAATCTCCATGACTATAAAAATAAGCCTAAAAATTTATTTGACACTAAGGAAAAGGAAAACAAACTGTTTGCAATTGGGTTCACTCTTCTAGATTTCAAAATGAGGACCTTAAAAATGTAATGTTTCAAAATCATCACAGATTGCTGCCTCGATTTGTTTAAAACATTAAGGCATTTACCATATTGGCACCAAATCAAGTTAATCTAATCAATTTCCCCTTGGATACTTCAGTAACTTAGCATTTAAATGTTAATCAGTTCCATTCGGATTATTTACATACAGGTGCATAGGAAATAATCCAATGGATTGTTGCCCAATATTTGCTAGCTAAAACTGCAAAGACAAGAATTATTTTTTCTTCCTTCCAGAGCATTTGCAAAGGATGAGTGAACTTCCTTCAGACTCAGCAGGACTTCCTCAGTCTGGCTGTGTTTCAACTCAAAATGATTTCCTCCTCAGAAACAAGCACAGGGATGCCAGTTCACTCTCACTAGAAATGAGAATAGAGATGTATGTCTCATGGCTAAAGACTCGAATCAGAAAATATCTCAAGAGCAGCTGTTAGTGGGTCCAGTCCCTTTAATGGAATCACCATCAGCTTAAATAAACAGGAAAACAGATCAAATAGGGGGCCAAAAATCAGAAGAGTTGGCCTAACATTGCCACAAATAAGCTCTGTGACTGTGAGCAAGTCACATAAGTTCTCTGGGCTTCCATTTCTGTCTGTGTAAAGGAAAACAACTTGAACCGGTTTTTCCTTCATTCATTCAAATATATTGAGCTCTTAAATTTCCCAGTTACTGTGGTAACTAGAAGGTTCCCACGGGTGAGCTCCTCATGGAATCTCCATCCGTTAACACATCTGGGTCTCTTTTGTTTTAACTGACACCATCTTGGTTTATTACTTTCAAAGCCAACAGTGAAGAAATGATTACAAGTCGGCAAGAACTACCCCTTCTAATCTTACAAAGTTGGGGTCATCCTTGCTTAGGATCCAAAGGCACATGTGAATAATTAATGAGTTTATAAGGATTGGCCTATTTTCAGTATCTGTGGCTTTTATTAGCTAAAGATTCTCTATCACCTTAAAAATAACATTTAATAAAGGATTCCAATATTGAAGATAGGCTGATCAGTCATTTTATACATACTAACAAAACTTACCTACATAGCGTATTATACATTTTTAACCTCTTGGTTCCCCAGATAATATGATTTTTCTCTAGTTGGATTGCTTTCACTTGCAAATCTTTATATATCCTAAACCAACCTTCTTTTGATAAACCAGAAAGTTTGCTACTTCCTATATACGTATTTGTCCAGTAACATTAACTTCCATTTGAAAAAGTGACTTATGTGACACTTAACTGGACTCTTTAGGTTTCTATAGCCCTAATGTCATTTCTCATCTGTACTTCATTCACCCATTAATTCAGTGTGTATATTGTGACCATTTACCATGTGTCTGGCATTTTCCTAAGTGCTGGAGGTATAGTAGTGAGAAAATAGTTTCTGCCTTCATGGAGTTTAGCTTCTAAATAGATGACAAGTTCCTAGAAAACAGGGCTCATTTTAATTTTTTCATTTGTTTTTGTTTTGTTTTGTATGTAATAGAAAATAAATATTTGTTTAAAAACTAGATTCTTGTATTGAAGATGCAAAAATATAGAAACCTGGAAGCAATAAGACTCACTTCAGGTATAGGTTATGATAAAGAATTGTCATGCCACAACCCTAGATAATTCAATTAAAATTAAGTGCTTTTTGTATCACTGCCATTATATCCACATTGTGAGGGCTATGGTTAAACTCATCTTAGGGATAATACAGAAGTATAACATGTGCTTTTTAGAATCCAGCTCACCTACCAAACTACCTTCCTTCTTTCCTATGTCCTTCTTCCTCTTTTACTTCCTTCCTCCCCCTTCTTCTCTTCGCCCCTTTGCCTTTCCCTTTCTTTTCTCCTTTTCTTCCAGAGCCACCTAAATACTTATTGTAGTAAGACCTGTTGTGACCTTTGCATCAGTCATCTTAAAATTATTATCACTAAAGAGATGAGTGGTAGAGGGAGGCAGTGTTAAATAGAAAATAACAGAATTTCAAAAACTGTGATTCAGGAGTATGGAGGCTTTACTGAGGCAAACGGGTTCAATAAAACTTAAAATTATACTACCTACAAGTGATCAGTTGCTTGTAAAGACAAGACTCCCCTGCTAACAGCATACAGGTACAGAGGTGGTATAATAGTGATAATGTGGTCAAAATTTTACTTTTTAGCATGAGAATTTCTAAGCAAGCATTTTCTTTTCTCTTTATTTTTAGAGAAGAGGGAGGGGCAGAGGAAGAGGGAGAGAGAAAGAAACCTAAGTGGGCTCTATGCTGGGCATGGCGGCTCGGTCTCATGATCCTGAGATCATGACCTGAGCTGAAATCAGGAGTCAGATGCTTAACAGGCTGAGGCACCCAGGCACACCCTTAGCAAGCATTTTCTAAACTCCTCATACATTAAACTTTTTGGAAGGTTAATCCCAGAGCCTAATAACCAAGATCTCTAAAAGCTTATTGGTTCAAACATTTGTTAAGGACAACCAAAAGAAGGTGAAACAAGTATGTTTTTCTAGGGATATATCCAACTGATCAAGCTTTCACTCCCAACTGCACACAGATTTCCTGACTTTCAATCTGACACCCATAAATATTCCAGCTCAGTGGGTCTTTGGGTTCCCCTGTCTCTATAAATATACCGTAGCTTTTGATTGTTTTATGATGGAAGTTTATTTTATTTTATTTTTGCCTGCACAGTTGGTTTTGTTTTTTTCTATGCTTTATAGACCCTTGTCTTTTTATTAGTTCAGTGTTCCCTGTTGATTTTGTGTTTTATATTCCTGCTGTCACCACCAGAACCTCACTGTAAACAAGAATGTTGTATCTCAGTGGGTTATTTTCTGTTAATGACCTGTGATACAGTATATAAATAAACCAGAGAGTCATCCACAGGTGCAGTTTATTAGAGTTATTGCACTGTGGCTTGGGTAATGTTCCTCGGTTCTTTAAAACTTTGCTGCTTTGAGAAGCAAAGGGGCCAGCTAGCTGGCAGTTTTGAAGAGAGAAAAATGAGCCCGTCACTTTGCAATGGATGGGAACCCAGCCTAATAATCATCATTTTAATTTCTCAGTGTCAACCTCTAGGTTGTGGTATGACTTAAAAAAACTCCGCTAAGCCAAATTACTCAGATAAAGCAGCCTGGTCCTAATAGCTGTCTTGAGCAGGAGTGGCGAGAACACACAATGGTCCCTCCCCACACATAAAAAATAAAACCACAGGAAAAAACACACACTATACTGCTCAATTAGAACAAGAGGGATTGTTTTTGGGTTATACACAGGTGCATAATGAAGACCGATAATGATAGTTTATTAATGAATTCTCATAACCCTCGGTGAGGTAGATATTATTAAGATTCAGGTTCACGTGGGGGCAATGGAGGCTAAGTAACTCACCCAGGGCCACACTGTGAATCAGTCCCTACGTGGGAAACAGAGACACCAAACGAGCTCCTGCCACACCTCGGGCTCTAACCACTAGATCTTGGTCTGTCTTTGCCTTGGGATGAAATTAGCAGAAGCAAATTGGAGCTAAAGAGTCCAGAGAAAGAAGGACCATTTGGTGATGGTTTCCGAAGGGAGCGGAGAGATAGTAAGAGGTTCTAAGGACATTGTAACGTGCTTCAATGAACATATAGATGCTTCTGGCTCTGAAATACATTAGGTACAGATTCTGCCACACATCAGAGGCATTCAGGATGTGGAGGAGACAAGAGAAGGAGCAGAGGTAAAGTGGCAAGTACAGAAGAGGAGGCTAATATTCTGGACAGTCTATATTATTATGCAGTGTGCTTACAACAGAATGTTCTGGACAATCTATACTATTACACGGTGTACTTATAACTGAGTTCTAGAAACTTATCTTGTTGGTCACGCTGTATAGAGAAGTCACAGGCTTCTACCTTACTAATTGTGAGCAGAGTATTAGTAGACATTCCTTCTTTTTCACTTTATTATTCATAATAATACAAATAATGTTCTCTTATAAATATTTATAGTTATTGCTCATATTGGGGGAAAAAAAGGCCTAAATTTTTGCCACAGGTATCCTGGATGACTCTGCTCTGGACTAACAAAAGCAGCCCATGCATAACAAATCCCCAGTAATTTCAGATGGTTAATTAGCGCCTGCACAGCCATACCTGTCGCCAATATGAGTTTCACTTTGATGCATCTCATTCTTCGAGTTTGTTACAGGTCCTTTATCAGACAGACTTATTTCTCTGTGCCGTGTTTGTTCTGGAAATATTTCTGCTTAGTGGAACCCCATGATCAGTTAGCTCCACTGTTTTATCAAATACATCAAATGCATGAAATCCTATGCCGTTGCACAAAATTAGTTTGGTGAGTTGGCATTTCAGTAGAATTCATTCAATTTTACTAAATTCAGCTGAGAGTGAACTATTGATGCACAGTCTTAGAAGAAAAATACTGGTGCATAGATTGCTCAATAGCCAAGTCATAGCTTTCCCCAGTTTACAGGTCTTACTGTCTTATTTGCCATCCCATGATATAGCCGTTGTTTAAGTCTAGGAGCATAATTATTATTCATCTAGAGAGAATGCCTATTACTTGAGATGCTTGTTGCTTCTCCTTTGTTGATAGTTTAAATAAGGGAAGCAAAGCCTTCAGTGCGAAAATCATACTTGAGTTCTCTACTTCCCTTACACATACTATCACCCTAGTATTTCTCATTATACATACTTTCAGGAGCTTGTTGATCAAGACACCAGGCATGCACCCATAAACACTTCTTTCTATAGGAGTTGTTTATGGGGTTGATATCTTTATGGTCTCCTTAGTAATTACATACCAAGGCATGGTTAAGATGGTTAGAGAAAAGACATTTATAATAATGACTTCAGACTTTCTCACTTTGTGGAAACTCTTAAATCATTAGCTGATGTTAAATCAAATAACCATTTGGTATTATAGTTTTGGGGGGGATTTTTTTTTCTAGTAAGAAGAAGGAAATACCTATCATACTTGTTTGCCACCAGGCAAACCGTAATTGAGGAAAAAAAAAAGTACAGGTACATCAAGTACCAGCTGTGATACTTCTTTAACAAGTAATATTTAAAAATTATTATAAATCACAGTCTCTATCAGGTACATGTTTGTGTCTCTGAACTGGCCAAGCCAAGTTGTTATCTGTTTGAATTTTATATTTTTATTATTTCATCTCTTTCATTTTTATTAATTTCTAATTTACTAAATAGGAACAGAGAAATGAAAAATCTTATCTTTTGTCTGCCTTGCAAAATGACTTCAGAGTGACATCTGAAACAAATGTTTGCATATGCTTGATTAAATGCATATATGGATGTATGTTAACATACATAATTTTTCTTAGTGATTTGTATGACATATACCATTTCATTGAAAAATTAAAACAATATAAAAAAAATTATCAGAGGAGCCTCCAGAGGTTAAAATGGTAAGGTAAGTCATTGAGAGAACTAAATGACACCTCCTTATTGCTTTAGTTGGAGCTTCTGGGAGCATCCAACACCAGGGGCTCGAGGGCAGAGTGACTAGAAGTCTCAGGAGAGCTAGGTAGGAAATGACCTGCCAGAGGGAAGCAACCATGTAGACCAGGGGAGAGGAAGCAGCCAGGTGGACTACAGACAAGGCCAGGACACCTTGTTCTGGGATTTACAGGATCTGTTGCATAGTGCATACATAACTTCCTTTTTCTCCCTCTATGTTACCCGATTTCCTCTTGAACTGGTGGGGAATGTTGGTCCTAGTAGTCCTAGTAGCTTAGGTTTGAAGGATAATGAGAAATTTACTTAACCTGGCATCTAATACCTGAATCCTTAACACAATGTTCTTGCTAAATAGAAACCTACCTCTGCTGGAAGTATTGTAATGATGGCAAATTTACCACATCTCAAAGTAGCTGTTTCAATTTCTGCCTCTCTTTGACTCATTTGTCTAATGCTGCCTTATGCAATGACCACAGCAAAGGACTCTCTTTCAGGTGTCATGCGTCAGAGTTTTGAGGGAACCATTCCTGATGATTTCTTCCTTTTCTGACCTGAGATGCCATGTTATGTCACCAGTTCTTTAGGTCACATGGTCCCAAGACCACCCTTATCTTCCTGGCTACTGTTTTCTGAATGCACACTAGTTCATCAAAATAACAACAGATATTTTCTAAGAATGGAAATAATATTACAGATATGGTATAACTCATGTAGTATGTAAGAGGGATATTGACTTCTAAGTTCTAGATATCACACCTCTACCAATGCCATTTAAATTTGCTTAAATGCTGATCTGTCATATTATAGAATTGGCTCAAAGAAAATGCATGGGAGGAAGAATAATGTTTTTTTTACCTTTCTTCGTTCTTGGCTGAGACCCTTCCTACATCCCATAATGGAAGGTTAACAGGAGAAAAACAGACATGTTTAGTGACATGTATATCTCCTATATACACAGGAGAAACCCAGGGAAATTGAGTAACTCCCTGAAATGGCCCAAGTTTATAATGTAATAAGCTCATGAAGGGGAACAAAATATACCACCCCAAAATATGTCTCTTTGGCCTACATTTTATCTTGGGATGATTATTTTTAAGTAACAGCAGATATAAGAAAAGCCCTGGAAATGGAGTAAGTTGCCCTTTTGTGTGACACTTTTACATTGCAAGGGAAGTAAGATCTCACCAGATTATGTGCCAGTTTCTGCATCCTACACTTTGAGACATATTGATACACTATAGTATTTCTGGGGTGGAGGACATGAATAGTTAAGGGATTTAAGGAAATGTCCTGTGAAGAACTGTCGAAGGAATTGGGGAGGCAACATAAGAAGAAATAAGAAGAAATGATGTCTTAGCGATTTCTTTGAGAGCTCTCTTCAAATGTCTGAACAGCTGCCATCCAAAGGTAAAAGTTAGACTAATTGATATATGTTAAAACAGGGCAAAACTGACCCAATATATTTTTTTTCAAAAGTGGTATAGGCTATTTGGAGCATTAGTGAGCTACCTGTCCCAGATAATTTAAAAAGTGGAAAATAACTGACTGAAGATACTGTTATAGCATTAGCTTGTCTGATATGGTCCTGGGCTAAATTAGTTTTTCATATTAATGAGTTTATAAACATTTTTTGGAACCAAATAACATTAACATTTATCCTTATTAAATGTTATTTTAATACTTTGGCCCAATCATTATTTTGTCATATCTTATAATTTGGTGTCATTAACATTTACTTTGTTGATGTTGTTTTTATCTTTTTATTTAAGTTACTGATTTACAAATGGTAGCAATATATTTAGAGATTCAGCAATTAATTATTCAACACTTCATAGATTGTGAATGCCCTTAAAGGAAACAATTGTTAAGTAAACATTTTACTATTTTTATTCTCCAAGATATGGAAGATTTTACTCATTGCTCTGCAATCACATTTCTTTGATCTACCATCCTATAAGGTTATAGAAATCCAAAAGAAAGAAGCAGAAAGGATAGGAATGCCTGGGTGGCTCAGTAGGAGGATAGAAGAAGGTAGCTTGGTATGACCCTATGAGTGTACTTTGTGCTGACTTTAAGTGTTACCAGACAAGGGACTGTTGCTTGATGTGCAGTAAGCTAAAACCTGACACTGGTTTTGCTTCAGAAAAAAAGGGTTTTATTGCAGGGTGTCAAGCAAGGGATATCGGACGAAGTTTCTCAAATCCACTTCTTCTAAGATTTGGGATTGGGTGTAGTTTAAGGATAAAGTTGTCAGAATGTCCTGGGCATGTAGGTTGAATGGAATATGCTGATGGGATATAGGGACAAAGGGTCTCCTTTGTGGACATGTGCAATCAGAAATTGGATCCTCATGGGACACATGTTCAAAAAATTCAAAAAATGTCAGCATAAGCCTGACTAATAGGGAGCTCTTGGGTGTGTCATCAAAGAGCTTACTTTTGTTCACTCTTGGTCCTTTTTCATTTGTAAGAAAACTTGCCAGTTGGCTCTAGTCTTAGCTAGCCTTATGGTGGTTGGTCTATTTCTGCAAAATAGGCTTGTAAATCAGTCAGATTATCCATAGTTCTCTTAGGGTAGGATGGTCAAGCATTTGTTAACTTAACATGTCATTTTCATATGTGTATTCATCTCTGACATAGGACCCATGGGAAGCTGTGGCCCAGGTTGAGGGTTGGGTCAGGGCACAGTAAACTTCAGGTCTTGGGTCAGCTGATGGAGGACAAATCTTTAAGAAGAGTCCTGGGGTTAAGTAGCGACCCTTCAATATGAAATGTGCAAATAATGAAGGAAGGGATAGCCAGGAGTGCAAAATGAAGCAGTGGTTTGGAAGAGGTTGGAGATAGAGGGGAATAGAGCTTCCATACCCAGAAAATGACGAAAGCAAGAGTAGGCATAGGGTGGGGGGAAGTGCTTGGTCAGCTGCAGAATGGGCATTGCAAATGGAGGGTTCAGTTTAGAAGTGAGCCCAAAACAACATTCATGATCACATTAGCTTCTGCTCCCTCATTCACTTAGATACAGACTTAGCGATCCTCAGAAGACCGAGAGTGTGGCCAATGACAGACACTCATAATTCATTTGTTCTATAATGTTTTGTCTGCAGTAAACTTTTATTCCTTTTGAAGGTTAGGATTTTTGTGCATTTCTGATCTTAGTTATCATCTTTAAATATCTATAATTTTTCAACTTTTCTAAGCAGTGACATAGATTGCATTTGCAAATTCAGCCCATGAAGTATAACTCATTTTGGACCTAGACATTTAAATAATTTGGTTAAAAGATCCCATTGCATCCTAGAATCCCCCAAGCCTAAAAGGTTCTGAACCTTGTGTAGCATCTTAATAAAAGAACAATAAATTTTTAGAGAGGTGATAAGACAAAGGAAAGGGACTTTGAGTTTCTAAAGTGGCAGATTGTGAGAAGGTAGCTAGGTAAGGGACCAAATTGAAGATACGGGCTGGTTTGTAAAGTTTGTTACCTAGATTCCTTTGATATCCTCTCTCCGCTGATAAAAGTAGCTTTTGTCCTTCCTGTTAGAGAGAGAAGAGGGCAAGGCTGTTAAAATTCATGTTCTTTTAGACAAATAGAAGGCAGAGAGATTTTTTTGTAGCTGCTTCTTCTCAGTTGCCTTTAGGTCAAAATAGTCCTATGGGAAGGTGATATGTTTTGGAGTGGCATGTTCTACTACCCTTCACACTGAGGTAGTCTTTAAGACCCTCATGTAAACAGATGTTTTAAACATTTATGGAATGTGTAGCATAAGCCAAATTAGTTTAAACTCATGTATGTTTAAAACATTAAAAAATTAGAAATAAAAAACAATAAAATGCTTAACATCTCTATCATTTTATTTTTATATACACAGATGTAATAATATTTATAGTTTTTATTTGGCTTTGGGTGATTATTCCTACATTTTATGGGAGGAATTTTAATGTGGTTGATTATGGGTTATTGCTGTAGGCCTATTGTTGTTTTATAAAGGCAATACATATATTTTTTTTCTTTGAATATGAATTTTCATTGGATGAAATTCAATGAATTCATTGACTATGTTTCAATGAATATATATATGTATACACACACACACACACATATATGCTGTCTTCATAAAAATCTTTTAAAAAAAGGAGATTTGAAGTACTTCTGCCATGGCAGTTTTCTTTTCTTTTCTTTTCTTTTTTTTTTGCCATGGTAGTTTTCAGATGCAGTTATATTTATTTATTATCTATGTGATTATTTATTATGTCACTACTAGATTATAAACTCCAGGAAAACAGCAACTCTACCTGCTTTCTTTATATTTTATTAGGAACACATTTCTACGTGCCCGGTAGGGAATACATATCTAAGAATGAGTAAATGAGATGTTACTCAAATTTTCTCTTCTCCTATCCTAAGGCATAATTCCTCTTCATCCTATTTTTCCATACCAGTTTGAAGGCCACTCATGTTCCTGTAGGTGATTATTGGTTTGTATACCCTCAGACACTGATATCCTGATGTCCTTTTCCCCGAGCATCAGACCCATCCCTCTTCTCTTCATCAGTTATACTGTTGAGAATGTAGATTTTGAAATCTTGTTTTCTTTTCTTTTTGAAAGTTTCCCCCACCGAATTTTAGATCATGTTAAGTGTTCATTTAAAAATATAATTCATAGCTTAATGCCAACCTTTTGTGTGTCTTCTTGGTTTTGTGTCCCTCTTTCAAATTATGTACATGTCAGTTTAAAATTTAAATTAATCAGGGGCGCCTGGGTGGCTCAGTGGGTTAATGCCTCTGCCTTCGGCTCAGGTCATGATACCAGGGTCCTGGGCTCGAGCCCCGCATTGGGTTCTCTGCTCAGCAGGGAGCCTGCTTCCTCCTCTCTCTCTGCCTCTCTGCCTACTTGTGATCTCTGTCTGTCAAATAAATAAATGAAATCTTAAAAAAAAATTTTAATTAATCAGATAGCCCTCTGAGTAACTGTAGGATTTCTTTGAATACTTTTTTTCTCACCCATCATTTTCAATTGTATAATTTCAATGCCATTTTCTCAAATCTCTTGTATAGGCCACATTCTTTCCCAAAGAAGAGGTGATATATTTTCCAATGGCTCATTATAAACATAAATTTCATGTCACCCAAGTTTCAGAAGTTTTGAAATCAAATACATTTCCTTGTTCAAAATTTCAAGTTAACTTTGCTACCTGGTCTATAGATTGGCATATATTCAAAAATAATCAAATTTATTTTTTTAATTATATTCCCTGATATTGTTACCTAAGAATACATGGGAAAAATCTCTACTAAGCTAGTATAGTCTGTCATGTGTTGTCCATTATAGCTAATGTTTCAGATTTATTTACGAATGTAATGCATTTTCTGTATACCAATCAACTCCCTTTAGGTCTTTGATCAATTAGGCAACTTAACTTGCCAACCACATATTCCCTAGTGCTCTTTCTGTGCCTTCTTTTATATCTGGGAAATGATTTTACTTTCAGGAAGATAAAGCTCTAATGAGCCCTTAGGAATCTTTGTTCAAAGATGTCCAGTCCACCAGGGATCAGTTAAGAAGGTGTCCGAAGCGTGAATTACTTGCTGATTAGAAGCCAACACTAGATTTTTTTTCTCTATTTTTTGGGGTCACAAATCAAATTCAATCCCAACACCGTGTCTTAAATCCTACCTAACACCAAAGCCCCTTTTTTAAACAAAGCCATTTGTTTTTTTTTATTCTTTCTTGCTGAGAAGAATATTTCAAATTCACAGCTTTCAAACTTTGTGGTAAATGAAAAATAATGCTTTAATAAATCTTGACCCTTTTGCAAATAGTATACCATTAGAGGGTTTAAATATTGCACTTGCTGACTCCTCAGATCTAAAATGCATTTTATAGACAATGTGATTATTACTAAATGGTAGTTGAATTATTAGAAATTAGAAGGTTTTTAAGCATTTTATAAATACAAAGTTTTAAAGCATTTTAAGCAGTTTTAAGAAATTTAAATACAAAGAATACCGAAGAGTGGTGAGTTAACCTCTTTAGTTCTTTCTTTCATTGAATTGAAGAAAAATTTAACTAGCTGGCAAAAATATGGGAAAATCCATAACCATATATACCTTGAGGTTCTTTCTCGTTAGACAAAAAGCAACACCAGCTGAGATGCTGTTTAAACCAGATGGAGCTTAGTCTGAATGAGGAGTCAATTTTGTTACATGGCATGATGAACAGAGCCATTATTTTGTGTGTGTGTGTGTGGATCCATTTCTGAATCTGTGTCAAGACTTGTTTCTCCACTCCTTAGATGAGAGTCCTTCTTAGGAAATCTTAAATGCTTAATGTTAAGAAAGAAATTCTTTATGGGGGGTGCTGGGGGGGAGCAGGTGGGAGGGGGAGACTGAGAGGGAGGAGGGAGGAGGGTAGGGAGAAAGGGGGAGTGGAAGCCTGTGAATGTCTCAGGGCTATAGAATCAAAACAATATGGACATCCAATCACAACAGCCAATTAGGCTTTAAGCTATAGCCAGTCAATAATGTCCTTACTTTGCTTCTGCCTTTTTAATGTAAAAGTTCCTTTCTGAGCTCCTGTAGATGGAGAACTCCTAACCACTTCTCGTTTGGTGCTGCCCAATTCAGATTGACTTGTGCTGAAAACTTAAAATTTTTAACATATTTGTTTATTTTAACAGAAAGAAGGTAGGAAGAAGAGTAGCTAGAAAGGGAGGAAATCATTAAAAGGTAACAAAAACACTGATACTAGTTTGCTTCTCTCCCTCCCCTAGGTAGAAAGAAAATTCTTATCTTGTGTCATTAACAGTGGAGGGCTCCATTATTTAGTCAGTTTCATTTTCATGTTAATGGCTGTTATTTAAAAGTTTCAGGGAATTCAGAGAGTTTGGTGTCATCTGAGGTTAGGTTGAAATGTCTTAAATCCACTAGTATGTAGAGCTGCTACAATTTAAACTAATACCACTGGTTGGTTCATCTTATGCAAAAGAGATACAGATCTCCCTGAAAGCTTCTATTTTTCTTTCCTGCCTACCTTCTGCTTAGGGAACTGAATAGAAACTTTAAAGCTTAAATTAAAAGAATCTTCTCTCATTCAATTTGGAGGTGGGAAATTGGAGATTGCCTCGACTGGAGAATTTTCAAAGGCTTGATACCTAAATGTATTCTTCGGGTGGATTTTTCCCGATGATGCGACATCATTTGAATACACTGAAGTCTCATCATTTACCAGGTTGGTAATAATTTTGATACAAAAATAGGTCTCCATAGGAATGCGGCTTGAACCAATAACAAGCAACAGTGCTTTCTTTGTGATAAATTGACACTAAAGCCCAATCCTGGAAATCTCTTATATTATTTAGAGGAGCAGTGATCAAAGACAGAAGAGAAGAAAGAGCTGGCAGCCTCGTATATTCTCCACTGATGCTGAGATAGTGTCAGTAATAGGTAATGCAGTTACTACTGGGGAGAGCTGGAGAGCAGCTTTAAACTTCACATTCATATATCTTGTGGAAAAGTCAGGGCAGGAGTGGAAAAAAAAAAAAAAAGCACAGTATCTTCCTGAAGTTCTTTAAAACTAGCCATACAAATTGCTGCTCCCCAGTTGCACGAGGGCAAATATAAATTTAAGTAAAACAAAACAAAATAATTGGAATGTCACTGGTATGCTGATGGAATGATAAGAAAAGTCTAAGGGTTGGCTAATGAGGATTGTTTCAATACAGAGACTCTAGTCACTCCTTTTCCCAATTTGTATAACAGTCTGTTGTCAGGCTATCCTTCCTAAGGTCCGATTTTTTTCATATCGCTTTTTGCTTAAAATTCCCTGGGTTTCCCATGGCTTTATAGACTCTAGTGTTGCAAGATAGCTCCACCAAATTATTGGACACATTAAAAAATTCATGACGAAATTTAAGTCTCATGATAAAAAACCTTAATTGATGACGATCTATGCTATAGGTTCCTAAAAATTTATAACATTATAGCTAGTGTAACATATACTATTTAGTAAATCCTAATCATTATCAATAAAATATTAATTCACTTATATATTTGCATTTTCATTATGAAAACAAACATTTCTTTTCACAGAGGACAAATAATTCAATAATCCAACGCTTCATAGTGTGTATATGGCAGTGCCTGTAGGTAAAACATATTTCTAGTTTATTCCCCTCTATATATTGCAGCTTAGTGATCATTTGCAGTGACTCATCCCATTCAATTGCTTTTACAGTGTTGTTTCACTCCTGCTCTTATTTTTTAGTTTTTTCTTTTTTCAGTATTCTCAATTGATTTTACAAGTTTCCATTCAGTTTTATAATCTATATGATCATATTCCAATATTTTGCTCCATGTTTTCTCAGTAGTCTTACAAATGTTCCATCCATGTTTATGCTTCTTAGACTTCCAAAGAATTTAAGTAAATAAAAGTCCAGAAATGTATGCAACTTTATAAGTCATATTGGGCTAAATTTAAATAAACTTTTATAACAGATGGAAGGTCAGAGGACTTACATTACGAATTGGAGGATAGACTCTATTTTACCACTTTTATGTTTATAACATGTAATAATTAATCTTTCCATAAAATGAAGGGCAGAGGCACATACGTATATAAGTTTATGTGTATATATCTGTATATATCCATTGACATCAATAGATATGTATTTTTTTTTTCTTTTCCTCCTTCCTTCTTTACCTTTTTTTCTTCTTGTCAATTGTACTGGAAGTGGAAATTTTGGATGACTCATGACATTTGTGCCCCTAAGTCATCTAGTCCAAATACATTTTTCCAGCTTAATGCTAGTTACTTTTCCATATAAAACTTCTACTTTAACTTGAGTGCACCATCTAATCATAAGATAGTCTTCCTATTTCTCGATCTTGCCTATATCATTTCTCCCATTTCAGTACCTAACCTTCTGTTTGCTCCTTCCAGAACTACCAACTCTACCTTGGTCATATCTGTCACACCCCAATCTCATAGATACCTTCTTTGATCTCCTGAAAACCATGTCATCCATTCCATTTTACACTTATACAGAGTCATGTGCATATGTTTTTCTGGTGACTTACTTTGTCATGCTACTATCCATGTCTTTTTTCCTGCCTCCTCCACTATATTCTGAATCCTAAGAGGACAAAAATGTGGACGTTCCACTTTCATAGCACCTAGTAATAATGGGTGACTCCTGGGGAGTATCTGTTGCAGTAGTAACTGCATAGAATAGAAATAAATTTTCCAGGTTGTCTGTGGGGTTACCAAGCTTTTAAGATTTGCTTTTGATACTGTAGCTCTTTTCTTAAATGGAACAAATAAAAAGGAAGAAAAAGCAGAGGACTCTTACCTCTGACATCATGAGAATGTTCTAGGCCTTTTTTGAAGATATTTTCCAGCCTTGAATCTTAAATCCTTGTCACCATGGCTGTCTTAATCATACAACAGTTCTGGACTTTGTTTTCTTATACTGAAAGCTGAATGAGAACATAGCCCTCCCAGAACAGTAGCAGGATAGCCCAGGTAAAGAGTATAACTTTTCTTTTCTTTTTTTTTTTCTTCCATCTTTGAAAAATGTTTTCCTTTGTAACAGGAGATTTACAAAAAGACTGAAAAGATAGTAGAGGGAGTTCCTATATACTACACACCCAGGTTTTGCTTCTTATTAACATCTTATATTAGTATGGTACATTTGTAACAACTAATGAACAAATACTGATACATTTTTATTAACTAATGGCTATTTTTTCTGTTCCATTATATCATATTATCTTTGGTAGTCATGCTTCCTTAGGCCATTATTGGCTGGGATTGTTTCAAAAACTTTCCTTATTTTTGATTCTAGACAATTTTAAGGAACTGGTCACATATTTTGTAGACTATCCCTCAACAGGGATTTGTCTGTTATTCTTCTTGTGATTAGACTGTTATGTGTTTTGGGAGGAAAACCACAGAGATTAAGTGAAATTTTTTAATCATATCATATATCAAGGGTACATGCTGTTAACATAACTTACCATTGTTGATGATAACCTTGATCACCTGACTGAAGTAGTACTTGTCAGGTTTCTCCCCTGTAAAGTTAGAGCATAACTTTTCAGAGAAGAAGGAGAATTAAGGGATGGAAAAGGCCAAAAAGGTTAACTTGACAATTTATTTGGGGTTCTTTGGTTAAAGCATAATCCACTTTCCTACCTCAATTTGAGAATGTACAAATGATTTCCTACTTCCCTAATTTGATGTTCATTTTCAATTTGAGCTCCCTTATTGTGCTTGAACACCTCCCATTACCTGCTATGAATATAGAATTGCCTTCTCAGCAATAAGCAGGCCCTCCAGGATTATGGTCCTGAGAATATAAGAGAGATTGCAACACCCTTGGGAAGCAGGAAGAGAACCTTCTGAAGTTACCACTCTCCTGGGAGAGCAATTTAGAAAATGGGGGGGGGGGGGAGGCCAACATTCAAAATGGGCTTTTCCTTTGGTCAAGATGGTGCTAATAGCAGGAAGGTCCTTGTCGCTTTGTTTTGTTTTTGCTAAGTATTTTGGAAACCACAGAGAGTGGAAAAGTGGTTGAGAGAGCTCTGTCACATAGCTGGGTCAGCTGAAGGCAGCAGCAGGAACCACAACTCTTTGTTGACAGTTTCTATATCCTGCAGGCTCCCCTGGTGTCATTTTTTGTTGGCTTTGAATGAAACAGAACATTGTTTTCCAAAAATACTCCCACTTTCATTATGAGCATCATTGCCATTATCATCATTATTGCTATTCTCTGAATCACCCATCAGAGCAAACTTTCACATATTGACAGAGCCTGAATATAAGCACTTTACTTACTTTTCAAAACAAGTGTCTGCAGGGTCACCCAGTCTTTATAGTTTCATAGGCAGGGACCCTCCAATTATAGACAAATGTTCTGAAATTACCTTTGTGTTCCATTCACAAACCACACAGATGCATTTTTCTCATTAAATGTGATTCCATGATGAGAGCAAGGCAAAGTGGAACATATATATTATCCCATAGAAGGTAAAGGCATAGTCAGAATGTCCTAATTCACTAGTTGAGAAATAGGACGGGTGTCAAAAGTTAGGGTATTCTGGGAGCAGACATGTTCCACGGAAGGCCAAGGTGTTTCTGTACACCCAAAAGTTTCAAATCAGGTGTTTATTGCCTAAAACATGTCTGAGAAAATTAATGAGGTAAGTTATTACCTACCCTGTCTGCAGTTTTTCCATTACCAGCTATAAAAGCAGGTAGCAATCTCACTCTTCCTTGAAGGCATCATTCATTATAAATTACTTGCTTTCAATCATGAGAGGAATACAATGAAAAGGAAAGTACCAAAGAAGGTCTTCACCGTGCTTTGTTAGGAGACAAAATAGGAGCATGGAACATTCATATTATTGTCAAACTTCCCCAAATGAGATATTTTGAATTCAGATGATTAGCTGGTAACTGGATCCTTGGTATTAAATGAAACCAGGCTGGTTTCTTTCTTTTCTTATATTTTTAAAAACTCATGAGAGCCAGAGGCATGCTCTCCTATCGAAAGCAGTAACTCATGTTACTACATGACTGGAGAAGTATTTTCATTTGTATTTTGGCTCAGTCCTACTTTTGTTCCAACCAAGCATTATTGAAGATGAAAGGTATGAGTAGGGAAAAAGTGTTCCTTGTGGTTAATTCTGTTCCTAACTTGTCAGAGAGAGCCAAAAGACAGGTTTATGTTCCTTAGCACCATGCTTGTTTAGAGTTCCAGATCGCTCCTAAAGGTGGGTAAAAATCATTCTCATTCATGGCTGTCTGTGATCATGAAGGAGTCTTCAAGATGGCCAATCTATAACCTTGATTGCTGTGCCCAATCATGTAGACACCCCAACTTAGATCCAAATGTATTTGTACGTACAGATGAACTTTGTTACATGATTGTGACATTGCTTCCTTATTTTGTGCTATTTACATCTAGACTTAAACTGCTGCACTGTGTTTTGGAATATATAATGGCTTCACACAGAACTCTTAGGTGAAATAGGATTTTGAGACCAATATTCAGTCCTATGAAGACAATGAGGTTGCAAAGATCATGGAGCACAGAAGTTCCTCGGGATATTGCTTGTGATGAATTGTGAAATACTAATAATTTAACATTTAAATTGGGGAGAAGAAATAAATATACTCAAAGAGCTTCTCAAAATTAAGTGCAGGACTAATTAAGGCCAGCTTGGCTGCTATTATTTCCTCTTACACTGAATATAACCTCCCACAGGCAGTAGGGGTGCCTGATGGATGTTCTCCTTAGGAAATGTGTGGTCATGTCTGATAAGCATAGGCAGTGCAACATCATTTATTTTTATCGAAACTCCCCAGGCAGGAGAAATTGATAGAGATTACCATTTAATCTGTAGGAACTGGGATCTTTATTCAGCAGTACTTATAATTTATGTACTTGAATATTTTGCTACACTTAAAACCTTGAAATCTCCAAGTATAAAAATTGCTGTTAGTTTTCTTAGAGTACCAATGGTAGTAACCACTTACTCTTAAATAGATCTCCACTTTGGAACTGAATTCTTTATCTTAGTGACTAGAATACATTACATCTCTGTACCCAGTAGTGCTTTGTAAAGGACTAAAATATTGTAATGAACACTGTCTTTTTTTTCTGGTTCATTTTCTCATTCAACAAATTATCATCTTCTTTGCCATACATACATCCTGCTGGAATTTGAGATTATATAGTTTTAATACTCATATGAGCTTAAGGTAGGCTTCACCCCAATAATGAAGAACCCCCCCCAAAATCTTTGACGCATTTAGTGACAAAGGTTTATTTGGTGCCTATATGTCTTTTGAAGATTGGCTTTGACTCTGCTCCATGTTGATCTACATTTTGCAATTTAGGCTGAAGGAGCAGCCCCTGTCCACTCACGCCAGAATCATTCTAGTTAGAAAACAGCAAGGGTAGCATCATGAGCTAGCTTTTAAAATTTCTGCTTGGAAGTGGCATATATTACATTGACTCACATTTCATTGGCCAAATTAAGTCACATCTATAAGCCAATTGTCAATGAGGTGGACAGAATAATCCTTCTGTCAAGAGGTCCTGAAAGTGAAGGCCAGTGAATATTTTTGACAATAATACAATTTATAGCAAGCACTGCTCTAGGGAGCTTACTGTCTAGATGCAAAGCTGAAAGTTATGATACAGAAGTGCTACAGGGCATGCGACAATCAGAGTTTTATAAAAGCATCTAGTTCTTCGTTTTGCTTCCTATTAAACATTGCAAATATGTGCCTTTTGGTCAATGTTTCTGCTTTTCTCATACTGAGTTAAGGCAGATATTTGCTAAAATAAAACCAACTGAAGCCAGGTTTTGTGGTAAAAATACAGCATTTAGAAATGCGGAACAGATGAATAGTGACTTCTCCATTTCCAGGCCATATTGACTGAGTGTCCAATCCAATTGATTGTGTAGATACTGACTATCAGGATCACAGGATGAAAAAGCTCTGATCTAATGGAAAAATGACTAATTTAATAGTCACATATCAATACTGCCTCTTGGTCATCCAGTAATGATATATGTCCTTAAAAACCAAATGAAAAGGGCAAAGAAGTAGAAGCATATTAAAATTCTCCTGAGGCCTCTCCCAGATCCTCATTAGACCAGCACTGGTTTGCTTTTGGCTCAGGCCTTTGTAGGAGTCCCTCCCAATTCCAGATGGAGGCATATCATACACTCAAGTCTAACCTCATTTGGGAATTCTCATGTAATTTCATTTAATATGAAATTCCTCTAACATCTAATAATATTTGATAATATTCAGTTGCCCAAAGGGGCTGATTGTTAACTTGTCTGAAACTTGTGATTCAGTTTAGTCATTCTTAGAATTTATATTGTCAGTAAGAGTATCATATAAATAATTCAACTGCTAACGAAAGATAGAATCTGTGAAAATGGTGGAATTTGCAAAACTTTCATTATCGTGTTTAACATTTGATGAGCTCTTAAAACTGAATACAAAATACAAAGATTCATAGCTTAATGAAAGCTATTTTTAAAAATAAGTGTAATGTAGTGCTTTGCTTGAAACTAGAATTGCAAGTGAAATTCGCATTTGTTCTAGGAGAGGAAATTGAATGACTATTTTGATAAATTAAGCAGGTTAAATAGATTTAAGAAATAATATAATAGGTTGACTATGAATTGTAAACAAAGGAAGTGTGACCTGCAAAACAAGGGCATGAACTATGAGCAGCTCTTCCTTCAGTGAAATGTACCATCAGAGCAAACAACTGGCTGAGCCTACCCCCAGGTATTCCTAATTTTGAAACTGAATGATTTGTATCAAGTGCTGGTAAGTTTGTAGGAAATCATATTCCTTTCTTCCTTCCTTCTGTCATTGATTTAAATATAATTATTGAGCCATGAAATGCTTCAACCACAAAGTAGGCACTGGATAATATGTTAATGAATCAGACAATCATAGTCCCTGCTCTCAGGAATTTGGAATCAACTAATGGAGACAAAATAAACAAATTGTTGCAGTGGGTACCTTGAGAGAAAGAAAGCCCTGATACCTAGAATCTACTCAGTTAGTGAGGAATGTCTTCTTTGAGGAGCTGTCTGTTGCCCAGGTTTAAAGAATGAGAATTGGGAACACAGAGATCTGTACTTGGAGAAAAGAGCTCCAGACATGTAAAGGATTTGGATTTTTATCAAGTGCAATGGAAAGTCATTGATGAAGTTATACGCAAGCAAGGAAGCGAGAGGAGGTGATTTATGTTTAAAACAATTGGCCTGGCTGTTTTAGGAAAAGTGAATTTTAGAAGAATAAGGGGTGAGGAGGCACAGCCAGGGAAATTACACTCATCCAGATGAGACATGATGGGACATCGGACTAGAAGTAGTAAGACTAGAGATCAAGGAAGGGAAATGGATTTAAAATCCATTTCAGAGGAAGAAGTGTCCGTATTTGATGATAGTTGAATGTACAGAAGGATGCAGAGGGAAGTATTAAGAGTGATTCTTGGGATTTTCCTTGAACACCTGGATAGTGATACCATGTAGTGAGAATATACAAGGCTGGGGGAGAAATTGGTGGGATAGTAGGGAGCAATCAAGGAACCCATTTCAACCTACTTAACAGAAATGACCATGAGCTTTCCTGTTTGGAGGTGTCAAAGTGCAGAAGTAACTTTGGGCTGAAAATAAAACACGATATTTAAAGCCATAGAAATGGATGAGGTCACTGATGGGAAAAAACCTACTGAGAGAGGTATAGAGAGTCGGGGACCAAACTCTAGAGTCATCAGGTAAACAAACAACTGAGAAGGTGACGTCAAAACAGAGACAAACCGGGAGAGAGTACTGTCCTGGAATCTTTAGAAGATAGTATTTCAAGAAGGGAGGTGGTGGATACTGCACTGAATATTGGTGAGAGGAAGATGAAGTTAGAGCAGAAAAGAAAACTTAATAGCATAGACATCATTAGTGACCTTGAAATAAATAGCATTTCAGTGGAGTTGGAGACATAGACCAAACTGGAGTGGAAAGAGGAGAAAATATGATGCAAGGTAGTGGAAACAGCAGGTATAAACTATTCTTGAACGGTCATTCTGTAGAAGGGGATAGAAAAAGGGGGTATGTGGAGGGGAATGTGAGATGCTAGGAGGATTCTTCTTGAATAGTAAAGATACACATGTTTGTTGCTAATGGGAAAGGCAATACAGAGAAAGAGATTGATGGTGAAGTTAAGAAAGGGATGCAGATCCTGTGGGAAGGCTAGAGGAGGTGGGCTCTTGATCCTCAATAGATGGAGGACATTTCATCAATAATAGAGAATGAGGTAGAAACAGATAAAGGTGCAGGGCAATGAAAAATGAGAACATTTAGATTCTGTCATCGAAATCTGATGCCTAATCATGACCAAGGTGGTATGGTGGCTGTGGGGCAGGAAATCTGAGAGACTTCCTACTGTCTAGCAACAGTAGGAAGCTTTAGGAAGTGTTTGTACATATGAGTATCGTTTGCATCTGGTAGAGGCTTGATACATGTTGTTGAACAAAGAGATGAAATCATGGCATTTTAGTTGCAAAAACAGGTTCACAATTAGTTTGCATACTGAAAACTTCAATTTGTGCATATACCAGACTTAGTTCAAAACCACTTTTTCCAAAAATCTCTTCAAGGCTCCACTGGAGGAACTATACCTGCTGATCCGGATATATTGAGATATATTCTCAAGACCCAGGGTACATGAAAACAGTCAACATTACATATCTTCTCATCACTCGAATCCTCTAATTTGAGTGAAAAAAGCAGGTGGGGAAAAAAAAGTGACCCACCAGAAGTCTTGGATATTAGCACACCAGCAATGCCATAATTATAGACAGATAACAATTTCCGACCCTGTTTTATATGTACAAATGAGATGCTTGTAACACTAATCATTTTGTATTTTTAAAATATATTTCTCTGTTATCACCTTCCAAAAGCCCCTTTTACTGGTTCTAGTTGAGACTGTTCCCCAAAACCATTTCCTAAGATAGGCACTCTGAGTAAAAATGTTCTAAACCTCCTAGTAAGCCTCAGAGTATTGATTATCTTCTAATCTAGTTTTGACTCTGCCTTGAAACTTCAGCCATAAAAGATTTAAAAGATTTTGCCCTTCAGTAAAAGCTATCATCTGTAATCCTTGCACTCGCCCATTTCAGAATCCAGATGACTGAATGTCACATTCGGTTACCTTTATAAAACCTCAAATCAAAGCTGCTAATATCAACACTTGCCTTACTCATCACTCTTGGCTTCTCAGCTCCCAATTTATTGGTAATTCTTTACCACCCCTTGCCACTTACTGTCTGCAGGGCTTGAACGGTCAGAGCAACTAAGCAGGCTGCTGGACTCAAACAGCTTTAAAAGTTCCACAAATTTCATACAGAAAATGGGAAAACATAAAAACCATGCATGTCAAAATGTCATCCCATGTTGACAGTAAATCACTTAGCTAACATTTAGTTTGTCTTTGGTGTACTATCAGGAACCACTAGCAGCTGTCGTGTGTGTTGCCTGTGTGTGGGGGGCGGGGGGAGGGGCATGTGTGTTTCGAAGTAATTTTTTAAGCCCTTAGAAAATGCTGCAGTTTTTGCCTCCATTTGTCTTTTTTAACCTTTTACAAATAGCCAAAATAATGTATGGATGTGCGATTTCACTGTCCTTTTCTCTCAAATGCAGGCAATAAAAGTTGATTTGCACTAACAAGCTAAAAGCTCTGAGTGCTACCAGACTGTGATGCATTCCAGGAGGGAGGGTAGCTTTCAGATCCTATGATGGTAGAAAGCCTTTTCACAATAGACATTGCAAAGATTTAGAATCTGAGGCTGGGATCCAATCTATTGTTCAGAAGCCAGCCAGTATGGAAGAAAAGATTCAGCTGAAAATTGGTCAGAGTGGAGACAATCTCCTTCTTTGAGTTGCTTTTGATTTCAGCGTAGTCCACATGGAGTATAGCTGATGCAGTTTAAGCCTTCCCTTCTCTCTTCGGTATGCTCTGCAAGGATTCTGGTTATGGGAGGTTCATAGCATTAGCAATAAGGCATAAAAATGTTTGTGAGAAAATGCATGCTGGAAATATACGTGCTAACAATATCCTGTGTTTATGCCACTGGCTGGCAGTTGAAATTTCCATTAGTTACAAAGTAGAAAATGTAGTAAAAAATATGTTAAGAATGAAAATACTCCTCTGATAATATGCATCTACCTTTTCCATTTTACATTTCATTGGCAAACGTACTAAATTTGAAAAGATGTTAATTTGAAAAATCTATTACTGTGGTTCTGCATAGAATTACAGGCTAGAAACACAAAGCTGCCATTTTTGCTAAGGTAGATTTAGCTTCAAATAAGTATATATAGTGTTTCTTAAAAGATGAAAGTATAACTGGATTGTTGCAAATCTCAACCAGTATACCGAATAGACATATAACCACTATGTAACCATCATGAATGTGCTGTTCAAGCAAACAAGAGGTGTCCCAGGAAAGGATGGAGCTCCCACAAAGAAAGAAATGTGTCTAGCAAAAAGATGAACATAGCCCTTAACGACAGGGAGGCTCCTCCATCTCTGCATCTTGGCTTTTCTCCCATCAAACAAAACCAGCGAGACACAAATGGAATGTAACAATGAGTTTAGAAGACAATGTGTGTCAAACCATGAACTTACTTCATACAGTTATTAGGCAGGAAGTAGACTGGCAGTGATCTAAAAGATTGGACTTTGAAACCAAACATTTTTCATGTTTAAATAGCAGCTATTAGTTATATGTTGTGTAATTTGGGGTAATTCATTTAACCTCGTGATGGTTCATCCTCCTTTTCTGCATGTGTGTATATCTATATTATAGATATATATAGATATATATACCATATAATAGTATATATTTAATATATATAAAATATAGCCCCTTCATGGATTTGTGAGGATTAAATGATTTAATAGATGCAAATTTAATGTATGCAAATATATGCAAAGTTCTAGCTGGCCCATCTTTACCATTCAATTAATGTTAGATATTATTAAGTAATTGCAAATATTTTATACAAAAGAATAGCACATATGGCCTTGAGAATTTTTAACTCCACAAATCAATATCCTGTTTTCAGGATTGGTAAGCATTTAGTAATTGTAACAGTGGTAGTGGGGGAAGGGTAAGAGTCCTGGGTAGAGTAGTGGGATTAGCAATGCCTTAATGTTGAAGTAGAGATTTGTATGCAGAGATTTCTTGAAAACTGTTTCCTGAAACAACACCTGTAATGAGCTAGGAACCAAAATTTGGCAGAGGGAAATGTTGATGATGTGTGTATTGATGGTAAGGTAGTTGCAACCCAGAACTCAGCCATTTCAGATTGCTCTCTAAAGTTCCAAAAGTCCTTTAAAAAATACCTCAGACTGCCTTGCATTGAGGTGGGGGGTTGGGTTTTTTGTTTTGTTTTCCATCCATCAGTGGATGTAGGCTGCTCCTGGGGAGGGGCATAATCTTGCGCAAGGCAGCTCTCCTCCACCTTAGCAATGGTGGGGGAGTGGAACTTCTGGGTGGCATATGCTGTGGCTTTGACCACAGTTCACTGTTGCTGTTGTCCAGAACCTCTTGCATTCTATAAAGTCAACAAATCTAGGAACGACCCTTCTAGAATTCTGGTTGGGGGGAAAACTAAAAAAAATAATAATAATAATGTCGTCCCTGTCACAACAGTTGGTCTTGGGGTTACAGTGATATTCATCGCCCTCCTATTATCTTCTAGATTCCCTGGTGCCCTGGCTAGCAACGTTTGTGATCTACTATGTTTACCTGGTGACTATAACCCTGGCCCTCAACTTTCAGGTTTTGAGGACTGGTCATCATGCCCTTTTTAGACTGCAGCCACTGTACTTGTTCATTTAAAACTAAAAGTGTGCAGAATAATATCAATCACCTTGATACAAACAGTCTTCCCTTCTCTACTAGGAACATGGCTTCCTTCCTGCCTGCGGGCCCCTTGGTACAGTGAAACTAAAGGAATTGGTGGCAGAGTAGCTTTAAGCTTAATGGGACTTTGGCAACATTCCCTGGTAGACACCCCACCACCCCAACCTGGGCACTAGGATCTCTCGTCCCTGTCAGCATAGAACTGCAGGAATATCCCTGGGAGTAACGATTAGTGAAGTCTTACCTCCATATATCTAATATCCCAGTTTTTCTCTTTTCGGACCTGTGACCAGCCAATCTCATGAGGAAAATTAAAATTAGAATTGGTTCTTCAGAACTGCTTTAAATTGAAGTAAGTTTCCTGAGCTTTTGTCCTCCAACATTACCCAGTCATCTTGTTATTTAAATGAGTCAGAGAATAGTTTGATTATCAATAGGTTTATAAAGATTTTGAGAAAACTGGTATTATCCTGAAATATTTTCTCAAAAATGTTTTCTTGTGGTCACCTTGCATCTAATTTGTTCTGTGCTCAAAATAGTAGTGTATGGTCATAATTTAAACTTAGGTGTTGTAAAACCAAATATTTTTTTCTAAGAATTCCCAGTTCAAAATGAAAGTCCCCAAGCTTTGCTTTAAGGCAATTTATTTACTGAAATTTTTAAATAAATTTTGCTCAAATATCAATGACTTACCATTATGATTCTATACATAGAAGTGGGCATGGATGTCACATATGTGAAATTTTAGTCGTTCTCTAGTATTCGTCCATTATAGAATGGGTAAAGAGTTTATTCAGATTTTGTTCTTAGAAAAGAAGTTTAAGTGAGTCTAAGTAAGCTATAAGTCCATTAAAAGTAATAGAAGGAGATAGAGATCAGCTCTAAGTAAATCCTGTGCAGAGGAATTTATCTTTCAAGTATTCACCTTTTCTGGAAGATAAGAAAGGTTTTCTTAACCAATTAATTGAGACTCTTAACCAAATGTCATGGCAAACAAATTCAGATTTTACATCATGAAGTCGTTTCTTATTGCACACTTGGCAAGAACACCGTAAACTTGCGTAAAGTGATGATGCAGCATTTCCAGGATCCCTGCTGTGCTTCCTGACTAATGGATTAAATCTATGGCTTTATTGGAAAAAACAATGACTGGGAATCAAAACAGCTACTGATTCAGATTCTAGAATAGCTCTTCCCCAGCCTTCTAATGAAAACGAGACTGGTTTTTGACTTTATGACATCGTTATTGCACGTCAGATTTGTAGAGTTGACAGAAGGGGGCCAAGAATTTGTCATGAGGTTTTCCTGGAAACGATGGGGCCAACCTGAGATCAGGACAGCGCTATCTTGGAAAGAGTCCGGAATTTACTTCATTTGTTATTCAAACTCCACTCAGTTCTTAACTGGCTTCACTTCAGCTATCAGCATACATATCTGCTTAGACCTCTGGATATTAAGCTCTTAGAGAGAAGGAGTCATTTATTTGTTTCCACACAGGGACTAGTGACAAGCTTCACACATAGCCACCATTCATGTATTTGATAAAAATAAATGATTTTGTATGGTTAATTTTGGCTATGACATTTTATCATCCACTAAAAAACTTGTATATTTCAATTAGTCAAAATGATGTTTTTTGAACATTGACCAGGTAGTCTTTGTGCTTAATGTGTGTATGTGTTTATGTTTGTATTGTGTGTATGTGAATTCTCAATGTTTTTTAAATGAATAAATATGCAAAAACACTTCAAGGAGAGTTCATTATAGGCTGGATTTGTCAGTGAATGCTCAATGGAAAAGACAGAACTTGAGCTCCCCTTTGGGGGTAGAGAAATAGATAGCAACATTCTCAATATTTGGATAGGGACAACCACACAGTAAAAGAACTTTGCCTTGATAAGGAGCTAATGTACAAAGTGTTCCCACTGTCATCTTAGTAAACAGCCTGGTCCCCAAGGCACCAATGGAGAGTTTTGACTAATTGTGGCTTCCAGGAAAATTGGTAAGTTGGGTTCAGACTGATATTTGCTTATAACTGGAATCATCCCCAGGATTTTAAACATTACAAGATGTGTGTAAAACCAAGGGAATCTGGGTGGTTGAATGGGGAACTCAGCTGTCCCTAAGTAGTTTATGCCAATATCAGAGTACAAAAACAATGATCATGTGGTTGCTGTTAACTACTGTTACTACTAAACTTGATGAGTTTATATTTTGTTTTAATAGACAGAGATTTTTATTGTCCAACCTCCAACTCAATAGCTTCATTTTCTGGGTGGACATTACTCCTATTGCTGCTGGCTGTTGTGGTCCACATAAAATAAACATGGTTGGTTGATTCTCAATTCTAACATTTTGGACAAAAAGCTATCATGGAACTTTTAGAACAAATTTTAGGTCCTGAAGTCTGATTTACTTCTAATTAGTTAAATCTGTTGATATGTATAAGGTGTAGGTAAGACAGGAAGGGATATAGACATGTATCTATAGGATAATCTTCATCCTTTGTTTCTGTAATATTTACCTTAAGGGGCAACTTTGAAAATATTTTTATTACAATGTTTTAAAATATGTGTAACTGTAGGAAGAATAGTAAAATGTGTCCTCATGTGACCATCAGACACTTCAATAATCATCAATACTTGGCAAACCCTATTTCATCTGTGTGCCCACTCACTTCATCTCTCTCCTTCAAAGATTATTTTAACACTAATTCTGGACATCATCTCATATCACCTATAAATACTTTAGTATTTATCTTGAAACCATTAGGATTCTTGTTTACATAACAATATTTAAAGACTGCAGGCAGACCTCCTCTATCCTTAACCTGTTCACCAATGTCTGAAATTCCACACATTTTAATGCTGTTGGAAGATAAAATACCAATACCTCATTAGAATTGTCACAACTAAAACTCTTCCAGTTATGATGTATGAAAGACAAGTTACCTGAATTTGTGAGACAATTGGCCATTTTTGCAGTTATATCTAGAATAGGCATAGTCATCCAAGAAACTTTAGAAACCATGACAAATTCTCCAAGATCCAAAGGTTATTTGTTACATGAGTGTATAATAATAGTCACAAATGTGCCAGATCACAGAATGGTGGGTAGTAGAGGTAGGATTCCAAGCCAGGTCTCCAGAGGCTAACATCATCTTGCTCTATCCCACCCTCTATGCCTTTCTTGGATAACTTTTTTGGGACTATGTAGTCTTTTGTAACTTTGCCTGTTAAGTGGATCACCCAAGAATGTTTCTCCTTTCTAGTCATCCCTGCTCAACCACCCCTGTACCCCACCCCCATGTAAAGTGTGTTGGATTTCTCTAACATAGCAAAGAAAATAAAGCAGGTAGATACAGTTATGTTGCATATTAAAACAGACTGAAGTTTCAATTCTTGCTTCAAGTGCCACATGATTATTACCAGTGGTAGGGTATTAGAATTCTGAAAATTCCTACCAAACTCAGTGGCTTCCTCAAGATTACTTGAGTTCATTTCTAGTGTGTACTAATGACTGACCTTGAAGGAAATAAACTAGAAGACATGAAATTATTATAGTCAACAGCTGCCCAAAGAATACTATGGAAGATAAAATTTCAAGTTCCTATGCCCAGCTGAGCAGCCCATCTATCCTGATGAGTTAAGACAAAAGTTACTCTTAATTTGTATAGGGAGGATTTTGTCTGCTCTTCATGCAAAAACTTTTCATCTACTGCAGGAGGAAAAGACTGTGCCAATGAAGCTTATGAGCTATTGGCATGTAGAAGATGGAGAATTTTGACAAAATCATTAGCCACTGCAATTTACCCATCTCCCCTCTTCACAGTTAGGGCCCCACATGGGGCAAAGAAGGGGATGTAAATTATGACCTATCATGGTTTCATGAAAGGAGAGCTTGAGATGAGCGAGATGATTCTAATAAGGAGTTTTCTGCTCTCTCAGTACAAATAAGGAAAGTGGGTTAAGATGGTCAATGTCCTCCTGGAAGCTGTAGTTCTAGTTTCTCATCAAATTTACAGTAGTGATTGTTCCCCAGGCAACTGATTCCATTAAGTCCCTTCTTTCCTTCAAAATTTAGCTCAAGTCCCTCTTCCCTTAAAAGATTTGCTCAACTGCTTTGGACCTCGGGGATTATGCCCTTCTCTTCATTCTTGTATAACTTACTGTCCTTTTCACTTTGTTAGGAAATTAGAAGATACCTTGTAATTAATTTCTAGCAAGGTACCAGGTCAGAGAGATGATTACACATAAATCTCTGCTTACAGCAATTTCTTGTTATTAAGATGTAAGAATTATTGATACTAATTTATAAAGTGTTAGATACAACATAGAAGTCTTAGAAGGAATAGGTAAAAGTAGGCAGCATTCTAGACAGACATAGTGCTCATACTCAGAGGGACCACCTCCAGCAAATTATTTTCTACCTGATGCCCTGTGAAAAGTGATTGTGGGGGGCAAAGAGGTCACAGTGAGCTGCCCCAGACCCCAGCCAAGAGAACTCAGTTGCCTACTCCTGTGTGGGCACTCTTATGCAATGAGTAATAGCTGTATACTTTGTTTCATCAAAGGCAAATGTTAGTCACAGTTGAGTAGCCTAATTGTTGTTTTCAGGTAATATAAAATTGAAACAGGCATTCAGCTGACATTTAACTTATATTTTCCATTGCCTTTTTATCTAAAGGGTGTGTATTCTTTTTCCTTAACTATATTGTAAACCCCACTGAAAAAACAGACTCCGCAATTTTGCTGTTCTCAGTGCACAACTCATTGTTGTTCATTGGTACAATAGCCAATATAGTATTCAGTCACCATTGCAGTCTAAGTAAACACTGACTCTGAGTGCAAAAATTTTTGCTAAGCTTTTTCTTGAGGAAAAAGATGGTTTTTTACCTGATAATTCCCTTGTGTCACATAATCACAAGTAAAACAGATTTCTATATAAACAAGAAAACTTACTTAAAATGTCTAATGTGAATAATAGAATATTAAGCCTTTCAATTTCTCTACTGTGATTCAAAATATTTTGGATCTATTCTAAGTTATCACAAGTTAGCACTACCCCAGACTTTTTCTGGAGGTTGCAATCTTAGATTATCTCTCAGCAGTCTACAGTCAATAGACCAAATGTCTGCAAGAAAATTCAAGTCTTACATCATCTTTTACTACTGCTGTTTTTCTGCAACTTATTCTTGAGCTAATTGAGAAAATGAGAGAGCTAAATCATTAAACCTTCCCACCCCCCCCCAAAGTAACATATAATGAATTGTTCTGTCTCCAATTTTTGGAGAGAAGATATAGACAAATGGTTGCATAACTTTTGCATTTACTATGAAATTTCTATGGAGGATGTCGTAGATCACACCATTCAATCAGGTACACTACCCTAAAATCAGACATTTCATTTAAAGTTGGGACTAAAAAGAAATTTTTTCCCTAGAAAATTAGAAAAAGTAGAAATGACATGATTTCTACTCTTGTGCACAATTCTTTCCTTGACTGGGATACCAGGAAGCTTATATGGGTTTTATGTTCAATCCTAAAAGCTGCTAAGCCTTGTTATTGGTGCATTTGTTTTCTCTTCTTAGCTATGTTTCTTTATTCTTTAATTTTTATTTTTCTACCTTTATATTTTTTCATTTTAGAAGCTGACTTAAAATCCTTTCTGAAAGAATGTGGTGTACAAATAAAATTCAACTGAAGTCACACTTAGCATTAAATGGGCAGGCAATCATTCTCTAAAGGTTGCACTGGTACCTATGTGAGCAAAAGAGCAACATGTGCTTTGACTGAACTACACTGGGCAGACCCATGAGAGAGTTCGATGATAAGTTATTTAACAAAACTTAGACTAAGGAGCTAAGGGGAAAATAGAGTAAATGTGTTAAGAAAAGGATGAGTTTATTGGACTTGGCGCAATAACCTGCAAGATCCATCCATATGGTCTCAAAAGACAGGATTTTCTTTTTCTTCTTCTCCTCCCCTCTTTCTCTCCCTCCTCCTTTTCCTTTTCTTCCTCTCCTCCTCCTCATCTCCTCCTCCTCATCTCCTCCTACTCCTTCTTCTCCTTCTCTTTCATCTGAATAATATCCCATTGTATGTTTTCATACATACACACCCATTTTCTTTATCCAGTGATAGACACTCGGTTGTTTCCATGTAGTGGCTCTGATGAATAATGCCATAATGAAGGTGGGGGTGCAGATATCTATTTGAGCCAGTGATTTCATCACTCATTTGGGCAGATACCCAAAATGGGATTGCTAGATTATATTGTATCTCTATTTTTAATTTTTTGAGGGTCCTCCATACTGTTTTCCATAGTAGCTGTACCAGTTTACATTCTCACCAACGGTGTGCCAGGGTTCCCTTTTATCCATATCCTCACCAGCGTTTATCTTGCATTGACATTAGCCATTCTAACAGGTGTGTGATGATATCTCATTGTGGTTTTGATTTGCATTTCTCTGATGATTAGGGCTATTGAGCGTCTTTTCATGTACCTGTTGGATATGTGTATCAAATCATCACATTAGACATCTTAAATTTATACACAGTTATATGTGTATTATATTTCAATAAAGCTGGTGGGGGGTAAAGAAGATGCTGAACCTCTCAGAGCTGCTGGATGAAGGAAAATAACAGAAAGGGATCTTGAAGACAAAAACTGATACAAGAAAATAGACTTGCTCAAGACAGCCCAGGCAGCTAGTGCAGTGCTGAGAATGGAAAAGATCTTTTGAATACCAACATGGCTTACTTTGAATTACTCCTGGCTGACTTTTGAAATTTTTTTAAAGATTTATTTACTTATGTGTGTGAGAGAAAGAGAGAGAGCAAGAGGGAGTGCATGCACACACAAGTAGGAGGGCAGAAGGAGAGGGAGAGAGAGTCCCAAGAAGTTTACATTCTGTGCATGGAGCCTGACTCAGGGCTCGATCTTATGACCCTGAGATCACGACCTGAGCTGAAACCATGAATTGGATGCTTAACTGATTGCACCACCTAGGTGCCCCTGACTTTGGAACATCTTGCAACTTCATAGGCAATGCTCCCTGAAGGGCTGGGCCAAGACAGCTAGGGACAAGTTCAAGATTTGATGGAGCCAAGGATAACCTGTTTATAACCCTAGATAGGACAGAAAGCATCAGGCCTCTTTTTTTCGGGGGTAGGGGAGGGGTCAGGGATCTGAATAATAATTATTCTTTCCTCGTGTTCAGTGACATCTCTGGGTGCCCCATAATGTGAATGTCAAAAAGAACACAAATAATGCTTACTTGTTATCATTTTGAGGCATACCAAGATGGTCATGACAATTTATCATCCAGAAAAGTTTGGAGAGGAGAGTCCAAGACCAAGAATGATACTTAGTCAGGTGGGAAAGGACTGGAAAGTCCCCCAGGCTGCTGAAAGAGTCAGTACAGGGAAAAAAAAAAAAAAAAAAGGTTGTGGTTGTCAAGGACAGAATTTTTGAAGACATAACTAGAGGCTAATTTTTAGTGCAAGTGGATGTCTGGTCTTAGGGAAAAAACTTATCTATTTTTAAAATAAAATCTTATTTTTGGAGCAGTTTTAGGTATATAGAGAAGTTGTGCAGAAAAGACAGCATTCCCTTATACCCCTCACTCCCAGTTTCTCCTATTGCCAACATGTTGCACTAATGTATATCTGTACAATTGGTAAACTAATATTGATATTATTAACTAATGACCACAGTTTATACTCAGGTTCATTCTTTGTATTACACAGTTTCTGGGTTTTGGAAAATGCATAATGACATGTATCCACCATTACAGTGTTGTATAGCTTCACTGACCTAAAATGCCCTATGACCAACCTATTCACACCTTGCTACCACCCCCTTAAATCCTAGCAACTCTGAACTTTTTACTGTTTCTACAGTTTTGCCTTCTTGTAGAATGTCATAGAAAGTTAGAATCATATAGCATGTAGTTTTATTCAGACTGGTTTCTTTTAATTAGCAAGTTTCCCCTATGTCTTTTCATAGCTTGATAGCTTTTTTTTTTTTCATTGCTGAATAATGCTTCTCATATGGGCACAGCACAATATGCTTATCCATTTCCTATCAAAGGACATGTTGGTTATCTCCAGTTTTTGGCAATTACAAATAAAGATGCTATAAACATATATTTTAAATCCATCAGAGTAAATATGAAGGAGTTTGAGTACTTGATTATATGGGAAATCAATGTTTGATTTTGTAAGAAAATTCCAGACTATCTTTCAAAGTAGTGCCTGTACCATTTTTGCATTCCTACCAGCAATGATGACTGAGGGTTCCTGTTGTACCACATTCTTGTCAGTATTTATATGTGTAGTTGTATCTTGTTTTAAATTTCAGTTCCCTGAGGATGTATGATGTCCAACACCTTTTCATATACTTATTTGTCATCTGTATATTTTCTTTGGTGAAGTTCTATTCAGATCTTTTGTCCACTTTCCACTTGGGGTTCTTATTTCCTTATTGTTGAATTTTTAACAGTTACCTGTATATTTTGAACATAAGTCCTTCATCAGTTATGTGTTTGGCAAATATTTTCTTTCAGATAGTGGCTTGTCTTTTCATTCTCTCAACATTGTCTTTCACAGAGCAGAATTTTTAATTTTAATGAAGTCCAACTTACCAATTTTATCTTTCATGAATTATGATTTTTCTGTTATATGTAAAAAGTCATCACCAACTCAAATCAGCTAGATTTCCTATTTTATCTTCTAGGAATTTTATATTTTGCTTTTAGGTTTTTGATCCACCTTGAGCTAATTTTTGTGAAAGGATTGTATGTAGATACTTTTGTGGTTTTTTATTTGTTTATTTTTATGTTTTTTTAAATTAACATATAATGTATTATTTGCCCCAGGGGTACAGTTCTGTGAATCATCAGGCTGACACATTTCACAGCACTCACATTATCACATACCCTCCCTAAAGTCCATAACCCAACTACCTTCCCCTACCGCCCCCACCCCCCAGCAACCTTCAGTTTGTTTTGTGAGATTAAGAGTCTTTTATGGTTTATCTCCTTCCCAATCCCATAATTTTCTCCTTCCCTAACCCCAAAAACCCCTTGCCCTGCTTCTCAAATTCCTCATATCAGAGAGATCATATGATAATTGTCTTTCTCTGATTGACTTATTTTGCTCATAGTAATACCCTCTAGTTCCATCCACGTTGTTGCAAATGGCAAGATTTTGGTTTTTTTTGATGGCTGCATAGTATTCCTATGTGTGTGTGTGTGTGTGTGTGTGTGTGTGTTTGTGTGTGTACCACATCTTCTTTATCCATTCATCTATTGATGGACATCTAGGTTCTTTCCACAGTTTGGCTGTTGTGGACATTGTCTCTATAAATATTTGGGTGCATGTGCCCCATCAGAATGCTGTTTTCCAGAGTGGCTACACCAGCTTGCATTCCCACCAACAGTGTAGGGGGGTCTCCTTCATCTGCATCCTCACCAATAATATCTGTGGTTTCCTGACTTGTTAAGTTTAGCCATTTTGACTGGTGTGAGGTGGTATCTCATTGTGGTTTTGATTTGTGTTTCCCTGATGCCGAGTGATGTGGAACAATTTTTCATGTGTCTGTTGGCCATTTGGATGGCTTCTTTGCAGAAATGTCTGTTCATGTCTTCTGCCCATTTCTTGATTGCATTGTTTGTTCTCTGGGTGTTGAGTTTGATAAGTTCTTTATAGATATTTGGGTATTAGTCCTTTATCTGACATATCCTTTGTAAATGTCTTCTCACATTCTGTCAGTTGTCTTTTGGTTTTGTTGACTATTTCCTTTGCTGTGCAAAAGCTTTTAATCTTGATGAAGTCCCAATAGTTCACTTTTGCCCTTGCTTCCCTTGCATTTAGTGATGTTTCTAGGAAGAAGTTGCTTTGGCTGAGGTTGAAGAGGATGATGTCTGTTTTCTTCTCAAGGATTTTGATGAATTCCTGTCTCACATTGAGGTCTTTCACCCACTTTGAGACTATTTTTGTGTGTGGTGTAAGGAAATGGTCCAGTTTCATCTTTCTGCATGTGGCTGTCCAATTTTCCCAACACCATTTGTTGAAGAGACTGTCTTTTTTCCATTGGACATTCTTTCCTGCTTTGTCGAAGATTAGTTGACCATAGAGTTGAGGATCCATTTCTAGGTTCTCTATTCTGTTCCTTTGATCTATGTGTCTGTTTTTATACCAGTACCATACTGTCTTGATGATTACAGCTTTGTAATAGAGCTTGAAGTCTGCAATTATGATGCCACCACTGGTTTTTCTTTTTCAGCATCCCTCTGGCTATTTGGGGTCTTTTCTAGCTCCATATAAATTTTAGGATTATTTATTACATTTCTTTGAAAAATATTGATGGTATTTTGATAGGGATTGTGTTAAATGTATAGATTTCTTTAGGTAGCACAGAGATTTTCATGATATTTGTTCTTCTAATCCGTGAGCATGGACCGTTTTTCCTTTTCTTTGTGGAAATAACTTTATTTTTATAATTTATTTGTGGAAATATCAATATCTTTCATGAGTACTTTATAGTTTTCTCAGTACAGATTCTTTGCTTCTTTGGTTAGGTTTATTCCTAGGTATCTTTTGGTTTTGGGTGCAATTGTAAATGGGATCAACTCCTTAATTTTTATTTCTTCTGTCTTGCTGTTGGTGTAAAGAAATGCAACTGATTTCTGTGCATTGATTTTATATCCTGACACTTTACTGAATTCTTGTATGAATTTTAGCAGTTTTGGGGTGGAGTCTTCTGGGTTTTCCAAATAACATATCATATTATCTGCAAAGAGTGAGAGTTTGACTTCTTCTTTGCCAGTTTGGATGCCTTTTATTTCTTTTTGTTGTCTGATTGCTGAGGCTAGGACTTCTAGTACTAGAACTATGTTGAATAGCAGTGGTGATTGTGGACATCCCTGTTATGTTCCTGACCTTAGGGGAAAAGCTCTCAGTTTTTCTCCATTGAGAATGATACTTGCTGTGGGTTTTTCATAGATGGTTTTAGTGATATTGAGGTATGTACCATCTATTCCTACACTTTGAAGAGTTTTGATCAAGAAAGGGTGCTATACTTTGTCAAATGCTTTTTCAGCATGTATTAAGAGTATCATGTGGTTCTGGTTCTTATTAATGTATTGTATCACACTGATTGATTTGTGGATGTTAAACCAACCTTGCAGCCCAAGAATAAATCTCACTTGGTTGTGGTGAATAATCCTTTTAATGTGCTGTTGGATCCTATTTAATTCTTTCAAGGAAACAGCTTCTAGTTTTGTTGATTTGTTCTGTTGTTCTTTTGGTTTCTATTTCATTGATTTCTGCTCAGATATTTATTAGTTCTCTTCTCCTGCTGAGTTAAGGCTTTCTTTGCTGTTCTTTCTTTAACTCCTTTAGGTGTAGGGTTAGGTTGTATACTTGAGACCTTTTTTCTTTCCTGAGAAAGAGTGAGAGTTTGACTTCTTTTCCTCTCAGGACTGCTTTAGCTATGTCCCACAGATTTTTGAACAGTTGTGTTTTCATTTTCTTCCATGAATTTTTTCAGTTCTTCTTTAATTTCCTGCTTGACCCATTCATTTTTCAGTAGGATGCTCTTTAGCCTCCATGTATTTGAGTTCTTTCCAACTTTCCTTTTGTGACTGAGTTCTAGTCTCAGAGCACTGTGGTCTGAAAATATGCAGGGAATGATCTTAATCTTTAGGTACCAGTTGAGACCTGACTTGTGACCCAGGATGTGATCTATTCTGGAGAATGTTCCATGTGCACTAGAGAAGAACGTGTATTCTGTTGCTTTGGGATGGAATGTTCTGAATATATCTGTGATGTCCATCTGGTCCAGTGTGTCACTTAAAGCCTCTATTTCCCTCTTTTTTTTTTTTTTTTAAAGATTTTATTTATTTATTTGAGAGAGAGACAGTGAGAGAGAGCATGAGAGGCGAGAAGGTCAGAGGGAGAAGCAGACTCCCCATGGAGCTGGGAGCCTGATGTGGGACTCGATCCCGGGACTCCAGGACCGTGACCTGAGCCGAAGGCAGTTGCTTAACCAACTGAGCCACCCAGGTGCCCCTTTATTTCCCTCTTGAACTTTTGCTTAGTTGATCTGTCCATTTCAGTGAGGGGGGTGTTAGTGTCCCCTACTATTATTATATTATTGTCAGTGTGTTTCTCTGATTTTGTTATTAACTGGCTTATATAATTGGCTACTCTCATGTTAGGGGCATAGATATTTAAAATTGCTATATCTTCTTGTTGGAAAGACCCTTTGAGGATGATTTAGTGTCCTTCCTCATCTCTTATTATAGTCTTTGTCTTAAAATCTAATTTATCTGATATAAGAATTATCACCCTAGCTTTCTTTTGATTTCCATTAGTATGGTAAATTGTATTCACCCCCCTCACTTTAAATTTGGAGGTGTCTTTGGGTCTAAAATGAGTTTCTTGCAGACTACATATCAATGGATCTTTTCTTTTTTTTTTTAAATCCGTTTAGATACCCTGTGTCTTTTGATTGGGACATTTCGCCCATTTACATTCAGAGTAACTATTGAACAATAAAAAATTAGTGCTATTATTTTGCCTGTAAGGTAACTGTTACTGTATATTGTCTTTATTCCTTTCTGGTCTGTTACTTTTAAGCTCTCTCTTTGCTTAGAGGACCCTTTTCAATATTTCCCATAGGGCTGGTTTGGTGTTTGCAAAGTTTTTAAATTTTTGTTTGTCCTGGAAGCTTTTCATCTCTCCTTCTATTTTCAATGACAACCTAGCTGGATATAGTATTCTTTGCTGCATATTTTTCTTGCTTAGTGCTCTGAATATATCATGACAGTTCTTTCTGGCTAGCCAGGGCTCTGTGGATAGGCCTGCTACCAATCTAATATTTCTACTTATAGACCTCTTGTCCTGAGCTGCTTTCAGGATTTTGTCTTTTTCACTGAGACTTGTAAATTTTACTATTAGATGATGGGGTGTGGACCTATTTTTATTTATTTTGAGGGGCGTTCTCGTGCCTCCTGGATTTTGATGCTTGTGCCCTTTGCCAAGTTAGGGAAATTCTTTGCTATAATTTGCTCCAATATACCTTTTACCCCCCCTTCTTCTTCTGGGATCCCAATTATTCTACTATTGTTTCATCTTATAGTGTCACTTACTCTCAGATTTCCCCCTCATGGTCCAGTAGTTGTTTGTCCCTGTTTTGCTCAGCTTCTTCATTCTCCATCATTTGGTCTTCTACATCACTAATTCTCTCTTCTGCCTCATTTATCCTAGCAGTAAGAGCCTCCATTTTTTATAGCACCTCTTTAATAGCTTTTTTTATTTCAACTTGGTCCATATTGATTAGGTCCCTAGTTGTCAGTACTGCCCCTTGTTCTTAGTTTTGTGGTGAGTTTTTCTGCCTTGGCATTTTATCCAGGTAAGAATAGATGAATGAGAGAACAAAACACTAAAAGGGTAGCAATGACCCCAGACAAATATACACTAACCAAATCAGAAGAGATGACCTGATACCAGGGGAAAAGCTCCGGGGGTGGGGTGGAGAAAGAAAACAAATATATATATGATTAGTGAATAGAACAGAGCCACACACACACTTGATTTGGGGCATATTTTGGTCTGTTAGAAAAAGCTGTCTTCCAAAACTTTAAATAAAGAAAAACTTATACACACACACACACACACACACAAATAAAGGTAAACATAATGAAGGGATAGAATATGACTGTAAAGATGAAAATTTAAAAAGATTCTAAAAAGGGGAATTGATAGGAAGTAGGAAAAAAAAAAGAGGAAAGAATATGATCAGGCTGGAGACTAGAACAAAGACATGTGCTAGACTTAGGGTATATTTGATCGATTAGAAGAAATTGTATCCCAAAATTTTAAAGAAAAATATTAACCTATATGTATATAAAAAATAAGGTTAAATATAATAAGGGATAAAATATGACTACGACAATGAAAATCTTAAAAGATTTTTAAAAAAGGCATTGATAATATAAAATAGTTTAAAAAAACATTAAAATAGGAAAGAGGAAAAAATTTTAAAAGTAGAATAAGAACAAAATAAAATTTAAAAATTTAACTTTGAAAGACTAAAGATCATGGGAAAAACCCATGAATTTTTTTTTTTTTTTTAATTCTATGTGTTGCTTTCCCCAAGCTCTGAAATTCTGCAGTTCTTCTTGATTGGTGAGCTTGGTCTTGGTGGGATGTTCTTGCTGATCTTCTGGGGGAAGGGCCTATTGCAGTGACTCTCAAATGTCTTTGCCTGAGATAGAATCACACTACCCTTACCAGGGCGCAAGGCTAAGTAATCTGCTTGGATTTGTTCTTGGGAGATTTTGTTTCCTGATCACTTTCTGTAGGGCTTTGGAGGATGGGAATGAATATGGTGGCCTCCCAATCTCCAGCCCAGAGGAACCGAGAGCTCAGGACCCCACTCCTCAGTGTGCCTCAGAGAAAAGCAGTCAAACCCTCCCATCTTCCTGGCCTCTGGCCGCACTCCAAGCTCACCTGGCCAGTGACTGAGCATTTCTAAAAATTTTATTGATTTATTTAACAGAGAGAGATCACAAGTAGGCAGAGAGGAAGGCAGAGAGAGAGAGAAAGGAGGAAGTAGGATCCCCGCTGAGCAGAAAGCCTGATGCGGGGCTTGATCCCAGGACCCCTGGACCATGACCTGAGCCAAAGGCAGAGGCTTTAACCCACTGAGCCACCAAGGTGCCCCGCCAGTGACTGAGCATTTCTATCTCTGGCGCACGGCTCCATTTGGAGTCTCCAAACCCAGCAGATTCTTGCTGCTTGCTCCTGCACCACTCCTCCCAGAGGAGGAAGGTGAGTCTCCCCAGACCTGCCACTTGCTGGGTCCCTGTTTGAAGAGCAGTGGCATAACTGTGCCACAGATCATGGTTTAAGGTAACCCCGAGCTGATAGCTCCTCCTTGGTTCTGTCCCTGTAGTCAGCTTCCCTGATCCAATACCTGGGAGCTCTGCCACACTCAGACATCCCTAGTCTTTTTGTGAACCCATGGGTTCTGAGACCACACCGTTCCCATGAGGGCTCCACACCAGCTTACCCTCTGGAGCAACCTCCCTCAGTGAAGCATACTTCTAAACATGATTTTGTGCTCTGCTGCTGTTTCACCTGCCAGGAGCTGGCCCCTCTCCCCATAGTCTATCTTCCTGTCACCTCAGATTCACTTTTCCACACATCCCATTTTCCAGAATGTGGTTGCTGTTCTGTTCCTAGTATTGCTGCTTTCTTCTCTTCTATCTCATGTTGAGTTTGAAGGTGTTCAGAAGGGTTTGATAACTATTTAGTTGAACTTCTGGGACCTGATATTTCGGTCTCCTACTGCTCTTCCATCTTGCTCCTCCCTCCTATTTTTCTGTTTTTGTTTTACTTTGGTTTTGTTTGCAGGCTGTCCAGTTGTTCTACTACCATTTTTTGAAAAGGCTATCCTTTTTCTGTTGAAGTGTCATTGCTCCTTGTCAAAGTTCAATCAAACAGTGTATTTATGTAGGTCTCTTTCTGAAGTTTCTATTCAATGGAATAGAATTTGTCAACTCTTTTGCTGAGGACACACTATCCTGAACATTATAGCTTTCTAGTAAGTCTTAAAGTCAGGTATTGTCAGTCTCTTGACTTTATTCTTCTTCAATATAGTTTTGGCTCTTCTAGGTTTTTGTCGTTCATATAAACTTTTGAATCAGGGTTGATATCCATAAAATAACCTGTTGGGATTTTGAGTGGGTTTGCATTGAATCTATAGATCAATTTTGGAAAATGTTTATCTTAATAAGTTCATGCTATTCACGAACATGGACTATCTCTTTATTTAGACCTTTAATTTCTTTCATCAAAATTTTAGTTTCCCCTTAACATATGAAACGTTAAAAATCTTATATATATTTTGTTAGATTTATACCTATTTATTTTTTGATTTGGTCCTAATTAAATCATATTTTTTGAAATTTCATATTATAGTTTTTCATTGCTAGTGTAATAGGAAATAACTGATTTTTCTATGTTGATCTTATATCCCACAACCTTACTATAATTTCCTATTAGTTCCTTAGTTTCTATTTTGTTTCTATTATTTTTTCTACATGCACAATCATATCTCCAAATAAGATGGTTTTATTTCATCCATAGATAGAGATATATAGAAATATCTATATATATAGAAGATATATATAGAAGATACATATATATATTTATATTTATTTATATAACTTTTATGTAATTTTCTTATTGTATTAGATGAGACTTCTGGTATGATGATAAATAGCAGTGGTGGGAGGAGACATTCTTGTCTTGTTCCTCATATTAAGGAGAAAGCATCTACTTTCTCACCATTAACCATAAGGTTAGCTTTAGCTTTTGTGGATGGCATTTGTCAAGTTGAGAAAATTCCCTTCTATTCCTAGTGTTCCTAATTCTCTGAAAACTTTTATCATGAATGGGTGTTGAATTTTGTCAAAGCTACATCTTTTGATATGATCATATGATTCGCTACATCTTTTGATATGATCATATGATTTTTCTTCTTTAACGTGTTGATGTGGCAGATTATATTAACAGATATTCAGATATTGAATCAGCCTTACATACCTCAAATAAATCCCAACTGGTGTATAATTTTACTCATTACTATTTTGCTAAAGATTTTTGTTTTGCATCTATGGTCACGAGAGATATTTGTCTGTAATTTTCCTTCCTAGTAATGTCTTCCCTGATTTTGAAATTAAGGTGATATTGACCTTGTAGAATGAGTTAGAATATACTCCCTCTGCTTCATTTCCTGAAAGAGATTTTTGACACTTTGTCTCCACCTTTTTTTCATTTCCCTACTGGGCATACTTTTCCCTGAGCTCAAAGGTGCTGATGAGGGATAGGGTGGAAAAGATGACTTGTAGGTATAGCTGATCCTCAAATGGGAGGATTAGCTTTACTGAGAAGTTGTCATCGTTTCTCTGTTGGTGTCATTATAGCCTATTGATAGCTAACCATTATTAAGTAATGGCTCAAGAGGCAACATGCTGGTTTTAAAGAGTCTATCTAGTTTATGAATGGAGACACAGAAAGGTCTTGATTTACAGCAGCTATATTGCATCTATAAACCAAAGAAAAAATGTTCACATACATAGTGGGTAATGAAATACTGATTTCACATTGAGTTGGTAAGCTCTGGTCGCTCTGGTACACCACCATCAACAAATAGTCTTAAAACATAAAGAAATGTTGTGTTCAATGATGCTTGAAAACAAAGTAAAAATATATATTCTTAAATGTATTTGAACGACATTTGAAATTCAGCTACATGTTAGAATAAGGCAAACCCCCACCCTGTTTTACTTCATTTCCAGGTCTGAAATAGGAGGATTGTAATCTTACAGAATTTTTAAAAGAATCAAATATGGTAATTTATTGGTATTTTTTTCATCATCTACAGTTTTAAGCATTTCAGTAGACACAAAATGAGTCAAACGCAGCTTTTGCCTTCGAATAGCATGTACTTTAGAAAATGATAGTACAGTTACAAATATCATTCTAAAACAAAGGCCAGTAAGATAAATGCCTTAAAGGTAGTACCAACAAGAGCTGTAGGGCACAACTCAGCAAACCTGTACTTTAAAGGGCCAGATAGTAAATATTTTAGTCTTTTCAGGCTGTATAGTCTCTGCTGTAACTATTCAACATGGCTTTTGTATCATGAAAGCAGCCATAGAAACTACGTTTAAAAATGAGCCTGGCTGTGTTCCAGTAAATATTATAAAAACAAGTGGCTGGCTGAATTTGGGTTATGGCTATAATCTGATAGTCCCTGCTCTAGAGTGTCAAAGGAAAGAGAAAGAATATTGTGAAAAATAATTTTCAAGTTATAAAGCTCTGTTAAAATGTAAAGTTATTATTCATTAGTTTTATTGGAATACTGATACAGTGTCTAACTTGATGTTAATGAACAACTAATAGTCTCTGGCTGATAAGCCAATTTGTTGCCAGGTGAATCAAGGGAGTTTGACTATAATAATTAAGGGTAATAAACCCACCCTCATCCCTTTCTTAGAGGAAAGGGAAGAAGAAATACATCCTTCATATTTCTTTTATCCTTTTCAAAGAGGTTTACCTTCCCAAGAGTTTAGCAAATTTTAAGTACATCTTTGTCACTTCTGCCTGATGAACTTAGGGATTTAATCTAATTCCCAACTTAATATGAGAATCTGCTAACCCCTTCCCCACCTCCGTTAATTGCACTTGAATTCTTACCCTTCTTGGTGTTAAGTCAGGAGTCGGGGGTTCTGAAAGCTCAGCCAAGGGCACCTCAATGTGGTAAGTCTCCTGATGATTATAAGTCTTTTTTTTTCTCTTCCTTTTCTCATTCAGGATTTAAGGTCCTGCAAGTCTGCCTTTCCTCAAAACTAAATTTCCATCTTTCTGAGTTCAGTAAGTAGGTCTTTTGTCTCTCACATTTGGAGCTAAGTAGAAGACTTTTAGCTGCTTGATGGAACATTATATTGTATCATAATGAGACTGCAGGTTTTTGAACTTGAGGGGTTTGCCCACCAGAATAAAGTCTATGGCAAGCCATTCTCTACCACTTTATTCTCAAATCTGGCTCCTTGAACTCAAAACAGATCTGTTGTAACTAACAGCTTAGACATTCCAACTATTTTCTGAAACATGCATAACAGACATGCAAAATGAGAGCAACCTATTTACCCTATTGTGGAAATCATTATCACACAAGTGGTTTCAATGTTTTTCTATCATAATCCGTTAATATTATTTAGTTGTTTCTGTTTCTTTAGGTGTCGTTCATTTGAAAGTATGATTATTACTGTTTCAAAATGACAAAGCTTTTCGGGGAATTCATATGTGAGCAGTAGGAAGCACTTTTATTGTTATATTAATTACCCCTATGCAGAATTTCAGAATTCAACGAATCTTTTTATCTGGTTCTTAAAAACATCATATTACTAAGAGTAGATGTTTCACCTCTTTAAGAAGGTCCATCTGTACACATCTTATATTTATTGGCACTCACTTTATATCATCTTCCAAGGTTTATTTTTTTTAAATCTGACTATTTAAAAATGTCTCTTAACTAACTTGGAATAAAAATCAGTAACTGTTTTCCAATTATTTGCTCAGTGATTTTTCACCAATATTTTTCATTATTTTAAGAGCTTTATTTCTGCCAGACAGGTGAAATTCTGTAATCCATACCTCATACTTGACATTCCAATTCTGCAGAGTAAATTTAATGCCTACACTCATATCAGTAACTGATTATAATCTCTTAGTGGGTAGGAAGCAGAGCTGTTTAATTTTCTATATGCTGCTCTCAGATAGCAACAAGTTCAGGGATTCACCAAACACATATATTTGCAGAATGATAAATAGTTTTTGCAGCAAAATACCCAGGAAAGTGAAAAATTATCAATTTTATCCCATCTTAAATTCAGAGAGAGAAAAAACTAATAGAAGATGCATGTGTAGTTGCCTTGGTTCCGAGGCAAAGGGAGCCTCCTTGTCTACACAGATGATAAAAAAAATAATCAGGTGGGCATCACCCTGGTATATGCACTATCCTGAAAATAAAATTTGAAATCCTGTTCGCAAGGAGCATTTACTGCTCTAGCATAGGGATATTGAATTTCATAACTTGAAAAGTAGTCTCAAAAAGGCTATTAGAAGTTTTTCAAGTCTTAGCTAATGAGCTACATTTAAGTAAAGGATACTCTTGTCCTCACTTGTAAAAACTAGAAGATGCTCTGAATTATTAAACCTTTAACTGTCAGCATGTTGGCCAGTTCCCTGTGACAGAAACATTTAAGTGGATACAATGAAACAACTGAAGTATCATGACCTGCAAAAGGGACCATGAGCTGTGCTAGGAGAAATCACTGAAGGACTTTGTTTTTATAATTTAGATGATAAAGGAAGGTTTTGTATTTAGCTTTTTTTTTTTTCTTCCCTGATATTCTCTGCTTGTCTCCTTTTCTTTTCCTTTCTTTTCTTTCTTTTCTTTTCCTTCCTTTCTTCTTAAAGATTTGTTTATTTGAGAGGGAGAGCTAGAGAGAGCACAGAGTGGGGCAGGGGGAGGAGTGGAGGGAGAGGGAGAGAAAAACAAGAAAATTCCATGCTGAGCATGGAACCCAAAATAGGCTCAATCCCAGAACTCATGAGATCATGACCTGAGCTGAAACCAAAAGTTAAATGCTTGCCTGACTGTGCCACCCAGGTGTCCAGGTCTTTTTCTTTATATGTCAATTTACCAAAAAAAAAAAAAAAAAAAAAAGAGAAAAAAAGAAAAAAGAATTTATACATTTTAATTTTAATTAAATACCTACAAATAACAAAAATGATGTAAAGAATAGAATTTTGTCATATAATTATCAAATTTGGGGGAGGGGAATAGATCAGAGAAGGATTCATTAATAATTTTTGATTTTTGATGGCAGAGTGATTTTAGACATGTCATTTGACTTTGAGAATTTTTATCCTGCATAAGAGATAGAAAATGGTTCTACTTTGTGAGAATTGTTTAGTTATTAATAAATTATCAACTTTTTATATTTTCAAAAATATTTATTAATCTTGTTACTAATAAGGATAGTGGGCTGAATTAGAATCAAATACAGCACTCAGGAAGCTTATAAGTGTTATGTGTAAATTCCACTTGCTCCGTATCCTTGAAAATACTGGTATGATTAGTTCTTTTAATTTTAAATATACTCATAGGTGTGTAGAAATATCTCATTATGGTTTTTAATTTGGATTTCCCTAGTGAGTAATAATGATGAGTGTTTTTCTTCATGTACTTATTTGCAATTAATTTACTTTGGTCTGTTCTTATTATTTGCCTTTTTTTTTTTTTTTAAATGAGTTGTTTCTTATATTGAGATTTGGGAGTGCTTTACATATTTTTTATATAGTCCTTTATCAGAAATGTGATTTTCAAATATATTTCCCCAGTCTAAAACTTGTCTTTTCTCTCTTTTAACAATGTCTCTTGAAAGCAGCAGTCCTTAATTTTGTTGAAGTTAATTTTCTAATTTGTTTGTGTATATTATGCTTTTGTGCTATATCTAAGAAATCATTTCCTAACCCAAAGTCACAAAGATTTTTTCCTATGTTTTATTCTAGGAATTTTATAGTTTTAGGTCTTTCATATATATCTATATTCTGTTTTCTGTATTTATTTATTTGAGAGAGAGAGAGAGCTGATGCATGTAGGGGAGGAGCAGAGGAAGAGGGAGAGAGGGAATCTCAAGCAGACTCTCCATTGACCATGAAGCCCAATCCCAGGGCTTGATTTCATGACACTGAGATCATGACCTGAACCGAAATCGAGTCAGACGCTTAACTGACTGTGCCCTGCAGATGCCCCCATAATCTCTCCTGTATTAGTTTTTGTATATGATGCAAAGTAGTAATGGATGTCTTCATGAATACCCAATTATTCTAGCTCCATATGATGGAAAGACTATCATTTTTTTCATTGAAATGCTTTGCAGCTTCTTTAAAAGTAAATTGACAATATGTGTGGTTCTGCTTTTGAACTTTCTGTTCAGTTCCCTTTATCTATCTGTATTAATGGCAGTACCATTCTTTCTCGATACAGTATCTTTATAGTAATTTATAGAGTCAAGTGGTAGAACTTCTACTTTATCATTCTCAGAATTGTTTTGGCTATTTTAGTTCTTTTGTTTTTCTGTATGAATTTTAGGAAATCTTGTCTGTATGTAACAAAAAGGCTACTAGCAATTTTATTGGGATAGTGTTGAATCTGTAGGTCAAATTGGGGTCAATTAACATATTAACAATACTGAGTTTTCTAATTAATGAACATGGTATATCTCCATTTATTTGGATCTACTTTAATTTTTCTCAGCAAGGTTTTGTCATTTCCAGCATACAAATCTTATAAATATTTCACTACATTTTTACCTAAGCATTTAATATCATGAAAATATTATAAATGGTATTTTAAAATTGTCCTATCCAATTTCTTATTTATTTTGGTATGTATGATCTTGTATTTTACAGTCTTGTTATACTCTCTTACTAGTTCCAGTGGCTCTTTCTGTAAATCCAACTGGATTTCCTGTGCAGATGGTCAGAACATAGTTTATTTCTTTCTTTCCAGTCTTGATAGTTTTATTTATTTGACTTACCTTATTATGCTGACTAGAACATGTAGTAAAATGTTCAATAGAAGTGATGTGAGCAGATATTCTTGCCTTATTCCTGGTTGTAGGGTGAAAGCTTTCAGTTTTTCACTTCCAAGTACATCAGCTCTAGGTTTTTAATAGATAACCTTTGATCAGGTTTTTCCTCTCTTCCTAGTTTGCTGGGAGATTTTTTTAGGAATAGATTTGGAATGTTATTAAAAGCTTTTTTTGGGGGGTGCCTGGGTGGCTCAGTGGATTGAAACCTCTGCCTTCAGCTCAGGTCATGATCCCAGGGTCCTGGGATGAAGCCCCACATAGGGCTCTCTGCTCAGTGGGGAGCCCGCTTTTCCCCCCACTTCTCTGCCTGCCTCTCTGCCTGCCTCTCTGCCTACTTGTACTCTCTCTGTCATATAAATAAATAAAATCTTAAAAAAAAAGCTTTTTTTGCATCTATTGAGATGATATGGTTTTATTATTTTAGTTTGTTAATATGGTGAATTAAATTGATAGCTTTCCTTTTTATTTTTTAAAGATTATGTATGTATTTATTTATTTGAGAGAGAGAGAAAGAATGAGAGAGAGAGCGCGCATGAGAGGAGGGAGTGTTGGGGGGAAGCAAACTCCCCACTGAGCAGGGAGCCTGATGTGGGGCTCAATCCCAGGACTCCAGAATGATGAGCTGAGCTGAAGGCTGTCGCTTAACTAACTGAGCCACCCAGGCACCCCACGGATTGCTTTTCTAATGTGAAGTAAACTTTTCATTCCTGGGCTAAATCACTATTGGTCATGGTGTATTATATTTTTATACATTATTGTATTGATTTGCTAAATTAAAAAAAATAAGTTTTGCATCTTATGTTTATGAGGGAAATTTTCTTGTCTTGAAATATTTTTGTATATCTGATATAAGAATAATGCTGGCCTCATGGAATAATTGGAGAGATATCCATTCCTCTTTGATTTTCTGGGTGAGTTTGTGTGAAATTGCAGAAAAATTAATGAATTGAAAGTTCATTTTTTGCTGTCAAAAAAATTGACAGTCCTTTAGCTGGATTGACTAAAAAATAAGATGATTCAGATGAGTAAAATCAGGGATAAAAGAAGGGACACCATGACCCACTTTTCAGAAATATAAATAATTGTAAGGGAATACTATAAACAACAATATACCAATAAATTAGAAAACATGGATGAAATAGACAAAATCCTGGAAATACATAATCTCTGAAACTGACTCAAATGAAATAGAAAATCTGAAAAGACCTGTGACACAATGAATTAGTCATTTGAAAATTTCCCAGAACAGTCCAGGCCCAAATGGCTTTTTTTTTTTTTTTTAGTGAATTCTATGAAACATTTGAAGAATTGACACTAATTGTTTACAAACTCTTTCAAAAAAATGAAAAAGGAGGGAATATTACGCATGTTGTTCGTTTTTTTGTTTTTTTTTTAAAGATGGAGTTTGGGGCGCCTGGGTGGCTCAGTGGGTTAAGCCACTGCCTTCAGCTCAGGTCATGATCTCAGGGTCCTGGGATCAAGTCCTGCATCGGGCTCTCTGCTCGGCAGGGAGCCTGCTTCCTCCTCTCTCTCTCTGCCTGCCTCGCTGCCTACTTGTGATCTCTGTCTGTCAAATAAATAAATAAAATCTTTAAAAAAAAAAAAAAGATGGTGTTTATTTATTTGACACAGAGAGAGAGAGAGAGATCACAAGTAGGCAGCGAGGCAGGCAGAGAGAGGAAGGGGACCCCAAGATCATGACCTGAGCCGAAGGCAGAGGCTTAACCCACTGAGCCACTCAGGCGCCCCACCCATGTCATTCTTTTAGTCTAGTAGTTCCTTCTACAAGTAGTTCCTTCATACAAAACCAGACCACAGTATTTCAATGAAAGAAAATGATAGACCAACATTTCTTTGAATATAGAAGCAAAATTCTCAACAAAATACAAGCAAATCAAGTGAGTAATATGTAGAAGATTATATACCATGAGTAAGTGGGATTTATCCCAGGAATATAAGATTGACTTAACATCTATTAAACCATCAACGTAATACAGCATGCTACTAGAAAGAGGACTAAAACATATAATCATGTTAATAGTTGCAGACTTAAAGATTTTATAATATCCAACATTGTTGCATGATAATGCTCAGCAAACTGTGAATAGAGGGAACTTCAACCAGATAAAGAGCAGATCTGAATACCCCATAGCCCACAACACAGTTAATGGTGAACAAATGAGCAGTTTTCCTCAAAGATCAGGAAATGACAGCCATATCTGATCTCATCAATTCTATTCAAATTTGTATGTCCATTGTATAGATACACTGTGTTTTAATCAACCACTCATCTGTTGATAGAAATTTGAGTTGTTTCCACTTTATGGATATTATCATTTGTCCAAGGTTTTGGGTAGAGCTATTCTCATTTCTTTTGGGTTTGTTGCTACCAGTGTAAGTGTTGGGTCATATGGTAGCTTTATGTTGAACCGTTGAGAATCTAACAAACTATTTTCCAAAGTGGCTAGAACTCCTTACGTTCCCACCCATAATATATGAGGGTCCTGATTTCTCCATAATCTTACTCCATCGTAGTGAGTGTGAGGTGGAATCTCATAGTTTGAATTGTATTTCCCTAACAGCTAATGATGTTGGGCATCTTTTTGTGTGCTTACTGGCCAAATGTGTATCTTCTTTGGAGAAATGTTGTTGCAGATTATCTACTTTTTAAACGGAATAGTTATTAATTGTTGAGTTGTAAGAGTCTTATATACTGCTATGTATTTTTATATATTCTAGATCCAAATTCCTTCTCAGATACATGATTTGCAAATCTTTCTTTCCAATCTGTGAGTTGTCTTTTCGCTTTCTTAATAGTATTATTTGCAGCATGGAAGGTTTTAGCTTGTATGAAGTCCAATGTATCTATTCTTCGTTGCTTTTTTTCTTCCTATCCCTTTTGCTGTCATATCTAACAAACCATCATGTAACTTAAGGTAATGAAGATTCGTGTCTGCTTTATTATGAATGTTATTCACAAATGAATTAATAACAGTTTGTGCCAAACTGTTATTTGCTGAAGTAGGGGGGATAGATAGTTTCTTTATAGATACTAAATAGAAAGTAATTGTAAGACTCATAAGTAATTACCTTATGGAGAAAAAGAGATGAGTCAAAGAAAGGACTAAAGAAAAAATCACATAAAATTAAAATATAGAAATATATATTAGAAATACCTCTGTAAGTTGGGTCAAATTTAATATTTACAATTGGTCATTTAAAGGTCTGACTCCTGATTTCAGCCCAGATCGTGATTTCAGGATTATGGGACTGAGCCCTGTGTCAGACTCTGTACTCAGCAGAGATTTTCTCTTTCTCTCCTGCTCATGCTCTCTCTCTCTAAAATAAATAACTAAATCTTTAAAAAATATAGACATAAAATAGAGGTAACCATATTAAGGCTATATCATGAAAAGGAGATAATGTCTTTAATAACTTATCTTTTAAAAGTTGTTTACTCTATACAAAAAAAATTTGATATATATTTTTATCAGCTGATTATGTGATGTGTAAAGCTCTGCTTACACTCTCCAAAATATTTAGGTGGAGAAGAATGTAATAAATTGATAGCTACTGAGTAAAACTGATTTGGCTGGTTATTTTTTCATGAAGATTTCTTTATGGAATCAGTTGACCAAACTGACCAGTTGCTTTGCAATATGAATTAAACTAAAACCAATTAATGGGTATCAGGAATATCGACCTCAAGTCAGCTGATGTTTGTTTTGTTTTTGTTTTTTTTTTAATTTATTATTTTTTAAGATTATTATTATTTTTTTTATTTTTTTTTTATTTGAGAGAGAGAGTGAGAGAGAGCATGAGAGGGGAGAAGGTCAGAGGGAGAAGCAGACTCCCCATGGAGCTGGGAGCCCGATGTGGGACTCGATCCCGGGACTCCGGGATCATGACCTGAGCCGAAGGCAGTCGCTCAACCAACTGAGCCACCCAGGCGCCCCTCAGCTGATGTTTTTATTCTTGTTTTAGTCTCCCTTATGTCTTGGGGAAAGAAAAAAATAACTTAAGAATACAAAAATTTTAGCATGTTAATTTAATTCATTTTTCTAAATTCAAAAGGAATGTAGTAAATATGACGTATAAGAGTGGAGAAGGAATGAAAATCAATTAAAGTTGTGAATAGTTAGAATCATCCTATTTGGGCTTAGTGAAAATGTTCACACATACCTAAGATAATGCCACCATCACATAATTAGAAAATCTGAAATAGAGATTTAAAAGGTAGAGGAGAAAAAAAATACAGAAAGCTATTTTGAATTTTACAATGGAATAAATTGCCATGGTACCGTGCAAACTAATCAGCATATCTAATGCTGTAAGGTTACTAATATAAATAAACGTGCAGATCCGCACATACTCAGATCTGATGGCCTTCCTTCAAGATGATGGAGTGTGCTGAACTTTATGCTCACGTGTCTCCGGAATGTCTTTTAGAGCTTCAGCCAATTACCCTACTTTGGGATTTCTAAAAAACTAAGTATTTGTTTCCCTCTCTTCTTTGCCCCTAGAATTATACATGTATCTATACATATACTTATGTATTATTAATACATAATATTATTAATAATTATATGTATGGGTAATCTCCCAATTTCATGCTCTCTTGAACTTTTTCCCTAGTGACACACCAGGGAATAGAATTGGGAAAAAAAAAAAAAAAAAGCAATATAAGAATGAAGTCATAACAAAAAGCCAAAGATCATTTCTGTTGGGAGAAAAACTAATTTTCTAACCTGAGGCAGGTAGAGAAATGTGATGCCGAAGCCCAGTCCATCCTCCAGGATGTTTCTTTTCCTCTTTATTTATTTGTTTATTTCAGGTGTGCAGAAGGTTTTAAAACACTTTGAGCTGGTGGCCAGTCTTCGAAAAGCAGAATGTTTCACATCAAAATCCAGATTCCTGGCATCTTTTTAAGAATTAGAAGCTCTGGAAAGAGAAACCTAAATCCCTGAAGGCACCTGTGGGCTACCCAGCTGTTGGCAGCAGGAGCACCCCTGGGTAAGGCCTGCGCCCTCCAGCTTACTGCTGGATCTGTCTTCTCCAGTCCACTCATTTGTATTCCCTGCCCGACCCCTGTGAGCCTTTGGGTTTGCATCCATGTTTTAGACCCAAATGAACTGCTTTCCTCTGTTTTATAGCCAGCAATTCTCTCAGCATTCAATTAAAATAAATTACAAGCCTAGAAGCAGTCTGTTTTTCAGAAATGAAAAGAATTTTTTAATATTGCTTTCTCAGTTAATATGTAATCACTGAGTAAATTAGTACAATGCTTAGAGCTTCTTTAGGATCCTGTTCAGGAAGGAATGTAAAAAAGTCATCCTTGTTTTCATATGAATTGTTGAAACACAGCCTCCATTTAACGTATTGGGTAAAATGAGAAAAGCAATATGTGTTTTTGTTGTTACGAACAGAATGACAAAAACAGTGAGAACAGGTGTGTAAACAGCGGTGGGAAGTAATGAAAAACAAGATTGCTAAGATTACAAAGGCCAGTCGCATTTTATGATGGCCTGGGGCAATAGCGGAAAAACTTTTCTCCTAGTCATTGTATCTACAGGCTTCAGTATTCATTTTCCCTTACGAATTAAAAATTTTTAAGAAGCATTGAAAGGCTTTCTCCTTTTCCACGGACACTTTGAAATCGCTTGTGCAGAGCGTGTGGTCTAAGAGGGAGCAGTGATCCTGGTTGAAATGTAAAACCAAACCCAGAATCCAAACGTGCTTTTGAATGTAATAGAGTTCCAAAGAAACTGCAAGCCATAAAGTTGAAAACCTCTCTGTTTATGGAATATATCTTCTGCGTTGAAGGGAAATTCTAGATCCCAGGAAAATCTTTGAAAGGTATCAAATTTAAAGACCCTAAGCTCTCCTCAGAAGCTTTACAACATCAACCTATTTCAGAGTTTTGATCTGAAATCAGGTAAACCTCTTGAGACAGAAATTTCATTGGAACAAAAAGGCAAGCAAAATGAAATGCAGGTAGCTGCTAATCGAGCACAAGTGTAATTGAAGTTCGCTGACCTTTACTCCTGAAATTCCCTGGGAGGCACGGCTATGGGCACAACCACATCGAGTGCTCTTGTTATGAGAACACACATCAGGGAGCAGGATTGCCGGGAAAAACCTACAAGTAAAACCCAGGCGAGGGTCATGAGATGTCCCCCTTTGGCATTATAAACATGTACCTTTATTTCATTCATTTGTTATTTAGCTTCTAGGCTTCCAAAATTTTCTTCATTAAATCAATACCATGATAATAACATCCTTTTACATGAATGGAAACTTTAAAAGATCATGAAGAATGGATGGAAAAAACCTACACATGACCAAGGGCACAAATGAAATGAGTAACCTGGAACTGTCAAAATAATGTCCACTTAGCTAAAATCCCAAATGACCAGTTTGATGCCTACGTATAGCCACATGAACCAACGAGAGTGTTTTTTAAAGTTAGTATCAAATAGGAAGGTCAATTAAGGAAAGAACAGGCTTCTTTTTTGGGAAAGATAATAAAAGATGACAGAAAGGGACACAGAACTCACTCAACTCCTTCTGCTTTCATCAAAGAAAAAGACCTTCAAAGTTTTGACTACATGGTGTCGGAAGGAAGCAAGCACAAAATTCACATGAACTGATGCCAGGAAGTTGCATGGTATTTCACAGCCACTAGAATTAATCATGGACAGAGATGAAAAATGAGATTGATGTCACAAGTGTGGAAATGAATATCCAAATCTCTAAAAAGCAGAAATGTAGAAACCCAGGCACATAAGTTTAGTATCAGTTGGGCAGTAAATAGGTTTCAGAAAAGTAATAAACACATAATCTACGATAAAATAGAAGAATCTCAAAGTTGGCAATATGAGTTAAAACAACCAGAGTTTCTCTTCAAGGGATCATTAGTAGGTTGATATTCCCATGAAAGAAATGCTGTAGAGTAATTGCTTTCTTCAAACAGTTTGTTGAAATCTCCATGAATTTCCCCAAAGAAACTGTGTAATTCCCTGCTATCCTGTGATAGTGGTATCATAATCACACAAAGGGATCATGAGAGAAAATAGCAGGAATAAGGACTGAAAACCATATGTAATAGCTCTAATGTCTATAAATTATAGCACAAAGCACAGTCAGTGAAGAAAGGGAACTTGAGATTGTTCAATAATGAAGTGACTCTGGCAGCTTAGGGAAAATTGAGACTTGCTACCATTCTGTAACAGAAGTGACTCAAGCAGAAGTGGGTATGAAAGCACAAAGATTCAGGCATGTAGGAAGAAAGGCAGAGAAGCTGTGTGTTTAGAGACTTCCCTGTGGGGAGATGTGCAACCCAGAAGCCGAACGGCATCTGGGAACATTTTGAGTGAGAAGAGGACCAGAAAACTGGTATGGCTGTGTAAGTGTGCTGAAGACAGCCAGGTCAGAGAGTGAGAGAAGGTGGTGGGACCACTGGGCCAGGTTATGGCGGGAGACCCTGGCTCCCTGGACAGCTGTGAAAACTGTTTAATCAGAAGTAGAGCGTTCAGAAAGTCATTTTCCCCCTTTCAGAAGAAGAGAAGTGACAAGGGAAACTGTTACCCCAAATTTCATTTTTGCCAACTTGGAAAAACCATTGAGTTTTTAATTGAAATGACAGAAAGATCCCAGGGGAGAAGGTAGTTAGTTACTCTCAAGGGAGTAAGACTTACTCGGTGTCCAACCCTTCTAGGGAATTTTTTTTTTTTTTTTAATTATCATGAATGTAGTAGAAATCCTATTTCTGCATGACCTCATTCTCTGTCAATATTAAATTTTTCTCAGAATATTTAATATTTAAGAATCAAGGAGTTCACAATAAACAAAGTTTAACACTTTGAAACAAAACACATTCTTTGTTCTACAACTGTGTGCTTAAGTCAAGATGCCTGGGAGGGAAAAGAAAACATTCTTTTAAAATTCTAAAGAAAATAATACTTTTTGTTGTGCTTTGTTTTGGAAGAAATAGTGTGAGTGCAATTGTACTGATACAATATAGTAGCTGCTGTGTACCAAAAAGCCCCCAAATATCAGTGGCTTACAGAATAGAAGCTTTTTCTCACTCATATAAATTTCCCTAATAGTGATTGAGGGTGAGGTATGGAGGGATGTTGTTCAGGGAGTAGGAAGGAAGATCTGGTCCATGTAGTCATTCAGGGCCCCAGGTGGATAGAAGCTCTCTTACCTACGTTGTGTGGTTTCTGAGATTGCTCTGAGCATCAAGAAAGAGAGCATGAAAAAATATATGTGAGTTTTGTATGGGCTGGTCCTAGAAGTGGTATATATCCTTGTGTCAGATTCCACTGGTACGGTTTTGTGGTTATACTCTGCTGACCACAGAGGTGCAGGGGGCAGTTTGGACTTGTAAACACTGTTTGAGCAATTAGTTCGCAGCAACAGCTCTAAAATCATAGATGGGAGCAGGAGTCTTTGATGGAAACCCAATTTTCTGCATCACAAGTACATGAAGTTATTTTGATATAGACCATTGAAAAAATCTGTTCGTGTAAAGATACTGCTTTTCTTTACTGGCACTTAGTACTATCTATTCTCTGAACGGTGGAGATCCATTGGAAAACACCGAAGGTTATTTATTTTGATGGGGGAATTGTTTTTAATGCTCTCAGGGCCACCATTAATGAACATTTAAAATATTATCTCATTGAATTATAGAATTTTAGAAGAAAACTTGGACAGAATCTAGCTCATTAGCATTTTTCTGATAGAGAATTACATGTATATTATGCAGTTAGGTTATACATTTATTATTGAGTGCAGAAATATATGAAGCTAGTCTTTTCTTGTGCCTAAGTGAAACCCACATAAAAAGCGAGGCACTTAATGTGTGATGTTAACTGTTTCACGCTTCTAGACTATTAGACATATCCTCACTCTGACATTGTAAAGTGTGCAAAGGGACAATGATAATTTTGCAGCTTGTCCCATGTGCCTATGTTATTTGATTTATGTGCTGTACCTGCCTCCTATGATGCTGTCTGAATTCATAAATCTGAGTAAAAGAACAGGGACCCATAACTCAAAAAGGATGAGATGGGCTACACCCCGAGGCTGAGAATGTACTGTGAAGCTGGAGCTCTGTTCCCTCATGAATACCCATGGGCATCAAAGTTGCTAAAGGTTAGGCATTCATCACAAAGGGTCCCAGTCAGGATACATGGCAGGGTTCCAAAGATAGATTTTTTTTTTTTTTTTTTTTTTTTTTTTTGTCTTCAAACTTTTGCATAGTATGCAGAACAATTTTTGTTGTTTTTGCTCTTTTTACAATAAGGTAAATTTGATGCAATCTTGTGCTCTGCTAGTGTGTATCAGCACACCATGCAGAGCTATTTGTCAGTGCCTACTATGTGCAGAATGTTAGCCTATCTAGATATCATGGGGAGAGGAAAAAATTACAAGGTGCAGAGGGTGAGATCTCAAACTCGTCATTGAGTAAAAGGATATGGCAACCTTCAGGAAAAATAATGACAGTATATGGGCCATATAAGAAAAGAGTCTTAAGAATATAAAGCACTCAGCAGTACAGAAGTCTAGAAGAGGGAGAGTTCGCTGAGTACAGAGTACTGAAGAACCATGTAATATACCTGTGTGATCACACGGCAGCCAAGGTACTTTACATTCAGACAAAGCTTATGGAGGAGCCCCAGCCTTATCCCTTTTCCCATCCTTGGTCTGCCTTCACTTTGTCCTTATTATAATTAGGTCTGTATCTCAGTATTTAGTATGATGCATATGCAAATTATGATTTATGTCAAGCACTTGTTTTATTCTGTCACAGACAGTAGCCTCCTCTGTGGCTAGTCACAAATAGATGTCCCAGCTTTCGGACATGAAGCTTAGGCATTCCCTTATTTGGTTCATTCAATAAGTAATTTGAATATGAAATATTTATTAGGCTTCTATGCTGTGCCAGGCACCGTTCTGGTGCTAGGAACACAATATTAAGAAGAATAGATACGGAAGTCAGGATGGCTGAGGGGTCTAAGGTGCCATACTTGGGATAGAGACCCAGTCCTTACCCACCTGAGACTTCCAGGCTGTGAAGTGGACAGACATTTCCGAGGGCAATGATGTGGAATTATAGTAAGTGATGAAGAAAGCACAGTGTTCCTTCAAAACCCCCAACAAAAGCTCTGGACTTGTCTCCTGGAGGTCAGGGGAGAGCTTCTGTAGGAAGCTACCTTAATGTTAAAACAGGAATCACACACAAAAAGTGGCCACTTGGGGATGAAGGGAAGTATGTTCTGGGCAGAGAAAACAACAAACAAGGCTTGTGTGGCTTGGCCAGTTCTTCATGGAAGCTCCATGAAGAGACCTCCTCTTGCCCTTAAATAAGGAGACAGCATAATGCAGCAGTTCTCACAGTGTACTCAGGGAGTCTGTACAAGCTCAAAATGACTCTCTTAATAATAGTAGGATATCATTTGCATTTTTTCACTCTCATTTTCTCAGATGCTGTATCATATGTGATGTCACAACTGATTGAATCCTGAAACAAACGTGAGAACCTGGCTGTCTTCTCTTAGACCAGACATTAAAGAGATTTCCAAAAATGTAGAACAACATCACCTTCTCCCCGACTGGTTTTGGTAAACAAGAGTTTGCTGAAATGTTATTTATGTAAACATGCAATGTATTTTTATTTCTCAATGAATTAATAATATATTTAAAATGTCTCACTTTTAATGGATCACATGGAAAGGCTGAGATACAAACAAATGTTAGTTTGGGCCCTAAATAGGCTGAGAGATATAATCCACATAAACAAATGTTAGTTTGGTTCCTAATTAATTTTTAGGAGGGCAAAACAGTCTTGAGACTGAAAAACTCGAGAACTACTAATGTAATCTATTGTCCAAAATGGGGATAGTTCGAGAATGAAAGCAGATATTATTAAAAATTATAGAGAACAAAGTAAACTTGCATCCTAGTTTACCTAGGACAATACCTGTTTATACATATATTTCTAACATAGATTACTAATAGTGTTCAGTTTCACTGTCAAAATGTCCTGGTTTGGAGGCTCAGCTGTGTAAGGACTAATCAATAGTGGCTATATCCTATACCTTTCTATGTTTGCTACCAAAGAGAATTCCAACACATTAATTTTTCTGGGGAAAATGGTTATAAGGGGTCTTATGGGGACATAGATGTATCACCATCACAAACAGACTGAAAGAAGTTGGAGCAAACTTTACTTTCATTTTATGTTTTTTGTTTTGTTTAGTCTCAGAGTATGGCATGAGGGGTTTATACATCATGGGTTTGGGAAGAGCACTGTTAATCTGTGTTTTAAAAGAACAGGTTTTTAGAGTATCCTGCATTGACTCTAATAGTTACCAGGACATCTGAAAAAATAAAATCTTTCCTTTTAAGCACCTTCCGCCTTTGAGAGACTGTTGAGAGGAACGATTAATTCCTGGCTGCATTTTATAGAAGGTCACTCCAAAGTACAGATGCTTGTTAGGAAAACTAGAAGAATTTGTATACTCAAATTGAAATAAGGTCATTGTCTACACGCAATCCTTTAAGCATTAAACACACGGTGAGAGAGAGAGAAAGCCTCAAGTACTAGAAGGAAAAGATATTGTGTTGAATATTTTCCTCCCTTCCCAAAGATTGAGATCACTAACATTTACAGAAAAACAACGCACAAATCTGTAATTCAATACATCACTCAATTGCTGCTGAAGACTCTCAGATCAGACACATCCTTTTAGAATATCTACCAACAAATAACATAGATATTTTATGGATTCATGTGGAGTGTGTTTTAAGAAACAATAGAAGCATTATAAGCAGAATGGAAAAACAAAAGAAAGAGAAAAAAAATAGCCAGGTAGAGAGGGAAAAAGAAGGAAAGGGCAAGAGTGAAAGCAGTCACCTTATGTGAGCACACACCTTGTTTCTTAGGCACATCAAGGGCTTCTAGCCAAGGGCTGTGATGTTACTCTAGACAGTTTTACTGACATAAAATGAAGAGTCTAAATTATGATGAAATCAGAACCAGAAGCCAACCACAAGGGAAGCCATTAACAATTTAACATGAGGGAGTGTGGATTCTACTTGTCAAAGAGAATATTAGAGGACTATTTGATATAAAATGCAACTATCACAGCACTGAGGGTTGGGTACCTCAGCTGGGTTTGCCTTGAACTTATTGCCTTACAAAGTTAAACACAGACCTGGGTGTTTCACAAGGACAGCATATTTTATGCCAAAGCAAAACCCACATCAACTGAATAGGATGAAGTTTAGATTGGATACCCTTCTATCAAATAGTCATGTGGCAAAGGAGAAGACAGACCATGGAAAGCATCAAGAGGTGAAAGTGAAGATGAGGAAAACTCAGAGAATTCTTTATTATTATTTTTAATTGAGGTATAATTGACAATACAGCATTGTGCTAGAAGAAAATTCTAAAAGTAGGACACATTGAGTCAAATTTTACCAGGGCTGCTCCCTGTCTATACATTTTTTTTTTAATCTTAATATAATCCTCTAGAATCCTATTGTAATTAATCTTTTTTTATTTTTTATTTTTTTTAAATTTATTTTTATTTGACAGATAGAGATCACAAGTAGGCAGAGAGGCAGGCAGAGAGAGAGGGAGGAGGAAGCAGGCTTTCTGCTGAACAGAGAACCCGATGAGGGGCTTGATCCCTGGACCCTGGGATCATGACTTGAGCCAAAGGCAGAGGCTTTACCCCACTGAGCCACCCAGGTACCCCCATCTTTTTTTTTTTTTTTTTTTTTTTAAAGATCTTATTTATTTAAGACAGAGAGAGAGCACATGAGCAGAGGGGAGGGGCAGAAGCAGGCTCCTCACTGAGCCTGAGCAGGGATCCCAATGTGGGGGCTCAATCCCAGGACTCCGAGATCATGGCCTGAACGTAAGGCAGCCACTTAACCAACTGAACCACCCAGACAGCCCCTATTGTGCTTCACCTTAAGATGAGACTTATAGGGGTGCCTGGGTGGCACTCTTTAGTTAAACCTCTTTAGTTAATCTTCCATCTCATCTTTTTTCTGGGTCTTTCTTCTTTTTGCTTGCAAACATTATCTCCATAATCTCTCTGTGTTTCTTGTGGAGGCTTTTCACCTTACCGAAAATATCCCATGCTCTAAAATAGCCATGGTAGACTTCCTATTTTTTTTTTTTTCCCCAATAACAAATACTATTCCCTTGATACTCTGTTTAAGCTACATGTCAGGGGAAGAAAATGAGTTCAGATGCAGGAATTCACAGGGGCCCTTACAGATAACCAACTTAATGCCTTTTTTCCTCCCTCGGGTAAGTTACATTTTAAGAAAGGAAGCTTTATAATAAAAATGCTATCATCACCAAAAATGGACCCCTAACATTGGGAATTTATGCACTATGGCAGGGAGAAGGAAAGGGGATCTGAAAGTATAACCTTTCCTGGTACTTCTCCAATTGAGGGCTGCTGAAGACACTGTGGGAAAGTATCCAAGTTCTCCTCCTCCTTTAAAATATCTACAGCTCACTATATCCTAAAAAACTGAGGTAATAATATTTGGGAATAAAGAAAAGATGTTATGAAGGAGTTGGGGGGAGACAGCTAGGAGGTGGCAAGAAGGATGATTGAACAAAGGGACTTTCAGCTCATCTAAGGAAGGTGCTATTATCCAACCATTTTTATCTCAATGTAACGATTAAAATAGTGTTGATGTCATGAATTCAGTGCCATTTAAGCTTCCCAGATCTAAACAAGCGGAATGCAAAAACTCACCTAAAACAGCTGTGCAAAAGAATCTTGTTTTGTCCACTGTAAGCTTTTCCTCTGGCTGTAGAGCTAGGTGCAACCTTTTTGGAAAAAAGTAATGAAGAACAATGCTAAAGGCTGGGAAATGAAGAATGATTTGAAGATGTGAAAGGATTCGGAAAAAAGATAAAAAGTAGTGACAGAAGTTTATTTCATTCCCATCATGAGATCGGGCAATGGTTATATTGCTTCTTGCCTTCAGTTACCAAGGCCACAAACCATTATTTTCAGAGGCTCATTGCCCTGTGTGTGCATCAAGATTTGATGGGAAGATAAAGGGGTTGTGTGGGGGGAAATTGCCTGGCTGTTCCTCCTCCTAGGTTTTCTTTTTCTTCTGGAGAGAATACCTGGAAGAAGGAAATGCTCATAAAATAATAATTGTGATAGTAGTAGTAACATTATTCATCTTCATTAAGTGTTCATTAGAATACTGTGCTCAAGTTGGATCCCTCCATCCTTTACAGCTTCCTTTTCTCCATCTTCATCAATAGGAACAGGTACTGAATTTTCTGAAAGTACTGTGGGCTTGCCGACTAGTGAAATTTTTATGAACATTTTAATAGACGTGCAAAAAGAAGTAATCTTACTGACAGAACACATTCACCAGATGAGCTATACAGTTCCCAGACAATGCAATTTAAATCATATAATGAAATTGAAAACAATGGAGTGAAATAAATGAAAAAAAATATATTTGGAGATATTAACCAAGGAGGCTCATGAATCAAGCATAGATTTACAGGGAGTCAGGATACATGTGTTTGAATGTGGATGGTATAATTTTCTATGTCTCCCTTTGCTATTGCTCCAACTGCTTTTTCGAATGCATCAACAGAATGCCGTTTTTACTGGCGAGGGATTCAAAGCAAAAATTCCCTCTTTTAACCACAAATAAGCAATGCTAGCAAGAATAGCGAATATTTTTAACGGTTTGGTGCATAGTCTATTAGATTAACTTGGAGTTCATTATTCTAATAGGGATGGGCACACCCAATTCAGTGTTTTGTATGGTAAAAACCAGATTTTTCTAGGAGGTATGTATTTGCTCCTATTGAACAGTATGTGCAGGAAACATTTCAAGCTTTGATTTGACTCTAACATTTGGTACTGCCGGAAAATGCCATCAGGCAGAGTGAGGTAAGAGGGAAAGGTAGACAGAAGCCATGAGAACTGGTCTAAACTCTGACTTCTGTTGATGAGGTGCAGTTATGGGCCAATTATGGCGTCGAGGTTGTTTGTTTGCTACGTGGTTTGAATTTCATGCTACACCTGGAAAAGGAGTGGAGACAGACTGGCTCGAGGTTCCGCCTCCTCAATGACTGCATATGGACTGGACTATTCATGACTTAGACCGTCATCTCAGAGCTGAGATGTGCAAGACTGTGGCCTGCATCTGAGCCAATTGCTGTTTCAAATGCCATATTTCGCTTGTACTTCTTTAAATGAGATTAGATTGCTATTAAATCTATTATTTCTCATTCTGTTTGTTCCCATCTCTTCTTGATGCCTCCAGAGAAAAGGTTTCTTATCTATTTTGACAAAAAGGTTAAACCAAATTGACTCTGCCATAGAAAAAGGGACACTGAATCTTGAAGGGTTAAACAAGCTTCAGAAATGCTGAGATTTTTTTTTCTCCCTGGAAACTGCATGCCTGAACGATTCCTAAGCTGTTAGGGTTACCATGGTAATTATTATTCTTAAATGGAAAGGTTTATTTGTGAAGCAAAAAGACCAACAAACTTGTTGCCTCTATCTCTAAATCAGTACTACCCAGAGCCATCTTTAAGGAGGAGTGCACTTCAAAAACAAAAAACAAAACAAAACAAAAAAAAACCACAAAAAACCAACAACAACAAAAATGGAGTGAAATTTTGGAAGAATTGAGTAACGCAGGTCAATCTTTATCAGGGCCTGTAATGGGCTTGCAAAAGAGGAAGGTGGAATGTGAATGTATTAGGAATATTTACAGAAGATGCATTTACTGGGTGAGCTTTAAAATTTCTGCCTTTTGACATTGGGCCGAGGTTATAAATAACCCCATAATCAGTTGTATTTTAGGAGACTCCGTTTCTTAGAGCAGCTAATAGGTCATTTTCTATGTGGCTGATCATAATGGTCTTCAGGTCAATTCATTTTTATGTGAAAAGGACTCCCAGAACTTAACTACTTTTTACTTTTTTTTTTTTTTTTTAAATCTTAAGGTTATGGCCTGAAGAGCCTATTTCTCCTGATCTCAGGGGAGAGAGACCTGGTTGGACACAGCAACAGTGTTCATAGCAGATATTTGCAACATAGCCTGCTTTTATGGTTTTGCTAAGTATGGGCGTGCTATTCAAAGTGGGAAGTCTAGAAACCCTTCTTCTGTGTAAGGCGCCCTACTCTAATACTGTCTTATAATCTAGGACAAATTGCTGAAGTCAAAAATCCTTTCTGTTTGTGGTCTCCCTATTATAGTCACTTTGGCCTTAAAATCAAGATTTAAAACTAACCTAGAAATTCCTGCTTGACCTATATGGTCTATCTCTGTACTTCACACATGCCTTCACTCTTGCCTTGATCAAAGTATAATCGTTGTTTCTCAGTTGGTCACCCCACAGCCTGCTGGGCCTCAGAGCCAGAGGAGGTGGAGGCAGGGATGGAATGTGTACTCTGAAGTCAGGGAGCCTGACATTCAAGCCCTAGCTCATTAGCTGTCTGTATGACTTGGACAAGTTTCTTGATTTCCCTGAGCCTCAGTTTGTTTTCTGTAAAATAAGTATGATAATAAGACCAACTTCATAGGGCTATTGTGAGAATTAGATGGATTCATACCTGTAAGGTTAAGACTTGTGAGAACGGCTCCTGGCACAGAAGGAGCGTTACTAGCTTCTCAAGGGATATTAGTCTTTTCATACCTGGTATTCTCAGTGCCAATTCTCAATAGAGGGTTTTTTGTTTGTTTGTTTGTTTTGTTTTGTTTAAGTAATGAACCAATGAGTTTTCCATTCAATTAAGGAGCTGTTTTGCACTTTCTGCCGTGATTGGTCATCTGACTTCAGGGGCCCAGCGCTCATAGCATAGCTGCCCATTCTATTGCCAGAAAGCTCCGCTCAGGAACTCTGTTGTCTTCCTGGCAACTCCCTCCAATGGTCTGAGTAAGTGTGAGCAGGCTGCCTTCTGGGGAAAATGCATTGTCTTTAACGCCTTGTATGTTTTGATTATAAAAAGCCTGTGGTATTGGGCAGGAGAAAGAGGATTGCTTTCTCTCCTTCACATGTCAATGGGCAAGTTGTTTGTGCCTGTCTGAATCCAACAATGAGAAGAGAGTTACAAGATTTTTTTTTTTTAAAGGGATATGCTTATTTTACTTGGAAATTTGATCTCTAAACAAATCACCTGGCCAATTTTGTGGGGTTATTTTTCACTATCCCATTTTACAAGAGGTATTCGGAGAAAAGGAGTCTTACTTGACATTTCTAAGCCACTGGGATGCTTTTTAATTTGTTTCTAGAGTATTTAATCTGTAAGACATACCAGGCTGAATAAATTATGTAACAAAACAATGACAACAAGGTCAAAGCAGAAGTATGACTTTACAGTGGGGAATATTCATGACATGATGCTATTTGAGATATACTTCTTGAATATTAAATAGTTTTTACTAATGTTATGTTCCAATTAAACAAACGGGAAGGTATAAGAAAGAAAATTGGATTCTTTTTGAATTGGAGAAATTAAGCAAATTCTAGGTTAGCAATTATCATATTGCTAATTGAAAAATGTCAACCGCTATCTGTCCACAAAAAGTTTAGAGATGGCAGCTGGAAGTGTTTTCTCTTGTGACCCAGTTGTGATACAAACCTTATAGTACCAGATATTCTGCATCAGTTGATCAGATGCTCATAATCTGATTTATTCAGTGATACATAACCTCAATTATTTATTTTTGGTTACATTTCAACTTAAAGAGAGCCAAAGGAACAGTTTTGCTGCTTAAGGTAATTTAAAATGGCTTATAGATTGAGGTTCTGACAAGATCTAACTCTGCTCTTCCTTTTCGAGCAAGTAGGGTTTATGCTCTGAAAGGGATAATGGCTTCTGTACAGTGGACAAGAATATATCACTTAGTAGACAGTGGAGAAGCACATTAGACAAGTAGTGAAGAAAACGTGGATGCTCGCTTATGTCCATCATCAATTAATGTTGTGGGCTAGGGCTGACCACAGTAATATCAATATTTAACATTTATTAACAACTCACTGTATTTGTTAATTAATTCTTGCATCTCTAATACACACGCCAAAAATCTTAGTGGTTTGATATAATAAAGGTTTATTTCTTGCTCAAGTCAAATCAGAAGGGCCTGCCCTTGAAGGAGCAGGAGGCTGGCTGAGGACAAAGCAAAAGCTGGCGCCTTGCAACCCCCCTTCATCCGCTCCCCTCCATATGTGTAGCATTCCTCAGGCACCCCTGACTGCCATAAAACGATAAATAGTTAACTTGCAGAGATCACAGTCCTGCAAGGTAGGAAGTCTCCCTTGGTTTGCAAATGTCCTTGAGATTTACAACAAAGAAGTTACCTTATCAATAGCCCTAATGTCACCCTCCCCTCCATGAAAAACCGAAGGAGGCGGAGGTAGAAGGGAAAGTAAATAAAGTTAAATTTCTTCTAAACCTAAATCTCATTAACAAGGATGCTTGATAGCAGGAATGTAACATTCCACCAGGAGACTCCAATTGTCTTTACTTGATAGTAACCAGGCCTTCAATATCCTGATAGTGCTTTTTTCGCATGCGTGGGCTAACCGGCCAGTTCTGCTTCTGTAAGATTGCTTTGTCTGCTTTCGCACGCGGGTCCCCTGACCCAATCCACTGACGCCAAGTATGCCTGTTCAAACTATCAATCAATCAGCTCAGCCCCACCCGAAACTTGTTTGTATCTGTCTATAAAAATCCTGCACTGACCCAGCTCTGGACCTCTGGGCGTTATCGGCAATGAGTGGCGCAGAGGTCCAGGTTCGAACCTGCAATAAACGACCCTTGCTGATTGGCTTTGGCTCACGTCTCTGGTGGTCTTTTAAGGTGGGGGTAATACTCTATTGGCATTTCACCCTCATTCCAATTAGTGCCTGTCTTCTCCAGCCTCAAAGTTCTTCAGTGCATCCCTTGCTGACAGAAAGATGAGAGAAAGAGAAGAGAGGAAGAATGTGGTAGAAATGAGAGTGGGCTGGGCCTGAAACTGATGGTCCCCGCTCTGTTCACATTTATATGGACGGAATTCAGTCACAGAGCCCCACCTACCTGTAACCACCGCTAGGAAGTACTGGAAAGCACTGTGACAAGGATAAGAGGACACAGCACTGAGTGGCTGCAGCTCAGCTCTACCACACAGTGATTAGCTCCCCCAATACCTCACTTAATTCTCACAATCAGTTTTTGAAGAATAAGAAACTAGAATAGCAGAGCTGGATCCATCCCTTTGACAGAGTCTATACCCTAAGCTCTTATGCCACATTGCCTTCGTGGCCTTTGAAAATCACTATGTGTCAGTTTCTTCACCTTTATAACTAAAACGACAGTATTTGCAATCCGTGTGATACCTCATGAGATAATGGAAATCATGAATGTGTCAGGACTTGCCTTCTCTGTGTTACACGAACTGGGCATCTCTGTATGGCTAACTCCTCTGCTTGTACAATATGTGCCATGTCCTCTTAAGGTGTTCAGCAATCCTTCCCCCTGTCTTCTACATCATAAAATCTTCCTTCTCTACTAGATCATTCTTATCCACATACAATATGCTATCATTTCTCTGATCTTGAAGATAAAACCACTTCCTGACTCTACATATCTAACTAGCTATTACTACCCTTTACAGCAAACAAACAAACAAACAAACTAAACCAAAAAACTTTGAGTAATATATATTTGCCATTTCCAATTCTTCTCCTCCATTTCCTCTTGAATTCCTTCCAATCAGGCACCCAACATTGTTTCAAAATTGATCTTGGTAAACTCACGAATGACTTCTATCTAATCAAATCCACTCGATTCCTAGTCTTCATTAGACCTGGCAGTATCATATGACATCAGAATATCTTTCTCCTCTTTGAAAGTGTTTCTTTACTTGGTTTCTAAGACCCTAAAACTTACCTGGCTTTCTTTCCACTTTGCTGTGTTCCTCCTCATCTACCTAAACTCTAGGGAACTGCTTGAGGGCTTAATGTTTTGATCTTATTTTCTCCTACTTCCCATCCCTTGATGATCCCATCCAGTTGTACAGCTTCAAATACCATCTAGAAGCTGAAGGCTTCCAGATGATTCCCTGATACAGATTTTACCAGAATTATATCACTACATTAATGCATTATCGGTATCTGAGCTCCAAATGCCCCAAATTAAAGTCACTCTTCCATCATAACTATCCTGGTTTAAGCCACAGCCATCTCTCATTTGGATTGTCGTAGTATCTTAAGAAATCTCTTTGTGTCTTTTCTTAACTCCTAGAGTCTAAAGTGATCCTCTTAAAATAGAAGTCAGATCATATCACTTCTATGGGCCAACCATTTAATATTCTTTGTTTGAAATAAAAATAAAAAATTAAAATAAAAAATTAAAAATTATAAACATAACAAAGATTAAAAGCCAATGGTCTTATAATGGCTCCAGAGACTTTTCAATATATGATTCCACCATTACTTCTATGACCTTATCTCTTATTATTTATTCCCTCCCCTTAACCCACTCTGTTCACTCTGACCTCCTTGCTATTTCTTGACCATGGCAGTCACTTCCCCACCCCAGGCCCTTTGTATTTGCTCTTTTCTTTCCTTGGAATACCCCTCCCATATATTTTCTCATGTCAGACCCTCAACTGGCTTAGTTCTCTGCTCAAAAGGTACCTTGTCACTGAAGCTAATTAACAGCATCTCCTAAACAAGTGTCCGTTCATTTCAGTATTTAACTTATTTAATGTTTAACTGCATATCTGGGCTACTCCAGTGTATGTCCTTTGGATAACACAGTTTCTTTAGGCAAAATGCACAGTGAAGTTCTCAAATACTGACTTCCTTCTGTTTGCAAAAACAGCATCTGAGTTCATGAGGAAGAGTATTATATAACTTCATAGAAGTAACAGAAGTTGATTCCCTGACCTGGTACTGGCCCTGGGATACATTATTGGCTGTGACCACGGAGAGGAACAACCTTATCCAGTATATGGGCACTGTTATAAAGGATAACAGAATATGCCACCCCAAAATATGACTTTTTTGGCAGAGAGATTATTTTGAGCTGGTTATTTTGAGAAATAGCAGACACTGGAGAAGCTCTGAGAATAGAAGTTACCCCCTTGTAAGGAATACTTAGATTTATAAAGAAAACTCCATTTATAAGGAGTACCTGGAAGAAAAGAATGACTTTAAATCACAAGAGAATCTTATCAATGGAGAAAGCACAGACTTAAATATGCATAACAAACTTTTAACTCTTGGTTATGGTACTTTTCCTGGGCACTTCTCAAAACTGGCCTCCCTACAGCTTTCTTTGTTTTAGCTTTCTGTCTTGAGCTGAAGATGGTATTTAAACTAGGGGTTGAGGCCACTTCAGGGAGTTACTTGTTTTTTTCCTGGGTTTCTCTCATGTATGTATGAGGTATACAGATTGCTAAAAAAAAATTCAACTGAACAATCTTGAAAATCTAATTAGCTTTTTATTCAATGGTTCGTGAATCAGGCAAGTAGATCTAGCAAGTAGAAAAAAGATCCAAGGAACTGTACAAAATGGAAGACCTTTATAGGCAAAAACAGGTTGAGATAAGAAAGTTATTACCAAAGGAAAAGAAAGGATTGTTTCAGGAAAGATTACCTTTCCTTTGAGGGAAAGAGCAGAAGTCTATCACACAGATTATCTCAATAATGTTGATCAAGAAATTACAGATTGATCAAAGAGAAGCAGACTCCCCACTGAGCAGGAAGTCTGATGCAGGGCTCAATCCCAGGACTCTGAGATCATGACCTGAGTCAATCAAGAGTCAGAACCCTAACTGACTGAGCCACCCAAGCTCCCCGTTTTGTGTACATCTTAGGAGAAAACTCCAGTAAGTCAGACATGTGATTTTTTTTTTTTCTGACCTCTTCTATAAATTCTGAGAGCGAAGAGGTAACTGGAGTAGACATCTCCCTCCATTCTTTTTTGGAGGCACAGAACTTCAGGGCTTCTTCATGTCCTGCTCCTTGGAATATATGAGTGAGTCTCCAGCCTTTGAGTACTATTCTCTATGTTCGAGCACTCCAAACTCCAAGAATATATGCTTAGTACTGGAAGGTCAGTGGAAAATGAAAATACAGGACATCTTGTTAAAAAAAAAAAAATTATTAAGAACTTCAGGACAGCTACCACAGAGTATTAAACCAAATCTTTTCTGGGCTCTGGACTTCATATGATTGCACAGATAGCACCCTCATTCTACCCACCCTGCCAGGGCCCCGCCAAGAGCTCTACCAATACTTGCTCTAAGAATAGTCCCTCCCATACTGTCTTCTAGGTCTTTTGTTAAATCTCCTCAGTTAAAAATTAGTTTATCTTCTCCTAAACTTGAAGTTCATCTGAGAATCTCAAATCATGGACTATTTTTCTTTGAACTTGGGTGGTGTGAATTAATGAAATTTGCTTTTAAAAATGCATAGTCTTTATCTTGGGTATTTTTGAAATGGCTGGTTGGTTGTTTGTTATTTGGTAAGCCAGATTCTCCCCACACTACCTGGCTACCATTATAGTCTCAGGGGTGAGGGAGAAGCAGATGCCATCTCAGTAAGTAGTAAGAAATCAAGGGAATATCTCCACTCTACAGCAAAAGGAAAAAGAAAGGAGGCAGACCATGTTTTCTATCCAAAGATGAGGGGACTAGATATAGATATAGGTGTAGAAGAAAAAAAGGGCATAATCATATGTATATTCTGATTTTTCCCTTTCTAGGTCTGAGAAGAGAAAAGAGAGTCTCTTGCTTTATACCTTTTTTGGGACTTGGGCATGTGACTACTGTGTATGGCAACCCCACACATCCCAGTATAGTAAGGAGAGAAGAGTAGAGCAGTAAGATAGAAAACAGTCTCTTTTACATACTTGTGTCAAACATGGCTTCTAAGTGGTGTGGATTTAAAGATAAGAGTCAGGAGACTTATTTGGGGCCAACATGATGAGTGTGCATGGAAAAGTGAAGTGATTCTGTGGCAGAGCCTGTGAGGTAGACAGGCTAGGCCATGTGCCAGAGAGGTGACACAAAGGAGACTCGGAGGGGTTTGTGGAGGCCACAGGACAATAGGAAAGGCTCAATCAGCATGGCAGGGTCATTAGGCCCTGACCAAGCCAAGAAGGGCAAGAGTTTATTATCTTTAGTTGTCAATAGTGGATGGCAACTATAGGAGAGAAAAAATAAGTTTCCCTCTATCCTTCTCAGTTCTTGGCTAAAACCCCCGTAACAAAAAACAGATTAATAGTTACAAACAAACAAACAGAAGTTTATTAACATTGTTCAAAAAAAAACAAGTCCAAAATGTAGTCTCTTGTGCTAAGCCCTATGGAAGCAAACCAGACCTAAATACCTAACCTAATTCCAGGAATAGAACTTTGAACCAATGGGTCTGGAATTTCCTGATCAACGCCTGAGAGGTAATCTGCATGGTAGACACTCTCACCCTTCCCCTGAAGGAAGGGGACCTTGCCTGAAACAATCCTTTCTTTGGCTAATAATGTCCTTGTCCTGCCCTGTTTCTGTCTATGAGTCTTGTACTTTGCATAGTGCTTTGGAGATCCTTTTTACTTGCTGGGTGACGTGCCGCCCAATTCACCAATCATTGATTAAGCCAATTAGACCTTCAGATTTATTCAGTTGAATTTTCTTTAACAGCCTAGATGAGTGTTTACTTGGGAATTGACCAAATGAATCAAATATCGCATGTTAGCAATTTGGATGTTCAAGGGTCATAATGGTATTATATAGTTTTGAGAGTAAGTTAGTTCATTTCTCGTATGTCTATGTAGAGAATTCCCATATCCACCAACTACACACATACACACAAATTATAGTTCAACTAGTTTAGAAAAAAGTATATATATTTCTTTTTCCTGTTGATACTTTGAAACACATTGGCAGATCCACATTCTCCATGACTACTTGAGAGTTTAAATTAATGACAATAATGTTGATCAATACCTGATTTCTCTGCCAGCAGATACAGCTAGCCAGGGATTAGGGCTCCACAGAGAATAATTTTCAGTCAAGAACTGTTTATTTAGTATCATTCTGGCCCCTGACTTCCTCAATATATGAAATCATCTTCAGGTTGATGGATGGCAGCACTTTAGGTCCGCTGGAAAAGCAGAAGACAATTCATCCTTCTTGTCACAATAAGGCAAATAGCCCACGGGACAAACCAAAGACGACGGTAGTTTTAAACAAGAAAGGCATTGATTAGAGGGAAAGCAAATGCTGAAAGAGAATCCTAAAGTTACTGAGATGGAGTTAAAGAAGCTACCAGTCAAACACAGAAAACAAAGAAAATCCACAGCTGAGAACCTGTGGGACTAGAGATAATAAGAACAGCAGGAGGAGATAGAGGGAAAACATAGAGAGGAAGGAAAAAAAATAATAAAAAGAAGATACATAAAAGGGAATGAAAAACCAATAGAAGATGCCAGAATTTTTGACAGTGAGGGGTAGGATCTGAAAGAACTTCTGAGGCAGACGGCTGAACTTCCCTATGGGGCACCATCCTTGACAATGAGATTTAACCTGGAGGGATATCTGTGCAGCCCCAAGTCCAACAGAAATAAAAGACACAGAATAACTAAAATGCAAGCACTGTACTGCACGTGTACGCTCAAACACACTCTACCATAGCTATTTCAAAGAGAAGGTAGTTGGGGAAATTGTATGTTTTAGAAAATGTAATCAAAGTAATTTTTTTTTAATGTTTTGTTGCCATTGTTACCTTTCTTCTGTTTATTTTTCTTTTGGTGTGGCAGTCAGGCCCCATTAGATAAGGCTGCATTTAAGAACCATTTAAAAATAGAATTAGCCCCTCTATTTCTCCACTTATTTTCACCTATCCATCCTCTTCTCTCATGCTTATTTCAGAAGTTTTGGACATTGAAAGAATTTCTGCCTTTGATTATTGACTACTCCGTAGCACTCCTCGACCAAGCTGCATTTCTTGGATTGGGGGAAATAGAATAACTTCTTTCAGAAAAGAGATAAACTCCACTTCATGTTTTTCCCTGTCTTTCGATGTCATCTATACATTTCCATTCATTAAAAATCACCTTGGCCATGGTAAAACCTAAGCCTATTGCCTCGCAAAGTATCAGAAGTTCACCATTTACTTCACGTTGTGGGAATTCTAATCAGATACTGGAAGTCTTGGTTCTGTCTTGCTCTGTGTCCTCAGGCATCATGCCCTACAATTTTTAACACCACAGACCAACTCTGTAAGAGCCGATTCCCTTGGATTCTTTCTCAGCCAATGCAGGTAATATTTTGCATAAGATATGGTTCCATTTGTTTTTGGCAATTGGCTTATTTATTTATTTCAGTGGTTGAACCAGCTAAGAGTCTGACTGAGTTCACACCTTGGTGGTAAGCATATTGGGTGACCTGTTAGTGTTGGTGATCAAACTGTACTGTAGCTCAGGCCCACAAGCCATCCCTTTCAGATTTATGGCAAGAGATGGTGATGGGTAAGTATAGACTCTTGGTTATGAGAAAGCTAATGAATACTTCCTATGTAAAAAATAAATTGCAAATAAGCTAATTTAAGATCCGAAACTGCCATTCACTCTGGGTGGGAACAATGCCCAAGAAGTTCTCTGTAATAAGTCTCTGACCCTTTTGGCAAACAGCACAGTAGAGGTGGAGAGAAGCATGCTCCTCACCCATAAATAACCCCCTGATGTGATCCCTAATGCATTGTGAATTCACTGTGGGTTTTTAGGCAGCTGGAAGACACTAATCAATGCAAAAGAAACTTTGCAGTGTTTTCCACATGGAAGTAAGTATCAATCAAGTCACAACTGTGCTTTAACTTAGATGGTCTGAATAACACTTGGTAAAACAAAGTTTGCCAGAAAGGGGGAAAATTAAAAAAAAAAAAAAAGCTGTACTTGTGATGGACAGCTTTTCTTGGGAGATTTCAGAGCTCGTTGAATCAGATTATCTTCTGATACAGTATTTTTCTTCATTTCTGAGTAGCTTACAGAGTCACCAGTTCATACGTCTAGAAAAATTCAGACCTTTGGGAGTTGTCTAGGTAAACCTACTTACTCAGATATTTTGCCCCTTCCCAGAAGTGAATATGAGAATTTATGATGTGGTATCTCCTTCTGTAAAGGCAAGGAAATAATTTCAGATACAAATGGTAGGTTGATAGACTACTCTATGTTCCAAAATCATTTATTTAGGGATTCCTACTTCTTGGGCTTCTCGGTAATTTGTGAAATTTGTAGATAGACAGAAGCATGATGTTTCATCTATGATTCAGAAGACAATCATTCATTTTTATTCTTTGACTTCCTACTATTTCAGTTTGCTAGTGCTGCCATTACAAAATACCACAGATTGGGTGGCTTAATTGATAGAAATTTTCTTAGGATTCTGGAGGCTGGAATTCCAAAATCAAGGTGTCTGCAGGTTTGATTTCTCTGGAGGCCCCTCTCTTTGGCTTGTAGATAGCCACCTTCTCTCTGTTTCCACTTTTCTCTGTGCTTGGACATTTTATGCTGTGTGTCTCCCTCTTCTCTTTGGGACAACCAGTCATATTGGATTAGTGACCCTCATTTTGACTTCATTACCACTTCAAAGACCTTACCTCCAAATATGGTTATTTTCTGAAGTACTGGGTTTGGGGCTTCAACATATGAAATTGGGAGGGACATCATTCAGTCCATAACACTCTGTCCTCTGAACCCCACAAATTCATGTTCTTCTTACAGGCAAAATACATTTGAAAATAAACACATAAAGATATTTTGAATTGGTCAACATTTAGAAGTCCAAGATAATTCCCTGCATTTCCAAGGGGATTTGTAATTTGAATTCTTGGACTATGCAGTGAAATGAAGGTACTTTAGCTGGGGAAAAAGAAGAGCAAAAAGTAGGGAAAAAATGAAGAAAATGCAATTGGGTGCCACTCTCAGGAATGCTGGCCTGTCTTTAAGATAATGTCTGAATTGAAAGTCATTTTACTGATCATTTAGGCCATCTCTTCATTTTTAGATGGGGGGAAAAAAAGGTATGAAGTGGTCAAAAGCACTTAACTAGTTTTGTAGCTGTGTCTGGATTAAAATGTGGATTTTCTGATCTGCAAGCTAGTACTCCTCCTCTTCTATGCTTATGGATCCTAGAGGGGAAACTATTCTCTCCTAGAACAAGATGTTGCTAAGGGAGACAGGGTGACCTTTGGTGAGACATTACTGAGAGAATGTGGCTTCCAGATGGTTATAAGATGAACATAATGAACACACAATATCTAATAATTGTTCTTTTTCTGTTTGCCTTTTTATTTACTGCTTGGTGAAAACAGTGCTTGCAAGTAGAGAATACTGGGGTAGCTTATAGTATATTTCCCAGTTTTCTTAGTAGTAGTGTGAGCTAAAGACTGTATTACAAATACTCACTCTTTTCCCCTCTGTGCAAGCAGTGCCCATGGTTTGGCATAGGCATATCTTTTACTCTATTATGAACTCTTTATGGACAAGGATCTCAAACTTATTTTTATTCTTTGAGCCCTAACAAAGAGCTATGAACTCAGGTGCTTAATATGTACACATGTATAATTACTTAATAGATGTATATATATTATTTACTTAATACATAAATATGTATGCATTCTTACATGTGCATATATATATATATATGTATATATATATATGCATATGTGTGTCTAAACCTCAGCAGTTGGCTCATTGTGGCTGTAATGACTGGGGAACATATGTGTGTATGAATAACCTTATCCGGAGGGGAGGGGGGTGATACTAGGAGAAGGGTTGTCTGCAGGTTTGTAAAAACTGGTTCTCACTCACCTTGCCCTTGACTTCACTCTCAGTGGCTTCTGGATGTGTATTGAAACTGCAGGGCAGCACAGGTTCATCCATGAATCTCTCCCTAAACCCTCAGGGGGAATTAATTACTTTTTCTCTGTCTTCCTAAAGCAATTAGTATTGGACTCTATCACAGCCATTACCATATGTTATAAATGCCCAGCTCCCATTAAACTTTTGAGTTGCCTAAGTGCATGGATTATGTCTTAGCCATCTCTGTATCCTTAGTGCCTTTCATGTAGGTGATGAATGAATGAAAGATAAATGCCAGACTTTGATTATACACCCCAATTATCTACCTGTCTATCTCTTTGTGTATATTTACATATGTGAGAAGGAAACGGAAGTTTCCTTTAAGATTAAGTCATTTACTCAAGATCACACACGTGAAAAGTCAGAGGAAAGAATTCTCACCCAGAAAGTGTGGCTGCCAAGTCCCTACTCTAACGAATCTCCCTATCCTGGACTGGACATTCAGGATTGGGGCAATCTTCCTTTAAGACATTAAGCAATTAGGATTAGGAAATAGTGGTGAAGAGGACAAATCCTTTTGATAAGAAATACTAGGCATGGGGCACCTGGGTGGCTCAGTGGGTTAAAGCCTCTGCCTTCGGCTGGGGTCATGGTCCTGGGATCGAGCCCCGCGTCGGGCTTTCTGCTCAGCAGGGAGCCTGCTTCCTCCTCTCTCTCTGCCTGCTTCTCTGTCTACTTGTGATCTCTGTCTGTAAAATGAATAAATAAAATCTTTAAAAAAAAAAAAGAAGAAATACTAGGCATGTCTGTAGCAAGATGTTTCTGCTGGCAATTGAGAGTCATAGGACTCCTCCTTAGAAAGCTACAGGGAGGGGCCCCTGGGTGGCTCAGTGGGTTAAAGCCTCTGCCTTCGGCTCAGGTCATGATCTCAGAGTCCTGGGATCGAGTCCCGCATCGGCCTCTCTGCTCAGCAGGGAGCCAGCTTCTCTCTCTCTCTCTCTCTCTCTGCCTGCCTCTCTGTCTACTTGTGATCTCTGTCTGTCAAATAAATAAAATCTTTAAAAAAAAAAAGCTACAGGGAAGTGACAGATTGATGCAAAAATGGTGTTTTGGAAGTTTAAGTACAGAGGTGAAGGGTGGAAGAGTTTTCATATCAATCTCCTTACAGCAGGATCTGGGGCTGATAGTGGTGGTTTTCTCTGTCCTCATAGAGTGTTCATGCTTTGACCTGTTCTCCCCTTCAAGGAAATGGCTAAGATGTAGGCTCATTAATTCTAAGGGATCATAGGTAAAAATTATATCTTTATTGTTGTTTATTCACACAGTAAGCCTACATTCTGCAAATGTCTTTTGCAAATACTTTCAGGGGCTGCTAGAGCTTTGCTCTGGGTCAGTCCGGGTAAAAAAACTGAGATCTCTGAGGTGTCTCTGATCCATTTTTTCTAGTCCTCTTACTAAATTATAAGCAGATATCTCAATCAGACCACACAGCAACCCCAACACTGTCTGCTGCTCATTGCAAATTTAGAAAGGCAGAGAACAAATTTACAGTTCCTATTTTGAATCTATTGTTAAACCCGCAGGAATGTGTAGCTTAAAAGCCCATTTGGTGCCTTGGAGAAGCATGGTGAACAGTTACATTTGACATTACTCATGTCCTTCAGGGAAATGCTCTTGTTCTTGTTGAAGTAAAGTTCCTGGAGGGAACACTTCGCATTATGTATCCTTTCCTACTCACTCTGATTACTTTTCTTGAAGTTCCCTTGGGTTCTTCCAAACTAGACACAGTCTCTAAATTCTCAGTGATGCTCTTCACTTCTAATACATGTGCGGTTCCAGTCTCATTGCTGTAGTCATTCCCAGATTTAGAGGGAGGAGCTGGTGCGGGAGTGAGGTAGGAGGCTCACTGGCAGGCAGGGGAAAAAAAAAAAAGTCTAAATGAAAATGAGTAGATTCAGGTCAAAACAACTAATTGGCTCCAAACTTTAACCTCTCCTCTGGGTGAGTCTCTATACTCGTTTTGCTTAGACCCAAGACAGCCCCTAAAATCAAGTGCTGAGGGAAGTGGGCTCCTCTTAACATATTACTGCTATGACATTTTGTGGGGAACTGTAGGAGAAAATCCCAATCTCGGACCTGCAGCTTTGCTCTCTTTTAATTATTTTTTCCTTTCCTCTTTGTTTTTCTTTGTCTCCCTTTTTCTTTTCTCTCCTTTTCCCCTTCTTTGTCTCTCTCTTTCTCTCACTTTCTCTGCCAATGCAGGCCTTTCTAGTGCTGTCCAAGAGAGCTTTCTGTGGTGCTAGAAATGTTCCATATTTACATGGCCTAGTGCAGTAGCCACCAGCTATCTGTGACTCCTGAGAACCTGAAATGTAGCTGTCATGATTGCGGAATGAAATTTTAATTAATTTAAACTAATTTAAGTTTGAATAGCCATTTGTGGCTAATGGTCATTAAATTGGTTAGTGCAGCTTTTTTTTTTTTTATTAAGATTTTATTTATTTATTTGACAGAGAGAGACACAGTGAGAGAGGGAACAAAAGCAGGGAGAAGCAGAAGGAGAGGGAGAAGCAGGCTTCCCACTGAGAGAAGGACCCTGGGATCATGACCCAAGCCGAAGGCAAATGCTTAATTACTAAGCCACCCAGGTGCCCTGCTTAGTGCAGCTTTAGACCAGCTGTTTCTCTCTGACATTATCGGTATTATTCGTTTGTTGATGACAAGAGTTGAAAACCTCTTTGGCTACTCTCTTTTTGTAAAGTTACTCATCACTGGAAAGCTGGTCCAGCTTGTAAAATTTGGTTCGAATCTCTTCTAAACTCTTCCTCTCAACTTTAGAGGGCTTTCAGGGCAAGGAAGCACTTAGTATCTTTATTCTGGGGGGCTGAGAGGGGAAGTTCACTATTTATTTATGACAAATATCCTACATTCATAATCCTCTTAAGTCAGAAATTCTTAGAAACAATACCATAGGTCTTTGCTAGTCAGAGGATGAAGTCATTGGACTCATCCATCCTACAAATGGCCCCACAGATAGCATAGGTTTTAAACTGGCCATTGCCCCTGACTTTGTCAATCTTGGCCACATTTAGCTGGATGGATGTGTGGTCCTTGGCACAGACAGTTTGGTTGCTGGTGGAGCATTTCTGTGGCACATACAGGTCCACGAACTCACCAGCTTTGAGGATGAGGTGGTGGCTGCCACCGCCCCAAGGGCAAGTGCAGAAAAGAAGTGCTGTGTACAACCCCCCCCCACCACCACCACCACTTAGTATCTTTTTTGAGGACAGAATGCTCCTCTCTGGAGCCTGGAGATCAGATATTCTCCAGCAAGGGATGTAGGGCACTCCGATGTGATTGCAGGTTCAGATGGGGCCCACTTGCAAGGCGTGGAAGCAGGTGTGTTTGAAAATTACATGAGGGAAGGCAGAGGTCAGCAACCTCTTTGGCCATCTGCAGAAGGAATAATGTTGATACAAGGGTCTTGAGCCTGGGAGGATTAAGAGAGGGCGAAGGAGTGGTGGGGGAGGGCAGGGGGAAGACCAAAGATGTAGTGGAGAAGAAGAAGGAAGGAAGAGAACAATTAAAGGATGTATGTTAAGAATGAGACTGTTACAGCAATCTTAGTTATAACTCTGCCTCTGGCCATCCGCTCCTAGGAAGCCAGGATCCTCTTACCAGAAAACCTGTGCTTCAGTCAGCCACAGATGCTTGGGGGGTATAGGCTTGGAGGCAACTGGGAAGGATAGGGGGCAGTCCATTGATTCTGTGTACACTCTTAAGTGTCTCTCTGAGTTCCACTCCAAGTGGGTTTAAAATGGCATCCAACATAGACTGGTTACTATCTTCTGTCCCTCATTTTCTTCTCTTTCTCCCTTTATTTCAAATTATTATTTTTTTTAAATTTTTTAGCTTAAGAAATATGACCTCAGTGCCTAGTGACCCTTTCAGTTTTGGTCAGTATCTGTCCTGATTAGCAAAAGGGAAATAGGAAATGACATTTTAAGACTATGACACTAATAAAAGCAAAGACATTTCTTATAAGCCTAAAATTCTGCTAATCAGAGTTTTGTGGTGGTGTTTTTTGTTTTTTTTTTTTTCTTGAGCAGTTTGCTTACAATCCTGGAACCATGTTCCTCATATCTGGGAAATCTATTTTACATTGACTTCTTGTATTTGCTACATTTTATATTGACTGGCTTTGCTGTATTTTAAATGTATTTGTGTCTAGACTTGTGGGACTTTAGCTACAGCCAATTTCTACATTATTAAGAGGGTTATTTTGAGTGGCCCCTGTGAATAAACCTAATTTTCCCCTCTGATTAGTGCTTAATTTGAAATTGTTTGTGCAATGATGAAATCTTTCTTGAGTTTCACTTCCAGATTCCAGTTTCCATTCCCAGAGGTTGCTTTTGATTACATAAATGCTTTCAGGGTGATTATGTGGGCAAAATTGTATATTAGGTAGTTTTGGTGCTTTTTATAAGAAATTGTGTTGTTTAGAAAGAAGGGCTGTGAGTTAGGTTTTGGGTTTTAGGTACTTTACAATTACGTGATCACTACCTCTATTCAAGACAAAAATATATGCTGCATCTGCAACCCTGCATAATTTTGTCACCCAGCCTTTGATTGGAAAGTCACTTCACTTTAAGATTCCACATTCCACAGCAGGAGGATTTTTCTAGATCTACACATCAGGCTCTCAGTGTGTGTGTAGTCTCCTACATCTCTGTTTTTCTCCCATCTTCCGTTCTTCTAATAAATGTCTTGAGGGGCAAAAAGTAAGATATTCATGCTCTGCCCCCCAAACTGCAGCTAGAAATCAGACCACATGACTTCATTAGGAGCCAGTGCTGGCACCTATGACTCTCTGTACATATACTCTCTGACCCCTGGCCATATACCTTGGTATCTGCCTCACAGGTTCAGAGCCAGAGAGGAGTTTTGCCTCTGAATGAATACCTTGGATTTTACCTTTACCTGACTTAGATGATAACAAGTGATATTTTGGATTTAGAATAGATGCTGGAATAATAGGTTAAGATTTTAAGGGCTGTTGGGGTAGGGTGATTACAGTTTGATATGAGAAGGACATGGAAGGTCAAGGGCAGTGTTATGAGTTGAACTATGACCACCTCAAATTACTATGTTAAAGGCCTAACCTCCAGGACTTCCAAACATGACCTTACTTGAAGATAAATGACTTCACAGAAGTAATCAAGCTAAAATAAGATCACCAGGGTTGGCCTTACTCCAATATGGCAGTGTACTTATTAAAAGGAACAATTTGGGCACAGAGAGTCATGCCCAGGGACAGACAATGTGAAGCTACAGAAAGAATACCATGTGAACATGAAGACAGATATCTATAAGCCAAGGAGAGAGGCCTGAAACAGATCCTTTCCTCACAGCACTCAGAAGGAAACAACCATTCCAACATCTTTATTTTGCATGTGAAGACTTCAGGTCTGTGAGGCAAGAAACTTCTGTTGTTTAAGCCACATAATTTGTAGTATATTATTATAGTCACATTAGAGCAAACTAACATAGGCAGGCAAGCCATGATCCATGGACTGGATCGTGGAACAGACAAATGGTATATAAGACCTAGTCACTGCTATAGACATTTTTTACATATACACATTCTACTTGCTAGAATATAGTTTTCTGTGTCCCTCTTTTTCATTATCTTCCATTTTTACAATTTCTTTCATTCTCTAGAAATCTCAAAGAATTACCAACTGCCAGTCCAAGGATTAGACTCACAAACTTTCAATAATATCTGATGTTATTCTCAAAACCAGAGATAGTCAAAGTTATTTTTTCTACTAATACTTTTACTACTGCTACTATCAGCCGGGGTTCATTGACCTTCTGTCTTGTTTCAGGTAACATATTAAGATATTAACTTCTTGGGGCACCTGGGTGGCTCAGTGGGTTAAGCCGCTGCCTTCGGCTCAGGTCATGATCTCAGGGTCCTGGGATCGAGTCCCGCATCGGGCTCTCTGCTCCGCAGGGAGCCTGCTTCCCTCTCTCTCTCTCTCTGCCTGCCTCTCCATCTACTTGTGAGTTCTCTCTGTCAAATAAATAAATAAAATCTTTAAAAAAAAAAAAAAAAAAAAAAAAAAAAAAAAAAAGATATTAACTTCTTTAACCATGATCACATTACAGGCTTGAGGTAGTAGCCATCATTGTTTGCTTCATTTTGGAAAGGAAAGCATGGTGGCCAGCAGGTTTGAGGATTTGGCCAAACCCAACTGGCTCATTAGTGACATGAGAGAGTTGAGAATCCCTCACCTGTATGGTCTTCATAATGTCTCTACTCAGAGACTCAAATTCTGGGATTGAGAAAAAAGAATAATCAAAGTAAGATTTAAGCAGCGAGACTACAGAGAAACAATCACTTCTGTTTCTTAAAGGATGCTGGAAAGGTATCTTTTAAGAAACAAGTCACATTACTTTGAGCATTTCCAATTTTTTCCACTGAAGACTTTTCCGATAACAAAATCTAACATGAGTAGTCATTGCATCAATTCACATTTTAAGCCACAAACAGACCAAAAAGACTTGCTGTATCAGCTCAAAGGAACATTCTTCTGTAATCAATTAAAATCATTGCACTTGATTATTCCATTCCTGCCAAGAAACAATTTAAAAAGCCTGTTCACAACAATTTGTTTTACAATTTCCAGGACCACTAAAATGACCTCCTGAGGACCTGGAATTTTAAAAGATTTTTCCAGTGTTGCCTGGGGGCAATATGGCTGTAAAACAAACACACAAAAGCCCACTGAGATCTTAATGACACGCATGTGAAGTCTGCACTCTTCATTCATCAAACTTCAGTTTATATATTATAGCTGTTACCGTGGGACATGATTTTACTGTAAATAAATAAAGGACTTTGATGACCAAAGAACTGGGCTAGTACTGTGGCTCCACCATGCCCTTGCTGTGTGTCCCTTAACAAGTTATCATTCCACTCTGAATGTCCATGACCTAATCTTTAAATGGAAAGAGCAATGCCTACAACACAGGCTGTGAGAGTCAAATAGAATAGTGAGCGCGGAGCATCTGGCACATGATTGAGACCATTAATTTTTACTTCCATTCCACGTTTTCTTCCCTCTTGTTCTCTCAGGTGCCCAGCGTGTTTCTTTGCCCTTATGTTAGCTTGCCGAGGGCTGACATGCTGAACCATGGGTAGCTGAACAGGTTAACTAAAGCTTGAGTCAGACTCCCTATAAGGTCAATTTCTAGTGTATGTTTTGCTGAGTGGGAAGAAGTGAAGAATCCACAGGTCATGTGGTGTCCAGCCTCCACCTGCACAATAGTGGTTAGGAAATCTCGGGGGAAACACATTTTTTTTTTCCCATTTTGCCTAGAGCCAAGGGAAAGACATGCATTTATCTTCATAGTTTCCATTCCTGTGTGTGTATATGCATGCATGTGTGTGTGTGTATGAAGTTTAGATTCTATAATTACTACCTTTCCAGGGCCTTGGCTTTATTTTTGAATCTCTGATCTGATCTTCCTTCTGGATGGACCCTAGTCTATTCCTCACTTTTTTCAGTCAGTTAAAATTCTCTAGGCTATCAAGAATCGGCAGATGCCTGAGGGCAAAAGCCTGCTTCAGTGTTTTCACTCCTCTGTGGATTCTCCTTCTCTGATTTCTGGTATCTAAGCATTTCTCTTAACTTTCTGGCATCAAATCAATGCATTTCAAAACATTTTATAGATAATTTTTTTTTCTTCCACATTTTCTAGCTACTCTCTACAATTTTCCATATATTTGGGAATAGAATTCCAGTCCAGCTCTTTCTAAATAAAATGCCAAGGAAATCTTCTGTTTCAGTCTGCTCAGGCTGCCATATCAAAATACCATAGGCTAGATGGTTAAGTAACAGAAAATGATTTTCCTACAGATCTGGAGGTTAGAAGTCTGAGATCAAGATACCAACATGGTTGGCTTCTGATGAGATCTCTCCCTTTGAGATGCATATGGTGCCTTCTCACTATGTGCTCACATGATCTCTTTGTGGGAACATGAGAGGCAAGGAGTGGGAGGAGTGAGAAAGAGAGAGAGAGTGGAGAGAGTGTAATCTTCCCTTCATGAGGGCTCCAGCCCAGTGGTTTCATCTAACCCTAATTACTCCCCCAATTACAGGTTTCTCGTCTCAAGGAGTCAAAGAATGAATCTTACATACACAGAGAGGTGAGATGACAGTTTATTAAGTGAAGGTGAGGACAGAAAGAAGAAAAAAAAAGCTCTCTAGAATAAAAGGGGTTCTGAATGGGTTGCCACTGTGGCCTTTCATTGGCAGTCTTTTATTGAGAACTGACTAGGAAGCAGCTGGCCTTGAAATTCTCCTGCCATTTTGGTTTGAGCAAGGACTATGGATAACATCCTTCACAGTTTACTTCTTCCTTGAGGTCTGGCCATTTTCTATGGTGACAATGTAACTGCTGTTTAAAAAAAAAAAAAAAAAATACCCACGACCACCTAGGGCAGGGTGGTCTGGTTTGTTTCTTTATCTCTTGTTCCACTCTATCTCAGCATCTGCCTGCCAGGAATAGTTCCAGAGCCTAGTCGGGGGCTCCCTATCTCCCTACCTATACCTTAACCCTTTCCTTACTCGCCATCTCAAAATACCTTCACACTGGGGGTTAGGTCTTCAACAAATAAATTTGAGAGGTGGAGGACACAAATATTCATTCCACAAAAATCTTCTCTCTGAGCCTGAAATAATTGCTTCATGCTACAGATACCACACCGACCTGTCTAGTCTTCAGTTCCATCACCTACAATATCAGGAGAATTGAACTTAAAATATTGTTGTAAAATGATCCAATACTGTACTGGGTATAAAACAAGGATCAAAATGCCCAGCACAGCAGGAACTTAACAGATAATCCCCCCTTTCTCTTTGCCTCCACTCTCTTTGCCCCCAAAGTGACTGGATGCAGCTGACTGGTATATGATGGCCATCTCCAGTGTCAGTCCAGTGATGTCGGAAGTGGTACAGCTGTGGTCCTGCTTACATCATGCTTTCAAGACTTTTCAGCATTCGTGTCACTAGAAATGGATAGAGCCAAGGATGATAGCATGAAGTGAAGGCAGTCACAAATTTTTATGGAGGAAACAGGCAAAACCAAAACCAAACAGAAACAAAGATGACACGTGGATACTTTGTTTTTTAAACTCACAGTGGAGCCCAAAGTTGTAAGCCATCCAGATGGTGAGCTCACAAAAACAGAAATTAATCACCTATTTGTACAGTTTGAGGATTTAAAGATCTCTGGGGAAGATGTTGAAAAGCCTCACTCCACTTAACCGTACCCTACTAAGTATGCCCAGCTACAGATCAGAAGCTAAAGAATGGATTTCAAGGGTCAGAAATACCTAGCCTCTTTGGGCCATTTCCCTAGAAGGTGGGAGCCTCTGGAGGGAAAAGCAAGCAGCTTCAACAGAGAGGACAGATCAATGTGTGTCTGGGATACAATATAATTCTTCTCAGAAAGGGTTGAAATAATTTTAAGGGCTATTTTGAACTGTGTGACCTTTTTCTGAATTTGATCAGATAACGGAAACAGATTATCATGTGTTATCAGGTGTTGGTGTGTATGGTCTTGGCTGAAATGCTGACCCAGACCTTTTAGAACCCATTTCTTCTCTCTGATACTTTCTTCACATTGCATACAAAATGCGGGAGAAAAGAAAATGGCATTTGATACTTTTTCTTGGGGATAATCATCAAGTAAAAAGTGTGGTGATTCTGGTAGAACCTCTGAGAATTAAGAGATTTTAACAGCCTTAAAATATTGCCAAGAAATACTATTTTAAAATGTCTCTGTGACCTTTCTGGTTAAATTGGAAATGAAAAATAAGACACAAGCACATTTTTTCTTATTCAAGAGAAGTGGAAAACTCTCATTAACAGACCAAGAAACTGGGGAAAAAGGAAACAAGAGAGATGAGAAAAAATGGGAACAGATACCAAAAAGACCACGTTTATACTCAAATTTTTATTTTGTGCACTCTTTATTGAACACCCCTAAAGGTTTCACTCTGCCTCCTAGCACTCTTTTCCAGATGCTGATCCTCTTTCTTTTGTTCTTGAAATTTTAATACTAAGCTGTATCTTTTGCCAAAATTATTATTGGGAAAGAAAATTAAAGGATTTGGCCTCTGTCTCGATCTCTCATTTTAGTGCTAGCCTCCCAGCTGAGATTGTGAATATGGAAATCTATAGAATTTGTAGTCAGTCACAAATAAAATCACCCCCAGTGGGTGGTACATGCCTCATTCTAGGTTTCTGGCTTCTAAGAAGGATGTTATCACCCCTAATGTCTTTGAAACTTCCCATGGGTTTGACCAGGTCATAATACATACACACACATTTGTGTGTTGTGGGGGTGTGGCATTTGTGTGTGGTAGAATTAAATAGAACTAAGCAAATAATCATCTTGATTTATTTGGCTCCCCTGCTAATAATTTTGGATGTTTATTGGGGGCAAAGCAGTTATTCCTTTTACATTTATTACAAATAAATATTTTAAAAAGCAATGGTTTTATCGTGGAGCTAAGTGGATTTTACAAACATGACAGAAAAGAATAACACTATAACAGATCTGCTTAAGAGAGCAAAAGAAGTTGCAAGATGGCCAGCAGGTGTAAGGAATACAGAAATAGTAAGGAAGGGAATAGCTCAACCTGGCAATGAGGGATATGGGTATAACCTCGTTCAAACTGCAACTGATTTTCCATTTAAGCAGCTACTTTAGCTTACTTGGTGTGTGGATAGAAATGCTGATAATGCCAAATATCTTCCCACGCTCATAAAAGTTTTATAGAAAAACCAATATTAATAAAGATCTCTGAAAATAGAAATTAGCCTGCTTATGTGCAAGGTGATCAGTACAGAGAGCTGTGTATACAGCACGTCCCCTCTTCTGAAATTACTTTAAAATTTATTCCATTTTATTGTAATCCAGCAGAGTAGATCGAAAGAGAGTGGAAAGCAATTGACAACAAGGAAAGGAAGCCCAATAATATTCTCCCACAAAAGAAACAGAATTACTCTTAAGCTCTTCTTAGAATTCACCACCGTTTCTTTCATAAGAATGTGTTATACCCTCAAGTTTGTTTTTATTTATAAATGCTTGTGACAAGAGTTATTCAAGTCCACATTTCTGATACTGTTCTGTCCAGCATTAATGGGAGGGTGTGAGGTAGCCCATGTACTTGACCATGGCACGTAATAGCATTCTGAGAGAAGAAAGGGAACGCACAGTTGGTTTATATACTGTGGTGATTGGGTACACTCTGCCTTCTTTAGAAAATCAGGAACATTTATAAATATGTGTCAGAATGTCTTCTTAAAAGCTACAGTACCAAATCCCCAAAAGTTGATGGAAATAGGGAGGAGGAGCCCATAACAATCACGTATTTGCTCAGAAACAAAATGTTTTTCTTTCTGATCTTTAAAACTGTCTGTTGCTTTAAGGAGTATATCACATGTGAAAATATTCTGTTTTATGTTCAGAAGTAATTCATAAAAGGTGGCTTCAAGGTTTGGGTATTCTCTGCCAGAGGGATGTATAGGCTTTTTACGAAAACTGTTTAACTTTCATAAAGAATTTTGATATGGGAAAGGGTACAACTGTAAACCTCTTCAGCAGTTTCATATGCATTTCTACTTCAGTTTGAATTTTTTTTTTTTTTTTTCCAGACAGTGAGGCAAAGCTGGAAGCCGTTTTGGAAGTTCTTTAAGTTATAAGAAGGGAAAAATACCCTGCTTAGCAGATTTTTCTTCTCAGCCCTAAACAAAGAAATGCAGCCAAATTCTTTCATTTCTACCCTGAAGATATAATTATGGCCCCATGGCCAATGCATATGCCTCTAGATAGCATACTATACAGCACAAAGTATAAAACACCTGGGATAGTGGAAGCATAGGGGCTTGAGAGGGAAAGAATGCACATCCAACTTATGATTCTTCTAAAAGCAGCTATGGGATTGGGGGGGAAATCACTTCATCGTCTGTCTCATTTCACTTTGAAAATGGGGAGGTTATTATAGAAGGAGTCCAGAATCATTTCTAGCTCTGCCACAGCTGATTCTGGAGACAGAAAAACAGAAGGACATCTGCTTTTGTCTCTCAGTTTATTGTGATCTATATAATCCTAAATGGATTATATAGAATATATAAAATAGGAAATGCAGTATTTTTTTCTCTCTAATGGTGTTTCCCTAAATATTTTTCATATTCACATTAGCATCTTTTTAAAAATAATTTAAATGTGTACAGTCCTACAGAATTAAGCAAGCTGATGTGGTCTACTCTATCACATAAGTCAGCTTTCCTTGTGGAAAATAATAACTGTATAAATTTTTAAAGTTCTTCATTTGTTCATTTACTCTCTGGAAGAAGGAAATTAACAAAAAAATGCAGATATCCCAGAGAGAGAACACCACAGGTGGAGGTCTGCAAGTTCAAAGACAGAAATGGGAGCACGATTGGTGTGTTTGCAGAAAAGTAAGTAGGCGAGCCTAGGAAGGTGCATTTGTGGAGATCAGTGGGGGGGGGGGGCACGGGCAGTGGGAGGGCAAAGGCTGGGTCCTCCATGCATTTGTAGGCCATGGTAGATGTTTTGGCGATAATACAAAGTTATTTGGGTTTTACCACAGAGTCCTTAATATGACTTACATCTTAAAGATTAACTCTGGCTACCATGTCAGGATGCTAGGGAACAAAGGTGGGAATCCAGAACCTGATGATAAGATCATTGTTGTTGCACTTCAGAGAATGATGGTAGCTTGACTTAGAACTACAGTGATGAAGGTAGCAAGAAATGATCAGATTCAGAATATATTTTGAAGGTGAACTCTTCAAAGAGGAGAAAAACAGATCTTAAGCTGCTTTACATTGGGAAACGTCTGAAAGTAGGCCTGGGCAGAAAACTGCTGAATGAGGTGTGGGACAGAGGCACAGAGACCCGGTCATTGTGTGTACTCTTGTCCAAAAGCTCCTCCCTGGTTCACATCTCGACCATCCCTCTGAGTGGTCCTCAGTCCATTTCTCTCTCCTATAACTCATGATATTCTTACCACATTGGCTGGAACCCCCAAACTTAAAACAGAAAACTGGAAAAATGGAAATGTCCCTTGAAATAGTGAAGATATACTTAGATAAGTCTATTCCAGAATAATCAGTCCTTTGATGCAAGGATATGAGCTCCCTGGTAATTGGCTGGAGAGGAGGAAATATTACATCCTTTTTGAGATTGAGAGTAAATCTTGTTTTATTCTTCTTAATTCTTCTTCTACTATTCCTTTAATGGTCACAAGAACTACTGTTCATAAAGAAACACGGAATTTGTTAAATCTAGTTTTATCCTAAGTCATATAGTCAAAAAGCACTACTTTACATGAGTTCCTTTATCATCCTAAAGAGGTAGAGTTACATAGAACAGATGCAGAGACGGTTGGGCTTAAGTAATGTTATTATGTATATAATCTGTATCAAAAATATTGCTGGTGTTGTGGGGTGCTCTGGACATCAACAAATGGTTCTTGGTGAGAAAATTTGCATATTGGTAATAGGAGAGAGTGAATAAACGTTAACAATATTGAAATTGACTCGTTTTATAACAACCATGAAATGCAAAGTATGCTGTAATAGAGTAACAAAACTAAATGTGGCTTGTATCTTTTGCAAAAAATACTGCATTAATTTTGAAGCAATGCATATTTTGAAGTACATTAAAATCAAATTTTTTATTATGCAAATATAGATGCTCCCTAAAATTAATGTAGCTCAATTACATCATTAGATGTCAGAAAGGCATTTGAAAGGGTAGGTTGGAAATAATTCTTTTGAATGTCACATAAATTTTCTTTGCAGCTAATCTCTGAAAAGAGGGAAAAAATTCTCTCTACTCAGGCATAGAATAGAAGCATTAACAATGGAAAGGTCAGTGCATAATGATGCAAGAGAGAAAAGGCCTGAAGTGCCATATTGATGAAATGAAATGGGGAAAGTTATATAGAATATTAATCAATCAATCCTTAATTTAAGACCTTAGGGTAACTTGCTAAAATCTTCTTCACTATTTAATACCAAAGAAATACTAACCAATATTTGTTTTATCCTGTAAAAGGAAAAAAGCTCAACAACTATCTGTTTAGACTCAACATTTCTCTTTCCCTTTAGCTTCTCTGTATTGCGGGAAGAATTTGACAAACTCTGGTTATCCTAGTAGGTATTAGATAGCCATCTCATTTCCAGAATAATTTGCCTCCATTAGCTTAGAAAATCAAGAGTTGATTATATCAACTCCACAAAGGAAAATTATGTATTCATTAAAATTCATGTTTGGAAAGATAGGAGGAAATGGTCACGATAAAATGGTAAATAAAATTGCAGGATATAGAACTTTATGCATCATATGATCCACAGTTTGTAAAAATAAATCAATGTGCATGCATGTATAGACCAGAAGAAACTGTATGAAGGGGAAAATTGTGGTTATCCTTGGATGATGAAATGCATTTGGAAAATGCATTTTTGTCTGCTTTACTGATTTTACAAGTGTGGTGGTATTTAAGATTTGCAGTGATGTAGCTGGCATTAACAAGAGGAGTTTTTCTCTTCTTGACCTCATTCTTACTAATTTGCCTGTTAACTATTTCCTTGGTCTATTAACTTAAATTCTAAAGGCCAGTAGGAGCTGGAAGGTAAAGAAAAATAAAGAAGCAGAAAAGGTTAAGTTATCACGGTATGGGAGCAAACCTGTAGAAAGATATTTGGAAGGACAATGTATTTGCTGATGAAACTTCTGCTATTTACATAAAGATTGCATGGGACACGGAGTACATTTAAGTAAGGGAAGAGGAAAAAAGTCACATTAATTCACTGTTTCACTCACTGATCCATTCATTTATTCAACAAACATTCATGAGTACCAAATAGATGCCATGTGCTCAGGAACCACTGATTAATAAGTTATAGTACCTGCCTTCAAGGAACTCATGGTTGAGCACAGGAAGTAGACAAATGAATATGAAGACTATAAGTCATTAATATAAATGTATACCAGATAAATCCATAACACAATGCGTAGCGTTATCCAAGCGGCTTGAGGGGTTCATATATTTGAGCTGGGTCTTGAAGAGTCATTAAGACCTCACAAAATTAATGATGGGAGGGAGGATTTCTTCTGGTAGAGCGTTCAGCATGTAAAAAAAAAAAAAAATCTCAAGAATTGTGAAAGAACAGTGAATTCTTGAGTGGTTTAAAATATGGCTGGAACTTAGGGGCAGTTGGGAGAGTCTTTGGAAATGACATTGTGGTTGGAGATGGCTAATCTGTAGTGACAGAATGCTGATGGGCAGTTTACTAGCAGTGGGGAATGAGAGGATAGAAAGGGTAAGGGGTGAGGGATTACCAAAGAGCACATGAGATTTTCGAGGGTGATAAATGTGTCTGTCATCTTGATTATGGTGTTTTATCAGTGTACACATGTCAAATATATCAAGTTGTACACTTTAAACATGGTCTGTTTATCCTATCTCAATTTTACCTCAATAAAGCAATTAAGACAAAACAAACCCAATCCCTTTAAATTTTATAGGCTTAGGTCTAGACCACTCCTCTCTGATCCCCGCACCACGCCCTGTCATGGCAGATGCTACACAGATTAAAAAACAGAAACACAGCTACAGCTCAGACAGCACCTTGACCTGGAAGACCTGCCCCAGCCAGGAGAGGCTGTCAGGCTCCCTCCTCTGACTCCTTTCTAATCTTTCTCTTCCCTGGGACTTGGGCCTCCGGGCCTCTGCTAGTCTCTCTTCTGAATCTGGGACCTCCTGGAAGGCAGGAACAAACTTACACTCATCCTAGTATTCCTTCAGGATTCCTTTCCACTGCTACTTCCTCATCTCCACTGACCTGTTGCCTGTCCTTTGTGATAGCACAGGTGAAAAAGCCAGCTAGTGTTTCTTTTTGCTATTTTTCTGCCTAGAAGCAGGGAGGATATACATCAAGACCAGTAATCCTTTATATAGCTCCTAGTTCATGATGAGACCTGGGTACCTGGGATTCCTCTCTATGGAAAAGGAGCATCACAGAGTCAATTTCAATTTTCTCAGGGAAAAAAAAAAAAAGTTAAATTAGTATCCACAAGCCAAACCCTGCTGGCAAATCTTTGGGGCCTTCTTGTTTAGTTTTAACCTGTCTAATCTCATCAGTCACATCCTCCTAGTTGCTCATACTACCGTAGCCATAAAACCTTGTATTTTCCAAACTAACTAAATATTCCCATTCCTCAGAGAGCCCTTAAACTTTTTGTTTCTTTAGCCCAATGGAAATAGACACACACACACTTCCTCTGGAATATTGACTTACTAGTAGTTCCAGAATTTAATTTAAGGATATGAAGTTGACAGTGAGAGGGACCTGAGCAGACACAGAATCTGTATATCTCAGCATACGTTCTTTTGCCTTCTAGAGGTCTTACTGAGAACACCAAAGTGCTATTGAAACTCGTGTACTCTTTTTCAGGCTTGATAGTGCAAAGTTCAGTTATCTCTGACCACTATCCTTTATACATAGTCTGTATTACCATAGAACTTGAACTAACAACCTTGGCTCTATATTTAAAAGAATATTTATTAATGATGGGCTTTCCTTGTTATTGAACCAAACTCAACATGAGCAAACCCTTGCAAGTCCTGAACAAAGCCTAGCTCATGTGTATAGCACTCTGAGCCCCTTTCTTCATACCATCAAGGATTCCTTCTTTAGACAAGGTACGTTTTTGAAAAAAGAAAAGCTAGATATCTGATAAGCCTCATTAGTTGAGATGACCCTCCCAATGCTCTTTTCCAAAGCCTCTCATCACCCATTCCTTTTAGAAGTTTTAATCCTGTAAGTCTCTGGGGTTTGTTTTACTTGATTCTGTGAGTGTGTGTGTACCTGTGTGTGTGTAGTGTGTGCAGTATTTCGACCACATATATGGAGAAAACTGTAGACTTTGTAGAAAAGTAAAAGGAGGCAAAAGGATCTGAAAGTAAACCCCAAGTTTGTAATGTGTTTGCCAAAACATATCCCAACTGTAAACATTTAACTCATAGTCCTAATTAATTGGTCTTAAGTTTTACATATTATATGGCCAAAATCTGTTATATATACCTGTTTTTTAAGAATGTAGCTTTGGATTCAGCTTGGGTTTAGTGTATGCTAATACTGTTTACTAAAAAATGCCTTGGGAGGAGGGTATTATACAAACCAATGATCTACTCTGCCCAATAGGATCTCACTTGTGTGTATTAAGAAACAATGTATAAAGCAGATAGCACAGTGGTTAGAACATGGAGGTGGTATAATTACTCATGTGTTGCTAAAATACACAATTTCCAAGAATATCCATTGTTTAAACTTATAGTGTTATCTACTTTATCTACAGTGTTAACTACTTTACAGTGTTATCTACATGCATTATACATTCATATGCATATATACATATGTATGGCACATATCTGTATGTAGTTAAAATATATGTATCATACTGTTAGAGATAAACTGTTTGGATTGAACCCTGGCTCTGCTGCTTACATTGCTTAACCTCTTTGTCCCTCAGGTTTCGGTTTTTTGTTTTTGTTTTTTTTCTTATCTGTAGGATAAAGCCAATTTTGGTACTTCCAATAAAGCTTGAGGATTAAATAACATCTGGAACTTGGTAAAATATGAATGCTGGTTGTCATTATGATTACTACCACTTTATCAAGTGGTGATGCAGAGAATAAAGAAAATCCAATGAAAATCAAATTAAAACAATAGTAAAGATTAAAAAGATCAGCAATACATGTACCTCCTTTACTTTAACCTAATTTCTACAACAGACGTTCCTCTCTTAATCTCAACAGGGAACAGATTTCACAGCCCAGGAGCATAATTACAGAAAACACTGGTTCCTGTGGTCACCAAGTTATACTTGGGGCACACTGAGTAACTGCCAATTCAGACCTCAATGGGTGACTGGGGCATATGGTGATAAAGGATCAGTCAAGAGTATACTGTAATGCTCAATAAATGCCAGGAGCTTTCTGAAAATAAAAATAGAGGTCACCATGCTGCTCCATCAATAAGAAGCAACAAAATCTAACGTAAAACTGGATAAATACGTCTCATTTCTTTTTCTCTCCTTCCTTTCCTTTCTTCTGTAGAACTATGTTGAGTGTATATGGAATACTGAGCATGTGTCAGACAATGTGTTTGGTAGCCGGGGTAAAATAAAAACAGACATATCCTGCCCTATGGATGCATGTTCCCAAGGGATTTTTCCTTATGGTACTTTCTGCCAAGTGTGTTCTCTTGTAGGCTGAATGCTCCCAGGACTTCAAACTTTACAACATACAAAGTTCTTTCTCTTCTTGACAATATGGCAGTCACATATTCTTTCTGTAGATTCAGATCTCTTATTCTTGGGGCTGCCTACCTCTCAGGAGTTTTACTCTCCCAAGATTTTCTGCCATATGGTCAGACAGGAGAAGAGATTACATTTCCCCAGTCACTTTGGCTTTCTTCTGTTAAAGGCTTTGGTAGGAATTCTTGACTAAGGTTGGATTTGGGGATTGTCTCTATACCAAACTCCATTTTCTTCTTGTCTCCAGGTACATGGAATTGGCTATCTGTGAAAATAAAGCCATAAAGGTCAACAAATTAATTCTTAGGTTAAAGGAACCAATATTTTTCGTTAATTCTAGCCAAGACACATCTATTTGAAAAATGGTGTACCAAATGAGATTTCTCTTGTTTTTCTGTCTCTTTTTTGAGAAGTCATTTATAGATCAGCAGTGGTGGGCAAACAGGAAAAACAGTTGCAATGCTTCCTGGAGTAAGAGACAATAATGATACATTATAATGCACTCCCAGATGGGCTAAAGAGTGGACATCTTTGAGTGTATTCTGTACCACTATAATGCATGTTCAGTTATAGCTCAGAGCATCTCTGTGGTGAGTAAAATCCTCTTAGACTTCTTCCCTGGGGAAGTAAGACCTATAGGAATAAGCTGGCCTATTCTTGTTATAGTTGCTTTAAGATACCATTGAGTTAGATATGGGCTAGGGGAGCACAGTATGCGGAAACACTGGGTGTAAAGTATTCTGCTTAGAGTACTCCTGGATGGCTGAGCTCCATCTATGGCCCACTGAGAATCTGAGAACCCGGTTTCAGCTTTTCTGACGGCTGCATACTTGGGTAGTTATATTCTATCCCAGGTTCTGTCTGTAGCATGTGGCACTAAAATGGTTGGGCTTTTCTAAGGAGTTTTATGAGGATTTTGTGGGTGTGCATGATCTAAGACACTTTCTCATATGTATAAATCAGCCAGAATTAAAACGAAAGAGGAAAAGAAATGAGGGTCAAGCATCTGAATCTCTTTAAAACCCTCTGTGTGTGTGTGTTGTCTGTATTGAAGGAGTACACACACACACTTTTAAAAAATATTCCATCCCTCTAAGATGAACTCAGTGATGAAATGATGAAAGGGTAAGAGAAACTATTCAAATACTACCTTGGAGATAAACATCGATATCATTCTTGGGTATTCACATTCAGCTGTGTATACCAAATCTATTTCTTTCTTTTTATCTTCTGGTAGGGATAATCAGTAATGTACATTGGGCTACAGAAGAGGGCAAAGAGAGTTCCCTTAAAACCCCTTTTAAGGTCTCTTTTCACCCCAGGTTAGAGAATAATGAAGCCAGTAGACTCAGAAACTGTGTCCTCAAGTAACATCACAGCTGGGGAAGCAATTTATTATGTTCCCCTCCAGGCAATGATGTTCACCTTGAGGAATTTAAGACAGACAATCCTTGAGGACAGTAGACTCACTCCTCACAGTCTCTCCTTTCCAGACTATGCCTCATTTTTAAAGTGCTTAGCATAGGTAATGGACAGGCAACAGTTTTCTGGTGGTAAGCTGTTCTCTTTTCATAAAATTGTAGAACAAAGCCAAGGTCAGTGAGTCCATAACTGGGTAATGTACATTATCTCATTTTTGGTAATTGGCAATCATGCATCCAGTGTCTTCGATGTCGTCCTCTCTATGTAGGCAATATTGGGGATGCAAAAAGTTTAGATACTACCTCTAAAATGAAAGAATTTATTTAACCCCCCAAATTTTGAAAAACTGAGGCACACAGTAGTTAAGTGAAATAGCTAATGTTGCTAAGTTAGAAGTGAGAATTTTAAGATATAAAATAATAAGAAAAGGTGTAATATTTTGGTGGTCTAATCAGGTCATCAACACTAAACCTATCTGCAAATAGTTTGCTGTAAACAGTAACTTGGAAGAGGCAGGCAGTTGGTGGGAAGATACCTCCTTAGAGAGTGTGTATCAGAATTTCCTTGGGCCTTGCTCCTCAAAATAGAGCATCTAGCAGCCCGGGCATCACATGATTGACCTAATGAATCAGAGTTTGCATTTGAATGAGACTCCACAGATGAATTATGAGCCAATTAAAGATCGAGAGGTATTATCGTAGGAGTCTTTGCAAATATATATTCCCTATATTAACACAATTCATTGCAAAATCTGTAACTAGGGTGGATAGGAGCCTGTTTTAGCCTCCCGGATGCTGAGGTAGGTAAAGGGTTCAAAGAGCCTTTAGGATTCTAATAAGATGGCATGCCAAGATAGCCTGGCAACTAGAATTCATTGGATAAAATATAAAAACAACATTTCTTCAATGCATAGCTGAACTTTCAAAAAAAGAAGAGAAATCTTCAGGTGCTTAGGAACATAGGTGAAACTGAAAAGCAGAATTGTATGCACATGTTGAATCTGTGGCTGTGCTGGAGCAAGAGGTCAAGAGGGAGTTGTCAGCTGCAGGCTAGTCAGCTAAGCTTTCATTTCACTAGAGGGACAGAGCTAACTCCTGAGCGCCTTTCAAGCTAGGTATTTGGAAATGAAATCCCTGCATGGAGTTGGGGCCTTTGAATGGATTGTCATCAGAGAAAATGTAGCTTCCGTTTGACCTCACTTGAGGGATTGAGGTAAAGCATGGGGTGTGTGTGTGTGTGTGTGTGTGCACGCGTGTGTATGTGTGCATGTTTTAAACTAGATATCGGATAGTGAGAGAGCCCTTCATAAAGCTGGGGCCCATGAATGGCTTCATCCTCAGAATAGATAACATGTAGCCAGTGGAACAGGGAAAAGACAGTGTTGGTGGGGGTTTGCAAATGCCACTGAATTTATTTTACCCACATAGACCATGAACAAGAAACCAAAGTAGTAATATGAAACTTGGTCCCTGGCTGGTAATGTTAGTGAGATACTTGAAACAAATATGACTATTCTGAAAGGACACTTCTATCACACAGGCTACATGGATTTCCAATGAATAACTGAAATTGTGTAAAGAGAATTTTATAATACAAGCTACAAAACATTTTTTTAAATGACCAATTCTGTATGAGTGAATAGATAATACAATGATTATAGCCCAAAGAAGCTAAAGTAAATGATAATAAAAATAAAATTACTGGGGAATCTGGGTGGCTCAGTTGGTTAAGCGTCTGACTCTTGGTTTGGGCTCAGGTTGTGATCTCAGGATTGTGAGATTGAACCCTGCATTGGGCATTGTGCCCAGAGTGGGTTTTTCTCTCCCTCTTCTTCTCCCACTCATGCTCTCTCTCTAAAATAAATAAATATTTTTTAAAAATAAAATTATTATATTAGTGATGATCAAGACATTAAATTAAGAATTAAAATACAATGAGAATAATGAAACAAAGAATGGATTTAGAAAATGGAAATTTTAATAATTGAGATTAAAAACAAAATTAATATATTAGTTAAATATTAATCACAACTAAGTAATGAATGTGTAAATTGATGATTGATTAAATTACCCAGCAAGAGAGTAAGAAGATGGGAAGACAGATTAAGCAAACATGGGGGATAAAATGAATCTAAACATATATTTAGAGGAGTTTCATCATAGGAGAATATACAGATGATTGCAAGATAGCATTTCCAGAGAATAGAGCTATAAATTTCTCAGAATTGGTATTTAAAAAATAGGCAAAATTATAAAGACAAATCAATACCCAGGCCCATGGTGGTAAAATTACAGAACGCTAAAGCCAGAGAGGAAAACATTTAAAGCAACTGGAGAGAAAAGGCAGATCTCTTACAAAAGGACCAGACTAACAAGAGTATACAGTAGAGGGCAAAAAATTGACAGAAATTTTGTCTTCTAAGTGCTAACAAAGGACAACAGTCAATGTAGAATTACATGCAGGAATAAAGAAATAATAATAAAAGGTGAAATAAAGATATTGAAGACTGATATTTCACAGAAAGACCTATTGAAGACTGATCTTCAGAAACAAGAAAATTAATTTCAGTGGAAAAAGTAGAGTACAATAAGCTCTGATGAGCAAAAAATTGGTAAATCATTTAATATCAGTAAACCAGCAAAGCCTTTACTATTTAAAACAGCCACCACCATAATAATAATAATGAACTTGAGACTAGGTAGAAAATAAAATAATAGAAAGAATTAAGATAGGAGGGTTATAATTAGAGGTAAAGTATCTGGGGAATGTTTATTCTACAAAGGAAGCCACAATTGTTAATTAACTTTATATCTGAAATCAAATGATAGCAGTTGAAGAATCATCACCACATATATGGAAATAAATACAATTTTTCAGTTGGTAGTATGAAGTGAATAAAGAAAAAATAGTTACAGAAGGCAAGAAGAGTGAAAAGCAATCTTAAATAATCCACGATGACTGGGAAAGACAATAGAATATTGCAAAAATTCAAAGATATCATGAAGCACACCAGCCATAATTTTAAGAGGTCTTAACTTTCAGAATAAAATCATTTACATGTACATTAGAAATTAGAAATCCAAATCATATCTAAATCAATGTTATTCAAAAAAGTTAATAGCTGCAATATTATCAAACAAAGGATTTTTATGCAAAAAAATTATTATAAAATGGGTCGACATGTTCTAAACGGAACAAATTACCAGGAAGATTCAAAGTATCCTAAATTTTGATGCCTGCAGTAATTCAAATAATTAGGTTGCACTATACAAAATTACAGCTTTTTAGGTTAAAAGAATGATCACCTACTTGCAATTTCATATAACCCAGCCCATACATGAAGAAAATACTAACAAAATTACAAAAACTGGATAAATCTGCATTTATAGTAGATTAACAAATCGCTTTATATAAAACAAAATTTACTAAGTATGCACTACAGAGCTGGACAATATAGTTAATTGTCTTGATCTATCATGAACTGAAAGCATGGACATAATAGCATGGAATAGATATAGTAACAACCCACGTCCAGGGCCCAGAAGGAAGACTCAAAAAAGTGAAAATTTGTCTAATATAAAGCAGCCATTTAGTAAAATTAAAAATTGTTAAGAAAACAAGAATACCCTCTCCCCTTCCCCTTCCAAATAAGTGTAGAAATTTTAAATTCTCATCTAAATAATTCACGTATCAAAGAAGAAATTATAATGGAAATCACAAGGGTAACAACAGAAAACTGTGAGAGGAATACATATCAACCTTGTTTTCTATTTATTGATTTTTTCTTATGTTAAAGTATTTATGGCCAACATACATCTCCTAATAATTGGATAGATTCTCTCCAGATATCCTCACTGTCCACCTTGTTGCTGTTGGTTCTAAATCTGCTCTGTTCAAGATGGTAGCCAAATGTGACTCGTGAGCACTTGAATTTGTGTGAAATTGTGTCTAGTTTGAATTGAACAATAATACTTGTCATACATTAGATTTAAAATCTTAGCATGAAAACAAGAAAAATACCTCATTAGTAATTTTTCTATTGCATATTGATTGCTTGGATTTGTTGGTTTAAATACATTCTCAAAATTAATTTCACCTATTATATTTTGCTTTTCTTAGTGTGGCAACTAGAATATATAAAATCACATGTGATTTGTATTCTCTCCTGGAGAATGCTGTTCTTAGACTGTTCTCTGGCATCTTAAGTTAAAACCTCATCAGTGATAGAGCAGTTTACTGAGGAGTAGAGACACTGGGGCCATGAGCAACTCTTGGCAGGAAAACCATGTCCTTGCATTATTGCTTCTTAAGGCTGGAGTGACAGGGGGCAATTTTGATTTCTGGCCTTTTGTCATGTAAGGGGTGATCTACAGTGTTAGGGAGAGTCCCTACCATAACACTTTGTTTAATGAGGTCCCTTGAACCTCTGTGCCTCCTCTCACTTAGTAGTGAACTAAAGAGATCCCAAGGGGACCATTCCTCATCTGCTCTACTGTCCACCATCCCCTCCAGTTTTCATCTTTGCAAATTATGGAAAGGTCCAGAGTTTGAGTTAGGTCAAGATATAGTCTGTTGTCTTCTGGGTGTCACACGGTTTTCTCAGAGAGGAATTTTGAGGTAGTTTTTAGGATCTTCTTTTGTTCTGATCTCATCTGCACAGCATGTAACATGAATAATTCTGTTTGTGGGTGTGAATGACTCTGTCTCTTAGTTTCCAGGTTGATACCATGTGGCAGTGACTACAGTTCTTCTTGGTATTAAACTGATGGTCACGAAAAAAATGTAGGTGGCACAACCAGTACACTTGGTAAAATGCAGCCTTGTAGTTAAGTTACTTTAAGGCAATGGTTCTCAACTAGAGACAACTTTACCTCCCAGGGGATATTTGACAATGTCTAGAAACATTTTTGGTTATTATGATTTTGGCGGAGGGTGTGTGCTACTGGCATCTAGTAGGTAATGGCCAAGGATGCTACTAAACATCCCATAGCATGCAGGACAGCCTCCCACAACAAAGCATTATCATGCCCCCAAATTTCAATAGTGCTCAAATTGAGGAAATTGTACTATAAGGCAATGTGATTAAGAATATATAGAATTTTATGGGGCACTTGAATGGCTTAGTCAATTAAGTGTCTGCCTTCTGCTCAGGTCACAATCCCAGGATCTGGGATGGAGCCCCAGGTCAGGCTCCCTGCTCAGCGGGGAGCCTGCTTCTCTTTCTGCCTCTGCCTGCTGCTGTCCCTGTTTGTGTTTTCTCTCTCTCTGTCATGCAAATAAATAAAATATTTTTAAAAGAAAATCGAATTTTAGAAGTCTAAATTCACATATATAGAATCATTTTAATATAAACTTATATTGAAGTATAGTACCTGAGCAGAGAAGTGCGAAAGTCTTAAGTCCAAATCTTTTTTTGTTTTTTAAAGATTTTATTTATTTATTTGACACAGAGAGAGATCACAAGTAGGCAGAGAGGCAGGCAGGAGGAAGCAGGCTCCCTGCCAAGCAGAGAGCCCGATGTGGGGCTCGATCCCAGGACCCTGAGATCATGACCTGAGCTGAAGGCAGAGGTTTAACCCTCTGAGCCACCCAGGCATCCCTTAAGTCCAAATCTTAATAACCTCACAAAGTTAACACATCTGTGAGACAGTAGCCAGCTCAGGAAATAGAGCATCACAACTACCCAAGAAGAAGCCCTCTCGTGACCTGGTCCAGTCACTTCTTCTTATTATAGATAATCATTCTTATGGCATCTAATACCACAGATTAGATCCCCCCCCTTTTTTTTTTTAATTTTGTGGAATGTGAATTATAGAGCATGAGCTTTTAGTGTGTGCTTTCTTCTTCTTCTTCTTCTTCTTTTTTTTTTTTTTTTTTTTTTTATAAAGAAAGGGAGAGAGACAAGGGGAGGGGAAGAGGGAGAGAAACTCAAGTAGACTCCCCACTTATCAGGTCAGATGCTTAACTGACTGAGCAACTCCTGTGTCTCCTGCCTTTTTTCCAACTGTGCATTTTTACAGTTCATCTCGGTTACTGTGTAGCAGCAGTGTGTTCATTCTTACTGCTGTATAGTACTCCATTTATTCATTCAACTGTCCAAGTTTACCTGAATGGTTTTTAGTTTTTGCCTATTAAAAATAGTGCTCTAAAGTTATTATATATGTAATGTTGTAGAAGTATATACACATTTTTCAGAGCATATTCCTAGGAGTGGAACTGCTGGACTTAGGGTATACAAACGTCAGCCTTAGCCAACATTGCTAAACAGATTCCCAAGGGGGTTATATCTGTTTACATTTCCAGGTGCAACACTCACTCATACACACACACACACACACACACACAACTTACATTCCCACTAGTCACATATGAGCCTAAGCTGATTTATTTTTAAAGATCCAGTCCATCTGTTTTATACATACACAAATGTATATACATATATATGAAGATGTATGTATTTCCCAACCTTAAAACCCCTATGTTGGGCACCAAGCTAGTTAGGAAGAAAGGAAGAACATAGGCCTAATTTCGCCCTCATCCCAGTCAGTAGGTGAATAAAATATGTCCTAATGAGTAATTGTCCTGACCTTATGGATCCAGGGAGGCAGCATCAGATGTGGAAAATGTGTGTGTCAATAAACCATTTGGAAGAAGTGGTTCTTTGAAACTGTTGGTTTGTTCTCACTGCCTTCTTGCAGCCAATTTAGGCAAGCAAAACCAAGCCCTGCAATCCTGTTGTGACAAAAATAACTGTAAGATTTTGATATGCTTGCTTTCTGTAAATGTCACCCAAATGTCTTGCCTCTGAAGCCGATGCTCTTCTCACTCTACTGGGCTATTTCACTGTACACAGCACTTTCTCCTACACGACTCTATTACCTTATGTTATAGTCCCTCAGACTGGAATGTTCTTGAATGTAAAAAAGGCTTTTGAATTCTTTAGTAAGAAAACCTGGAGGAAATAAAGGTATATAGACATAATAGCAGTATTGATATTATTTTGACTCCTCCAACTATTCTTGATATCATACTTCCTTTGTTAATTTTTTAACACTGGTGGTTTTCCAGTTTCATGTAAATTAGCATCACAATCTTATAAACATGTTTCTATTTATTGAATCCCAGGTCAAAGTAATTATACAACAAAGAACAACAGTTTTCATACCAGACTGCCTGCATGCATGTAAATTGGGGCTCGCGCCAAGGAGGTAATGAATACAATCTCAGGTTTCATGAGATGAATCGAAAAATGGAAAAACTAATAATGGAGTTCTTATACTTCAGATAGTGTGAGTCAAAGTATCTTTCTTCTTCTTCTCTATAAAACTAGCTTCTTCATTTTAGATACGATGTATTAAATGGTATAAAAATAAATCATAAAGGAAAAATCTGGGGCCATCTCTCATGAATGAGAGAAAGTGAATTTTCATTTTTAAATGTAATTTGAGTGGCCTCACGACACCGTGATGATTCACAACAAATCCCATTCTTCTGGAATAACAGTGATACCCAGGAGGTAGTATAGCATGTGGGTCAGAAAACACTGAGTCTGCAATCTACCTGCTTGGTTCAAATTTTGGTCCTTAAACTCAATAGCTACATAACCCTCAGCAAGTTACTTAACCTGTCAGGTACTCGTTTCTTATTCTGCAAAATGGAGAACAATAATAGCACCTGTGGGCTTGTGAACATTATATGATACTCGTCATCATATGAAGTTAGCTGGTACCCAGGACCAGTAGAAGCTCCACAAATAATAATTGCCTCATGGGTGACTGGTACTAATGATGCCAACAAAGAAGACGTGTGCAATATTTGTGTTCCTCCTACAAATGTGGGCTGCAGATGTGTACTAGAGTCTCTGAAGCTGTCTGTAGTAAATGGACACAGTGGGGTTGTGGCTGAAGTACTCCAAGTCAGTTTGGTCACTTGTTAAATTAGGAATTTATGAAAAGTAGTATGACATTCAGTCCCATGAGGCAGTGGAGTGGAGTGGTTAAGAAAATGAATCTGGGATGACTGGGTGGCTCAGTCGGTTAAGTGTCTGCCTTTGGCTCAGGTCACGATCCCAGGGTTTGGGGATTGAGTCCTGCATCTTGCTCCTTGCTCAGCAGGAAATCTGTTTCTTCCTTTCCCTCTGCCCCTCTCCCCTGCTCAGGTACATGGGCAATCTCCATCTCTCTCTCAGTCAAATAAATTAGTAAAATTCTTAAAAAAAAAAAAAGGAAAAGAAAATAAAATGAATCTGAAACCAAATTGTCAAATGTCTGTTCCACTACTTTTACCCTGTATGATCTAGACAAATCATTCAATCTCTCTAGCCCATAAGATGGGCAGTGGGGTATGTGTGTGTGCATGTGTATAGAACATATGTAATAGAGTTGTTTTCAAGACCTGATCAAACTATGTACACTTGGAATAGTGCATGGCTCATAGTAACTGTTATTAGGTGTTCGCTATTATTATTACTCAACTGAGATTAGATTGGGTACTTTCTAGAAAGCTCACTTGCTGACTATGTAGAGAACAAGAAGCAATTCCTGAAAAAAGATATGAAAGTGATTCCACTGCCATCACCTTTCTTGGGCTTTCTTGGGCTAGCTTCCTGCAGAGGCCGCTCAAGGGATTGTTGAAAAGCACATGGTGCTTTGAGCTTGAGCTCCGGGGAGAGTTGGTCCTATGCTATTGGAAACATTGGAAGAAGTGACGGAACTTGGGGTGGAGAAAAGGTCATTTTAAATTTGCAAGCAGTTTTTCTTTTTTGCTAAAGTTGGGACTTGAATACAGTGTTGATGCAGACTATTTCTATATTTTGAAGAAAACCATTGCCTAAGCCTTTCAGTTATGCAAATCTAAATCACAGGTCGTAATTAGAAAAGGAGGTGTTTGAGAAGCTGCAGCTAGGAGGAGCTAAACTGTTCTGGGTGATCATGGAAAAGGTCATCTATGTGGTAGGCAGAATAGCGTTTCTGTAGGCTGCTTATTCTGAAAAAAAAAAAAAAAAAGTTTCTTTTCTAAGTATGGATTTAGATGCCTACAAACTGCTTCTTGCTCTTGTGGAAATATATCTCGAGTCTTACATTGAGTAGTTTCTTGGAGTTGGTCAGAGACTTTGGAAAAGATATGTAGGAATCACTGTCTCTTCACCCTAGAGAAAGAACCATAAATCACTCATATACTTGGTAAATTCAAGACTGAAAGCCCAGAATTTGTGAAACTTTACACATTGATGGAGCGATCATTCACAAAAATGAATACTTAGTCTGGAGGAGAGGTGGGGATATTTTCATCTTAGAATTGATTTCTTTGGGTCTTGTCTTTGAGACTTTGTCTCTTTCTCCTGTAGTGTCTTGGAGAGTGTCTTTTTAAGACATTAGGGGAGAAGACTTATCTCCCTCAGAAGGAGAGGCAAGGAGGTAGACTTTAAGGAATTGTTATAACCAGTGGGCTCTAGGAACAGCCATCTCTAATAACTGCTCTGAATCGACCTCTGTGTGCTCTTCCCTTCCCCTAGATCTGGGCCTTCACTCAGGTGTTGTAAGAAGTTACAGTGTCCCTCATGCATAAGGGTACAAGGAGGAACAGGAGGATTAGGCTGGGCCAGGGGTGGCAGTGTCCTAATAAAGAACAGTGGCTCATGAGGAAAGCATGGCATTATAGCTTGGGTCCAAGGGCTCTTAAAGTCTCTATCCATAGGATGCTATTGCCAGAGTGGGAGAACTGGCCTGGTGCTTGAGATGGGATCAGAAGTAAGGGTCTTCCTACCACCCCTAAGGACAGAGTAGAGAGGTCCAGGCAGGGAGACACAGGCAGTTCTGAGATTGGGAAGTAATGTTAAAGAGAATCTACTTGTGCTTTGGCCTTCCCACACATGCTAGGTACTAAGAGAACTTCGGTTTTTCTAGTAGTGGAAATTAACTTGTACTTATAACAGTGGAAGCCTCATAGACATTCAGATTATGTTTATTTTCCTTTTGCATAGCAAGAGGTAAGAGCAACCTAACCCAACCAACCAGCCAAGCATCCAGACTACCCAGAATATGACCCAGAGTATGAGAAGAGAATTACTTGATTATGCCTTTACCTGTCAGACCGTCACTACCTTAGCAACTGGGACTAGTCATTTTAGCAATTTCTCTCAGTATAGTTTGTGCAGTAAATGAGTTTTCAAACTCGCAGTTGACTAACTGAAAAATGGATTCCTTTATAACTTAGCACATAATAGCCAGGAAGATCAGATTTCTAAGGTTCTCAAGTAAGTCTTATTAAACATTTTATGCTGAAAGTTTTTTGTGAGTGAATAAGTTTTAGCCGTGTTTCTGGATTTCTAAAAGGGCTGACACATAAATTAGAATTCTTTTAGAGTTTTGATTTACATTTTTTTCTGTTTTTTTTTTTTTTTTTTTACCCTGTTTTCACTTTCCAATTGGGTATTCTCTTTTATAATACTCTTACCTTCTCTAATTTAAGGATGTTACATTCTAGAGAAAAATGATCTTAAGGGGAAAATCTTGTTAGTGAAATCCTTTTGTCAGTATTTTTATAGTAGGCACTATTATTCAAAGGCAGGATTTCTGGGTGGTGTGTTTCCCAGTACATTTCTTTCACTCTCCTTCCAATGTCCCTCCCTTTCCATTGACTCTTCTGTACTCCCTGCTCCCACACCAGAAATATATACATGCACACATCACGTCCTTTGCTACTTTCCTTTTGATCATTTGGGCTTTTGTAACTGTGCTGAAGTCAGGAAAGGTTTTTCTTTTTATTAATAAGCCAATGTCAAGGCTTCGGTTGTTGGGGGGAAGGATATCAAAGTTGTTGCTTAAAATGAAATTTGGTGCCTCCATAAAATTTCATGGTGCACGTGCTCCTGTGTCTCCTATTTCCTCATTATTGCTAGAATATTCCTACATGTTTTTAAGTTGAGGAATGTTGTGGCACAAAGAATCTGTTTGAAAATATTACTACATATATTAAGAGAGAAATTTCTTCACCTTGTGGCTCCGTACTGATGGGGAAACAGAAACGTAACAGCTGATAGAATTAGAATGTAAAACATGAGTTTTCCTAGAGACGTTTTGAGTTTTATTTGCAGCTAATTAACATGGAGTTTTCAGTGGGCATGACTCTTTTCTCAAATACGGCTCGTTTTATCACTTAATATTCATAATAAATATGCTATAGTATAGAAATAGGCTCTCTGGAGAGCAGCAGGAAAATTAAACCACCAATCTAAGCGAGCCAGGTTTGCCACGTAGCCTGTATCCCTCAGCATCCAGGGTCCAGTAAGCATGGAGGCTGACACACTAAACTGCAGGTAATAATACGGTCACTCCTGTGGAGCAAATAGGTCAGGACTGCTGGCTGGCTCTTTGGAGACCAGCGTACACCCTCATTCCAGGCACATAATCTCCCACAGTCTCGAATCTTGCCTCGGGTCCTAACACCTGTCTTCAGTCTCTGGGTTTTTTTTCAATAACATTAACCTTTCTTCCTGCTTCTTTCTCGCATACGAAGAGCTGCGGAGCTCTGTGTTGCCTTCTGCTCGCCAGTCCCTTTCTGAGCAGGCTCTGTGCCTTTCTAGGGCATTGGAGGACCACTGTGGCAGTAAAGCAGATAGTTTTAATTAGGTTTAATTATTTTTTAAATAAATTTTGGAGGATTGGGGAAAGCAATAGCTGCAGAAGCCCAGGCTTTGTTGAAAACAATCTATGGAATGGGGTGTGGCGGATCCCAGAGAAAAGGCCTTTTTTCTTCCCTCCTCCCTCCTGTGGAGTGGAAGACTACCTCCCACGTGGAAGAAATCCACACCTCCCCCAGCACACACAGGCAGGTACTTCTTTTCTCTTTTAAGTCAAACTGGAATACAATAACCACCTTGAGGGAAATTGTAGCTGAAAGAGACAGGCTCTGGATTTCACAATCAATTAGAATTTAAATATCTGATTTATTTATGCTTGCTTACTTGGTTTGTTTTGAACATAACCTGAAAACTCTGAGATTGTTCCATTTGTTCTGCCTGCAAGATCACGTGAGATCATTTACAGCTTAATGAAGAGAAGCAAAGCAAGGATATGAAAGAAGTTCTCAGTTATGGAAATGCTAGTTTACACAGAAAGTGTGGGAAGAATTCTTTTTCCTCCAAAGTTCCCTTTAAAGGTTTGTCAGTTAACCCTCATATTTGCAAACTTGGATCTATGTTTACCACATATGAAAAAAGATCGAATAACCGGAATCAATCTGAGCAGCAAGATTCTCCATCGAAGTAGTTTTATCAATGAAATCAGTTTGCTTTAGCCATAAAACAGCTTGGAGCATCTAGAGCAGACATCTCATTCATCTTTATGGCATTATTACTATTTCTTGCTTTCTAGCCATGATGATAGTCCTGATGAAGTAGGCCCAAAAGTCAAATGGCATTCTAGGGACTAAGATTTAAGTCGGAAATACATACTTCATCAAAATCCTCTTTTGTTTGTTTATGCAGGAGGAGGGTAGATGTGCACTGCCTGGGAATGTTCATTGAGTGGATCATGGCTTTCTGTACTTGAATATATCTCCTTTTCACCTCCACTCTGCTAGCACTAATATTCTGTGTTTGAAAGAAATTAGGTCTACAGGGAAATCAAGCTTCTAGATCTCACAGAAATGAAATATTCAATACTCTCCTTTTCACTATATTCCCTATACATTTCTCTGAGAACACCTGAGATGACTTTCCAAATTGCTGACAATGTTTAGATGATGATGATGATGATGATGATGATGATGATTAGGAGCCAGGAGCCATACAATAAGGTGGAAATAATTGGAAGAAGAAGCAGCAATATTGATAATTATTGGAGAAGGCCGCCAATAAATGGTACCCCTTTTCAGGGTGTTTAAGAATTAATTGAGAAAAATACACAAGAATTAGACAAATAAATATCAAACTACAAGTCTTATTGATGATAGAGTTGAATTAGAAAAGGAGCCATAATAAGATTTCTTTACACATTTCTCTCAGAACTAAATAGCTCTCCAAGCCATAGTGAGAAGCACAGGCCTTACTATCCCTACCAGTATTTTGTTCCCCAGTGTTGGAAATTTTAGTAATGGATTGTCCTATACAAGATTCTGAAGCCAAGGTCATGTGTTTGTATACTCTTTTCCTAATCTTTCCAGTCAGATAAGCAATGTCTTTTCCTTTGGGAGGAGTAAGTGTACTCGATGGACGGAAGCATGGGAATTAGTTTCTTAATAGTTCCAAGAACAGGAAATATCTGTCTCATTAGCCTGTTTGGGCCAGTGCCAATAAAGGATGAAAATGATTTCTTTAACAATAAGCCTCTAGTGAAGTTATATGAGTTTTATGGAGGGACTAGAAGTATTACAGAGTTAGTGATATTTTAAAACTTTATTTAAAGCTAGTGTATGAGCCTCCTACAAAAGGTAAAGAATCTTCTACACAAACCACTACAATGAAGGTACTTAAGAGAAACAAGCAAAAATGGAGTCCTAGACCAGTACACAATCTTACTCATTTTACTTTTCACTGAGCTTTATAACCTAGAGGAAACCTCACCTTTCTGCTTTGCTTTATTTTCTTGGTCCTAAAGCCAGTCCTAAGAAGTTTTTTGTTGTTGTTGTTTTGTTTTGTTTTTAATTTCTTTGCTCTTTCTACTGAGACTCTACCCTGGAACTCCACTTTAAAGAGTTAGATATTTGCGAGGCAAAAGATACTCTTCTGTCAGGGATTTTCTCAAACTCCATCCACTTCAGTCAAAACCTCAGAGGTCAGATACCCTCACCTTCTCCAGATTTTCTAGTATAATCCTCATACTGCAAGCACAAAGGACCCAACTCTGAATTCTGTGAGGTCTCCATAAAGGAACTACATGTCCTTTTGTGTGATTCAGCATCAGGAAATGCATACTCTATTATCACAGCTGAGTTCTTTGTTCCATGCAGACATCATTGATTAGCCATGTTGTGGCAACTATGACTAGCTGATCACAAAAATTATTTCCCTTTCTTTCTTGGACTCAGCTAGATAACATTCCCTGGATTTCTTTGTACTTGATTATGCCATGTGGCTTCTAGAACTAATGGAATGTACATGGAGGTAATGTACTTTACTTCCATTCCTACCACAATAAAATGATCTATATATGATCCTCCATGTATTTTTCTCCTTCTTATGAGCTGGAATGAAGGTGATATACAGGGAAGCAAAGATGAAGAAACCTCCACCTCTCTAGGTCCTTCAGTGACTTCATGGAGCACAGAATGCCCTGTCCTCACCCTGTTAATTAGGAACACCCATTTTTAAGACTTTACAGTGGCAATGAACAAACTTCAATTGTGCCATGCCGCTGAAAATGTGAAGTGTATCTGTAATAGCAGATAACATTATCTTAATTAAAGTACTCATGAGTATTTTTTTTTAATTTTATTTATTTATTTTTGAGAGAACGTGTGCTTGAGAGCATGTGCTTGAGAGAACAAGCAGAGGTTTGGGGGGCAGCATAGGAGGGGCAGGGAGCAGGGAGACTCAATCCCAGGATGCTAGAATCATGATCTGAGCTGAGGGTAGACTGCTTAACTGACTGAGCCACCTAGATGCCCGAGAATTAGTATTAGTTTTATTTCTTAATGAGTTCAAGTCTCTTTCTACCCTAAATGCCAGGCAACTCTCTCCCCTCATAGTTGGCAACTGCCCGCCATAAAAATACTTCCCATTCCCACTACAGCGATATTGTTGGCATCATCCTTCCCCCAGACTGGGTGTTGTTTTGACTTTTTTTTCCCCCATTATTTTCTTCTCAATCTTAGTAAGTTTATTCATTTCAAAATTTTTCAATTTGTTGTAATAAATATTTAAGAACATGACCCATGAGTGAGTTACTCATCATGCTGACTAAGAATATGAGCAGGATTTTCCTCCCTTACCTATCTCAGTCTTTTTTCCATGTGACTATTGACTGCATGCATTTTAGGTCTCCTATCTATGACAAGAGAAATGAGGTTGATCAGGTTACAGGGCAAGTAATATTTATCAGATAACTGTTATAGACTCAGTCTTTTGCTTGGTGATGTGGCATATTTAAAAGTATAAGAAAGGATCTTTGACTTCAAGAAATTTAGAATTTTTTATGGTAAAAATTGTTCATATATTACTGTCAAGAACGATACAAAATAAATTGAAATAATTTTTTTTTAAATATTTTCATTTATTTATTTGACAGAGAGAGACACAGTGAGAGAGGGAACACAAGTAGGGGGAGATGCAGAGGGTGAAGGAAAAGCAGGCTTCCCGCCAAGCAGGGAGCCCAATGTGGGGCTTGATCCCAGGACCCTAGGATCATGACCTGAGCTAAAAGCAGACACTTACAACTGAGCCGTCCAGGCACCCCAAATGGAAATAATTTTTGATTGCTTATCTGCCAGATACCATGTTAATCCTCTGTATATTACTCTTTTAGTCCTCACCCAAAAAAAAAAAAAAAAAAAAAATTAGTAAGAGAGGAACGAAGCCTCAGAGAAGTTCACCATTTGTATTCTCATATAGCTAGTGAGTGGCAGAGTAGGACATGAGTTTAGGAATATGATTGCAGAGAATGTAGTCTTTTTTTTTTTTTTAAGATTTTATTTATTTATTTATTTGACAGAGAGAGATCACAAGTAGGCAGAGAGGCAGGCAGAGAGAGAGGGGAGGAAGCAGGCTCCCCACTGAGCGGAGAGCCCGATGCGGGACTTGATTCCAGGACCCTGAGATCATGACCTGAGCCGAAGGCAGCGGCTTAACCCACTGAGCCACCCAGGCACCTGCAGAGAATGTAGTCTTAACCACTACACTATACTGCATTGTACACAGTGACAATTTTGACATTAACCATTAACTTAAATAAAATTATTTTGAAATTATTGATCTCAGCATATGGTAGCCATTATCCCATTTAATTATTCTATGGGGTTGGCACCATTATTTGTTGTCATTTTAAAAAGGAAACAGTCTCAGACAGATTTTTATACAAAGACACATACTGATAGATTTTGGCACTAGCATTTGATAACAGACTGTCTGACTTAAGAAATTTATTTCCCAAAATTTTGAAAAAAATTTTTTTAAAGATTTTATTTATTTATTTGACAGAGATCAAAAGTAGGCAGAGAGGCAGGCAGAGAGAGAGGGGGAAGTATGCTCCCCACTGAGCAGAGAGCCCCATGTGGGGCTCAATCCCAGGACCCTGACTGAGATCATGACCTGAACCAAAGGCAGAGGCTTAACTCACTGAGCCACCCAGGAGCCCCTGAAAAAATTTTAAGTCTACAGAAAATTATCAGGAAAAACCCAATAATCACCCTTATATCCATCATCTAGATTCACTAACTGTAGTATTGCCCATATTTGTAGAACCGACACTGCTGAACAGCATGATTATGTAGCTAAATTACTGATCAGATTAAAGGAATTTATAGAAAACTGAATGAATAGGTAAAGGAAACTTTATAGAGGTGTGTCTTGAAGAAGTTCCTGAAAACTGTAGATAAATAGAAAAAGGAAGGTGTACTGAAATAGGGATATTCTGAGCACAGCGGGATGATCATATATATGTGGAGGGAAGATTTGGATTGGGGGCAGTTGGAAAACTAATTTGGGACCATAGTAAGAGTATCCAAAAACCAAGAGAGTGATTCAGACTGATTACCATAGAGAAAAGGAGGCCTGATAACTTTTTATTCATTAGGGGGAATAACAGCCAAGTATTGGTCTTTATAAATAATTAACTTCTTACTGTTTTTTAAAAATTTTAATGGAAGGGTGCCTGAGGGTCTCAGTTGGTTAAGTGTCTGACTCTTGATTTTTATTTATTTATTTATTTTTAATTTTTTTAATTTTTAAAAATTTTTTATAAACATATAATGAATTTTTATCTCCAGGGGTACAGGTCTGTAAATCACCAGGTTTACACACTTCACAGCACTCACCATAGTACATACCCTCCCCAATGTCCATAACCCAATCACCCTCTCCCTACCCCCCTACCCCCAGCAACCCTCAGTTTGTTTTGTGAGATTAGGAGTCACTTATGGTTTGTCTCCCTCCCGATCCCATCTTGTTTCATTTATTCTTTTCCTACCCCCCAAACCCTCCACATTACATCTCCACTTCCTCATATCAAGGAGATCATATGATAATTGTATTTTTCTGATTGACTTATTTCGCTAAGCATAATACCCTCTAGTTCCATCCACGTCCTCGCAAATGGCAAGATTTCATTTCTTTTGATGGCTGCATAGTATTTCATTCTGTGTGTGTGTGTGTGTGTGTGTGTGTATCTATATCTCACATCTTCTTTATCCACTCATCTGCTAATGGACATCTAGGTTCTTTCCATAGTTTGGCTATTGTGTACTTTCCTACTATAAACATTCGGGTTGACGTGCCCCTTTGGATCACTACACTTGTATCTTTAGGGTAAATAACCAGTAGTGCAATTGCTGGGTCATAGGGTAGCTCTGTTTTCAACTTTTTGAGGAACCTCCATGCTGTTTTGCAAAGTGGTTGCACCAGCTTGCATTCTTACCAACAGTGTAGGAGGGTTCCCCTTTCTCCGCATCCTCGCCAGCATCTGTAATTTCCTGATGTTAATTTTAGTGATTCTGAATGGTGTGAGGTGGTATCTCATTGTCGTTTTGATTTGTATTTCCCTGATGCTGAGTGATGTGGAGCACTTTTTCATGAGTCTGTTGGCCATCTGGATGTCTTCTTTGCAGAAATGTCTGTTCATGTCCTCTGCCCATTTCTTGATTGGATTATTTGTTCTTTGGGTGTTGAGTTTGCTAAGTTCTTTATAGATTTTGGATACTAGCCCTTTATCTGATACGACATTTGCAAATATCTTCTCCCATTCTGTCAGCTGTCTTTTGGTTTTGTTAACTGTTTCCTTTGCTGTGCAAAAGCTTTTGATCTTGATGAAGTCCCAATAGTTCATTTTTGCCCTTGCTTCCCTTGCCTTTGGTGATGTTGCCAGGAAGAAGTTGCTGTGGCTGAGGTCAAAGAGGTTGCTGCCTGTGTTCTCCTCAAGGATTTTGATGGATTCCTTTCTCACATTGAGGTCCTTCATTCATTTTGAGTCTATTTTCATGTGTGGTGTAAGGAAATGGTCCATTTCATTTTTCTGCATGTGGCTGTCTAGTTTTTCCAACACCATTTGTTGAAGAGACTTTCTTTTTTCCATTGGACATTCCTTCCTGCTTTGTCAAAGATTAGTTGACCATAGAGTTTAGGGTCTATTTCTGGGCTCTCTATTCTGTTGCATTGATCTGTGTGTCTGCTTTTGTGCCAGTACCATACTGTCTTGATTATGACAGCTTTGTAAAAGAGCTTGAAGTCTGGAATTGTGATGCCACCAACTTTGGCTTTCTTTTTCAATATTCCTTTGGCTATTCGAGGTCTTTTCTGGTTCCATATAAATTTTAGGATTATTTGTTCCATTTCTTTGAAAAAAATGGATGGGATTTTGACAGGGATTGCATTAGCTGTGTAGATTGCCTTAGGTAGCATAGACATTTCACAGTATTTGTTCTTCCCATCCATGAGCATGGAACATTTTTTCCATTTCTTTGTGTTTTCTTCAATTTCTTTCATGAGTACTTTATAGTTTTTGAGTACAGATTCTTTGCCTCTTTGGTTACGTTTATTCCTAGGTATCTTATGGTTTTGGGTGCAACTGTAAATGGGATTGACTCCTTAATTTCTCTTTCTTCTGTCTTATTGTTGGTGTAGAGAAATGCAACTGATTTCTGTGCATTGATTTTATATCCTGACACTTTACTGAATTCCTGTATAAGTTCCAGCAGTTTTGGAGTGGAGCCTTTTGAGTTTTCCACATAACGTATCATATCATCTGCAAAGAGTGATAGTTTGACTTCTTTGACGATTTGGATGCCTTTAATTTCTTTTGTTGTCTGATTGCTGAGGCTAGGACTTCTAATACTATGTTGAATAGCAGTGGTGATAATGGACATCCCTGCTGTGTTCCCGACCTTAGTGGAAAAGCTCTGAGTTTTTCTCCATTGAAAATGATATTTTCTGTGGGTTTTTCATAGGTGGCTTTGATAATATTGAGGTATGTGCCCTCTATTCCTACACTTTGAAGAGTTTTAATCAGGAAGGGCTGCTGTACTTCATCAAATGCTTTCTCAGCATCTATTGAGAGTATCATATGGTTCTTGTTCTTTCTTTTATTAATGTATTGTATCACATTGATTGATTTGCGGATGTTGAACCACCTTTGAGTCCAGGAATAGATCCCACTTGGTCATGATGAATGATCCTTTTAATGTACTGTTGGATCCTATTGACAAGTATTTTGGTGAGAATTTTTGCATCTGTGTTCATCAAGGATATTGGTCTGTAATTCTCTTTTTTGATGGGATCCTTGTCTGGTTTTTGGATCAAAGTAATGCTGGCCTCATAAAGTGAGTATGGAAGTTTTCCTTCCATTTCTATTTTTTGGCACAGTTTCAGGAGAATAGGTATTAATTCTTCTTTAAATGTTTGGTAGAATTGCCCTGAGAAGTCTCCTGGCCCTGGGCTTTTGTTTGTTTGGAGATTTTTGATGAATACTTTTAATTTCTTTACTGGTTATAGGTCTTTTCAGGTTCTCTATTTCTCCCTGGTTCAGTTGTGGTAGTTTATATGTTTCTAGGAATGCATCCATTTCTTCCAGATTGTCAAATTTGTTGGCATAGAGTTGTTCATAATATGTTCTTATAATTGTTTGCATTTCTTTGGTGTTGGTTGTGATCTCTACTCTTTCTTTCATGATTTTATTTATTTGGGTCATTTCTCTTTTCTTTTAGATAAGTCTGGCCAGGGGTTTATCAATCTTATTAATTTTTTCAAAGACCCAGCTCCTAGTTTTGTTGATTTGCTCTATTGTTATTTTGGTTTCTATTTCATTGATTTCTGCTCTGATCTTTATTATTTCTCTCCTCCTGCTGGGTTTCGCCTTTCTTTGTTGTTCTTTCTCTAGCTCCTTTAGGTGTAGGGTTAGGTTGTATATTTGACATCTTTCCTGTTTCTTGAGAAAGGCTTGTACTGTTATATATTTTCCTCTCAGGACTGCCTTTATTGTGTCCCACAGATTTTGAACCATTGTGTTTTCATTATCATTTGTTTCCATGAATTTTTTCAATTCTTCTTTAATTTCCTGGTTGACCCATTCATTCTTTAGAAGGATGCTGTTTAGTCTCCATGTATTTGGGTTCTTTCCAAATTTCCTCTTGTGATTGAGTTCTAACTTCAGAGCATTGTGGTCTGAAAATACGCAGGGAATGGTCCCAATCTTTTGATACCGGTTGAGACCTGATTTATGACCCAGGATGTGATCTATTCTGGAGAATGTTCCATGTGCACTAGAGAAGAATGTGTACTCTGTTGCTTTGGGATGGAATATTCTGAATATATCTGTGATGTCCATCTGGTCCAGTGTGTCATTTATGACCTTTATTTCCTTGTTGATCTTTTGCTTGGATGATCTGTCCATTTCAGTGAGGGGAGTGTTAAAGTCCCCTACTATTATTGTATTATTGTCAATGTGTTTCTTTGATTTTGTTATTAGTTGGTTTATATAGTTGGCTGCTTCCATGTTAGGGGCATAGATATTTAAAACTGTTATATCTTCTTGTTGGACAGACCCTTTGAGTATGATATAGTGTCCTTCCTCATCTCTTATTATAGTCTTTGGCTTAAAATTTAATTGATGTTATATAGGATTGCCACCCCAGCTTTCTTCTGATGTCCATTAGTATGGTACGTTGTTTTCCACCCCTTCACTTTAAATCTGGAGGTGTCTTCGGGTCTAAAACAAGTATTTTGTAGGCAACATATTGATGGGTTTTGGTTTTTTATCCATTCTGATACCCTGTGTCTTTTGATTGGGGCATTTAGCCCATTAACATTCAGGGTAACAATTGAGAGATATGAGTTTAGTGCCATTGTATTGCCTGTAAGGTGACTATTACTGTATATTGTCTCTGTTCCTTTCTGATCTACTACTTTTAGGGTCTCTCTTTTCTTAGAGGACCCCTTTCAATATTTCCTGTAGAGCTGGTTTGGTGTTTGCAAATTCTTTCAGTTTTTGTTTGTCCTGGAAGCTTTTTATCTCTCCTTGTATTTTCAATGATAGCCTAGCTGGATATAGTATTCTTGGCTGCATGTTTTTCTCGTTTAATGCTCTGAAAATATCATGCCAGCTCTTTCTGGCCTGCCAGGTCTCTGTGGATAAGTCCACTGCCAATATAATATTTTTACCCTTGTATGTTACAGACTTCTTTTCCCGGGCTGCTTCCAGGATTTTCTCTTTGTCGCTAAGACTTGTAAATTTTACTATTATGTGACGGGGTGTGGACTTATTCTTATTGATTTTGAGGGGGGTTCTCTGTACCTCCTGGATTTTGATGCTTGTTCTCTTTGCCATATTAGGAAATTCTTTACAGTAATTCTCATATATACCTTCTGCCCCCCTCTCTCTTTCTTCTACTTCTGGAATCCTAATTACTCTAGTGTTGTTTCATCTTATGGTGTCACTTATCTCTCGAATTCTCCCATCGTGGTCCAGTATTTGTTTGTCTCTCTTTTGCTCAGCTTCTTTATTCTCTATCATTTGGTCTTCTATATCACTAATTCTTTCTTCTGCCTCATTTATCCTAGCAGTAACAGCCTCCATTTTTATTGCACCTCATTAATAGCTTTTTAAATTTCAACTTGGTTAATTTTAGTTCTTTTATTTCTCCAGAAAAGGTTTTTATCTCTCCAGAGAGGGTTTCTCTAATATCTTCCATGCATTTTTCGAGCCTGGCTAGAACCTTGAGAATCATCATTCTGAACTCTATATCTGACATATTACCAATGTCTGTATTGATTAGGTCACTAGCCTTTGGTATTGCCTCTTGTTCTTTTTTTTGTGATGAGTTTTTCCACCTTGTCATTTTGTCCAGATAAGAATATATGATGGAGCAATTAAAATACTAAAAGGGTGGCAAAGACCCCAGGAAAATGCACTTTAACCAAATCAGAAGAGACCCCAAATCATGGTAGGGAGAAAGGGGATAAAAAGAGGTTCAGAAAAAAAAAATGAAAAAAAAGAAAACAAATAAAGAAAAAATATAATATATAAAATATATATATATAAAATATATATATATATATATATATATATATATATATATATAATTAAGTGGGTGACCCTGACTAGAACAGGGTCACCCACTTAATTTGGGGAGTACTTTGGTCTCTTAGAAGAAACTAGCTCCCAAGATTTTAAGGAATGAAAAACATATATAAGGGTAACACAATGAAGGGATGGAATGTGCCTATAAGGTGAAAAAGAAAGATTTTTTTTAATTTCTAAAAATAGAGTTGATAAAGTAAGTTGGTTGGGAGAATAAAGAAAAAGAAAGTGGAGAGATTTTGCTCAGGCTGGAGACTAGAACAAGCCTGGAGCTAGATTTAGGGTATATTTTGATCTATTAGAAGAAGTTGTATCCCAAATATTTTAGAAGAAAAACCCCTATGTGTATACAAAAAATAAAGTTAGATACAATGAAGGATAAAATATGACTATAATAATGAGAGTTCAAAAAAGATTTTTATTAATTTTTTAATGAAAGTTTTGTTAAGATAAACTAGTTAAAAATATTACAAGATGAAAGGGTAAAAGTTAAAAAATATTTAGAAGAAGAAAAAAAAATTTTTAAAAATTAAATTAACTGCAAGACTAAAGCATCATGGGGAAAAAGCCATGAATTCCATGCTTTGCTTTCTCCTCCTGTGGAATTCCACTCTTCTCCTTGGTAAGTGAACTTGGTCTTGGCTGGATTTCTTGTTGATCTTCTGGGGGAGGGGCCTGTTGTAGTGATACTCAAGTGTCTTTGCCCCAGGCGGAATTGCATCACCCTTACCAGGGGCTGGGTTAAGTAATCTGCTCAGGTTCGCTTTCAGGAGCTTTTGTTCCCTGAACGCTTTCCATAGAGTTCTGGAGGACGGGAGTGAAAATGGCAGCCTCCCAGTCTCCAGCCCGGAGGAGCCAAGAGTTCGGGGCCCCACTCCTCAGTGCACCCTCAGAGAAAAGTGCTCAATCACTCCCATCTCCTTGGCCTCCAGCTGCGCTCCGAACTCACCCAGCCTGTGACCAGTTCAAGGTAACCCTGAGCTAAGAGCTCACTCCTTGGCTCTGTCTCTGTAGCCAGCTTCCCCGCTCTAATACCTGTGAGCTCTGTGACACTCAGACACCTCTGATCCTTCTGTGACCCTGTGGGACCTGGGGCCACGCTGTCCCCATGTGGGCTTCACCCTGGTTTAGCCTCTGGAGCAATGTCCTTCAGTGGAGTAGACTTTGAAAAGTCCTGATTTTGTGCTCTGTTGCTCTGTCGCTTGCTGGGAGCCGGCCCCCCCCCCCCCCCGCGGTCTATCTTCCCGCCGCTTTTGATTTACTTCTTCACTGTCCTACCTTTCAGAAAGTGGTTGATTTTCTGTTTCTAGAATTGTTGCTCTTCTTCTCTTCAGTCTTTTGTTGGATTTGTAGGTGTTCACAATGGATTAATAAGCTATCTAGCTGATCTCCTGCTACCTGATGTCATCTCAGCCTGCTACGTCTTAGCCATCTTGACTCTTCTCCTGACCCTTGATTTTTCACTCAGATTATGATCTCAGGGTCTTAAGATCAAGCACCAAGTCATGCTCCATGTCGAGTGTAGATTCTCTTTCTCTCTCTCCCTCTGCCCTTCTTCTCCTCACCTCTCTTTTCCTCTCTAAAACTAAAAAAAAAAAAAAAAAAAAAAAAAGAGTACCATGACTCTGAAGGAATACAATACTCTTCTCATTCAATTTCAAGAACTCAGGATTTTGAGAATCATTTGAAAATCAATACAAATCAAAGCTACAATGAGATACCACCTCATACCAGTCAGAATGGCTAAAATTAACAAGTAAGGAAACAACAAATGTTGGTTAGGATGCAGAGAATGGGGAACCCTCTTACACTGTTGGTGGGAATGCAAGCTGGTGCAGCCAATCTGGAAAACAATATGGAGGTTCCTCAAAAAGTTGAAAATAGAACTACCATATGACCCAGCAATTGCACTACTAGGTATTTACCCATTGTACATAGATGCAAATGTAGTGATCTGGAAGGGTACCTGTACCCAGATATTTATAGCAATAATATCCACAATAGTCAAACTATGGAAAAAGCCTAGATGTCCTTTGACAGATGAATGGATAAAGAAGAGTGGTATGTGTGTATGTGTGTGTGTATGAACAATGGAATATTACTCAGCCAGCAAAAAAAAAAAAACCGAAATCTTACCACTTGCAATGACATGGATGGTACTAGAGGTATTATCCTAAGCAAAATAAGTAAATCAAAGAAAGACAATTATCATATGATTTCACTTATGTGTTGAATTTAAGAAATATGACAGAGGATCATAGTGGAAAGGAGAGTAAAATAAAATCAGGTGAAATCAGAGAGGAGACAAACCATTAGAGACTCTAAACTATAGGAAACAAAGAGTTATTGGAGTGGAGGTGGGTGGGAGGTTGGAGTATCTGGGTGAAGGGCATTAAGGAGGGCGCTTGATGTGATGAGCACTGAGTATTATATGCAACTGATGAATCACAACTCTACATCTGAAACTAAAGTCAATTAATTGACTTTAAAGTTTAAAAAATGAAAACAAAAGAAAAACAATAACCTGAAGACTTCTTGCAATGACATTGATTGAGTGGTCCTTGGAAAAGAATTGCAAAATTGTAAAAGAAGAAAAATTTTTTTCATGATTTCTTCACCCATTTTTAGTACCATTTCTTCTTTCTTTCTTTCTTTCCTTCAAATGTCAAATGGTAGTTTTACGGTTTCATTAATACAAATATGGTGGGCACATAAACTGTCTACTAATTTTCTTTGTTGTATAGACTGTCATTGGGACTGGTGACTCTGGTGGTCAGCTATACTGCTCACAATGGCTTTATGATTCTTAGAGGAGAAATTGGGAGCAAACTCTGCACAATATGATTTGTTGCTCAACAGCAGAACTTCAACCTCCTTGATGCTGTGGGCTAGGAACTTCCAGAAGCCATGGGGAAGCATGGGCTTTGTTTTCTTGTTGCTCCTATAACTAATGTTGGGCATGAAGATCTGGCTCTTGAATCTTCTACACACTCTTGTCAATGCCTCTGAGCTTCTGCTAGTTGTGCTTAATTTTGACATGTCAGTTTGACTGGTGCTGAACGAAATTCTTAGTCCACTTTTTAGCAGTCTTGGGTCTGAAGGTAACAGATCATGCTGTTACCTGCATGACACCATGAAGGTAACAGACCATGCTGTTACCTGCATGACACCATGCAGATGACTGCCAACTTTGCACATAGCACTGATGAAGAGTAATACCATTTCTTTGTTTTCCTTAATCTAGGACAAGGAAAACACATCATCTTCTTTTTTGATTGCTGTTATTGATACTGCAGAACTGTATTTTATGTTCCAGAATGTTCCCTTTCCCCCAAATCAAGAATTTACTTGACCCATACCTTGTTTTTTTGGATCCCTCTTAAGTCATATTACCCAAATTAGCTAACCTAAAGAATTTAGGTGCTAGTTTATAAAAATATAATATATTCTTAACTAATGTTTAGTTGTAAAGAAATTTAAGAAATAATAAACAAGCTCAAGTATGAACCCTTCAAATGTTAATCACATAGGAGACCAAAGATTGGACCTATGCTTGTGTTCATCCTTGAACGTGACCACTGGTTTCAATAAATGGAGAAGCAAAAAGTATGTTGAGACATAACACTGAATCACTGGAAGTTTTAGAGGCGTGGATTCAGGAGGCATGGCTTCATGGTCACTGAGCAGAGGGGTTAGAAAGGAAAGCTCTTTTACCACCTATATCTGAAAATCATATTGCTTGTACTTCCATGCTTGACAGAAGAATGGAGATGAATATTGCAAAATGAATATGCCGACCATTTAGTGTGATATGCTACTAATATTTCAAACATGATGCAAATACATGACATGCCTGTCATCCTAACCTTGTAAATCCTTCTAGTTCTCAGAGTGGTGAATTGTAAGCGGTAATGTTTCCAAGTCAATAGTATTCTCTGCTATTTCAAGGTCAGAAAACCTTGAAGTAAACAATAATCACAATAAACACCAATGTTTATTTTTTAGTGTTAGATTATACCTGTATCATGCAAAGACCTAAATGATAATACTTCTCCCACACTATATTCACCAAAACAAAGCCCAACATAATTGGATTTCTGTAGTTACATTGTGGAGATTTTTTTTTAAATGTTCATTTTGTTAAAAATTTAACCCAAAGGAAGGTGAATAATTTTTGCTTTCATGACAGTAAATATTTCCTATTACTGGAAAGTTGATGGCATTTAGGAAGCCTTAATATTGAATCAAAAGAAGCAAGAAATGAATAATCTAGAATGATTTCAACGCTGAAGGATTTCAATCAATTACCAGGCAGTATTGAGGTTGAAGCAATGACATGAAAGTATATTGGTACTGCATAACTATATTGTCCTCTTGCCACATTCTCTTAACTTTGTCCTTACTTGCTTTACCGAATTACCATAAATGATTCTTTTTTTAAAGATTTTAGTTATTTATTTGAGAGAGAGTGAGAGCACATGAGCAGAGGAGAGAGGCAAAGGGAGAGGGAAGGAGAGAAGACGACTCTCTGTTGAGTGCAGAACCCAATCTGGGGCTCCATTCCAGGACACTGAGGTCATGACCTGAGCCAAAGTTAGATACTTAACCAACTGAACCCTTCAGGTCCCCCCATAAATGGTTGTTTTTAGGCCAGTGATTCAATGGTTATTGAGAAATTTGTACTAGATTTTAAAAAATAAAATAGTCATAAATATCAATGGGCAAAAAATTACTGTTCTAATTTTATCTGTGAAATGGTATCTGTGGTTAGATAGGTAATAATGGGGGAAACATTGCTTGTTAATAAACTTTCTTTTTTAGAGTAGTTTTAGGTTCACAACCAAATTGAATAAAAAGTGCAGAGAATTCCCAGATATCTCTACCCTCACATATGCACAGCCTCCCCACCATCAACATCCTCCACCAGAGTGGTAACATTATAACAGTTGATGAACTTACACTGACATGAAATTATTCCCTGAAGTCTGTAGTTTACAGTAAGGACTCAGTCTGTAGGTTTTGATGAATATATAATGATACATATTTACTTTTATAATAATGTGCAGAATAGTTTCCCTTCCCTAAAAATCCTCTGTTGCTCTGCCTGTTCATCCCTCATTCCCTCCTAAAACCTGGCAACCACTAATCTTTTTACTTTCTTTTTAGTTTTGACTTTTCCAGAATGTCACACAGTTGGAATCCTATAGTATGTTACCTTTGAGATTGGCTTTTTTCCCTTAGTAATATGTGCTTAAGTTTCTTCCATGTCTTTTCATGGTTTGATAGCTCATTTCTTTTTAGTGCTGAATAACATTCCATTGTCTGGATATACCAGTTTTTTTAGCCACTCATCTATTAATGAACATCTTGGTTATTTCCTAGTTTGAACAATCATAAATAAAGTTGCCATGAACAACAATGCACAGGTTTTTTTGTGTGTGCATGAACACAAGTTTTCGAATTATCTGGGTAAATATGGAGGAGAATGACTGCTGGATTGTATAGTAAGTGTATGTTTTATTTTGTATGAAACTGCCAAAATGTCTTCCAAAGGGGCTGTACCATGTTGCATTTCCATCAGCAATTAATAGGAGTTCATTTGGGTGAAGGTAAGAAGATGACTTCTCTGATAAGCACATAGGATAAAGAACTAACCACATCTGGCTTGGTCCCTACTGGGAACTTTCTATTTCAAATATCCTATTCATAGAGTACAAACCTTCTCTATTCTTAGGCTCCTGCAAGGTAGACCTGTGATTGTTTTTTGTAGTCTATAACTGAATAGTTTAGTTTGTCTATTGCAGGAGTAGAATGATCTCAAGACAGTTTGTTCATAATCCTAAAGCTAAATTTTCTTTTGTTGTCTTTTTCTTCTTCTTCTTCTCCCTCCTCCTCTTCTTCTTCTTCTCCTTCTCCTTCTTCTTCTTCTTCTTCTTCTTCTTCTTCTTCTTCTTCTTCTTCTTCTTCTTCTTCTTCTTCTTCTTTTAAAGTATTTATTTATTTATTTGACAGATAGAGACCACAAGTAGGCATTGAGGCAAGCTGAGAGAGGAAGGGGAGCAGGCTCCCTGCCAAGCAGAGAGCCCGATGTGGGAAGGCAGAGGCTTTAACCCACTGAGCCACCCAGGCACCCTTCTTCTCCTTCTCCTTCTCCTTCTCCTTCTCCTTCTTCTTCTTCTTCTTCTTCTTTATTTATTTGCTTACAAACAGAGATCACAAGTAGGCAGAGAGGCAGGCAGAGAGAGAGAGAGAGTGGAGGAAGCAGGCTCCCCGCTGAGCAGAGATCCTGATGTGTGGCTTGATCCCAGGACCCTGAGATCATGACCTGAGCTGAAAGCAGAGGCTTAACCTACTGAGCCACCCATCCGCCCCTCTTCTTCTTTTGTTTCAAACTTAGGCAGGCAAATAAAATCGATACTGTAAATTTCCTTTCCCAGTACCAACAGTAGTATTTTTAACTGGAAAAAAAATTAAATAATATAAAAGTCTATACAATGAAGAATTATAATACTTTCCCCTTTGTGTTATAATCAGTCTTCCTTGAGTCAAAAACTATTTCTATTTTTTAAGAAATATTCTATATATGACAATGGCTTGTGTATATGTGTGTGCATATTCTATATAAATTGTTTCTTAATCTCTCACTTAAACATGTATCTTGGTGATCATTCAACATAATACACTTGAAGTGTATTTCATTCTTTTTAATGTCAGAAATGTATTCCATGTTACAGCTGTGCTAATGTTTTTAACCAGTACCCTATTAACTGATACACAGGTTGTATCCATTCTTTTGTTACTGAAATATTGCTTCACTCATACCCTTTGGATGAGTGAGTACATTTAAAGACTACATTTCTAAAAATGTATATATTATATCAAAGGGTATATGCAATTAAAATTTGGTGTTGTCTAATTGCTTTCTAAAGTGATTGCACCTACCATCAGCATTCAAGAATGCCTGTTTCTCTATAATCTTATCAATACTGCTATAATATTAAGTATTTTGATCTTAAAACTTTTGCTTTTTAAAAATCGTGGTAGAGGGCATCTGGGTGGCTCAGTGGGTTAAAGCCTCTGTCTTCGGGGTCCTGGGATTGAGCCCCACATCGGGCTCTCTGCTCAGCAGGGAGCCTGCTTCCCTTCCTCTCCCTCTGCCTGGCTCTCTGCCTATTTGTGATCTTTGTCTTTCAAATAAATAAACAAAATCTTTAAAAAAAAATGATAGTAGATTTGTGCAGAGAACAAACTGATGATTGCCAGAGGGAACAGAGTAAGGGAGTGGACAAAATGGGTGAAGGGGCATGAGAGGTACAGGCTTCCAGTTATGGAATGAAGGAGGCACAGGAACAAAAGCCACAGCATAGGAAATATAGTTGATGGTATTGTGATAGTCTTGTATGGTGACAGATAGGAGCTACACTTGTGGTGAGAATAGCATAATGTATAGACTTGTTGAATCACTGTGTTATACACCTAAAGCTAATGTAGCATTGTGTGTCACCTACACTTCAGTAATAATAATAATAATAATAATAATAATAATAAATGTTTGTAGAAGACGCTAGGGCAAAAAGATCATCAAAAAATATATCAAATATTAGCAGATCATTAAAGAGACTTTCTCAGTGTTGCTACAAATCCTATCAGGACACAGATTATTTACTTTACTGTTTGGTATAAAAATCAAAGGGACAAGTCAGTGTATCACTTTTCTTTAACTCTTCATGAAATAAGTTTGGAGTAAAAGGTATGTGTGTCTGTATGCACGTGTGTGTAAATTCTCTTTTTCTATTGTCATACATCAAACCCCAAATTCAAAGATACTTTCATATTCCTTTAAAAAGTATGCACCTGAATATAAAACATTATTCTAATTTCCAGTGTGAGCAGCTCCATTGGCAAAGAGCAAAACTAACAGGTATGTAATTTCATGGTGTCTTATATAAGTGGTCATATTTTGTGAGGAGAAAATGCCAATGAAGCATAGTTAAAGGTCACCTATTTTAATGAACTGGTTTATGACTCATGGTTTCATCTTTACTTTTCTTTTGCTTTTTTCATAGGTTATACTTTGATTAGCATAGAGATTGTCTAATAATTGTTGTAGTATTTCTAGTTCAAGTGATTCCTTATCCAACGTGTTTCTTCATGCAGAATTAAATGCAAGTGGACTCTTACAAGCTGTGAAGGAGGTGGGGAAGAGGAAGGGAAAGAGGGAAGAGACAGAGGAAGACATGACAAAGATGAACTGGGCTTCTGGAGAAGGAAGCATAGGTCTCTATTTTGTTAGAGTCTCTGGAGCTAGCAGTCTGTTGAAGTAGGAAGGTTTCTCAGAGAAAAGAAAATGAATCCTGTGTTCCAGAATGAGAGCTGATGTGACTTTTGATATGACACAATTTTATCTGCTACATTTAATTAGATTCCATACATCTCTATTCCTGACTGTGTTGGTAAGAGGACATAGAAGTCACGTAAGCAAATAGGCAATTTAAGTCTTCCTAAAGGTTAGTAGTAGTCTTCCTACCCATTCTCCAGTCTCCAGCCAACTCCCCCCTCCAGATTTTTGGATAGGTAGCAGGGGATCTCTGTTCTGGTGATTTTCAAAAATACTGAAATTGCTTCATTGAGTTGTATCTAAACAACCTGAAGTTCAAATTCACAATTCACACTGGAGAGTTTCACAGTGTCCCTGTGGGTTTCTGTAGGGTAAGGAGTAAGTGAACTTATATTTGTGACAGCCTTCTTTATCCTAGGTTTGTGTGCTGTTATATTTAATCATCACTATACCTCAGTGAAGTAAGCATTGTTATTCTAATTTTATGGATTAAGAAACTAAATCGCTGAGGTCAAGGATATTGACTAAGATCACGGCGGCTTGACTCGCCAAAGCCAAATTTTGAGCCCATATCTAACTTAAGGCTGCATTTTCTCTACCACACTACTTTGCTGAAATGTGTTGATGTTTGTGGGTCCTTTGAGATCATGTACACAAAAATATCCATAAATTATTATCTTAGTAAACTATTAATGTTCGGTGATAGTTTTCCTACGTGTTTTGTGTGACTTTATTTCCTCTAACATAGAAGAAATGGAAGTGAACCATCAAGTAAATTAATGTAAAACTTGCCAGACCTATGAAGAGATACAGTAACTCAGCTGAAGAAGCAAAAATCAGTGATCCACCATCCTGGATAGTGCTGTTTCCAGCATTCCCTCCTGCCCTTCCTTTCATCCTCCTGCAGAAGCAAACATTGTCCTAAATTTGGGATTTACCATTCTCTATTAGCTTTCTCTAATCCCTTACTAATGTGCAGGAGTGTTTTTGTGTTTTTAGATTTCCATATACATTCTATCATGCTATCTACAGCCATTGACAACTTGCTTTTTTTTTTTTTTTACTGTTCAAATTCCTCTTCCTTTGATTTATATCTATTTGTTGAGATTTTTAAATGAAAACATCTAAAATGTTCTTCTGAAATGTGATAATAAAAAATAATAACCCAATTCTATGAGCTAGGCACTGAAATGGAATACTTTACATACTAATTTATTTAATTTTATAATACTAGGAGATATATATTATTCTTATTGTGAAGCTCAGAGAGTTTCAATTATTCACATCAGGTAGCAGCTAGTCAGTAGCAGAGCTGGAATTCTAACACAGTATTTATAACTCTAATTCTGTGCTTTTTTCTATTACACTGGGCTGCCTACCTTTACTGAATTCCAACTTTTGTCTCATTCAATTTTCTTCAAGATCAAGGCTCCAAACTCCTGGCCAAGGGCAAAGCATAGAGCAAGAAACGGTGACCCCCACGTGCATAGAAGCTGCCTTAGTAATGTAGCCCCCAGGGTTACCGTCTCCCCACTGCCTCTCATTTACAGAGGCAATTACCCTTTACTGTTACTGTGCTGTGTAGTGACATTTGGCATCACCTAGGGCACCTGTTTCCTGAGACATCCTACCCATAGAAAGAAATAGCTATTCCATGAATCCATCCCCCAACTAAAACCTGGGCCAATTCACCACTGCACACCATGATTAAAAAGATGCCATAGAAAAATGTAACAGGCCTTCCCAAACCAACCAATGGCCTAATTGTTAAGCAAAGTTGCTGTCTTACAATAACTACTATTACAAACTATCCATTAAAGAGCAGCCTCTGCTTCCCTCTTGACTCTTTCATTAGCATAATACTCCTACATTAGTACCCAATTATAAACAAGCCCTATCCAAATTTACATTACTCTCCAAATTACATACACAGACTGATTACTGTTTCTTAAAAGAGCAAAATCTACGTGAGCACTAAATACTCCTTTCCTTTTCAGTGTGTTGTGGTTTCAGAAGGTCAGCCCCTTCTGAATCCACGTGGCAGCAGCCTTTTAACTTGGTCTGCAGAAACAGCCATCATACTTGGAAGGTGTTTCTTCAAAAGCGGAACTCAAGAGCAACAGAACTGGAAGACACATGTCCTTGAGATGAGGCACACACTTCTTTCTTTTTCTATTCTCGCCTTCTTCCTTCCATTTTGGTCTTGCCTCTCACCTTTAGTGTTTCTCTAGTTCTGTTACTTTTAATAGCCTGGCCCTCCCCTCTTTCTGATTCTCTTTTTATCTACTTCACGTATATTTTTGTCTACAAGCACTGTTCTCAGCCAGTTTGATCTCAGTATGTTAGTACCTTTTCTGTATTACTGTATCCTGGTCCTCGTGACTCTGTGGGATGCCCTGTAGTCCTGTCTTGGAGAGGTGGCCTTGCAACTGGTGAGTCTGGTCCTAAATCTATCCTCAGTGGAAGTCAAAGTTCTTTTGTCACTTTGGTGCTCCAAGACATCTTTTACTTTCTCGGAATATGAGCTCTTCTGAGATAATAGGTGAGAAGTACCCTGCCCGAGAATTATTTGGAATGGCCTCACTCACCTTTTTTTTTTTTTTTTTTTTGCTAGGCTGCTTTACAGATGAAGAATTCTGGTGGTTGGAAATGGCAAAAACAGAAAGAATTTAATCAGTTCTTTCCAGGGGGAGGATTAATATTGTATTTAGTACTGTGAACTCTCCTCTTTTCTCTTGAAACCCATCTAGTCCTTCATCTCGCCATTCCAGCAAAGTGCCTGAAGTTTTAGCTGAGCAGGTGGTTTTAGTTCTAAACCCAGAACCCTTTCTGTGGCTTCTAAGGGCCTCTTGGACACTACCACCTGCTCGAAACAGGGTCTCTTTTGCATGCAGTAATTCCTAATTTTGCATTTGACATTGTTACCTATTTGGTATGTTTTCTGATCTCCCCCCCTTTTTTTTTTTTAAAGATTTTATTAATTTTTTAGAGAGAGAGAGTGTGCTGGGGGAGGAAGCAAAGGGGGAGGAAGAGAGGGAGAAAGACAGACAGACTCCTCGCTGAGCACTGAACTGGCAGGGGGCTCTATCTCACAACCCTGAGATCAGACCTGAGCCAAAACCAAGAGTTGACTGCTCAGCCCACTGAACCAACCAGGCGCTACTGTTTTCCTATTGTAATCTAAGATATTTAATTCATCTTTTACCCTCAAATTAGAAGGTAGCTATCTTTATTTATTAAAAAGAGGTTAAGGGTGCCTGGGTGGCTCAATGGGTTATTCTCTGCCTTCAGCTGGGGGTCATGGTCTCAGGGTTCTGGGATAAAACCCCCGCATTTGGCTCTCAGCTCAGCAGGGAGCCTGCTTTCCGCTCCCCCTGCCTACCTCCCCACCCCCTGCCTTCCTCTCTGCCTACTTGTGATCTGTCAAATAAATAAATAAAATCTTTAAGAAAATGAGGTTAATTTTCCCAAACTGTAAATAACGTAATTATGATTTACTTTAAAATACTCCAATAGCTTTCTCTATACTTGACACATCAACTGCATTTTCAGTCATGGTTTATACATTTTTGCTCAATAGGGACCCTGCTCCTTGATAGGGGCATCCTGTCTCTCTTACAATGCGCCAATCACATTGTCCTTAAAAAGACTTACCAAGTTCTCTCTTGCCTTAAGGACTTTGCTGTTGCTACTTGTTTTTTGTCCCTGCAAGATTCTTTCCTTCATGCTCAGAAAGGCTGACTTCTTATCAATCACATCTTAGCTCAAATGTCATCCACCCATTTCTGGGTCTTTCCTAGCATGTAAATACACAGTCAGTACATACATATTGAATTGACTGGTTAACATCTGCCAATGAATTTAATTTCTGTACAATACTCATTCTGTTTCTGCTGACCTAGATGATGCCATCTGATAAATGTTTCCACTGAAAAAACTCACCTGAAATTTCTGGTGGGAAGAAGGGAAAGGCCCCTGAGATGGTCTGCAGCATTCTATATGTTGGCCTCTGGGTCCATCAGACCCTGCATTTCCTGTGTTATTCTTTTCCTGTGAACCTCCAGCCTCCTGTGTGGTATTACAGGGGAGGAAAACATTTGACTTTACCCTTCTAGATTCTTTGGCTGCCCTATTAATTTAAATTGACATAAGACAGACTAACAGGAGAAAAACAAATTTAACTTCTCACATACAGGAGCCTCACATAGACATGAGAGGTTCAAAGACTTGAGGTTTATATGCCATGCTGAGCTAAGAAAAAGATGGTAGGGTTCTGGGGCTTCAAAAGGAAGGAAAACAATTCACAGGAAGATAGGAAGAACAAATGTTTGGTAAATGAATGTTTGTCATGCCATGCACAGACTATGAGATACAGCGAAGAATTTGAACAAACGGGCCCTGCTGAGCTTTCCCCAGCTTACCACACCTAGCCCATACTCTCTGTATTTATCTTCAGTGGTAGTTGTCTCCCTCGATCAGGCTCTCTATCTCAGTTCTCGTAGGCAGATAATGGGGAGGAAAAGCTCTTTCTAAGTCTTTTGGGCCTTGATTGTCTTCAGTTCAAAATAACCCACGTACCAAAGTGGCACATTTTAGGGAGACTTGTTCTGAACCCCTTCAGTATTAAAGTTTGGTAAAGAGATGCATTAAGTAACAGAATCTTTTTAAAAACATCACTAGAACCTAATCAATCATGGCTAGATCAAGAAGAGGCAATGAAGCTTTAATTTTTTTTTTAATTGAAATAGACTTGACATACAATGTTACATTAGTTTCAGGTATACAACATGTTGATTAGGCAACTCTATACATTATGAGGAAGTGACACTTTGAAAATTCAGGGATATAAAGTATTTTTGTATTTTTCATAGTCATGTAACTTCTACGTTACCTACTCATCAACAAGTGGAAGGCATGTGTTCATGAGGCAGAAAAGGTAATATATCATATCATCCTATCTTAATTTCTGTTGTGCTGTTTAAGGTTGTAGATCAACATTTCATCAATTTATGCTTGTTTAATTCAAGAAGAAATATATATATATGTGTATATATATATATATTCATTCATATATTAAGCTACTCATAGTGCACCCTGTCCAACAATACTGCTTGGAGGGTGGAAATAACACAAAGACAACCTCTCATTTATCGTCTTTATAACCACAGTATATCTAGTTTCTTCTGCTTGTGCACAAACCTGACAGGTGGTACCTCTATAAGCTCTAGACTCTTGACTCTCAGTCTTGATTATGAGAATGGAGATGAACAAGATGGCCACAAAGTTAGATCAGGATTTAAGGTACATTCTCACTGACATAATAAAAATCTTCTTCCTTCATTGCCATGAGATAATTCTTTCGATCCAGCCAGAAATAGAATTGGCCTTTTCTTTCCTGTTTCTTTGTCAACAGCTATTTTTGCAAGGTTTTCATTACTTCTTAATTGTTCAAACTTCCTAACTTCATTTTTCTTGTTAAGGACCGATTTTACAAATGAGTTCATTATCTCTACCATTTTAGACTCATCATTAATTTCATGCTCCTCATTTATTAGTGGACCTATTTTCTCTCTGGTACGTCTTTCCTCACTGCAATATTTGTAAAATGCCCTTGTTTTCTTTGCACCCCCTTTACTAGCTTTATTACATTCTCCTTATGCTACTGGTATCTTTCCTATGTTTAATTGATACATTTCTCTTTTTATTCCAAATAGCAATTTTTCCTTCATTGACTTTAATATAAGGTGTTAAAAGACATTCATGTTTACATTTCATATTTGCACACCTCATTCTTCAAATATATTTTAAATCTGTTCCAGTCTCCTTAAAATATCAATAGAAGGAGCACTGCCAGAAAGAAAATTGAGACAATTCCACATCTTATAAATGCCTTACTGTATGCAATAAATTCTTTAATCCTTAATTAGAGAAGAGATTCACAATAGTTTTATCTGTTAGGCTGAAACAGAGCATTATTTAACAATGTCCTCAATCAGGGCACCCAGCAAAGCCAAGGTAGAGAAATTCATTTGCTAAACTTGTGGGCATTTGAGGAAGGAATGTGTAGGGTAGAAGTGGGTAGCATGCACCAAGATATGGAAGACCTAGTTCTAAACCATGAGCAATCCTAAATAATTTTTAACCAAGTCTCTTGTTCTTTCTTTCTACCTGAGTCCCTTCATCTCCATATTGCTTCTCACTTTTCTGTATTTCTTAGAAATACGAGGGTAGGGGTGGGAAAGGGAGAGGCATGTATTTGCATGTAGAGCACCTTGGCAGAATCTAGGCAACAAAAAATACTGTAATCCGTGATTCCTACTGAGATACAACAGAGCATTGGATTAGGAAACAGGAGGCCTGGGGTTTTATTGCAGGTTTTCTATTATTTGACTTCTTGGCAAATGAGCTTCCTCATTTGTAAAATGTGGGAGTTGAATTGGATGATAGTTAAGGTTCTTTTTATTTCTAAGTGGCCTATATGATTCTTAAACTTCAGAATCTATTAAGTCGTTCACTGGGAGGTTTATTTATGTATTCCAATCATTAGACTCCTGTTAAGTGCTTTTAGTCTTCTCTTTGGCACTCTAAATGAGCATGACCATTCCATATACCATATGCGTGCCAGCCCACAAAAGCCAAGTCCTGGATACCAGCCTTTATTTGAAGTTAATACCTAGGGTTCCTGTTTGCCTAACATCCCGCTGATTTGGTTTTTATTTCAGTGTCACTTAGCCTTGAACTCTTCATATCAAGGTCCCAGCCTTGAGCTGACCTTTAACCTGTACAGAGTTGTTACCCACGAGGGCTGTCTGTGGTATATGGCCTCAATGTGCAACTCAGACAAACAAGGGCCCAACTTCGACTGTAAGCATAGCCTGCTACATGAAAGAGTGTATCAGGTTATTATCTATTAAATATCTTGTCCTTGGGAAAATTTTTCTCTGGATCATAGCTCTGCCATTTGTAAAAACTGCTAACATACTTCATCAAAACTGCTGTGAAAATCTGGTGAAATAATTTTTGTGAAGTGCCTTTGTAAAATATGCACCCTAATGTGCAAGTCTCCAAAATGATACCATTGCACCTTGTTTTCTAAACTTCTTTTCTTTAAAAAAAAAATGTTTTTCCCCCCATGAGGTGTATACCCATATCTCTCCCACTTCTTGAAATCATGTCTTGGATTATTATTTTTTTCAATCTGGTAGGCTCCTACTCATTCTTCAAAACCCAGCTCAAAGGTTATCTCCTATATAAAGTCTTCCTGTCTTTTTCAGGCAGAGAGCTGTGTTCACCTCCATGCTTTCTTGGTGCTTTGTTTACACCAAGTTGTAGCACAGCAGTAGTCTCATAGGTAATAGGCTTTGAACATTTCTTATGTGATTGCATTGTATGTGCCTTATTTCATCCTGAAACAATATAAAAACAAAGTAACTTCATTTTGGTGGGAAACTGGGGCCAATAATTTGCTGAAAGATCTTTTAATTAGAAAGGGTCTGGATCTAGAGTAGAACCTGAGCCTTAGTTCTCCCACTCCCACCGCATGACTTTCCAAAGCATCATTAGGAGGGAATAGGTGGAATCCATTCAGATGGTTGCAATTAAAGGCAATAACTGTCCTCACCCAAGGCTTTACTCTATTCTCACTATCATGGTTTTGCAGTGCTAGATTTTCTTGCTCTGTATCTTCTAATCTTCTACTTTTTTGCCATTCCACTTTTTAGAGTTTTTGCTTTCCTAGAATGGGTAGGACTTTTAAATAACACTCACATTAAAATTCTCAGTCTCTCTGTTTGGAATTTCCCCCAAGTATATACCATGTTCAGAATTATTATTTTTTCCTTTTTCTTTCTAAGGAGGCTTACTTTCCTTGTAAAATCCTTCCTTTGTATCTGTACATCTTGATTTGACCATTATTTTCTACTTTAGTGTAACACTAGCTATGGGTATCTCTCTAACCTCCATTGTGGTGGGAGGAGTTCTAGAGTCTTCTGGGTTTTGCAGGGAGAGAGCAGTTTCTAGATTAATATTAATCTTGGAAAAAAAAAAAAACTCTTGCACAAAGTCCTAGTTGTTCTAATATTTCCTGTGATACACTGAGGTGCTATGAAATAGCATTCTAGCTGGAACTCTCAGCTAAAATCATGAGAAAATGGCTCTTTAATGGTTTTATGTCTAGTGTGTGAAGGCTCTACCTGCACTTTATTAATTTTACTCCTATAATTTTTAAGCACTTAGATTGTGTCTCATTTAACGCCAAACAGCTAGAGTGTTCAAGTCATCCTGTGTGCCTCTTTCAGTAATGCCCTGCTTCCAAGGACTGGCTTATTAGGAGAGAATGAATCTATTACTAATTTCTAAGAATAGTACACAGTAAATCTTGATCAAATAATGCAACTCATTTATTTATAGGAAATATACTCTAAGGAAAAGAGAGTGAAAAGTCAGATTAATAAATTCGTGGAGACTTTATATAATCCATAACTTGTTTTAAATACACACACACGTGTATATATATATGTATAAAATTAGTGTTCATAGTCATGATTCCAAATTTTTCAATTGTCAAAGAAAAATGCATTTCTGATTCCTATGGCATTAAGGAAAGAGGAACCACATATTTGAGAATGATTTTCAATAATAAGAACTGAAATAGAGAGAGGTGTCTGTTTCGTTACAGAATTAAATTAGTCAGAACACCCTATTCAAGCATTTCCATTTATCAAGGTTTTACTATACTTTTAGATAGGAATTCTAATCAAGACTATCTGAGAAATCAGTGTATTGGAATGTCACTTACCAAAGATTTCAAATATACTTTTTAGAGCCTTTAGACCATGACTTTTAGGGAAAGTTGTCTGGTCAAAAGACCATTCGCCTGCAGAATGTCACATAGTATCTTAAACAATTGTCACTAAAATCTCATTTCGCTGTCAGACAAAAATGACATTATTTCAACGATTGGGTGTATCTAGATATGTATGAATAATACGATACAATAAAATGCTGAAACGTGTTGATATATTCAAGTCATGGCTTGAAAAATGAAGAGACCTTCCTGGAATCAAGATAGCCTTGTTTACTGGATCCAACTGCTCTTGAGACACTTGAGCGATTTAGGCGGAGATGCAGTTTTTGGATTCTTTTGTTTTAAATTGTGTCATCCATTACCTAAATGCATTTTTACCCAGCAAGAAATGGCAGAGCCCAGGATTTATAACATCAACACTCCCAGAATCAGAAAGATGGTGATTTTGATCATGGGTTTGAAAAGGTATTAACATGCCTACACATGTCTGTCCTTTCCACATCCCCCCCGCCAAACCCCCAAATATAATATGAATATTTTATAGTGATGTTTAGTAATGAGCACCCAATCCAACCTTAAAATGACTCCTCTTTTAATTAGCACATTAGTCACTCAGTAAAAATTGAGTTGGATGAATTATTCAAACAGAATTCAGCAGAGATTCAGGAGCAAATCTCAGAGACTGCCGAAAGAAGGAGCAAGGCTACATCGTTGTTTTTCCACTCACAGAAGGTTAAAGAGGGATCCTGCAAAGCGAAGGATGGGAGTCATAAGGGCCATTTGTTAATAGAGAAAGCCCTAGAATGAGTCTAAAGTCACCAGTGTCGGAGGATGACCTTGAAGCACTGATAAACACTAAGCAAAAGTGGGGAAAACGTGGTGAAGTAATGCTTCTTTATTCTTTCTCGTTCATAGCTTAAATTAAACCCCAAAGGATACTGCTGTGTACATTTTGGGATGAACTCTCACTAGGCATTCACCTAGTGCCTAAAACACTTTTGAACTGCAAAGAAACATTCATGTTGAAGTTTTGTTGCCTCAGGATAATTCTGTAATTTAGTGCAGAAGAAATGGTCCGATTAGCAGTTGGGACCAGCAGGGGGAACCTAACTGGAGTGAAGAGGTGAGAGAGAGAGAGAGAAAGTCAGAACTTTATTCCTCAAGCACAAAAAACTGCTCAAGGGAAGGAGAGGAAGTGGGAAAAAGCAGGAGGAAGTAGACTTCAGTAAGTCAGTGGCAGTGATAATTGGAAATAAAAATGACTTTTAAAATACTGCAAGGCCAAAGTCCATAAAAACAAGCAGGGGAAAATCCCCTCAAGGACTCAGACTTTCTCATGAAATTGTTCAGAAGCATGGACAATAAACAAAGCATGAATCCTGCAGGATAGATCCCTATCGCCCAGATTTGGGCGAAGACAGGAACTAACCGAGTAGAGAGGAGAGTAGCCATGAAAGTCAGCCTGGCTCTCCAGGTAATTTATCTGCAAAAGACATTTGGTTGAACTATTTGTTTTTGGTTGCTATTCTCTTTCCATTTCGTGTTGCTTTAGTCAGAGAAAAACACTTGAAGGCAGGAAGCCTGCTGGGTTGTACTTTTTTCATGCTGAGTGAGCCATTTCCCTGGGCTCAGTGGGAACCAGTTTGACTCTAGCCTGATGTGCAACCTTCAGGAAAGAGCTTTGCTTCCAGAGACCTGGAGTCCTTCTGTGGCCGTTTTGAGGAGGTGGGCTATTTTATGGCCAGAGAGAATATTTGAAATCAACTGGGGTTCAGGGGCCATAATTAGTAGCCAAAATCTGCATTAGACTCCTAGTAGGGACCCAAGTTCAATTCCACCTCCAGAATGAATGGTCATCCATTTATCTACTTCCCCACCTGAGATGTCAGACCCACATTTGACCTGTAGGCTTAACCCAGAAATGATCATCATTTGGCCCAAGAATATGATGCTGCTTGTTGATCATTTTTTGTAATTGTTTGCCTCCAGAACAACCTTGAATCAAAGAAATCTGTTCCTACCTGCAGGATGTCACTGGAGATCTGTAAACACTATACAGACCAGGGATTTCTTTCTCTCACTGGGCCAGCAGAGGAGGTAAAATTCCGTTCCTAGCTTCAGCCTACCAGGGATGCACAGACTGGTTCATTTTAGCTTCAATTATATTACCTTTTAACTTATTTACTTGATCCATGCTAATGTGAGTAGATATGTTTGTTGCTACCCTTGTTATCCATCAAAACATTGAGCATCTTTGGGAGAATGGAAGACAAGACTGGGTATTTGTCATTCTGGGTATACCCTGCATACAGTGAAACAAAAAAATGTTTAAAATTAAAATTAGAGTAAGTTTTTCTCACATTTTCCAGAGTTAACCATAATTAGTATTTCTGGTAGCTATTATTATATCTTATTTCTAGACCAATTTCACAGTTATAACCTCCCAGAAATATGAAGATTTGGGCATTATAACCCTACTTTTTCTGCTTGATTTTTTTTAACTATATGATTATTATTTCATTATTAACTTATATCAAATGTATAATCTGAACTATGAATATAAATAATTCTTAGGTTTTCTTTGTCAGCAGGTTAGGTCTAATAGCTTAAACAGAATCAAAGCCATATTTTCAGTTTGTTGTTGTATAAATGTTATTCACTCTAAATCTTTGCTGTGTGGCAATGGATAGAGAAGAAAATATAATTCTGTCATTCAATCTCTGCTCAGATGGGAATGTTTCATGTGTGAAGGTCCAGTGGAGTCCTTTCGAATTTCCCTTCTGTTCTCTTTATTTCATCCAGACCCTACTCTGCTGCTCTTGTTTCTTTTGTATCACATCAACCTCTCCTAACACTCTTTTGCTGCTTTGGAATGCTGCCTCGAGAGGCTGGGTAAGTGAGGAGTCCGCACGTGTCTTTATTTTGACTTCATTTTAGTTGTGGAATTCATTTGAGCTGGAGTTCTATTACCTTTTAGGTTGTTTATTTGATTCCTGCTAATGTATTCATTGCAACTCATGTTACCTAGCGAGATTTAGGCAGCTCTGAGGAAATGCAACATGGGGTTATATACATTTTTGGAGGGGGGGTAGGAAGAAGAAAGATTAACCTCAATGCAGTTGAAAAGCAAAGACTCTAAAATAGGCATTTGCACTGTAAAGGACCAGACAATACGTGTTTTCAGTCTGAGAGACCCTACAGTCTGCCACAAGTCTGCTGTTGCAATAGAAAAGTCACCACAGGGCGCCTGGGTGGCTCAGTGGGTTAAGCTGCTGCCTTCAGCTCGGGCCGTGATCTCAGGGTCCTGGGATCGAGTCCCGCATTGGGCTCTCTGCTCAGCGGGGAGCCTGCTTCCTCTTCTCTCTCTCTCTGCCTGCCTCTCTGCCTACTTGTGATCTCTCTCTGTCAAATAAATAAATAAAATCTAAAAAAAAAAAAGAAAAGTCACCACAGAAGAGACGTAAATAAGGAGGTGAGGCCATGTTCCAATTCAACTGTATGCATCTGCACGGAAATTTGAGTTTCATATAGTCTTCATGTGTCATGAAAATGATTTTTTAAAATTATTTTAAAATGTTGAAACCATTCTTAACTCACAGACCATACAAAACCAGCCAGGAGGCTGGCAGTCTAACAGCAAAACAGAAAGTAAAAGTTTGCCTTTCATTCCCTGTTCTGATTACAAAAAAAAAAAAAAAAAAAAAAAAGGAAACCTAAATCCCTAAATAAGTTTCAATTAATTTTTCCCTTAATACTTTGAAGACTTTGTTCTATTGTTTTCTAGCATCCCAGATTGCTAATGAGAAGTCTAACAGCGGTTTAATTCTCTTTCCTTCACAGGGAACCTACCCTTCGCTCTCCAAAGATTTAGCATTTCCTCTGGATCTCTGAATTCTTAAAGTTCATCAGGAGCTGTATAAATGTGGATCTTTAAAATGTCTTCTGCTTGACACTTGGTGGTTTTGTTCCATCAGAAGGCTATTACTTTTCTTTGGCTTAGGGAAATTATGTAGTATATATGTGCTTTTATTGCTTTTTTACCTCCCTTCCTTTTTCTTCTCTTTTTATTTTCTATAATTCCTAATAGAGTGGTATTAAATTTCCTGTATCTATCATTCATGAATGTTTATTCTTTCTGACTCATTCTCTCATACATTTCATTCTGGGACATTTCCTCAATTTGATCTTCTCAACAACTTCTTATGTTCTTCCCATTTAATCATTTTATCTCTTCATTGGATTTTTAAAAAGTCTTCATATTTTTAATTAAGAAGAATTAAATTCACCAACAGTGAATTGTTGTGTCTTATTTTGCTGCTTTGAGTTTTTGGAGTTTTTTCAGGACATTGGAATGACCCAATCATATGCCAGTGGTCTCCCCAAAGATTTCTATCTCCTTTGTATCCTTCAATCCAATTCTCTATACTGTTTTTCTTCAAGTAAGTCCTCAGAATTGTGCTTCGCTTATGTTTTCTTTTTATTCCTTCTTTTTGTTCGTTCCTCCCCTCCCTTCTGGTAACCGTTATAGTTTCTTTCTATTTGCAAATATTCCTGTCATTTTTTTCTTAAAGAGAAAGGAAACTGAGGTATATTCTAAGTCTGTTATCTTGAGCAGGTAGATAAGAAAGACAACAGTGGAAAAGTTGATGAGAGTGTGTGTGTTGGGGGGTTGGGGGCGGGGGAAGCTGCTTGGATTCTTGTGGTACTTCATCTGGGACAGAATGGGAGGAAGTGAGAACACTCCAGGAAGCGGGTAACTAAATCAAACTTCAGCCCCTTGTCAGTTTTGGGAAGAGGGCAGAAATGGCCAGACCATTCCTAAATAAAGCCTAAACATTTCCAACCAATATTATATAGCTTATAGATCCAAATGTTAATGTGGAACTTTACAAATTAAGGGGGTACCATTGATTTGTTATTAAGATGTTGCAAACACATCAACCAGCCCTCAACCAGTGAATCCAGTCATGCAGAAGAAGCCAGGCTAGTTTTCTTTGATTTCCTGGAGGCTTAACTAATTGACCAAGGATTGGAACAAGATGGCAAGTATGACAAATCCTGCAGATGTCTCCTCTTCTGTATGATGAAGTAATTAATGTCTATTTAAATGTTACCAAATCTCCCCAATATTGATGCCAATAATTCCTCGATTAGTAGATAAGCTCCACCATTTTAATGCTTTCTTGTCTTTAAAAGCATTTTAATCTTTGTCTTCTCTCTGAATGTCATAGTTACCTCACAGTGAAACCACATTTTGGTGTCAAAATATTTTTGATAGTGGCTCAATGTAGACGTGGTTTAAACCTGTGCCCCAGACTCCTTCATGGCATTAATAATCACCCCCCACCCAGTGCAGTTTCCTGGCCATTCCGTATCACTTTTATGTTCTTCCTTTTGAACGGTCCACAATTTGCATAAATGAGGCCCAGAAGGGTACCATGTCTGAGCTTTAGTGATGACCTGAGTGGAACTGGGGAGGAAGAGGAAAAGAGCATTAAAAAAGAGACCTAACCTAACACACGGAACTATTCCCAAACAGAGTGTACAGATTCTGGATGTTCATTTTGTGTTCAAATGAAATCGAATCTTTCTCTCCCTCTCTCTCTCTGCTTTATAATGCAGAGCAGATGTAGTAGTTCAGTCTTTCCCTCTGAGCTCTGTGTTGCTGAAGTGAATAGTAACTTGCAAACCGATCTGCAGCCCAGGGAAGAAAAACTGAGAAATTAATTCCTCATCCCCTACTCTTTATATCATATGTGTGACCCTTAATTAAATTCATGGGGCCCTATTCAGAATGTGTAATGCAGGCCTAGGAGACAAGGGAGCTACCAGACAAACCAGACAAAAAAGATAACCTTGCAGAGCTTTTGTTTGTGAAATAATACCGTGCCGGGTTAGGAGTTTTACAAGCAAAAACTACATGAGAATAATAGGGCTTTGTAAATCAATCTGGGCTTCAGAGTTTCCATTTGGGGTTCACCCATATAAATGAAAGCAGTGACATTAAACTTATTTCAGCCTTTAATCAGTGCTGAATTTAAATAGTATCCTGTGTATAATAGAAAACACTGCATTATCTTCTCAAGACAATCTTTTCTTTCAGGATGAGGTCATACCTCATCCTGAAACCATTGTTATTGATGTTTAAGGCCAATGTGTTAATTTATATGTGCCTAACGTTTTTTAAAAATTCAGGTGTATAGCAAACTATTAAAGGGATTATTTCAGGAAATATACACCAATCTATTTTACTAAGTTTCACTCTGTGCACATTTTGGATGTGCATATATTAACAACTTAAATACATATATAGGGAGGAAAACCAGTGAGGACAGTTCTTCACTGATCATTAATATCTTTGATATGATCACACATTTTTCTTGTTAATGTAACCAAATAAGCTTATCTGCTACTGCTTGCCCATCGTACCTTGGCTATCTGATTGGGTAACAGAAACTGATTAAAATGTATTACAATGTCACTTTACCTTTCTGTACCTCAGTTTTCTTATCCACAAAGTGAAGGAGTTGGGATAGATCATCTCTAAATTCCCACTTGGTACTTAGATTTGTTGGTAGTACAATTTGGGCTCCTCCCTCTCAGCATACCAGCTGGCATAATTCACAGTAATGTACATTTTCTTATTTGAAATCTTAAGATTTGGGAAAATCAAAATTGATCTTCAAATTGGAAAGGAAGACAGCCTACCCTAGTCTCCTATTTCCCTAAATGACTGGTTTTACGTACAAAAATGTAAATGATTAAATGGTATGCATATTTGTCTTACAACACAGTCCTTCCTCAATCTAGAAATCACTGTGATTGCCTACTATATGCTTGACTCTCCAGATACATTTCCCATCTGCTTGCTAAATCCTCCTGACATATTCAAGGAATTAAAGCCCACTGTTCTATAGTTAGACACAAGATCTAAAAAGCTATTGCCCCCAGAGAAGCAATCATTAATTTAAATTTGGGGTAGAATGTCAAATTTATAAAATTTTTTCTGAGGACAGGTTTGATCTCTTACAATGTTATTGAGGTATTGTTGACATCAGATATAACTTCATCTATGCAATGTAATGAGTTTCACATGTGTATATACCTCTAAAACCATCACCACAATCAACATAGTGAACATTTATATTTCTCCCAGAAGTTTTCCAGTGATTCTTTGGAATCCAACCCTCTCTCATATGCCCAACTATACCCAGGAAACCACTGTTATGCTTTCTGTCACTATAGATAAGCTTGCATTACATAGAGTTTAATATTAGTGGAACTGTACTACCCTTTTTAAACTGGTGTCTTTCACTCAGCATAATTATTTTAAGATTTACTCTATGTTGTTGTGTGTATTGACAGTTTATTCCTTATTATGGCTGAGATTCCATTGCATGGATATACAATTTGTTTATAGATTCACTCATTGATGGGGATGTAAGTTGTTTCCAGTTTGGGGCTACTATAAATAACACTGTTATGAATATTCACATATAAATCTTTATAAAGTTGTATGCTTCCTTTTCTCTTGGTTAAAAATACCTAAAAGTGAAGTGGCTGGACCATATAGTAGGTATATGTTAAATTTTTAAGAAACTGCCAGACTGCTTTTAAAGTTGTTGTGCTGGGGCACCTGGGGGCTCAGTCAGTTAAGCATCTGACTCTTGATTTCAACTCAAGTCATGACCTCAAGGTGGTGGAATCAAGAGCCCTGCTGTGGGCTCTGCATGGAGCCTGCTTTAAGATTCTCTCTCTCCCTCTTCTTCTGCCACTCCCCAACCAATGCTCGCTCTCATTAAAAGAAAAAAAAAAAAGATATATATATATATAGATAGATAGATAGATCGATCTTAAGTTCCCACAAATAGAGTATGACTGACTGTTCCAGTTGCTATACACCAGAGGTCAACAAACTATGTCCCGTTGGCCAGATCTGGCCTACCATCTGTTTCTATATGGCCATGAGATAAGAAAGGTTTTTATATTTTCAGGTGGTTGGGAAAACATTCAAAGAATAATAACATTTGTAAAATATAAGAATTATGTAAAATTTGAATTTGGTGTCCATAAATAAAGTTTTATTCAAACATAGCCCATATATAGTACATTCATTTATATGTGGCTGCCTTTGTGGCTGCCTCTGTGGTTGAGTAGACTTGCCTAAGACCACATGGCTCAATATAGTCAAATGTCTTCTTATTTTGAGATATTTTTAGATTCAATTTTATTAATAATTTTATTAATACAATTTTATTAATAATTTGTACCTCTCTGTTCATGAATAATACTGGTATATAGATCTGTTTTATTATAACAACTGTCTTGTTTTGGTATTAGAGTAATTAAGTAAATTGTGAATTTTCAGAGATCTTTTTCTAATTTATTTCCAAATTAATTGGGATGTTGTCAGAGAACATATTTTGTAAAATTTGATCACTTTAAAGTTATTGAGAGATGCTTTTTGGACTTTCAGTGTATGGTTTGTCTTAGAAAATGCTTAAATGTGCTTAAGAAAAATAGCAGGTAGAAAGTTTTACAGATATCAACTAGGTCAACTTTGTTCATAACATTGTTTGTGTCTTTGGTATGCTTACAGACTTCTGGCCTAATTCTCCTACATATTATTGAGACTGGAATGTTGAAATGCCCAACTGTAATTGCTGCTTTCTCTGTTTCTCTTCACTGTTGCTTGAGTTTCTGCTTATATTTTAAAGCTTATTATTAGATGCATAAATGTTTAGGATTTTTACATCTTGACCCCTTTATCATTATAAAATAACCTCCTTAATCCCTGGCAATATTCAGTGCTCTGAATTCTACTTTGTCTGATATTAAAATAGCTAACCCAGCTTTATTTTGATTAATATTTAGCATATTATATTTTTTACTATTCTTGTACTTTTAACCTATCTGCATCTTTGTATTTAAAGTGAATTTCTAGGGCACCTGGGTGGCTTATTCATTCTGTGAGCCTCTGCCTTGGGCTCAGGTCATGATCCCAGGGTCCTGAAATCAGCCCTGCATTAGGCTCCTTGTCGGGCTGGAAGCCTACTTCTCCCTCTCCCACTCTACCTGCTTGTATTCCCTTTCTCTCTGTCTCTCTCTCAAATAAAGAAATAAAATCTTTTTTTTTTTTTTTTTTTTTTTAAAGTGAATTTCTTCCTACTTCATCATCATTTTCCTCTATCTCCCATAAATTTTGCCGGGCTCTGGAGCCCAATCCTATGCTCTACCTATACTTATTTAGAAGACAAATATCCCCAAGCTTTATATCTCTACAAGGGACTTGTGCCTTACCTCCTGATTTATATTGCTAGCTGCTTACTAAGGGTCTCCATTTGGAGGTCTATTAAGCATCTTAGACTTTTTAGGTCCAAAACTAAACTCCCGGTCTTCATCTCCAATCTGTAATCTTTTCTATCTTAGGAAATGGTCAATCTATCCTTTGGCTCAGGCCAAAAATTTTGGAGTCACTTTTGACTTCACTCTTTGATATATACCTTATCTCCATCTCTCATCAAAGCTTATTGACCTTACCTTCAGGATATGTTCATATATCAACAGATCATCACAGCAACATTGCTACCCACAGTGTAAAGCAGCACCATTGCTCTTTCAAATGACTAACGGTCTCATTATTATTTCACTATTTTTACTCTCACCCACGCACTCTACTCTCTGTACTGCTGCTAAAATGATCCTTCCAAAACTTAAATCAGGTCATATTTTCTCTTCTGTTCAAAAACCACTAATGACCTGCCCTTTCACTCAGTGTAAAAGCCAAAGTCCTTACAATCACCTCGGATTGCCCCATAGCTTTTTTTTATTATATCCTTCAGCTCTTTTTCAAATGTCAACTCCGTAATGAGGCCTTTGCTGACCACTGGATTGAAACTTGTAAAACATCTCCCAAGCCCTGGCAATACCCATTTCCCTTGAAGATTTATTCTTTTTCAGAAGAAATTACCACATCAGGGCATACCATGTATTTTTATCTATTTATTTTTTATTGTCTGTCTTTCCTCTAACAGGTGAGCTCACTGAGAACAGGGCTTTTTCTTTTCTGTTTTTGTTCATGTTGCAATTTTACCCCCAGGAGGGCCACCTGGACCTTAACGAACATTGGCTGAAGAAATGAAAGAAACACCCCTTCCTCTCTCTCTGCCTGCCCTTTCTGCCTACTTGTGATCTCTGTCAAATAAATAAAAAAAAATCTTAAAAAAAAAAAAAAAGAGTTGGATGCTTAAATGACTGAGCCACCCAGGCACCCCTAGGGGTGCCTGGGAGGCTCAGTGGGTTAAAGCCTCTGCCTTCCACTCCAGTTCATGATCCTGCATCGGGCTCTCTCCCCATTGGGCTCTCTCTGCATCAGGTTCTCTCTCGGCAGGGAGCCTGCTTCCCTTCCTCTCTCTCTGCCTGCCTTTCTGCCTACTTGTGATCTCTGTCAGATAAATAAAATAAAAATCTTAAAAAAAATGAAAGAAATAAAACTTTTAGAAACAGAACACTATACTGAGTTTTCAAAAATACCATTGCTTGATATAGAATATTAAAAGTTGTATATGACTATCATGGTTTTGCTCATACTGCTAAGGTATCCATTTATTGTTAACAAAATTAAAGCATTAGTGTGCACTTTAAAAAAAAAAAAAAGATTTTATTTACTTATTTGACAGAGAGCAAGAACAAGTAGGCAGAGCAGCAGGTAGAGGGAGAGGGAGAAGCTGGCTCTTCACCAAGCAGGCAGCCTGATATGGGGGGCTGGATCCCAGAACCCTGGGATCATGACCTGAGCAGAAGGCAGCCGCTTAATGACTGAGCCACCCAGGTGCCCCATTAGTGTCTACTTCAATAGTGATGTTGGCTAAAGCATATGAGTTGACCGTGTGAGTATGTGTGTATGTGTGTGTGAATGCTTCATTCATCACCCCTGCCCAAAATGTATCACTGCTTTGCTCAAAATTTGTAATGGCTCCAGGGACACCTGGATGGCTCAGTGGGTTAAACCTCTGCCTTCGGCTCAGGTCATGATCTCAGGGTCCTGGATCAAGCCCCGCATCGGGCTCTCTGCTCAGTGGGGAGCCTGCTTCCTCCTCTCTCTCTCTGCCTGCCTCTCCACCTACTTGAGATTGAAATAAATAATATCTTAAAAAAAAAATTTGTAATGGCTCCAAACTTACATGTCTGTGCATGCAATTGCACGCGCGCGCGCGCACACACACACACACACACACACACACTTCGTAGGCTTAGGTGTGCCTGCCTTTCTAATATAGTTCACATCACTTCTTACTAAGGACCCACTACTTCTTTAATGCTTTTCCCTGTCTCTAAGAGCACCATGCTCTTTATGTCCAAGCAATCACCTGAGTTTTCCTTACCTTGAATGTCCTGACGTTTCCCATTTTTCTTAGAAAATGCTTACTGTACTCTGACAGATGTATCTAATACTGACTTGCCTCTTCTACCTAGACTCACAGACATCATTGTTTGTATCATTCATGTAGCATTTATCCCAACCTGCCTTATATTGAAGCACATGTGTCACATTGCTCTGTTGTCCTTCTAAAACGTCTGCCTGGAAAAGGTAATTCTGACTGAATTTAGCTACTTATCTTCCTTGAGTTTATAACCCTAATGCTGAACATGGAGGGAAATAAACCTAGCAGACTGATGCTATTCTAAATTCATGACATCCAACTTCAACTGGGCTGCCATTGATTTCCTAATTAGTTCTCATTCTCATTTCTTTCTAACAGCTATTTCCAACCTTCTTCTTCCTCCTTAAACCTCTGTTCCTGCCAGTTTGCTTCTTACCCCTCAGCATATGTCTTAGCCTCCTACTTCAAGGAGAAAATAGAAGCCTACTAGCAATGTTCTCAACTTCATGCAACCAAATCATTTTCTTTGCACCTGCACTTCTCGTCCTTTCTCTCCCTCTTGTTTCAGTGCGTGAATTAACTGTCTAGTACTAATATCTGCACTTGGGCTTTGATCTCTTTTGCTCTCACCTTCACCATTCTCCCTCGATGAACTGGGGAGGATTCCTTCTCCTGTACCTTCAGCTCTACCATGATTTTGAGCTTGCTTCCTATCAGTACTAACCATGCTCAAGTGTTGTCTAACTTTAGAACAACCTCTTTGAAAACATTATTCTCCTGGCCACTAACTTCCTTATCATCTTTCTTTCATAGATACAGATTTGGAAAGTGTTAACCATCTTTGTGGTTATTCTCTTCCCACTCATTCTTCAATTCACTATACAGATCTTCCTCAACTCCTGATTGAGTTATGTCCCAATAAACCCACTGTAAGTTGAGAGCATCCTAAGTCATAAATGCATTTACTACACATAATCTACTGAACATCATAGCTTAGCCTAGCCTCCCTCAAATATGCTCAGAACACTTACCTTAACCTGTAGCTGGGCCAAGTCATCTAGGACAAAAACTATTTTATAAGATAGTGTTGGATATTTTATGCAATTTTTTGACTGTTGTACTGTGAGAAACAGAATGATTGTATGGGCACAGAATCATAAGTATATGGTATGAGTTTTTTACCCTTGTGATAGCAGGGCTGATTGGAAGCTGAGGCTTGCTACCCATTGAGCATCACAAGGGAGTACTATACTGCATATGACTAGTCTAGAAAAAGATCCAAAAAATTCAAGTATGGTTTCTACTGAACTCATATCACCTTAGCATGATTGTGAAGTCAAAAAATCGTAGGTCAATTTATTTTAAGTTAAGAACTGTCTGTATCCTAGCTTTTGCCCCTACCACAATACTGAGATAGTTACTCTTAATCTTAAAATAAAGTCTTACTTGGTACCATGGTTAATATTTAGAATCCTGCATTTTGATCTCCTGCATGTCTTCCTCAGTGTTTCTGTGCCCACTTCTCCCCTTCTTCCACACACTTTGCACATGGCTTCTTATAAGTCTTAGAATATATAGTGATGTCTTGCCTTCTCTGACCTTCAGGATTTCATGTCTTATAACTTTGGCAGATCGGTTAGCATTTTCCAAGTCTCATTTGAGGAATTACTTTGTTCAGAAATTTCTCTCCTTGGTTTTCTCCCAACTCTGAGGTTAAGGTTGCAGTATAGCAAACTTGTCTCATAGCAAGTCTTACTTCTCTTCACATTGTAATTGCTCATTTAATTGTCTCTATCCCCCATTAGATCACAAATTTCATTATGGGATAAAGCCTTGTTTGTCCTTGTCATCCATGGCTGCCGAATATGGAACTTGTAGGCCATCAGTAAAGACACACACACACTATGACTTTAGTCATAGTGAAATTTGCGATATATACATATGGGGTGTGTGTGTTTGTGTGTAGTAATTCTAACAATAAATCTTTCATGTTCCCATTTGCAAACAAATAGAATTGGTGAAGTAAAAGATGAAAACATAGGGTTACACTGTCACTGTAAATCATCAACTGGCCTAATATTTTTGAAATACTAGAGAATCACTTCCAGAGGTATTTTTAACTACAAATGTATTTTTCTAAAAATATAGGCAAAATAATAGAATATGCATGTAATATTAATATTTATTAATGTAGTATAGACATTAGCTAAATATTAGGGGAGCCAAGACTTAGTCCTGCATCTCTTTGTTTAAGTATTCTAACAGTTATCTATTGCTCTGTAACCAATCACCCCAAAATTTGGTGGCGTAAAACAATATTATCTTTCATGGTTCTGTGGATGGTTCTTCCTGATTCACTCACTCAGCTGCGTTCCCTGGAAGGTTGGAGGGTCCAGGATGGCCTCATAAACGTGTGGCAGTTGGTTGTGACTATTAGCTGGGGTGTTTTGGTTCCCCTGCTTGTTACCTCTCATCCTCTTATTGGTCAGATGTGTTTCCTTATTCAGGGCAGTGTTCTTAAGAGGGTAGAAGGGAAAGCTGAAAGGCCTGTATAGATCTAACCTCAAAAGTCGTATCATCCTTTCAGACACAGTCTTGGTTGAAGCAAGTTGCAAAGAGACAGGAAAATAGATTTCACTTTTAGGTGAAAGGAGAACAAAGTAGTATCACAAAGTTATTTGTGGCAAATTGCTCCAAACACCACCTTCCCCCTCCCAAGTAATGGCAAATTCATTTGTCTATCTGTTTTGGCTAAATCCTGGATATTATCCTTGTCTAGAGTGGCTATATAATTTATCATCCAAATTGGGATACATTTAGAAGAGGAAATAGAAATGAAAAATAATTGAAATTATATAATTTTTGAAATGGGTATTTCTCAATGAAAAATTAGACTATTGAGGATCCAGAGAAGTTTATTCAAAACTACTTTTGAAAATAATTTTCTAAATAAAATTTACACTTAAAAATACAAAATACTGGGGCGCCTGGGTGGCTCAGTGGGTTAAGCCTCTGCCTTCGGCTCAGGTCATGATCCCAGGGTTCCTGGTTCTCTGCTCAGCGGGGAGCCTGCTCCCCCCCCCCCCCGCCTGCCTCTCTGCCTACTTGTGATCTCTGTCAAATAAATAAATAAAATCTTTAAAAAAAATACAAAATACTAATTTTGACTTACTGATACTATCAGTAGATTCTTCTCTGTACACTATAATATTTTCAAGTGCGAAAAACACTATATCCACAAGTGTCAAGGAATTCAGGAAGCTCAGAGAAAATTCTGTTAAATGGAAGAGATCTCAATTCTAATTTCTTTCATTAAAGTACACATATGGTTCATATTATTTCTTTTTGCTTCCATCAAGGGGACCTTTCTTTGATAAATATTTTTATGATAAAAATTTGTCAAACAATTTTCTCTACATATTTTTCTTTTGAATATTACACCGAATTTAATTACTGCAGAACCACAGGACTTTGTAATTTTTTCCTACTGGCATTCAGTATATGTATATACAATTAAAAGTTCTGTGAGGGATGCCTGTTAAGCATCTGCCTTCGTTTAGGTCATGACCCCAGGGTCCTGAGATCAAGCCCTGCACCAAGCCCTGTATAGGGCTCCTTGCTCAGTGGGGAGCCTGCTTCTTCTCCCTCTCCCTGCCCCTCCCCCTGCTTGTGTGGCTTTTTCTTTCTGTCAAATCAATCAATCCATCCATCCATCTTTAGAAAAAAAATAATAAATGATAGTTCTATGAAATGAATCGTTCTAGAGACAATTGGAATTTTGCAAAGTGAGGTTGTAAAATTTCAAAATGAAATTGTGTAGCTCATTTTGACCTGTTATCACTCATTTTGTCCTGCTATTTCTTTTATTTACAGAGTCTTTCTGTTTTCAGGCTTTATTTTTAATAATTAGCTGCAATACATTAAAATCTTTAGTTTGCTTTGTTTTGTTTAGGTTTTCTCATTACTGAATACTTCAATTAAAGACTTCCAGTGCTTTTAAATGGAAATCAACCAACAATTAGAAGACACAATCAGAAAAATTTCAGTGCCATTTAGAATACTTAGTTGCATTTGAAAGGATCAACTACAGGTTCTACCACTTTGCTGACAGCAGCTATTTGTAGTTGTTTGTTTTGTTTTTAATTAGATATCAGCTTTGTAGCTTAGTTTTTCTGTGTGTGCATAAATTATTTGTAAATTTTGACAACTTTTCATTTTTATTTTTAGAATATCACCCCAAATTTGGGACTCAATTTTGAGTTGTGTATTTCATAATCAGTTCCAATATATTTCTACTTCTTAAGGGGATCTTAATTAGTAAGAATGTTATTCTTTTCATTATGATTTAGATACTATATTCGCCCAAATTTGCACTCAAATTTTCACTGCAAAACAAATAATTTTAACTTTATTATTGCATTTAACCAACTGGAATTTGAAATAATGTTAGAAATTTCACCTCCAAAGTAATGAAATTTTAAAAATTTTACTTCAGACTAGCTAAGTAAAGTAATCAAACCATTACTGAATTAATGGATTTTCTATTTGAAAAATCTGATGACACTCACAGGGCACCAGTGTCACTTAATCATTCATGAAGCTCTTCAGCTGTTGGACCATAAGAAAATGTAAAATGGAAGATAAGCAAACGTAATTTAAAATGATGAATATTGATCTAAATGAAAAGTCATTCTTCATTTAGTGATCTGTGAACTTACATCTGGCAAGTGCACATATAAAATCATTTTGAGAGACAATCCTCTGTATAAAAAAAATAAACTTGAAGTACACACTCATGCTTCTTCATTGAAATTTTGCCCTCTGTTTTTCTTTTTCCTTTTCTTTTTTAAATCAGCACCAGTATCACCCCATTTGATGTTGGCAGGACCTAGGATCTCACTCCTGGAAGATGGAGATGGGCCTTCCATTGATGACAAGATTCCCATTTCCAGCCTTAACTGTGCCATTGAATTTGCTGTGGGTAGACTTTTATGGGAACATGTTCACCATTGTGTCCCGGGGGCATGGCTGGCACAGCTGGTACTGCACCAGATGATAAGCTGTTTGTAGCATTTCATTTTCATTGACCTATAGTATCATTAATACCCCCATGGAAGATGATAAATATCATGAGTTTATGTAGGTTGTATATTTATCATCAACTTTCTTGAGGAATGGAGAATATACTCTTTTTTTAAAAAATTATTAAACACGAATTTAGTGTTTTTTAGTTTAGTAGCTAAAAAAGTATATTGTAAACAATTACAAAATAGTAAAACAAATAGTTATCGATCTATGCCTTACAATGTCTGGCTAATAATACAATAAATGATAAAACTTTGTAGTAAGCAAGTTCAGATTATTTTCTATATAGGAATAGCCAATTTCTAATATCTTCTCATATTTTGGAAGCCATTGTGTACACTGCTGACTGGTGATCTTGTCGCATGGTGTGTCTCCCAGGCCTGGTGGGCACAACTGGTGAGTACCCCAAGTTGTCAGCAGGAATGATGGTGCTGAACATTTCTGTCCTCTGGAGAGCATGGAGTTACTGTTTTTAAGGGAGCATACCTCTTTTGTTCAGAGGAGTACAGATCTTCTCTTCTCTCTACCCCATACCCAAATCCATCAGCACATCTTGTTTTCTCCACCTGCATAGTTTGTCTAGAATCTTACCATATCTTGTGATCTCCTAGGCTACCTCTATGGTTCACATAACCATCTTATCCAGACTGGATTCCTACACTAGCCTCTTATCTGGTATCCATGTCTACCTTTGTTCCTCAATAATCTATTCTTAATACAGTAGCTAAGTGAAATTTTAAAGATTTAAGTTAACATTCTTCATTCCTCTATTAGAAACTCTGTAATGGCTCTCTAATTAGCTCAGAGTAACAATCTAAATCCCGCTCTTGAACTCCAAAATCCTACTCTGGCACATTCCCTCTTCTGAATTCTTCTCCTACCACACTCCCCCTTTTACAAGTCACAGCCAGTCATGGACAACTCTTTGATGGTTCCGGCTACTCTACACATGTGAGGACCTTTTGTCTATTTGGTCTTTTTATCTGGAATTCTCTTTTCCCAGATATCCTTTTGGCAAAATTCTCTCACCTTATTCCAAATGCAAATGTAAATCTCATTTCAGTGGGTTTACCTGATTATTCTATTTAATACTGCTATCTGAACACACTCCTACTTTACTACGAGCCCCTATACTCTAGTATTTTCAGTGTTTATACACTATATGAGTTCCAGTACTGGTCAGCTTAGTCTATCATATTACTATCAGACCATAGTAATAAAACACCTTTGTTACTTACAATAACATTTTATTTCCATATTGACTGATGCTGTGCTCTAATGTTGTTTTCATTCTGAATATTCCATTCTGAATTGCCTTTTTCCTGGTAGAAAATAGAGACAACAAAAACTTCTGCTTGGAATAGCACCTATTATTCCCACTGACATTTCATTAGTTAAAATGGGTAATATGGCCAAGCCTGAAGTAAAAAATGTAGGAAGAAAATCCTCCCATAGAAAGGGGCTTAATACTAGTTAATGTTTATTATTCATTGTGTTCCCTTCACTAGAGTCTCAAGGGCAGGGCTCTTTATCTCTTGTGTTTGTGTTTTTCTTCCCCCCTGATAAGTATTAAGTACATAGAACAGAACTTGGCACATGGGACCTATTAACTAAAATTTTATTGAATAAATGAATGAACAAAAATACACTGCTATATGATTTTACATTTCCATAACTATCTAAAGTTCTATAGAGTTTCCATGGTTAAGGTAAAGGCTATTGCTATCACTTAATAAAATGATTATAGACTTGTATAAGGTATTATTCTTGATAGCTAACTTCCAGTGAGGATATAAGAATACGGTGAAGGATAATGAATAACATTCCAATGATAAGGGGATAAGGGGTCTTTTGTTTTTTCTGTAGCTTTGTAAGTGGCTGCTTGGCCTCAGACATGTTTCCTCTGTTAATAGGATTCATATAGCACTGTGATTAATCCAAAGAGGTGTGCCATGATTAGTCTGGGCCAATAATGGCACATATTTTCTTCTATTACCCCTTGCAGAGATTGCCCTAGGATGATTTCCTTAAAAAGAAGTTTGGTGAAAGCATCTGGAAGTCCATTTGCTCCCTAATGAAAGAGATAGTTGTGTAAGGAGAATATCTTCCTTAGCCTTCTTCTCCCTCTTTTTCTACTTGGGTGCTGTTGGATGAAAATGACATGCCTAGAGCTATGGTAGCCATTTTGTGACCATGAAGTAGCAAATATGGGGGTAAAAATAAACACATGGAGAATGAAGGATTAGAGCAGTGGAAAGAACCAGTATCTCTTGTCACATCATTAAGCTGCCAAAACAACTCTGCAATTACCTGCATATAGCATCCTTGTAAGTAAACAATATACATATTTGCATCATAGTTCAAGACACTGCAGTTTAGACATTTTGTTCTGGAAGTTGAAGGCATCCTAACTGAGACAGATCTCTTGGGTGTAGAAAAAAATCACAAACAGATATTACAATATCTCACAGTATATATAATATGCATCACATATGTTTCGAAAACATCTGAAATAAGTAAGGAATCCAGATTTAAAAAGTAACTTTGGCTTTTTCCAGTATATTTGATATGGTCAGAATGCTAGAATGTAAACTGATTTGACCAGCTATAAATGGAAAAGAACTTTTAGAATCAACCCAAAGAAGTAGTGTGAGTTGTTTCTTGTCAACCAGCTGTTCTAAAATCATATAGATTTAATCATAAGTTGCAGTGTGGTAGACCATGCTATATTACCATATTAATGTAGAAAAACAAAATACATGGTAATTATTTTACTACTTAGCATATATGCTTGACTTTAAAAGGATCTAATACTAATTTGGGTGCTAAATAGGGTTTCATAATTTCGTAGACAATGGTACATAACTTTGAAGCATTTGGCAATCAATATGAGATTTTGAATATTAATGTACCACCTGTGGAAAATGGATGTTTTGCTCCAAATTCAGGAAAGCATTATGGATTTCAGAAAAAGATGTAGGAACCTGAAGAGCTCTATTTGCCACTATGAGAAGATGTCACTGACACAAGGAAAGGAATAAATGGCATTCATATCGAATTGAAGCATGTATTTGATGTAGTTATGAATTCATTTGGTAGTAAATAACAGAGAATTCTATTACCATGGCTTAAATAGGATTTTGTCTCATGAAACAGGAAGTTGGACAGTGGGAAATTCAGGATTGCCATGACAGTTCAATGGTCCCATTAGGAACTAAAGCTCTTTCTATCCTCAGCTACTTCATCCTTATTATGCATTCATTAACCTTTATTATTTCCTGTATCAGGGTTGAAGAATGGGATTTTTCACCTTATGTCATCATTCCTGGACAGAGGAAGGGCAAGGATTAAGTTTCACTAAGTTATGCCTTTTGATTTTGGGAAGCAAACTCAGGACTTCTGGTGATATTTCATTGGCCAGAAGAACTGTGTCACAAGTCTACCCCAGGCAGCAAGGTAGAGTGCTAGAAAAGCCCTTTACAGTAGAATAATGCAGGAGTGAAAGAATCACAAGTGGGTTCTGGACACTTGAGAAAGAATTATCCTATGGAAAATAGTCATTATTTTTTATGGTCTCTCTTGTCAGAAGCTGAGAAGGTGCTTACGAATCTTCATAAATACAGCTGGATGAAGCATCTCTTTCTACTATGCTAGTTCCATTTTCCCTGCTTGTGATCCATTGCCTTCCTCAATTTCTCCTATATGAACGTTACCCATCTTTTGAATTAACTACATAATTTGCAGTGCCTAGCATAGAATGAAAATGTAAGACCTGACCATGGGTCAGGAGTCTGTCTCCCTGTCTGATAGGACTGCCACCCCAACCCATGGGGATAGGTGACCCCAAGGGATTATATCCTCTGTGTTGGGACATGCTTTATCTAAATTGGAAGTTGGTAAGAAACCTCTACTGAATTGCCACTGAATGTGCCTTTCCTGACTCTTCCAGTTCTTCTTAATCCCCAGTTGTGCCCTATGGGTAATCATGATTTTCTAGCCTGATTATAAACTTCCTGGGTGGTTGCAACTGTGCCTTACACTGTTTTTGGCATTACTCCAGAATTGAACCTTGGGTAGATCCCTGACACATCATTAATTGTTCCTTCCTGCCCTTTGTCCTTAACTATGGCTGGTGATCTCTTAGTGGTAGTCATGAATCCTATTATTTATGGCCAGCAGTAAAGTCCTGACCTATATCATAGAGCTAAATGTTTGGCATAGAGATTTTTCCAAAGGTCCCACCATGGTCTAGGTCAACACTCTCCTTGGGGTTTTCTGTGACCAAGGCTTCATGTACCTTAAGGTCACATGCTGCATCTCCAATTCAAGAAGGACTGTAGAGACAGAACTCAGTTACTACCTCCCGATCAAGCCTTAGTTTCTTCTTTAATTCCTATTATAAGCTGGGTCCTGACATTGTCTCTTCTCTGTATATTGTCACATTCAGAGAAAGAGCTCAGCAATCAAAAAGTAATTAGAAGCAGTCCTACCTTTTTACTGATATTTCTTGAAGAAGGTGAAGAAGGTCCAAGGGATTCAATGCATAATTCATATCAATATCCTGAAACTCTGTCATTGTCCCCCAAACCTCTGCATCTATACCTTATAGCCTCATCCTATAAAAACTCTTAGAAAAACACATATTATTTGGTTCTTGGAATCTTCACTATCTTCCTTACTTTATTAGATATTCTCTTTTACTTTCTTTGAGTGTGAATGTTGTTTCTCCTGATCTTCCCACCTTGATGATATTCCCTCCCCATCTCCCACAAGCTGCGTAGAAAGGCCCAGAGATTTCTCTTACAGGCTCAAAATGTCCTGTGAAGTTTGGAGAGACAGAGAGACCTAAAAGCAGCTAGAGACTTTGCTTTCGAAGGAGGGAAGAGGGAGAAGATTGAAACATTCATAATTGAATATCTTTTAAAATCCCCATCTCTCTGAGAATCACTGTCCATGCTGCCCAGACTTCCTTCCTCCAGACAAGAAAGAGAGCTGTCTCACTGAGTACACACAGAACTGTGCTTGGGGGCAGAGAGCCAAGATTGGTTTCTGTTTATCATGGGAAAGAGCTCAAGGTACTTAGTTTTAAGCTGCACTGAATCTAGTATCATTCATCTGTTTATGTTCTTTTAAAAAAAGCCTTTAAAAATTCAGTGCAGAACAACAACAACAACAAAAAAGCAAATTGTCCTTTGATTCCATAATGGCTTTTATTCCCCAGAACTGCAGTGTGCAAATAAAGGAAAGCAAATTATGTTCTGAATTAAACTTTTCTTGCTTCAGCTAGGCTGAGTCACCTTTGACGTTCCATTTTTTTGAACAGAGCCAACCGCATGTCTAGAGCTATTTTCAAAGATGTCACGTACAAACCTGCAAACTTTAGGATGTTCCACTTCAGGCAAGTCATCTAAAGGAAGGTAACTGAGCTGCATTTACCCATATATTTCCCTAGGCTTTGGTTCCTTCCCAAATCTATTGGTATCTACAATAGCATCCAGAATATTAAAGTACAGTCATTACAGATGCAGTCCTCTCTGGTCCTCTTGAATGCACCACAGATGGCAAGATGCAATCAGAGGGGGAAGATAAGTGCATTAAACTTCTCCTTGCATATATCCCATGGTAGGGAGATAAGCAAATGGTAAGCAATTTTTCAGTAAACAATTTCAGAATGTTTCTTGGGCTTTCAAATAGCTGAGAACAAAAACATTAGCCTGTAGTCCTAATAACTTAAACAAATCCACGGCACATTCAGAAAGAATGTTCTCTGTAAAGGATGGGAGGGGAGTGATATAGAATGTACATAATTACCATTAAGCAGAGGACCTAAACGGTAGTATTCTATGTCTCTGTTCTCTTCTATAGAATCTGTTTTTTCACTAAATGCTAGATCTGAAGGTGTCCTGTGCAGTTAACAGAAGGTCCCAGATTTCTCTACAGAAGGGACTTGGAGCATCAATCTTGTGAGAGAGTAAATGAAACTAGTCTGGAAACTGTCCATTTCCAAGTGCCTAATTTTATTTAGATAGCACAGATATTTAGGGTACCTTGGAGAGTGCTGATAGGGATTATTCAAGGAGGGGAAGCTGCCTCATACCCTTCTAAGCCACCCCTACCTTGGTATCCTATCTGTGCAGAGTCTAATCTTCTAAAGAGTGAAGGTATCATTTCAAAATATTTTTGAGAAATATTTCAGTGATTGGAAACAAACCTCTAGAGAAAGCCCCGGAATCAACTGAATACTTCTGATTTTTGGAGTTTTAGATTAGTGCAGAGTCTAATCTTCTAAAGAGTGAAGGTATCATTTCAAAATATTTTTGAAAAATATTTCAGTGATTGGAAACAAACCTCTAGAGAAAGCCCCGGAATCAACTGAATACCTCTGATTTTTGGAGTTTTAAAGGAGGCAGGTTGATATATGGCTTGGGGCATGGATTTTAGTCAGAGACAATTATTTTTAAATCCTAATTCCACCTTTTAGTTGTTGTTTGACCTTGGGCAAGTCACTTTATCTCCCTGCCTCTCAGATACTTTATTTGTAAGTAACCTACTTACAAAGATCAAGGATTATGTAGATCAAGATGGTGTGCGCATAGCTCCTAAGACATTGCTTGGCACCTCATTGGTGCTTAGAAATGATGGCTATTATAATCACTGTCATCACTGATGTTATTATTATATGATCCAGTATCTGCTCTAAAGTGTTGCCCTTCAATGTATTATCCTCACTCATATACTTGACAAAAAACAGAGTCTTTATCTTGACCCAGAGCTTGTCATAGGTCAGAAAGACCCCAAGTTGAGAAGTTGAAAGTTTGGCAAAATGGAAAGACTGGCACATGAATATCTAACAATAACTTGGCAATTATGTATGGAGTGCTAGTGATGTGCTGAGGAGCAGGCTCTGAATCCTGACTCTGGGGAGTGAGGTAGGATTTGTAGAAGAGCTGACATACTTGAGCTAGTTCTCAAGGATGGATAAACATTCACTAGTTGGGGATGGGATGGGGGTGGAGAGTTTCAGACTGAGAGAAAGAACAGTGTGAGTAAAGGAAAAGGTTTAGAGGTACCAATTTCCTTAGAGTGAGTAGTCTTCAGAAACCAGAGCATAATTTAATGAAAGGGTGATATTGGGAGGCTGGGATAGGAGACGAGAGGAGAATGGGAGCTATAGTCAGAGACCCAGTAAGGCCATTGGGTTCCTGGTTAGTCTGTGTCTACTGCAGACCCACTGGGAAGTTTTTAAGCTCGGAGATGTCACAGTAGGATTTGTGTTTTGGAAGGATAATTCTGATATGTTGTGAAGAGTTTGTGTGGGAGAAATATGAGATGAGATGCAGGGACACTCATTAGAAAATTTTTGAGGCATTTTAGGTCAGAGGCAGTGGAAATAAGAGAGATGAAGGTATATTTTAGGGATAGAAAAGCAGGGCTCTGCAGTGAAAATATTTACCCCTCACCACTGAGTCTCTTTTGGATATTCTAGGACAACTGTTGTGAGCTTTCTAGAGCTTCATTTGTCAAACCAAACATCTTCCAGCCCTTTGTTTTGACTTAGAGATGCCTTGTCTTCCCTAGCATACTTTTTGTGAGTAATCGAAGTTTGTCATTTTCCTATCTTAAAATGAGATGCTTGAATTGAAACACATATTCAAATGTAGACTCAACACCCCACCATAAGCCAGACACTGTATGTTTGTTAATTTATCATAAAATAGCATTATCTTTTCAAAAGTATTATCATAATCTTAGCATCTTTTGAAACTGTAGTCAACTAATACCTCTGGACTGTTTTTCTTTTCTTTTTTTTTTTTTGTTGATATATCTTAATATATAACCTCCTTTGATATTGTAACCAATAATTAGGTCTACATTAAAAAAAATAAAGGAGCTAACCATGAAAATTCTCATTAAATACAGTTATAATGCATTCATCTTAATTCACTTAGGAATATTTTATATAGGCACATATTTTAGAATAAATAATAAGAACCCTCCTTGATACATCTTAGAGAGTTTGGAATTTCTTTGGTATGAAAATAATTTTAGTCATTCATTCAATGAATCTGTATTAATGCCTTTTTAAAAATTTTATTAACATATAATGTATTATTTGCCCCAGGGGTACAGGTCTGTGAATCATCAGTCTTACACAGTTCACAGCACTCACCATAGCACATACCCTCCTGAATGTCCATAACCCAGCCACCCTATCCCTAACTGCTCACCCCGCAGCAACCCTTCGATTGTTTCATGAGATTAAGAGTCTTTTATGGTTTATCTCCCTCCCTGATCCCATATTATTTTATTTTTCCCTCCTCTTCCCCCAGAACCCCCGACTCTGCCTCTCAAATTATTCATATCATAGAGAACATATGATAATTGTCTTTCTCTGACTGACTTATCTTGCTTAGCACAATACCTACTACTTCTATCCACATCCTTGCCAATGGCAAGAGTTCAGGGTTTTTTAATGGTACATAGTATTCCATTGTGTGTGTGTGTGTGTGTGTGTACATATATACGTATACATACATATGGTATATATATCTATCTATATCTATATCTATATCTATCTATCTATATATATATATATATATCACAATTTCTTTATCCATTCATCTGTTGATGGCCATCTATGTTCTTTCCACAGTTTGGCTCTTATGGACATTGCTGCTATAAACATTAAGGTGCACATACCCCATCAGATCCCTACATTTCTATCTTTAGGGTAAATACCCAGTAGTGTGATTCCTGGGTCATAGGGTAGCTCTATTTTCAACTTTTTTATTAAAGGTTTTATTTATTTATTTGACAGAGATCACAAGTAGACAAAGAAGCAGGCAGAGGGAGAGAGAGGGAAGCTGCTCCCTGCTGAGCAGAGAGCCTGATGCGGGACTTGATCACAGGACCCTGAGATCATGACCCGAGCCAAAGGCAGAGGCTTTAACCCACTGAGCCACCCGGGTGCCCCTATTTTCAACTTTTAGAGGAATCTCCATGCTGTTTTCCAGAGTGACTGTACCAGCTTGCATTCCCACCAACAGTGTAGGGGGGGTCCCCTTCATCTGCATCCTCACCAATAATATCTGTGGTTTCCTGACTTGTTAATTTTAGCCATTCTGACTGGTAATGAGGTGCTATCTCATTGTCGTTTTGATTTGTATTTCCCTGATGCTGAGTGATGTGGAGCCCTTTTTCATGTGTCTGTTGGCCATTTGGATGGCTTCTTTGTAGAAATGTCTGTTCGTGTCTTCTGCCTATTTCTTGATTGGATTATTTGTTCTTTGGGTGTTGAGTTTGATAAGTTCTTTATAGATTTTTGGGTAATGGCCCTTTATCTAATATGTCCTTTGCGTATATCTTCTCCCATTCTGTCAGTTGTCTTTTGGTTTTGTTAACTGTTTCCTTTGCTGTGCAAAAGCTTTTGATCTTGATGAAGTCCCAATAGTTCATTTTTGCCCTTGCTTCCCTTGCCTTTGGAGATGTTTCTAGGAGGAAGTGATTGTGGCTAAGGTCGAAGAGGTTACTGCCTGTGTTCTCCTCAAGGATTTTGATGGATTCCTCTCTCACACTGAGGTCTTTAATCAATTTTGAGTCTGTTTTTGTGTGTGGTGTAAGGAAATGGTCCAGTTTCATTTTTCTTCATGTGGCTGTCCAATTTTCCCAATACCATTGTTGAAGAGACTGTCTTTTTTCCATTGGACATTCTTTCCTGCTTTGTCAAAGATTAGTTGACCATAGAGTTTAGGGTCCATTTATGGGCTCTCTATTCTGTTTCATTGATCTATGTGTCTGTTTTTGTGCCAGTAACATGATGTTTTGATGATGATAGGTTTGATGATGATGTTTTGATGTTTGATGATGTTCAAACTGTTTTGATGATGATAGCTTTGTAATAGAGCTTGAAGTCTAGACTTGTGATGCCACCAACTTTGGCTTTCTTTTTCAGCATTCCTCTGGCTATTTGGGGTCTTTTGTGGCTCCATATAAATTTTAGGATTATTTGTTCTATTTTTTTTTAAATTGATGGTATATTGATAGGGATTGTATTAAACATGTAGATTGCTTTAGGTAGCATAGACACTTTCACAATATTTGTTCTTCCCATCCATGAGCATGGAATATTTTTCCATTTCTCTTTGTCTTCCTCAATTTCTTTCAAGAATACTTTATAGTTTTCTGAGTACAGATTCTTTGCCTCTTTGGTTAGGTTTATTCCTAGGTATCTTATGGTTTGGGGTGCAATTGTAAATGGGATCAACTCCTTAATTTCTCTTTCTTCTGTCTTGCGTTGGTGTAAAGAAATGCAACTGATTTCTGTGCATTGATTTTATATCCTGACACTTAACTGAATTCCTGTATGAATTTTAGCAGTTTTGGGGTGGAGTCTTCTGGATTTTCCACATAACATATCATATCATCTGCAAAGAGTGAGAGTTTGATTTCTTTTTTGCCGATTTGGATGCCTTTAATTTCTTTTTGTTGTCTGATTGCTGAGGCTAGGACTTCTAGTACTGTGTTGACTAGCAGTGGTGATAATGGACATCCCTGCCATGTTCCTGACCTTAGCAAAAAAGCTCTCAGTTTTTCTCCATTGAGAATGATATTTGCTGTGGGTTTTTCATAGATGGCTTTGATGATATCCCTACACTTTGAAGAGTTTTGATCAAGAAAGGGTGCTATACTTTGTGAAATGCTTTTTCAGCATCTATTGAGAGTATCATATGGTTCTTGTTCTTTCTTTTATTAATGTATTGTATCACATTGATTGATTTGTGGATATTGAACCAAACTTGCAGCCCCAGAATAGATCCCACTTGGTTGTGGTGAATAATCCTTTTAATGTACTGTTGGATCCTCTTGGTGAATATTTTGGTGAGAATTTTTGCATCTGTGTTCATCAAGGATATTGGTCTGTAATTCTCTTTTTTGATGGGGTCTTTGTCTGGTTTTGGGATCAAAGTAATGCTGGCCTTATAAAATGAGTTCGGAAGTTTTCCTTCCATTTGTATTTTTTGGAACAGTTTCAGGAGAATAGGTATTAATGCTTCTTTAAATGTTTGGTAGAATTCCCCTGGGAAGCCGTGTGGCCCAGGGTTCTTGTTTGTTGGGAGATTTTTGGTGACTACTTTCAATCTCCTTACTGGTTATGCATCTGTTCAGGTTTCCTATTTCTTCCTGGTTTAGTTTTGGTAGTTTATATGTCTCTAGGAGTGCATCCATTTCTTCCAGATTGTCCAATTTGCTGGCGTATAGTTTTTCCTAATATGTTCTTATAATTGTTTGTATTACTTTGGTGTTGGTTGTGATCTCTCCTCTTTCTTTCATGATTTTATGTATTTGGGTCATTTCTCTTTTCTTTTAGATAAGTCTGGCCAGGGGTTTATCAACCTTATAAATTTTTTCAAAGACCCAGTTTTGTTGATTTGCTCTATTGTTATTTTGGTTTCTATTTCATTGATTTCTGCTCTGATCTTTATTATTTCTCTCCTCCTCTTGGGTTTAGGCTTTCTTTGCTGTTCTTTCTATAGCTCCTTTAGGTGTAGGGTTAGGTTGTATACTTGAGATCTTTCTTGCTTCTTGAGAAAGACTTGTATTGCTATATACTTTCCTCTCAGGACTGCCTTTGCTGTGTCCCAAAGATTCTGAAGAGTTGTATTTTTATTTTCATTTGTTTCCAAAAATTTTTAAAATTCTTCTTTAATTGCCTGGTTGACCCATTCATTCTTTAATAGGATGTTCTTTAGCCTCACGTATTTGAATTCTTTCCAGCATTCCTCTTGTGATTGAGTTCTAGTTTGTGAGCATTGTGGTCTGAAAATATGCAGGGAATGATCCCAATCTTTTGGTACCAGCTGAGACCTGATTTGTGACCTGGGATGTAATCTATTATGGAGAATGTTCTACGTGCACTAGAGAAGACTGTTCTGTTGCTTTGAGATGGAATGTCCTAAATTTATCTGTGATGTCCACCTGGTCCAATGTGTCATTTAAGGCCTTTATTTCCTTCTTGATCTTTTGCTTAGATAATCTGCCCATTCCACTGAGAGGGGTGTTAAAGTCCTCTATTATTATTGTATTATTTTTTATGTGTTTCTTTGATTTTGTTCTTAATTGGTTTATATAGTTGGCTGCTTCCATGTTAGGGGCATAGATATTTAAAATTGTCAGATTTTTTTGTTGGACAGACCCTTTGATTATTATATAGTGTCCTTTGCCATCTGTTGTTATACTCTTTGGCTTAAAATCTAATTGATCTACTATAAGGATTGCCACCCCAGCTTTCTTTTGATGTCCATTAGCATGGTAAATTGTTTTCCACCCCCTCACTTTAAATCTGGAGGTGTCTTTGGGTCTAAAATGAGTTTCTTGCAGACAACATATTGATGGGTCTTGTTTTATTTTTAATCCATTCTGATACCCTGTGTCTTTTGACTGGGACATTTTGCCCATTTACATTCAGGGTAACTATTGAATGATATGAATCTAGTCCCATTGTATTGCCTGTAAGGTGACTGTTTTACTGTTTATTGTCTCTGTTCCTTTCTGGTCTGTTACTTTTAGGGTCTCTCTTTGCTTAGAGGACCCCTTTCAATATTTCTTGTAGGGCTCGTTCAGTGTTTGCAAATTCTTTTAATTTTTGTTTATCCGGGAAGCTTTTTATCTCTCCTATTTTCACTGACAGCCTAGCTGGATATAGTGTTCTTGGCTGCATATTTTTCTTGTTTAGGGCTCTGAATATGTCATACAAGTCCTTTCTGGCCTGCCAGGTTTCTGTGGATAAGTCTGCTGCCATTCTAATATTTCTACAATTGTATGTTGCAGACCTCTTGTCCTGAGCTGCTTTCAGGATTTTCTCTTTGTCACTGAGACTTGTAAGTTTTAGTATTTGAGGTGCTGATCTATCTTTATTGATTTTGAGGGGAGTTCTCTGTGCCTTCTGGATTTTGATGCTTGTTACCTTCGCCAAATTAGGGAAATTATCTGCTATATTTTTTTTTCCAATATACCTTCTGCCTGCCTCTCTCTTTCTTCTTCTTCTGGGATCCCAATTATTCTAATATTGTTTCACCTTATAGTATCACTTATCTCTCAACCTCTCTCCTCTTAGTCCAGTAGTTGTTTATCTCTCTTTTTCTTAGCTTCTTTATTCTCTATCATTTGGTCTTCTATATTACTAATTCTCTTCTTCTGCCTCATTTATCCTAGCAGTAAGAGCCTCCATTTTTGATAGCAACTCATTAATAGCTTTTTTGATTTCAACTTGGTTTGGTTTTAGTTTATTTCTCCAGAAAGGGATTCTCTAATATCATTCATGCTTTTTTCAAGCCCAGCTAGCACCTTAATAATTGTCATCCTGAACTCTAGTTCTGACATCTTACTAATGTCTGTATTGATCAGGTCCCTAGCCATTGGTACTGCCTCTTATTCTTTTTTTGACATGGGTTTTTCTACCTTGTCATTTTATCCAGATGAGAATAGATGAGTGAGGACAAAATACCAAAAGTGTAGCAATGACACCAGGAAAATATACACTAACTAAATCAGAATAGACCCAAAACTGGAGGAAGAAGAAAGGAGGAAAACAACAACAACAAATATATATATATATATATATATATATTTTTTTTTTTTTTTTCTTCTTCTTCATTCTGTTAGTGAATAGAACAGAGCCACACACTCAATTTGGGGTATATTTGGTGTGTTAAAAGAAACTGCCTCCCAAAATTTTAAAGAAAGAAAAACATATATATACAAAATCAAGTATAAACATGATGAAGGATGGACTATGACTGTAAAGATGAAAATTTTAAAAGATTCTAAAAAATAAATTGATCAGATAAGAAGTTGGTTGAAAACTTAAAAAAAAGGCAGGGGGAAGGATGTGATCAGGCTAGAGACTAGAACAAAGCCATGTACTAGATTTAGGGTATATTTTGATCTTTTAGAAGAAACTATCCCAAAATTTTAAAGAAAGAAAAACCTATATCTATACAAAAAATAAGTTTTAATACAATGAAGGGTTAGAATATGATTATAACAATGAAAATTTAAAATTTTTTTTCAAAAGGTATTGATAAGATAAAATAGTTAAAAAGGTTAAAGTAGGAAATAGAATAAGAAAAAATTTTAAAAAATTTTAACTTCAAAAGACTAAAGAATCATGGGGAAAGAGCCATGAATTCTATGTTGTTCATTCCTCTAGCTCTGGAGTTGTACAGTTCTCATTGATTGGTGAACTTGGTCTTGGCTGTTCTTGCTGTTCTTCTGGTGGAGGGGCCTGTTGCAGTGATTCTCAAATGTCTTTGCCAGAGGTAGAATTGCACTGCCTTTGACAGGGGCCAGGCTAAATAATCTGCCCGGTTTTGCTCTCGGGAGCTTTTGTTCCCTGAACATTTTCCATATAGCTTTGGAGGACAGGAATGAAAATGGCAGCCTTGCAATCTCTGGCCCTGTAGGAGCTGAGAGCTTGGGGCGCCACTCCTCAGTGATCCCTCAGAGAAAAGTAGTCAGACACACCTCTCTCTCTCTTGTCGCCAGCCACACTCCATGCTCACCAGGCCTGTGACTGAGCATTTCTATCTCTGGCTCACGGCCCAGTTTGGAGTCTCCAAACCTAGCAGATTCCTGCAGCTTGCCCCATGCCAGTCCTCTCAGAGGAAGAAGGTGAATCTCCCTGGATCTCCCACTTGTGTGGTCCCTGCTCGAAGAGCAGTAGCCCAGCTGTGTCTTGGATCACAGTTTAAGGTAACCCCAAGTTGAGAGCCCCCTCCTTGGCTCCGTCTCTGCAGCTGGCTTCCCTGCTCCAATGCCTGGGAGTTCTGCCACACTCAGACAGTCCTGGTCTTTTTGTATCCCAGAAGGTCATGAGACCACACTGTCCCTATGAGGGCTCCACCATCTGCTTAGCTCCTGGAGAGACATCCCTCATTGGAGCGGATTTCTAATAGTTCCAGCTTTGTGCTCCATTGTTCTACCGCTTACCAGGAGCTAGCCCCTCCCCGCTGTGGTCTCTCTTCCTGTGTATCCCTTCAGATTCACTTCTCTGCATGTCCTACCTTTCAGAAAGTAGTCGCTTTTCTGTTCCTAGAATTGCTGCTCATCTTCTATTTGATCTCATGCTGAGTTTGTAGGTGTTCAGAATGGTTTGATAACTCTCTAGCTGAACTCCTGAGACCCGACAATATCTAGGTCTCCTACTCCTCTGCCATCATGCTCTTCCTTCCCTTTTTATTCCTTTAACTGTTATGCTACTTTTTAGTGTTTGATATGTAAAGTTTCCACTTGTCCTCATAAGTTGATATTTTGACAGGCTGAATTATTTGGGCACTGTCTGGTAAAAATCCCTGGAAGATTATATTATGAAGTGGTTTATGTTTCTAAATAAGAAAGTGATTTATAGAAAACTGTATCTTTTGTTTGGTAAGCTGTTGGTATAGACTTACAAAGAATAAAGTGTGATTCAAAACGTTTTTCTTAAATCTGAAGTGTAAGACACCTAGTTCTGGAATGTAGCTCCCCTCCCCAACAAGCTATTTCATAGTCGAGGAATTTTGAGGCAATGGAGAATCTATCTTTAAAAATACTTTTAAACTTCATTTGATTCATAGATCAACAAATTCACCTATAATTTCTCATTAAACCAAATTATTTAGATAAATATAAAATGGCATAATGATAATTCACATAAAAAAAAACCATACACACAATTAATATTTTTCTTGGTAAACTCCTAATGTTGCCCTGGACAGATCATCCTCACAGTGTCTTATTTTCCTCCTCTGTATAATAGGGAAAACAATGAAAATAATAATAATAGTATCTCAAGGGGGCATTATGAAGATTAGTCATATTTGTAGGATAATTCAAATTCCACCAGGCTTATAAAAAGCACTGTATAATAAGCATAATGTAAATGTTTGCTAACTAGATAAGTATGATTTCTCCCAGTACAACCAAACTGACTTATTTACTACCTACATGGAGAAGGTCAAAATGCTTCTTAGCTGCATGAGAATATATGATCATTCACCAAGAAGCATTTACTAAGTACCTACTATATTTGAGATGCTGTGTTTAACTTGTGCTTATAAAATATTAATAAGACATGATATTTTCTTTAAAAATATAGAGTCTAGGGACACTTGGGTGGCTTGGTGGGTTACGTGTCTGCCTTCAATTCAGGTCATCATCCCAGGGCCCTGGGATCAATCTCACATCAGGCTTCTTGCTCAGTGGGGAGCCTGCTTCTCCTCTGCCTGCTGTTCCCTTTGCTTATGCTTGCTCTTCTCTCTCTAACAAATAAATATAATCTTTAAAAAATTTAGAGTCCAGTAATCTTAACAAATTAATAGACAAATTACAATTATAATTATAATTATAGTACAGGCCACATGGACAAATCAGTGCTTTCAGCCATATAGTACTTGGGTATCTCTATGTACTTACATATTTTCTCAAAAAATGGATCTAGAAGAATGACTATTGCATGTGATAGGGAGATGGGGACTGTAATGTGTTTTATCCTAAAAATAATCCTTAAAAATGCAGCAACTATTGATCTCTTAGAAACCAATGAGAAATACTGGGTACAGGAGAGACTAGAGTATAATGGGGATAAAGCTAGTGCCAAATTAATGGTGGAAAGTAATTATGGGCATATTTATGCATCATGGAAGTAGTCTTTCCTAGACTGTTTCAGACATTGTTTTTTGCCATGAGATAATAAACATAAACTGTGCATATTTGGCACAGGGATCAATAAAACACCATCTATTCAAGCCATCCAGTACAAGATGTTGATCTTTCACCACCCTACTGTGGTCATGCCAAACACTTCCAGTCATTCTTCATTGACAGTACTATTATGGATCAATTCACCTTGAAGGTGATGACAGCTGAAGTAATGAGAGTAGCTGGGTAGCACCTTCCTGCGAATAGCCAAATTCTACTTGTCCTTCTTTCAAACATGGCAGAAGAGGAAGGTAGTGGAACAAGGCTGCATTCAACCTCTGTCCCAGCTTGGAGCAACTTGAACTGGTTCTGTTCAGTTCAGTTCCGTTCCCTTTTCTACATCACCCTTCCTTCTCTTGGGATTACAGGTGTTCTGGAACATTGCAGGATAAATTGAGGTGATAAACTGGAGAGGGCCAAGCCGGGTCTGCTGCCCAGAAGGCTGCCACAGCCACTGGGGGACTTCACTGGATACTGTGGGAGATGCCCATGAAGGCCAGTGTCCTCTTGCAGCAAACGGGAAGGCAACCCAGCTGAAGCCTTGGCTTCAAGATTTGGATGGACCCCACTGGAGTGAAGGCTGGATGTTTGCAAATTATGACATGGTGTCCACAGAGCTTTGGAACACAGCAAAAATGTCTGTGCTGGGAGTAACTTGGCTGAGACATCACTCATTCCTATATGAATCCTGCAGATTTACAACATTTCCAGGAATCCTTATTTTTTACCCTTATCCTCTCAAATTCATTGCCTCCATTTTTATGCTTTTGACACAAAGGCATCTAAAATAATGGATCTGACAGAATTTAAGCATCCAAGAACACTAGGGACAGATTGGCAGGCTATTTCTGCTTTCTACTCTGGCAAACTGGAGGACATGGAACAGGAACCTACTAACTGCTTGCATGGAAGTATTTAGGGGAAAGGAGGGACAGGTTGGGAGCAGGTAAGGAATATGAGCATGGAAGAGAAAAACCGACCAGCATTTCAAACAACTCTAAAACAGCTCAAACAGATGTAGAGGTTTCCCCTATTTCATGAACCCTAGAATGAAATTGCAAGGATTCATTTTCTGTGCTGGAACTTGTTAGCTGCGTAACTTTCAGCAAGTTATTTCTTCTCTCTAGGCCTCCTCTATGGATGAGGGTAGCAACAGCACTCCTTCTCATAGGTGGTTATGAGGATTAAGTGAGTAAATGCGTAATGTACTTAGAAGCATGCACTAATAAGCATGCAAAAGCTGAAATGTCTTCGTGACCTTAATTTTTTATTTAACACACTGTGATAGAACCATTATTATGAGTGATCTCATTTTTTGGACTCTCCTATTTGTAAACCTCAAATAATGCATATTACTGATCCTAAAATTGACCATGATTTAGGAAGGGTTAGACTGGTAGTGTTGTGATTATGGTCTCTATTAAAAGGTAACTATTAAGGCTTGGAAAATACCAAGACAAAAGGAGTTTGGGGATTGAGCTCAAGTTGCTATGGATGTAAAGACAAAGGAAAATTTCTCAAGTCTAGGAAAGAAGAGAAGAGTCTGGAACAGGGCAGAAAAGAGATTTCAAGGCTGAGCCAATGCTGTAGAATGTCTTAATTTGCCCTAAACTTAACCACCCCCTCAACTCCTTCGTTGCTGGCAGGTATTTTTTGCTTTTGTTTTGTTTTGTTTCCGATTCTAACAGACAATATTTTCCATGGGAACATATTTCTGGCTATAAATAGGGAATCGATGGAAACGCAGGTTTCACTTTGCTGAACTTATTGATTCCATAAAACGAAAGCAGCTCATGTATACATCTGGCCAGGGTAAAGGGTACTCGGCAAGGAGCCAGGCTTGTTTCTTTCTAAACTGCCTTTCTTGGCCCTTTCAAATCCAACAGGGCTGAAAAGGAAAAGGGGTGCTCTTTAGCTTCACACAAACTCACAGCCATTTTGATGACAAGAAAGCAGTGTTGCTTCCCAATGTGTCTTTGTTCCAGTGATAGCAGGCCCATTGAAACCTCCTGATGGAGCTCATTGAAAATAATAGGCCCCATTATCTTCACTGGCAATGCTGCCATGAGAGCTTCAAAAACTGAAATAATGACAGCACATATTGGATGTACAGTAGAAAGGCATAGCGTGATTATGGGCAATTTCTGGCTCTTTCCTACCAACCTCAGTTGATGAGGAGGGGGACAGCAGGCTGCCTCCGGGACACAGGGGAAGGGGCATTTGGTCACTATGCCCTCTGGGGATGCTTGTATCTTTCAAACTTAAATGCTTAGTCTTTAAATAGTTTGCAAAAGTAAAATATCAATCTCAGAATCACTTTGGAAACCGGGCTCTGGAAGTTCCAGGTTCTTTAATGTAGTATTGAAATACTAACATCTTTGGTTATTTGGTAGGGCCTGCCGCTGTGGGATCCGGTGTGCCTGTTCTTTCTGAGAGACTGAGAGTGTGGTCACACAGGGTGATCCAGTCTCAGTGGCTATATAGAGGATGGTTCCCTGAGACTGCCCTGCACTTCCTTTCCCTGGGCCCGCTCTCTCTGGAAGCCCAGATGTTCCCAGCAAATCGGATTTTCTGGAGTTGGGAGGACCTGGTGGGAAGGGGACAAACCTGGACGTGAGGAAACCATCAGGCCCCAGAAAAACACACTGAGCCAGGAAGAGACCTGTTGGGCTGGAAGAAATCACCATGAAGAAAATTCCCCTGAGGACCCATGACAGATGAGCAGGGAAGGGCTCCCTCAGTGGGAGAACGGGCCTTAGCTCATGAAATGAAGGGAAAAGGGAAACACTTGCTTTTTTGGGAACCTTTTTGTCACTTGTTATTATCTCTCTGTTTTCAGAAATGAAATGTCTTAAAACCACCAGTCAACACACACAGACATTATTTTTTCATTTGAAACAACTCGAAAGAACACGGAGTGCTGTGTACATCACCCTTGGGGCTTATATTTAATATGAGAACAAGATGGTCTCCCGGCTTCCCTGGTGCCTGACTAGAGCTAGGGAGAGGCCGGTGGCAGTCACAGCATCATCTGGCTGTTGTGGCAAAAATGAGAAGTGACAAGAAGGAAAAGGATCTGTGATAGAAGCTGCCCACAAATCTGCCCAATGGTTGAGACTGGCAGTTACATTTCGCCTAGTCCCAGGCAGGGAATATTGAGAAGCAGCTACAGCAGCTCATTGGGACTTACATCAAGGAAGTGAACTTCCTCTCCCCACTCATCCTTCTTCTGGCATATGCTCTTCTCTATTCAATCTGGCGTGTGAATACTTCCTTCAAGGGACCCAGTCCAGGTGGTGATGTTATTTTATTTGAGGGATGTCGCTCTTTGGGAAGCATGTGCCAGGATACCTTACCAGCATGTAGGTACAAATGCCACACGTGGCCTCATCTTGTGACACTAAACCACAGAGCGGCCTCCCTCCACCAGCATAATCACACCAGAGGTGTGATCCTCTGGGCTGCTCAGTGTCTGTAGAGCGTGGTGCTGAGTGAGCGTCAATCCCTTTATGCACCTGTCTCTGTAACTAGACTCAAAGCCCCTGGAGAGCAATACCGGTTATATTTCTAGGCTCAGAACCTAGTGGGTGTCCAATAAGTATTTCTGAATTAAGCTGCATTTAAAAAATTAACTGAATATAAGAGTCATTATTACTAAAAGTAAAATGTGAGAAGATTTTAAGGAAAAAATTATATTTCTTATTTATTTATAGCTTCTTAAATTACATAATGTTTGCCTTTTTAAAAACTCTCAGAAGTGGGATCCAGTGCCAGAATTTCATTAAATTTATTAAACTGTCTTATCACCTTCAGCCAGCTACACCAAAATATCAGATACTGAGTGGCTTCTAAACCACAGAAATTTATTTCTCATGGTTTTAGAGACTAGGAAGTCTAAATCAAAGCACAGGTAGATCTGGTGTCTAGTGAGCTTCTGCCTCCTCATGCATAGAAGGCACTTTCTTCCTGTGCCCCTACTATTGTGAGAGGAGCTAGGGAACTCTGTGGGGTCTTTTTAATAAAAGCTCTAATCCTATCCATCAGGACTCCACCCTCATGACCTAATCACTCCCAATGGCATCATCTCCCAATACCATCACTTTGTGGGGTGGGATTTCAGCAGATGAGTTTTGGAGGGCCTCCAGCATTCAGATGATAGTAAATAACAATTAAAATTTATTTTCTTCACTTCGAATCTGGCAGGGTGCTTTATTTTCAGACCATTTCACTATTACAGGTGCTTTCCTGTGAATTAGCTCCATCAACAACTCTTTTTACCTGCTCTGTTCGTTTTTTGTCTTCTTATTTTGGGGGAGAGAGTATGTATGGGTAGTATTTGTTTCCTTCTTTCCTTATTCATGTGTTGGTTTATTCTTGGTGCAGAATGGCAGTTTTCAGAATTAAAAGTGTAGCAGTCAATAGGAAAGCATTACCAAAAGTGTTCTACTTTTCTGAGAACTTCAGTTTCTCAATATTTATGAAAGTTTAGTCTAGGAGTAACCTGATTGGAATCAGTAGTGTGCTCAATGAAATCACAGATTCCAGGCTCTATCCCAAATCTTCAAAATTGGAATCTTTGGGAATGGACTTCAGGAGTCCTGCATTTCTATGTTTGTCCAGCTGGGTATATTCCAGATGGTTCTTTTCCACAAAAGTATGTGAAGACAGCTAGAATCAGGCCTCAGAAAGCATAGCTAGACCCAGGTTTCTGGGCAAAACCTCACAATTCATACCTCCAAACAAAATGAATAAGTTCTGTATTATCTCTCAAAACTGCACTGTGTTTTCTGCTCATCATGTAAATAGCAGTAATGAAGAGTTTACCAATAGCATAGATTTTGTTTTAAGGGGCTGAGGAAGATATGGCACAATGTATCAGAGAATGTTTTCACTCTTAGGGCACGTCCTATTGTAGAATTGACCATGAATTAAAATCTGCTGAGTGTTCAATAGCACTATCGATAGCACACACAAAGCCAAAACTTCCTTGGGAAAAACAGGTCTTTTGAGTCTCTCTCCCTCTGGCATACCTGGACTATGTAGCTCTCAGAGTGGACCAGTTTTAAGATCTTTCCCTTTTCTATGATAAAAATATTTTCAGTAATGATCATATAATAACCAGTGATAATCACAGGTTTCTTGATTCATCCTTTTTTTTTTTTTGAAATAATTAACAACTTGAAAAGAATAAATTCCAACTTGAAAGAAGTTCTTCAAGTTTGGTAAATTATTTCATGTATCATCTAAAATTTGCACTTACCAGCAATGTGGAGTTCATGTTCTGATTCACTCTGGCAAATTTTAAACACACATGCCAACTTAAAGTCATCACTGAGATGGTAGAAATAAGAAACTTCTGTTCTCTTTCTTTATGTTACAATCGTGTGTGATCATTTTTTTATTTACTGTTTAAACTCTGGCATTCGTAGAGCTGCAGCATTTGGACCTGCACTTGGAGGATGCCAAACTGTGATGAACTTCTTCTGAACCAAACTTGTTTAGCTGAGTCCACATGTGTCAGGGGCTCCTGTACAATTGGGAGTTCTCTAAAGTGCCTTTCATGGAGAATATAGTATCTATTAACTAATAAGTAATAAAACATGTTAATCTGATGTTCATGTATATATAGGAATAGGACTCAGCTGTAACCTCTGCGACTCTTTAGAAATGAGGCCAACAAGATTTCTTTGCAGTGGAGTATTTCATCCCTGACATTGTTTAGAGTTGCTGGTGCACAATGATAATGAAAAGTGGAGAGTCTTTTGGTTGCTTATATAGTAATAAATTTTTTGTTCTCTGTCAACAATGCATTTCTTTTTCGCCTGCACCTGGGGTGGTAGATCACATTGCACAGTTGAGACTGGGTAGCAGGGAAAGTTCACGGTTTGTGTTTATGTCTCTTCTAATGCATCCTATGTGTAGTTTGCATAATTGAAGACATAAACTGTCTGTCTTACCTTGGTGATTACTGTCGAGTTGCGTTCCATTGGTTGGTGGCACAATGGCACTGGCAGTGGTGGAAAACTCACACTCCCATATTGGTATCACTTGATGGCATACAGAATTGGAATTTCTTTGCCTGTAACAAATCCCCTGATTTTGATCATCCTGTACCTCATTTAGCCTCCAGCCAGTCCAGCATCCTTGTAGCCAAGAGAACAATCTTTGGTGGAATAATTTGGTATCTGTGATTTTATTTCATCCTCGTGTCTGGTGGGAGCCACTGGAGGTGCTGTTTTTTTGTTGTTGTTTGTTTGTTTTTTGTTTTTGTTTTGTTTTGTTTTGTTTTTCCTATTTTGTGAATGAGGAAAAAAGGTTCAGTAAAGGTCTGATTGGCAGAGTTACAAGTAGAGCTCAAGAGTTCTGCCTGGGTCCTCCATCTTTGCACCTGTTTTCTCCCTCTTAGGAAACACCACTCATTTCCAGTACTATGTAGATCTTTCCTGGTTTTTTTATTCTTTTTTTTTCCTCCTAGAAAACATTCTCACACTCATGAAAATGATAGCATAAATGTGTATCTAATATTTAAGAGTTCAAGAGGTCTTCCATATTTTCTTATTTGTTTTCTCAAATTAGCTCTTCCCTGAGAAACAGAGGTTTGTGGGACTATTTGTTTATATAAAGTATAGTTCTGCAACTGGAGTCAAGGTCTCTGATTGCAGTCCTAGATTATTTCTACCATGCATCACACCTTTCCAGTCCTGAAACACCCTTGTACATCTTATCTCTTGCATTGCATTCCATACCATTCTAATATTATTTACTTTTTTTTCTGTATGTGTTAGTCTCTTCTCTTTTCCCCAACTGGACTCTAACTTAACTGACTAAAAAGGTGATGTTTTATGATTCTTTTATGTCTTGCTCTTTCCTGTAAAGCACTTGGGACATTTCTAAGCACATAGTAGTTTTCAAGAAACTATTTTTAGTCAATTGCTTGGACAACTGATTGAGAATACCTTTTTGCCATTATCAGTCCTTTGGCTGTTGGCACGACTTATTTTCTGAGTCTCTTCATCATATGACAGGTACTTTCATTAGCATATCCTTATCATTCTCCAGGGCTTCTGAATTTTTAGAATATTTTGACTTCTACTTAAGTTAGCATTTGAGCACAACATCTTTCTATATTTTGCATCATTTTCTTGGCCTACATCTCTCCACCTACATGTTCAGTCCTTCTTTTGAATTGTACCCCGTGATGTGTCACTATACATTTGGTTTCCCAGCTCTAGACATGTGACCGCCTCACACTATCTCAATGCAACCATCATCCAGAAGAATCATTAAAGAGAAACATTAGCAGAATTGCCTTTGTAGAAGGAAGGGTGAACTGTTTAGAAAATTCTGGTTTTGAAATGATGCTGGAAATTTCCATTCACATCCTAGTAACAGATGAAAGATATATCTTTTGATTAGGTAAATGCCCTTGAAATCACCTGCTTTTGGAGAAAAAAAAAATACATAGCTCACATGACAATGGCTATCAGTAAGAAAGTAGACTGATATAATTAAAATGCCACTGAACTGAGAGTTCAAAGATTATGAACTCACTAGACTGTGAGGTCCTTGGGAGCACAAAATGTCTAATCATTAATATTTATATTCCTGGTGCACAAGTATTTCTGCCTAAAATAGATTGTCAAAGTCTGTTAGATAAATGAATGAATGAATAAATGAGCAAAGAAAGAATGACATCGAGTGCAGCTTCAAGTTTGGCTCTGCCACAAACCCACTGGGCAACTCAAGCTAAGTCAACAACTCGTACTGTCAGCTTCTCCATATGTTAACCTGGGGTTTGGAGTGATTGACCACCATCACCTTGAGGTTATTGTGAAAGTAAAATACTGCATGCTTGTTGATGATAACTAGGTAATGGACTTGTTAAATTATAGTACTATATATTTTATATAAGTTAAACATGGATTTGGCCACAAGTGACAAAATTTTACTAATGGTTGTTTAAACATACAGTTTCCCCTAATGTAGGGAAATCTAAAGACTAGAGGTTAGCTGATGCTGGTGTTGGTCAGAAGCTAGGTGGTATTGGGGTCCATGTCTTCTCAACTTTGCTCACTTTTCTCTCCTGAGCACAAATGACCCCAGCAGCCCAACTGCCACACTATATTCATAGAGGATCTGCAGGGCACAGTAAGTGTGACACCGCTGTCTGTTTTCTTTTATCTGGAAAGCATTCCAATTAATTCCCCAGAAATATACCCATACACTTGGCTAGAACTTGTTACATGGTTACTCCTAGGGGTTTTTAAAGCAACAGAAATGATTGTCATGATTGGCTTTAGTCAATCATGTTTCATGCCTAGGGATGGGCACACTCTTCCCCAAGCGTACTTAAGGCACTGTTAGCAAGAAAAAGTGCTAAGAGGGGATCTTGGGTGACATCTAAACATGTCTTCTATATAAATATCTGGAGATGTTATGAGGAACAAGATTTTAGAAGAAGCGAAGAAAGAACATGTCAGTGTTTTCACTGGGCATAAACATGTATGTATAGTGATAGTGTTAATGATGTTACAAGTTAATCCTTTTTCTCCCTTGATTACTAACTTCCTAGTTTGAGAAAGGACTGGCAGAAATTCGTCTGGTATGTATTGCCCTGAAAGTGATGGATTTTTTCAGAATCAGCCAGTTATGATGCTGCCCTTTGGAAATCTCTCTTTCTAGTTTTGCCACGACAGAGGAATGGACACAGTCTTTGCAAGAGTGGGAGGTTTAACTGATCTCCCATCTGCCCTACCCTTCACTCTAACTCACGATACTAACAAGAGAGGGTATTCCACATCATCAGTGTGAAATGCCTATTGGAATAAGAACATAAGGGTGATAATTGTAGTGTATGGTAGAGGAACACGTTTAGTCTGAGATGCTCCTGACATATGCCTTTTCCCTTAATTATGGGAGCAACCCAATAATGCCATTCCTGTAGTTTCTGGTGACCCACAACTTCTTTTTCATGAGTATGTCTGGCACACTTAAATAGAGTATTCATTCCATCATCTGTCTGACGAAGATCCTAGTTCTCTTCCTTCCCCTCTCACATCCCCTATTAAATTGCTCTGCTTACTTCCCATTATGGAAGTGACTAGAACCTAAAGTGCTCTGACTCCTTGCTCATTTATGATGTCAATGTTTACTCTGTTGAACCCATCAATGTTTAAAAAGGAAAGGAGAGGGACATCTATGACCCAGCCAATGACAAGAGGTCGCAATTTACAACTGTCATATTACCAAGTAATTTTATTAATACCAGCCTCTGAAGCACAAGGAACAGGTCCTTTTAAAGCCCTTTGGTCACATGGCAAGAATACAATCATCTATGAATTATCAGCTAAGTTGTTTTTTCCCCCCCTGCACACACAGAAGAGCCTGGATTATTTACAGTTCATCAGGATGCTTCAGGGTTATACTGCTGTCATTCAGCAGATTTCTTTGTTTTAAGATTGCAATAGATACTACATGTTTTCCTTTAGTAAATTTCTTATTTCTAACTACAGCCACATAAAAGCCAAAGGTCCTTCAAATTAGCTGGAGGTCCCTTGGTAATAATTTATATCTACCACAATAATTATAGCCCCATCTTTTTATTAATTATGTGTACTCCCTCAAGATATTTCACTTGCAATATTGATGGAAGTTTTTATTTTATTAGGCTTCTGTAGATTGCCTTCTGAATTCATGCAGAAGCATTTTGTTTGTTTTCCTTTTTCTTTTTCCTCCTTAATAAAGTAAAATCATTCTATTCTTGGCTATTCTTTTTGAATTTGATTCTTTACATTGTGGTCCATTTGGAATTAACATGAATTGAACTACTTGTTCCACATAAATTAGTAGGGATTTTTTGTGTGTTTGTTTCTTTTGTCTATTACTTGCTTGGATATTGTGGTTTATCTGAGTCCAGGAAGAGTCAGCAGAAGCCCAGTTGATTTAAAGTAAAAGCAGCAAGATTTTTTTTTTCCTTAAAACAACATTAATTGAACAAATAAGTGATCAGAGACTCAGTATTTCAGAAAGATGACTGATTATCTTAGACTGCTCAGGCCACCATAACAATGTATCACAGGCTGGTCAGGGTAAATAAAGGAAATTAATTTTCTCACAATTTTAGAGCCTGGCAGTCCAAATGAGGGTGTCAGCATGTTCTGGTTCTGTGAGAACTTTCTTTCTGGTTGTAGACAGCTGCTTTCTCACTGTGTTCTCACATGGCAAGGAAAGACAGAGCAAGCTTTCTACCGTCTTTTCTTGTAAGAGCACTTAGTCCATTATGGAGGTTCCATCCTTATGACCTAATTAACTCTCAAAGGCCCCATCTCCAAATACCTTCATATTGGGAATTAGGACTCCAATATATGAATTTGGTAGCAGGGAGAGGAAGCACAATTTAGCCCATAATACTGACTAAAACAAATAAACACTCTCCAGCAATAAGATATTGTTAATTTTGATAGATAAAAATATTTGAATGTTATTAGATTATACTAAAAGAAAAGGAAGCCTTCAGATGCCAAAATAAAGAACAGAGAAGGTACAGTAACAGGATGACCAAAGTGGATTATTGTCTATATAACATAATAGACTTGTTTTAATTTTTTACCACAGAAAGAATATGAGGCTTTGGATCCATATTAATTGGTGTTGACACTAAGATAACTGTAAAAGCCTAAGAACTGAAAGGATGAACTAGGAAAAAAACTATCTACCATCTTAAGACAAGAACAAAACTTACAGTCTTCACCAATGTCTGAGTGAGGAAAAGTCTTTCCTGTGGTTTGAAACAGTGAGGATGGGCCCTATGTAAATTTAAGGTTCAAGTACGCAGTATCTGTGGGGTCTGGGCAATCTCGCATCTGAGAACCCAGATAACAACCCCTATGGTAGAATCCCTGGGACTAGCAGAAATAAATCAAAAACTTCTTTATAGGGATTCTCCTATAACTCAGGCTTCAAGGAATTCTCAAGGGTTGGGAGGGAGGAGGGATGAATTTATAAAGACAAATTGTAATCCACTGTGAGAGAAGTCCATAGTTACAAAACCAAGAATATTAAGGAGCTTAAATTTGAGATTACAAATTAACAATTACAAAGAGAATAAGAATTGAAGAGGCCTGAAGTAATTAAAGACATGAAAAAAGAAATCCAAGAATATAAGTTACCATTAAATAGGCAAACTCAAAATTAATAAGAATAGAACATGTAGACATAAAGAATTTTGTAATTTAAGTTAAAAATTATTAAGATAGGGTTAAATAGTAGATTGAACATATATGAGGAGATATTTGTAATCTGTAAAGTGAATCTGAGGAAATTGCCAGAAAGAAGCAAGAGAAATAAAAATACAGAAAACATGCATAGGAGCTTAAGAAACAGGTAAAATAAGGTCCAACATTCTACATTAGTAGAATTCTGAAAAGCAAAAATAAACAGACAAAAAAGAAATATTTGAAAACAGCTAACTGAATTGATTCATGACCAGAATCTTTAGAAGTACAACTCTTTCTCTCTCTCTCTGCACACACACACACACACACAATATATAGGACTATATATATAATATATTCATTCTACACCTAGACATACTGCAGACCAAGTACAGAATACCAAAGTAAGAGAGCAAATCTGAGAAGTTAATAAGTAGATCTCAAAGGACAATCTAATAACAAACTTTTCAACTGCAATAGCACAATGCAATAGCACTTTTAAGAATATTTGCAACCCTTGGGGTGCCTGGGTGGCTCAGTGGGCTAAGGCCTCTGCCTTCGGCTCAGGTCATGATCCCAGAGTCCTGGGATCGAGCCTGGGATCGAGCCTGGCATCGGGCTCTCTGCTCAGCAGGGAGCCTGCTTCCTCCTCTCTCTCTGCCTGCCTCTCTGCCTACTTGTGATCTTTGTCTGTCAAATAAATAAATAAAAAACCTTAAAAAAAAAAGAATATTTGCAACCCATGGATAAACAAACAAAACATGCAAATTCTAAAATGTTTACTAAAATCTCTACAACACAAAACACAACTTCATTAAACTAAATTTTAATTCCATAAAGCTCATTAGAAAAATTTTAGAGTTTCTTACTTGGAAGAAATTCCTAAAATTCCAAGTCAATAAATAGCAAATTACTTTAGAACCAGCTGGTTGCAGAAGGGGAGGTAGATGGGAGGATGTAGTAACTGGGTGATGGGGAGTAAGGAGAGCACAGGATGTGATTAACACTGGGTGTTATATGTAACTGTTGAATTGTTGAACACTGCATCTGAAACTAATGTACTATATGTTGACTAATTGAGTTCATATTAAAAAAAATTTAAAAAGCAAGATTAGAGAAGAAAAACTTTCAAAACTGTTTAGCTTCTGAATTTCTCTTTAATGCGGAGTTTGAGTGTATTTTAATGAAATGATGCTCAAAATGATGCTCAAAAAATGATGCTCAAAAACAGAGCACATAGAGTCTATGATGGTTCTCCAAGGATCCTATTATTAACTCAGTGGTCTCCTCACCCAAAATTCTCATTGTGTAACATGTAAAAAAGTCTTCATGGATGGATTTGGTCCAACAGCTATGCCTTTTGCTCTGACTCCTTTTCTTCTTCCTATGGCTATCACAAGAATAATGTTTATTGAGTTATCATATGTCAGACTCTGTGCCCTAAGTTTCAAATGCTTTCACTCCTTTAATCCTCAGTTTAACACTAGAAAATAGGCTCAATTATCTTTAATTCATAGCTATGGAAATGGCGGCTTAGGAAGTTATGTAACTTGCCAAAAATCATACTGATAGAAAGTATTAAAACCAGTTAAGAAATGAGCCTTTCTGACTTCAGTGGCTTGCTCTTGCCCATTATGCTACATTGCCCTCTCATTCTCTGTAGAAAGTAAGAATATTGTTGGCAGGCCTAATAGTTGCCAAATGAATTCAATTCACTTTCATTATAACTTCTAAAGGATTGGACAGAAAAAAATTCAGGTAATGATGGTTTGAAATTTCTAGTGACGGCCAGGAGGCAGGCCCTTTGAGGTCCCATGCACTAAAATATTGTGGTGATTATAGAGATTTTTTGGTCCCTCTCCACCCTACATCTAATCAAAATACAAAAAAATGCTAAACTATAAAAAAAGGATACAATAGTCAGAATGATAGTTTTCTCCATGATGGGTTTTTTCCCCCTGAAATATCATACATTGAGTTATTTAAAAATTTTTCATTTCTTCTGATGTACCTTATTTTGCTGGTGTCCTCCGTATAAACTTAGTCTGTATAATGGTTAATTTACGTGTCAACCTACAGGGCATTTTTGGATGAAATTAACATTTAATTGGTGAGCTGTGAGCAGAACAGATTGCCCTCCACAAAGTGATTGCGCCTCATCTGAGCATTGAGGATCTGAATAGAATGAGAAGACCAGCTTTCTGTCCAAAGACAGAGTAGACTGTCTTTGCACTTCTTCTGTACCTGCACCTCCTACGTCTCCAGGCTGCCAGCCCACACCACAGATTCCCACGGGCCAGCCTCCATAACCATGTGAGCCCATTCCTTTCTAAGAAGTCTCTTTCCATATATTAGGCATCGTATTGGTTCTGTTTCTCTGGAGGGCCTTGAATAATACAGTCTGTTTGCTGGGTAATTCATATTTCCAAAAGGCCTGCCCTCAGTCAAGTGTTCTAAGTCTGTCTTTTCTTCTTTAATGTTAATATTTGAATTCTCAGTTCATATGGTCCCACTTACTTTGCAGAACATGCAACAAAATACTTACTTAGAAAACTAGAATTTGTCCCTCTTACCTCTGTGGTGCTAAGGACACAGTCCACAGTTTCTTTCCTTGTGTCCCCTACAGAAATTTAATCTTGGTTTAGGAAACAAGATAACACAATTGTGACCATGGGCTTTGGAATCAGTCATTTATTCCAGTCCCAATGTCTCATGACTTTGGGAAGGTCACTTAGAGTCCCACTACCCTCACTGGTAAAATGTGAAGATCAAAAGAGATACTGTCTATAAGGATGTTTCACAGAGCATATTAATACAAGTGCTCAATAAGCATTGATTATTTCAATTATTATAGGGATCAGTAAGCATGTAAGCATGTCTATCATCTCTCACCTTTAAGCTATAGTCTTTGGCCATTGAAATGAAGATAAATTCATAAATAATGAACTAAATCATCTTCCTGAAACTGTCCCATGGGCCCCTAATGGAAGGAATTTGAGAACCTCCATAATTACTAACTGAGAGACCCTAAGTATGAAGTGTGCATATATCTTACTTTTCATCTATCTGCTGTCCCAAATATGGTGGCAGTCTCCAAACAATTTAAAACTGTACAGTAACATATTACTTCTTATTCTCTCGTCACTGTTTTCCTTAGCTCCATTGCTAACCAATCAGAGCTGCTTTTTACCTGTCTGTTCTCCAGCTCCTGGACTCCGTGAGAGATTGCCCTTGATGCCACAGCTCCCTTTTCTCATCTCCTCCCTTCATTGTCTAGCAAATGCGAGCTTGGTTCCTGCCTACACAAAGGTACCACTGAGCACTGAGTAAGAGCCCGACCCACCTGCTTGTGGGTTTTCATGTACCTTTCAAACTCATAGGAAACAAGTTTCCTACTTTTTAATAAACCAGTTACTTAACTGATTCTGATTGATTCCATGAGACCCTACCTTTTGCTAGGAAAACACCAGAACAGTCAGTCCAATGCTCCTATTAGAATTTACTTTTTGTGTGCAGATTTTTTAATATAAAAAGCAATTTCGGTTCTTTTTTTTTTAATATTTTTATTACTTTATTTTATTTATTTATTTATAAGTTAAAGTCCCAGTCCAGCAAGTTTTAGCCCTGGTCAGAATTTTCCATCCTCAAGAACATGGAAATAAAGGGAGCTTCCCTTTTAAACCCTTTGTGGACCCCTTGCTGTTTGAGTGGGGGTCCGAGAACCATGACTTATGTGTTTGCCGCAGCATTTTGTTCTTAGAGACAAGGGTCAAAATGACTTTCCCAAAGGCTGGCTTTCCTGAGGGCTATTTTTTATGTGGAAGCCCTCATCTCATAAACAACTGAATTAGTCCACATTAACCACGATCAATGGCAAAAGTACACAAAACATAGAGAAATCACCTAAAATAATGTTTTTGAACCAGCTGCTAAATTAAGTAATGTATTTGTTTTATTGCACATTTGCATAATAGGGCAAACTAGAAACTCTCTGTAACAGATGTGCTGGTGGCAGGGAGATTTGATTACTGGCTTCTGTTATTAATCACTGCACAAATCTTAAATGATTTGTTTCTACAGTTTGATCAATTTACATCTCAGAACGTACATTTATGCACACGATGTAGAGATAAAGCATCTGTTCACACCTTTCTGGAGGCATCAATATATTTAAGGGAATTGAAGCTTTGTTAACCAATGCACAGGAAACTTTGGCCAGAGACTGGCAACTTTTGGAAAGATCCCATTATTTATTCCTTATAGTTAATAAATAAAAACCATTTTACCATTTCCAGAACATTATGTTCTGATGTCTATTGTTTCATCTCTTCTGTGAAAACAAATGAAACATATGACATTTGAAACTCACAGGACGTGAATCCTGGGCATTCCTATTTCTTACAAATCATCCCAGAATTTTGAAGAACTATAGGGTACTATGATATAATTGAGAGCTACTGCATAGAGTTTTAAAAATTACCCTTTTCCTTTTAATTTTGCATTTGACATTTTATAATCCTATATCTATGATTTCCATCAGCATTTAAAATGGGTGTAATACATTTTAAGATGGCTTGCCTAAATTAAAAAAAAGTAAAAACATACGCGATATAAATATTGTTTCATTAATTTCCAATTAAGCATGATAAATGCATTGGTTCTACACATAAATGTTTCCCCTATAAGTCAAAACACTGGATAATATGATTCTTTTCTTCAATTGCGAGTATTGCAGTTATTTTGTAAGCAAAAAACAACAACAAGAAACCCACAAAATACCCATCGAATAAAGTTAACATTAAGCCTGTTGATTTCAGGGGCTGATTTATGTTACAACAATTTTTTATTGTCATTACTTGCTATAATGATTTACCATTTGGAGTCCAACATTTCTCCTAATAGTTTATACAATTTCATTTATATCCTATTTGATTAATTTGGTCTCTTCCAAAATCCCAATAACCAACTGGTACAGAAGAGAAAGCTTTGGGGATTCATGGTATTCTGTTTTCCCAGTTTGGCCTCCTGTTTCTACACGGTGGAGGGGAGAAGGGAAAAAAGAGTGGGGGAGGGAGAGCTCAGTACTGAAATTAAATGCATCATTTCTGAAAACTGGATGAAATTTCAGATAAAGGCTTTGTTTTTAATGCCTAGGAAAAAATTAAAATGTATATATTTTTCTCAGTCAGAGGCCAGACTGTTATGGTTGCAACCCCTGCCTTTTTATAGTTCATCCTGGGAGCTAATGAAGCGTTGCATATTGGTTTCAAATTCAAAGCATATGTAGTCACTGAGGCATTTTTTCTTTATATAGCATGATTTCAAAAGGAGCCCCAAATGTGGTCATCTTAGAAAATGTAATTTGGTGGAGGACTAAAGAACTTTTTCCCAGATGACAAAAAACCTTCCTCTTTGAGTTGCCTATGAGAACACAAACTAGCTGTGAAGTACATCCACAGTTCTCTCTGAAAAATGCACAGGAGCTGATGAAAATGTATGAAAGGACTGGTGTGTCAAGGCCATGAAGGGCATTGGGGAAATTTGGATAAATGTGCCCAGGTCTCACAGATTCAGAATCAGAAGTGACTTAGAGGACAATGTAAAAAGATGTCGAAGAGGATAATGTAATCCAGACAACAAACTTAACAGCATTACACATCCAGAGCCATCTCCGAAGTCATTAACGCTGTTGCCGGGGGTGTCTGCCAAAGAGCCAGATGTCATTCTGCCACAACTTGGCATCTGATGGTTGTCATTTATAAGAGGGAATCAAGTGAGGACTGTAATTAGGTGTGTGTTGAATGGAACCCTTCCTTCTGACTCCGTTGGGGGCTTTTCTTATCCTGAACACATGGAGGGTGCAAAGCAGGGGAACTGATCTGCCCTTCAGACTCCTAAAAGTTCATGTATTTTTTTGCCCCCTGGGGAAATGTATGGCTTATACATTTTTTTTTTTTCTCTGCACAGCTAACATTTGTTGTGCTCTTTGAAGATAATAAAGACGTGTTCCTGGACCGTCCAAAAGCATACACCACAGGGAAAGAATCATGCAAACAGATCAGTTATGAACACACCCTAGTAAGTGCTGTGTTGGGGATATTGGTTTAAAAATGGTGTTGTGGGGGCGCAAAAGAATGGAACAACACCTCTTTGGAGATTTAGGCAAGGGCTCTCCAGAGGAGGAGATATTAAAGGAAGAGCAAGCATTTGGCGGGTGGGTGAAGAAGTGAGGGGGTAGGCATTTTAGCAGAAGATATCACGTGTGGACATGGATTATGAAATCATGGATGGAAAGGTCTGTTGTACTCTGGGAATGGTGAGGCCTTACATGTGGTGAGAGTCTGAGGCATGAAGATATTCTAGAAGAGGGTCACCTGAGTGGGGCTGAGACGAAAAACAGTCCTGCAGAATCGTTAATTCCTGCTTTTTTAAAGGGTAGTTAGATTACAGGAGGTAAGTATAAACTCATGGGAAAACCCTTAAAACTTTAATAACAATAATAAACGTAGCTAACATTTGAGGGCTCTCCATTCAGAATGAGGCTCTTGCATTCCAACCACAACGTTATGGAATTGCTTCTATTTTCATTTTCATTTTACAAATGAGGAAAAAGGAGAATGAGAGAGGCTAGATGGCCTGCTTAAGCTCATCTCTCAAGCAGTGGGTGGGGGGAGCCAGAAAGCCTGTGGCCATGCTTCCAAACACTGCACTGTGCAGAGCTCTGTAGAGTCCTGTGATCAAGACTGACAGACTGTCTCCCCATTGGCTAGAGCGTGTTCCCTTCCTAAGTAGAAAGAAGGTGGCAATTCAGCATTCAGAATCATTCATCAGTTTGTTGAGATTAAATCTAGAAGTAGTATGAGAAATAATTTAAATTTAATTTAAAAAATTAAGAGGGAAATTATCTGACTCATCTCAAGTACTTTCACTGTGTGCTGGAATACCTTGGAGGCATTGCCCAGACCCAAGGGTATTTTTCTGAGCTTTCAGAATGCATTTAGTAATAGGTAGAGATGCTCATAATAGAGTCATGAGTTCAAATAATGGGATTTAAAACTACAGATACAGAATGATGATCAAATATTCGAAAGGGTAAATATGAATCATATACACATACAGTATATATGCCACAGAAATGCTAAACATTCTGTGAATGCTAAGATTTAGTATTTTTGCATCTTTTCCCCATTAACAAGTGGAATTTGTGCAAGCAGAAAACATAAAACACCAAGAAATAGAGAGAGTCTGTAAGAGAACATACTCCAAGGTCAGAAGGGACTTAAGGGAACCATCAGAGCAGTTGCCCTTGATCTTCCCTGAGAAGGTCAAGGGCTCCTGCAAATCAGCTGAGAAGTGAGGAGTCCTGCTCTCTGGACACATGAGGGTCACTAGAAGCATCCCCCCACTGCCTTGGTCCCGCTACATTTTAAAATGTTGAGGTTACTCTTTGAGTAGACTTTGAGGAGTCTAGAGCCCTTCTGAAATACCAAAGGAATCTTCTCTGGCCACTAAACCTAGTGGACAACCTAAAACTGAGGTAACAATTGGCTTCAACCATAAGAAGCTTATCTCTGGTAAAAGGAGTCTGAGAGAAAAGGAGTCTAGTAGCTCCCAGATAGGATCAAAGATGCTCAGAACTCTGTCTGTCGCCCTTTCTAATCAGCTCAGGCCCACTTTCTTCTCAGTCCTGAGGTGGCTACAGCCATTCCAAGCAGCCTGTTCAAGCAGGATGTCCAGAGACAGACATGGGTCTACCCTTTCTCATGACTTTAAGAATGAAGACACCTTTCCCGAAAGACCCAGGCAGCCTCCTCCTCACATGTTGTCATGTCCACTAAAGTATGGGTTTTGAATTGAAAACATTTTTGAAAGTCCATTTTTTGCTCCCCTTCTTTTGAGATTTTATTTATTTGTTTGTCACAGGGAGAGAGAGAGATAGACAGTGAGCACACACAAGGAGGATGAATAGCAGGCAGAGGCAGAGAGAGAAGCAGGCTCTTTGCTGAGCCCTGTGAGGAACTTGATCCCAGGACCCTGGGATCATGACCTGAGCCAAAAGCAGCCCCTTAACTGACAGAGCCAGCCAGGTATCCCAACTCCCCTTCTTTTGGATATGAGCTGTTATAGACTGCCTGGAGGCCCAGTTTTGAAGCAGCTGACTAAGCAGAAATGTGCCCATCATGTGAGAGAAAAAGAGAAGAGGGCAAGGCATCCTATTCCATCAATTCTGTGTGTCTGTCGTCATTGTTGTGGTAAAAGCCTAGCAGAAAGATTATCTCTTTTGTTGTTTGAGGGACCAGGAGGTGATAGGAGATATAGGTGAACAAACCTTTGCCACATGATTTTTCAAACATCTGCACGTGGGTGCCTGGTGGGCTCAGTGAGTAGAGGGTGTGACTCTTGATTTCAGGGTCATGGGTTCAATCTCCACATTGGTTGTGGAGCCTACTTTTTAAACAAACAAATACCTGCACACAATTTGTTAAGTTTAATACAAGTTTTCTGGCTTGGCAGCACTTACCACGGGAGGCATGAGGCAGTTTCTCTGCCTCCTGGTATTCTGAATAATTTTGTAAGCTAAAACCCAGACACAAGTGGCTTAGACTATGTTCTACTTATTTACTTTGCAACCAGCATAGGTGGCAGTGGGTGAGAGTAAACATAGACTCAGTCCTGCGGATTATGATTCCAAGGTAACTGATGGGACTGAGGTTGGACCTGAAGCCAGTGGGAGGAGGGGCTTGGATATGAATGAATCCTCTGTCAGTGGGCCAGCATATTTCCCAGTTGTAGGAGCAGCCTATCCCAAAGTGTGTGGCCTTCCTGCCCTTTTAGAAGTGACTCCGCTCAAATCCCAACATTATGTTGGAGGAGGGGGCAATGTTCCAGAAGCTGTGGAATTCATTTTTTTACCCATGTGGTATCTAGGGATCTAGCCTACCATCAATCCATACATGAGGAGTCACTCTCCTGCCCAGATCACTTACCTTTAATAACAAAGTGTCTCAACTATTTTTCTTAATAAAGCAAACATGCACAATTATCATATGAGCTCCCTAATATGAGGAAATTGAGAGGCAATGTGGGGGGGGGTTGGGGGGGTAGGAAAGGAATAAATGAAACAAGATGGGATGAGGAGGGAAACAAACCATAAGAGACTCTTAATCTCACAAAACAAACTGAGGGTTGCTGGGGGGAGGGGGGAGGGAGAGAGTGGTTGTGTTATGGACATTGGGGAGGGTATGTGATATGATGAGTGCTGTGAAGTGTAAACTTGGCCATTCACAGACCTGTACCCTTTTGGCTAATAATACATTATATGTGGATAAAACAAAACAAAACATGCCAGACTAGATTCTATAACAGTTAGAGCTTCTTGACATTGTAAGGAGCAGGAGCCACAGCTGACAGAGCAGCAGACAGCTGTGTTGTGGAGGAGCACCTGAGGTGTCACCTGTGTGTGGTCGATGGAGACCTAGAACATTCATAAACTTCATTTATCAGCAGCCCTCTTCCAAGCCACCATAAATAAAATCACATCCAAACAGAGAACGATGAGTTTCCTAGGGGAAAAAAAAAGGAAGTACTCCTTCCAGCTTTGATCTGAGGCTTTGAAGAGTAGAATCCCAATATTCTTAAAGCTCAAAGGTCTGCTAAAGGGGCCACATGAGGTTGCAGAATGGAAGATTGTTGAGTTCTCTTCAATTCTGCTACTTTAACCTTATTCAGGCAAGTATTTCTTCTCTGAGTTACTGCCAACTGCCTTCTAACTCCATACTCTTGTCCATCCATTTTCCACAGAGCAACCAATGTTCTGAAAAAATATAAACTAGCATATTATGTCACACTCTTATTTAAAATCTTTTGATGTCTTCCCTTATACTTAAAATCTGAACCCCTTCTCTGTTAGCCCTCAAAACCTTGCATAATCTGGATCTACCTTGCTAAGCTCATCTCATTCTGCCCTCCCCTTTGCTCCAGCCACATGACCTTCTACTCATTCCTGGAATAAAGTAAGGTAATCCTCACATAATAAATTTTGCAGAAGCTCCTTTCCTCTTCCTAAAACATACCTCCACTTCCTTGCTCCCAACATTGTTTTCATATCAATACTTCAGAAGGGCTGCTCGTAATCATTCTACATAAAATTAATCACTAGTTCAGTCCCTTTGTAATTTTTAATTCATTTATTTATTGGTGCATATTTGCTTTTTTTTTTTTCTTATCTCAATGACAAGAGTGTAAGCTCCAGAGTGGGGTAGCTATGTCTGTCTTATCCTTTTTTGTATCCCAGTCTCTGGAAAGGTGTGACTTACAAGACATCAATATATTTACAAAATGAGGAAATGTATAAGTGAGTCAGGAGAAAGGTAAGAGGTAAAACCTTAACTCTTCTAAGAAATATTTTCTGACTATACCACCTGAAGTTACCACCTTAGCTTCCTTTCCTGTTCTTCATGGCATTATTTTCGTTGTTAATATTAGCTCCCATTTATTGAGTGCATGTTGTGAATGCTATTGTAAGGATCAGACCTACTTATTGATATAAGATTTATTTTCTCTCCTGATGATCTAATTCTTGTGTAAACAATCAGTAAGAAAAAGAGAATGGCCACAGAGGACTGGGATTTTGAGGGGATCTTCATGAAGGATGCTCTTGGGATTTAAGATCAATACTGAGGGAGAAATTAGGAAGTAGGAACTATATAAAGAAGAGGAAAAGATACTCAGGAGAAGTCAAATAGGAAGTTGGGAAAGAAACTGGAATGTGTGAAAAAAAACAATGGGATTACAATTGCCATTTATAAATTTGGTTTGACAACAAATGTCTGGACAATTCTTGTTGAGTATATAATTTGTACCATTTATATAGCCATTAATTGTACTCTACTTTGTAAGTATCTTCATTTGGTGTCTTGAATCACAATTTGAATTGAGGTGTTTGTCTATATTATAAACCTGATTTTCTTTTCAATGGGATTGTAAACATAATACAAACAAAGACCACATCCAATCATCTTTATATCTGTAGAATTTCAGATTATTCAAATTAGAAATTACTCTGGTAATCCTTTAGCTGTGTCTTCTACCTGAGAACAATGCTTGTCTATGCCACAGCTAATAAAAGATTATCCAGCCTCTTGATAAACTTCTCACAGAAAGATTCTCAGAAGGCAGCTTGTTTCAATATCAAATGGTTTTTTTTATGGCAGCAAATTCTTAAATTTCTCTCCTTCTCAACTTACCATCATTAACAATAATCCTAGTTAAGTCCTCTGGAATTATACAGAAAAAAATTAATCCTTTTCTACAAAATAGTCCCTTGCATATTTGAAGGCATAACTATTTGCCCTTTTGTCTGTTTTTTTAAGGTTAAATATTCCTATTTTCATTAGCTATTCCTCAATGATAGTAGCAATTAGGTTCAAATACATCTATTTTCTTAAGCAATTGCACAATTGCTGTTAGCTCCATGATAATACATGCCCTTCCTGTTTTATTCATACTGCATTCATCTTACTTCAAATCATGGCTGGTATATAATAGGCAATCAAAACAATATTTGTTAAATGAATAAATGAAGGGCCAGGAATACAAACTTTAGCCAGTGTAATAAAGCAAGAAAAAGACATAGCAGGCATCCAGTTGAAAAGGATCAGTAGAATTCTATTCACAGACAACATTATCATTTGCATAGAAAATGTACAGAATATCTAAAAAGATACTAGAAATAATATGTGAGCTGAACAAAGTTTCAGGATATGAGATCAAGGATACACAATTATATTTCTATACACTAACAACAAACAGTAGGTAACTAAAATATAAAATATCCAAAATATCTCACATATTTTAGATATAATAATATCTCAAAATAAGAGAAAGCATAGGGATAAATTTGATAAAAGATATGGAAAATCTTTAAAAGCTATAAAACATTACATGGTAAAGTTAAAGTGAACCTGAATGGAAGACAACCACCTCTATGGGCTGGAATTCTCAATACTGTTAAGATGTGAATTCTCCTTAAATTGATCTATAGATTCAACACTATCACAGTCAAAATCCCACCAGATTTTTAAGGAAATTGATAAATTGATTCTAAAAGTCCTGTGAGAATGTAGAAGGTCTTGAGTAGCCCAAACTTTGAAGAATTAAAAAAAAAAATTTCAGAAGGTTAACAAGAGCTGAATTCAAGACGTAGCAAAAGCTAGTCATCAAGACTGAAGAACTGGCTTAAATATCGATAAATAGAGCAAAGGAACAAATAGAAGGGCCAGTACAGACCCATACATATATGGAAAACACCAAAGCCAAATTCAGTGGAGTAGGGATAATCTTTCTAACAAATTGTGCTGAACAAAAAGATACCCATAAGCAAATAAATAAATAAATAAATAAATAAATAATCAAGCCTTGAACTTGAATATCAAGTACCTTAAACTATAAACAAAAATGACCCCAAATGTATCATACTCCTAAACGTGAAAGCTGAAACTATAAAGCCTCTAGAACTCATAGAAGAAAATCTTTGTGACCTTAAGTTAAACGGATTTCATTGGCTAGACACAAAAAGCATGATCCCTGAGATAAATAAAACATTGATAAATTGGACTTATCAAACTTAATCACTTCTACTCTTTGAAAAACATTGTTGGAAAAAATGAAAGTCTTTGAAAGACACTTGTAAGTAAATGAAAAAATAAGACATAGACTGGTGGAAGATATTTGCCCATCATATATTTGATAAAGAGAGCTTGTATTCAGAATACACAAAGAACTCTTAATATTTAATGACAGACAACTAAATTAAAAGAAGAAATGGACACAAGAACTGACACTCCTTCAAAGAAGATACACTGATATCAAATAAACACACAAAAAAGATGCTCAACATCATTAATCACTAGGGAAACAGAATTTAAGACCATAATGAGATACCTCAACAAGACTAGCTAGGTTGTTAAAATACTTATCATATCAAATATTGGTGAAGATATGGAGGAATTGGAATTCTCATATGCCTAGAGTAATTAGGAAATAGTAGAACAACTCTGAAAAATTTTGCAGTTTCTTAAAATAGTAAACATGTATACACAGTATTGCCCAAGAGAAATGAAAGCATATGTCCCACAAAGATTTCACATTGCATGTGAATGTCCAGAGCAGCTTTATTTGTAATAATCCCAAACTGTAAACAACCCAAATATCCAAGAATTGGTGAACCAGTAAATAAAATTTGACATATCTCTAAGATAGGACACTATTCAGCAATAAATAGGAATGAAATATTAGTGCACAAAACAATATTAATAAATAGCAAACTAATTATGCTGAGTGAAGAAATTTAGAGAAAAAGAGTATGTACTATAAATATTCAGTTATATAAAATTCTAGAAGATGTAAATTAATCCACAGTGACAGAAAATAGATGAGGATAGCGTGTTAGAGAAAGGAAAGGGGGAAATTTATAAAAAAAAGCATGAAGAAATGTTTGTTGTGGCATATATCTTCATTTTCTTGACTGTGGTGATACTTCCAGGGGCATATAATATATTCAAACTTCTCAAAATTTACGCATTAAGTGTGTGATATATTGTATGACAATGACAATTGTCCCTCATTAAGACATTATTTTAAAAAAAGAAAAAAAAGCCTTAAAGTCAGTTAGGTCTAGATTCAAGTTATACCTTGTCCACTCATGTGCTGTGTGCCTTTGGAAAAATTATTTAACATCTCTGAGGTTCAATTTCAAACTTCATGGAAGTGGTGTTAATGTACAGAAGAATGTGTCTTACTTAGGTTAGGGATCAAGCTCTTCCTTGGATGGAATTGCATAGGCTCCGCCCTCCCTCTTTGTATCCACTGATTTGCAAAGAATCAAATTGTTTCCTGGGGAACATGATTCCTGTCCTCCATTGGGCTTCTGCCATATTCACCTATGTCTCATGCACCGGCAGGGCAGCGAAAGAAGCCAACTAGCTGGAAGGTCAGTGAGAAGCCCCCAAGGTGGAGCTTCCCAAAATGGAAGGAGGAACCCAGGTAGTGATGTATAAAGGAAAAATATTTGCCAGCTGGAGCAATGGAAGATACCAGAGTTCATGCTAAATCCAGCCACCCTAAAGATAGGTGTGCCTTGGGGATAGGAGTAACTGTGTGATCTGATAGGACTGCCTCACTACATTTTAGACACTTTAGTGTCCAAGGGGCTTTATCATGATGTATTCCCAACTGAATACAACAGAGGGGTCTATCTGACTCTAGTCATAAACACATTATCACAGCAATCAGGTCTTCAGCATTGTGCACCGCTGTCATGTTTCATTGACAGCGGGCATGATGGATTTCCATTCCCACTCCTGGCAAGGAATGGCCAGTACTAATTCATAGATAGTATCAGCAATCTTGGAGATGCCTCCAAATAATTAAGGCATGAATTTTCCTCAGGCAAATGGGGGATATTCTGCAACAAAAATAGCCAGGTATAAATTTTGATAAAACTACATCTGTAGTCATTGCAGGTAACTCTTAAGAAACTGAAATTGCAAATCAGAAAAGTTTGAAGGTATTTTCCCAGAGCATCTCACTAGATCATAACACATCTCCAAACCTAATGGAAACTTTTCATTCTTCATCTTACTCAACTCTTTCAGCACCGCTCAACACATTTGCCAGAACATAACCTTCTTGGAACTTATTTCTTGACTCCTAGGACACCGCATGATCCAAATTTTTCTCCTATCTCCTATTTACTTTGTTCTCCTGCTTCCCCATCCACCTTTTGCCAAGTGCATTTCTCCAGCTCAAACTTGTCTACTGATCTCTACATTTTCATGTCCAGTTGTCAACCCAATATCTCTGCATGGGTAGTTCACAATATCTCAAATTTAACTTATCCTTTTCCTCCTTAACTTCTTCCCTTTCATCTTCCCCATCCTGCAATTAGCCAAGTAGTGAGCTCAGAGACCTGGTAATAATCCAGAACTACAGGTTCTCTCGTCCACTGATCTAGCAACTATAGACAATAAGGTAATAAATTCATCGTGCCCTAATAATTATCAGTAAATCTATATGACCCTTACATCTTACACCTCCTTCCCATGAACTTAAAAACTATCAATTCTAGAAAATTTTCAAGGAATCATTATAAAGTGTTCTGATATATAGTACACAGCCTAACTTCTATTTCCTCAATCCTCTATTCACCCGCACTGAAACATTTAGAGTTTTTATTTATTTAGCTCATTTCTCATAAATACTGAATGTGTAACGTCACTTCTATTGGATTTTGAACCATTTGTGGCCTCCCGAGGCGTTTTCTTTTATCTCCTCTCCTTCACTTGCAGCCTTGATAAACCTGCCTATCCAGGACTGCAAGTTTGTTCCCAGAGGCGGCATTACCTTCAGTCAGTGTGGCCACTGGGGACTGAGCCAGGATAAATGGGATTAAACTGAAACAATAGGAGGTTCAGGTTAAACACTAGGAGAAACATGTTGAGGAAAAGGTCACTTAGACACAGCCCCAGTTTCCCTTGAGAATGTAGGAATATCTTCATTGTGTGTGTTTTAGCATAGTTAGTCTGAAGTTCGGCAAGAGTCCCCATCTCACAGTGGGCAGTTCAATTGTTTTCCCTCCTTAATGAAGAGATGAGAGAAGTCTGTACTACTTGGATGTGAGATTTAATACGATATGGAAAGGAAGCATTTCATGGTCCATCCTATGGGAAATCTCTCCTTCCCTTCTTTAGCATCTACTTGTGACTCTGGAGAACAAGCTGGAAGCACCAGATTTATTAGTAAAATGAAACTCCATATCTGGTTTGAATCCTGGATTACACCTTTGTTTTGAAGGATTTGTTTGAAGCTATTAGTCTATGACTGTTTTACAAGGCCTGATGGAGTTGTCTATACACACTTAGCGCTTAGTTTCTGTTGATAATGCTGTTAAATGAAGTTAGTTCTCTAATAAGTGTAACAATGAAATCAAATCTCTCTTCCCTACAGGCTAAGGCATGATGCATTCCTCTAGCAGAATGGTGGTGTCTATCAGTCAGGGGATTTGTAATCAGATCTGCAATCAGACAGGTAAGGAGTGCTGGTATAGGAGTTTGCCTTATCGTTTCGCCCCTTGCTTTCCATCTTCACTGGTGAGAAGCCCTGTGCAAATCAGATCAATTGACTGCATTCTTAATTGTTTTTCTTTTAACCCATCAATTCTTAATTTGGCATTCCCTCTATTGACACATGTCACCCTTATTGAGGGCTAATCATGTTAGTTTTAGAATAATAAATATATCACTCTGACATAAACAAGTTAACATATTTAATAAACTCACAATAGTGCAGCTCCCCAGCTTCCCCTGGCTTCACCTGTGGATTTGCAGTGAAGTTCATTAGAGGCAATGGGGAGGAAACAGCATCCTTCTTCACAGCTTATATAGATGTTGAATGGATCTGAAGTAAAGGTTACATGCTGGTTGCCTGCAGGCAGGATTGAGTCTGTATATACATTTTGTTTGGCTCACGGAATGCTGTCAAGAAATTTGATGGAGAGCTCTGGTTCTATTGGTAATGGCTCAGGAGATTGAACTCTCCACTGAAACATGATATTCTCTAATAGTAATGCCTGGATTAACAAACTAGATTTGTACAAAGGACAGAATTATGTTAAAAATTAAATTATGTTAAAAAAGTTACAGATTTTGAATCAGTACAACATACACTGTAATTCAGGTTGTGAGTTTTCAACAATAGATGTTTCATTTATTGTTTATTCTTTTTTTATCCTGTGGTTTATACCTTTTTGATTTCATCAAATACTTCTATTAGTATTTTGTCCAACTGGCTGGACTCCTGCACATCAAATCTCAGTTATATCACCTTATTTCAGCTGATGACTTATGTCCTTACTTTACTGAAAAGACTGAAAGCATCTTTTGGGAGCTTACTCACTTTCACCTTCACAGCATCTTTTCTCTGTTTCTTGAGGATTTGTCTCATCCTCTTATAATTTCCTTCCATTCTGTGGCTATGCTTAGATTTAGCCTATCAGCTTTGTTTTCTTATTTTACTATGATTTATCTTATCACCTTTTATTAATTAATTAGTCAGTCATTTAAAAGAAAACACTTATTGAACTCCCGTTTGTAGGTATGTTTCATCAATTGCCTGGTTCTGTATCTTTATAACTAAATCAAAATGAAGATCTATAAGCAAATGGCTTTTAAACCATTGATGGTACTGCAATGAGAAAGTACTTAGAGGAGATTCTTCAAGGAACGAGAAGAACTACAGAAGAAGAGATGGGGGGTTAATTCTGCCTATAGTGCATGAAATGTAAGGAGCTAGATCTGGGGGGCAAGAGAAGGAAGGAGAGCATGTTAGATGAGGCAGCTTTATTACATCCAGAAGTAGATTTACTGATGAAATTTATCTTTCATGGCCCTGCACTGCACAGGTCTCTTCCAATGTATGCTTATGGTCACGTGTTTTTGCATAATATATTTATCTGTGTATCATTCTTATCATTGACCTTATAGAATTTAATATTATTGATTGTGAGCTCCTATTTGAAAAAAAAAAAATCCCTCTTTTTGGTGCCTTGATAAACTCAGTGCTGATTTGAATCCTCTTTCTGTTCTTCCTCTGTCTTGCTTTTTTTTTTTTTTTGATCATCCTCCTTCTGCTTTCCATTGGGTGTGGCTCAGAGTTCTGTTGGCTGTTTGTAATATCTGGCACCAGCGTCCAGAAAACATCCTATGCTTCTCCCATCTGTGTGTCTTTCTTCTAAAATGCTCCTACTCTCATTTGAGCACTTATTATTTTTACCTGGAATATCAAATGCTCCTGAGTTGGTCCCCCTACCTCTAGTTCCAGGTGTGTCTTCCTAAAATATTACTTGCTTATAGCACCCTCCAGAGCAATAGCCAGTTATTCTTTATGACTTTCCCCTATCAAATGAAATACAACTTGGCATTGAGGCTATCCCTCTTCCACTCCCTCTGAACATTTAGCCTACATTCCAGCCAGCTCCAGTTTTCTTTTCCACCCACCAATAATTCTTTTCCTTATCTCTGCTCTTCAAAATTCTACCCTTCCAGTACGACTTGACTCAAAGGCATGTTCTATAGAAATCTTTCTGTAGTCACTTCCGCTAAAATGACCTCGGTCTTCCGGGGTGTGTAATTCAGATCTTTTTGATACTCTAGCCAGTTTGGGAGGCTGATAACTTCTACAGGATTGTAAAATGATTGAAAGCAGAATCATGTACTGTTCATCTTCCCCCTAAGCATCCAGCATAAAGTTTTATTGCTGGTAGCTGATGAATAAACATTAATTGAGTGGAAGAGCAGCCCTACAGCGATTCTACTGAGCCTTTGCATTTAAGAACAGTTAGAAAAAGCTCAGAAATAAGGTCACTGGCCATACATCATCCCCAGAGACAGTCTTATGAAGTATCTGACTTAAAGAACTACAAAAATTTAAATTTCTGGTCTTGGATTAAGCAATGAATACGTCTGATATGGCTGTATTGGCTGCCCCAGAATTTCAAAAACTGCAACGGATTTTTGTTTGACTTTCAAAGATCTAGCAACTTACTCGCATTGACACTGCTGAGCAATTCAAAGCTGAAGAGATTCTTAAAAAGGTACATGGCAACACTTGCCACATGCAAACACAGAACAGGCAGTTAACCTCTCCCTCTCCATTGCTACGTTTGATCTTGCCCAGAGGGGACAGACTTCATAGTCCCTTTTCCCCCAACTGTGTTCATGAGGAGAAGTTAAAATACATCATGGAAGCATGGATTTACCGTGGGATCACAAGTGGGGAAGGAAAACCTCCTGCCCTTCATGAACATCACAAAGACATTTTATTTTGCTATTTTCACAAAGGAAGAAGAGATACCGGGGCACAATGTGGAAGGCACACAAACGATTTCTGAATCCCCCTTAACTCCGTGCATGCCTTTCCTTTCTTCTGTGCATGCCTTTTCCTTCCTGTGTGATTCCAGACGAGTCATTTCACTGACTTGCGCACAGCATGAGGAGTGTACCACCTCCCCACCTCCCACTCCTACCTCCCCGGCTGGAGGCACGCCAGTCGCTAATGCTGCGAGATCTTCCTGGCCTGGCTCAGACTCCCACACAATGAGACATCCTCTGTGCAATTTGTACAGCACCTTTCCCAAGCATGGAGATGTTGCACAACCCAGCAGTGAACAATGAGGCAGCAGGAGGCAGCACCAACAGGCAACGTCTAACATGTTCAGAAAAAAACAAAATTAAGCAGCAAAGCTCTTTAGAGCAAGAGAGGCTTTTAAAGAGAGTTCTCCCAGGTAATGTAAGCAGCTGCTTTCTCACTGCCCTCACAAGGGCACACCACGGGCCAAACAGGCAGCCCTTGCAGCCCCAGGAGAAAGAGCTGAGCCGCAGTGAGGACCAAATCCATTTATTTTCATGTTGCAATGAAAATACCGGCTAGTTTGTAAATCATACACGCTCTGATCGCATTCCTTTTAAGAACACACAGCAGATTTTCTTACTCTGGGTGCAGCCAATTTATTCACATAGGGGAGGCTTTTGATCAGCCTCCCTGCACAGGGATTCTTAGATGAACGTGGTTGCTCTGATTCTGACTACATTAAGAGTTGCAGAGCAAGTGTGACCTGAGACCGAGTGCTGGGAAGGGGTAGGGGATTTCATGTGGAAAATCTGCCCCGTGAACTACAAGGACTATACAGGTGGGAAATGACATCCGTGTCTGGTCAGTTTTAATTTCTGCACCCAGCTTACGATCTCTAGTTCAACCACATGTTGACCTCCAATTACACCACGCCAGGGAAGGCCCCAGTGGCTCGAATACAGAGAAATCCCATTCTCCACAGTGCTGTCAGGAGCAGAACAGAATGGTAATTTTGCATTTGCTCTTATTTGTCAGCCTGCATTTTAATGCATTTTCTAATATGACCACCTGATCCAGAACCAAACCCGCATTGTTCTCCCTGATAAGCCTGGGGGGAAATAATTCCTCTAAGGCATCTTTCAAAGGGACTTATCTCTTTAAGTTTGCTGAGTTTCTGAGTAGGTGGAATAGGTTATGCTTTGCATTTCAAGAAATAGAACGAAATGCCACCAACAACACAGAATTTAAATAGTGGCATAGCTGGAGCTGAGTATGCTCTTCAAAGACAATGTGAGATTTGACCCACACCTGAGATGTGTGCTGTGAGGACTGTTAATAGGATCCCAAGTCATTGTTCTGAAATGGTTATCAACATGACTCATATTTGCTTAGTAGCCATGATGGATTTTAGTTGGTAAATGACTGAAGCTAGGTAGTGTTAGCTTTGTACAAGGGAACAAAAAACAAAACACTTTTTTTTTTTTTTTAATTTTAAGTTTCTTAGTGACTGTGAAGATGCCATTATAGCTGGTGTGGTGATTAAGAGAATAGGTTCTATAGAAAAAAGAGACTGGGTTAAATCCTGGATCCATCACTTGGTAGATAACTTATCCTCTCCCTGACTTGACTTCCCATCTGTTTGAAATGGGGTGGTAATAACCTCATCAGCCTGGCATGAGGATTAAATGAGAGAAGTCGTCTCACGTGCTAAGCACTGTCCCTTCCATAAAAAAGTGCACATAAATGTTTATTTCTATTATGATTAAAGTTCAGATTAATAGTGAATGGTGTCTGGTTAAGTACCAGCACCGTCGCCAGTCTCTGTCTTTGAAAACAGTACATTGAGGAGGGTGTCACCTTCTCTCACAGTCTTACCACTAAAAATTTTACCGTTGAAGCTCCCTCAGCCCTTTCACTGGTGTGCTTAAGGGCTTCCTTCCCTTAATCCCCCTCCTTTTGCATGCAGTCTCCTTCAGCCAGAGTTACTGCCTCTTTTGTAGCTCTATACCCCCAGCACTCATTCGGCTCCTAATACTAGGAACTTTTGTTACTGTATATATATATATATTTTTTTTTTCCTTCCCTCTCTCTCCTCTCTCTTTTTTAAAAAATTTTATTTATTTATTTGTTTCTTTTGTTTGCTTGTTTAGAGAGTGTGTGAGTCAGGGAAGGGGTGGGAGGGGGAGAATCTCAAGCAGACACCCCCGCTGAGTGTGAAAAGCCCATCACGGGGCTCCATCTCACAACCCCGAGATCATGACCTGAGCCAGATGTTTTACCGACTGAGCCCCTAGGCGCCCCTCGTGTCTCTCCTTTCCAACTAGAATATAAGCCCTTTGAGCTTACCTGTGAACACCACTTTGAAGTTTGTTGGGTGAATGTTCTCTTAAGATTTAAGAAGATGGGAACTAGCTCTTAAAAAATAAGTCTGCTGCTCTATGTACCTTCCTAAGCTTAGGAAGAAATTGGAGAACTTTGCATACCTTCCACACACTCAGCCTGCATCAGCACTGGAAAGGTCTCAGCCATCCTGGAGAGATTGTCAAGATGGAAAGTGAGGGGAGGAGAGAATTAGATAGACTTATTTCAGGTCTTCACACTTGGGCTTTAAGCCTTTCCACAAAAGATCTCATTCTCCACATATGGAAAGAGAGTTATGTTCATTACATCAAATTAGGAATTCAGGGCAAAGAAGTCATGAGTTGACAAATAAAATCCTACCACGTATCATCTATCTGTCTGTCTATCATCTATCATCATCTGTCTACCAGTAGTCAGTGTCTCCCGTTGGAGTCCATGCAAGAGTACAGCAAAGCTGAGGGCACGGTCCTTTATTGCACTGTTCTGATCTTCCTAATGAGAAAGCCACTTGGTCATAAACATAACTAGAGCTCCGATTCTTACAGCGTGGGCTGTTGCTCTCAGCAGTCGGCACGTAGCCTTCTGCACCTACGGAGACTCTGAGCTCTTGCTTTCACTGGGGTGCTGCTCGCACAGTCACTGGGAAACAACTGCAAGCTTGTGGGTGATGGACCAGACACCAGGGGTGAGGAATGCCTTTCCAGTGTGTCTGCCACTGTTTTCTTTAATGATTTTTCAAATGAATATGGTCTCTGTCCTTCCGTCCTTTAGACTGTGTATGTTGGGCTTCGATGATTTCCAAGCTAATGGTAAAATATGCACTCTGCGGCACCGCTCTGCCGAGGAGATCTGAATCATTATTCGCCCTCTTCCTGTGGACAGACCGTAGGGTTAAATGGCTGGGGTTTTGAAACAAAAGATTTATACTCCATTTTCTTTGTGCTATCCATCCACGCCTTCTGTAATAGGAGCCGGTTGGAAAGCTCTGCGTCTGGGTTGTCATTTCTCTTGCACGGTATATATTAGAGTCCAAACGACCTCTATACCATCAAGGTTTCACAAACCTTAAATTTAAGCTACCTGCTCTACCAAAGTACCTAAAACAATAACTTTTTTATGTTGCAACAAACATTACATTTAATGAGTACAGTGCACATGTAATGATACAGTGAATCAGTGTGAAGCCTCAAATAATGATTTCTGTTGGCACTATAAAAGGAATGTAATTTTTCTTGTTGAAATACCATTTTTCAGTTACTGCATGAGTGATGTGGTAATTATCCCCTACACCTGGGATTTAAATCCAATCCTACAAGCCCATTTTCTGTTTGCAAGCTGTCAGGCTGATGCATAGGCTTTGTTCTTATCTGGCAGTAGGCAAGGAATCGGTAATTCAGAAACAACAAAGCCACTGATGGGTCATCATGTAATCTGCACTGAAAATTGCAATCTGTAATGAGATTGGAAACGCAGATGAGGTGACTAAAATTGATTACCTACCATATCTGAAAATTTCAATTTTATTGCACAAATATGATCAAACTAGTCCATAAGTTTGGGGATTAGTTGAGAAAGAATAAAGATTACTTTTAAATTAGGTGAATGCAGATAAGTTATTTAAATGTAAATTATTTGCTTTATAGCAATATGGTTGGTCTGCAGGGTGATTCATACGACCACATATTTTAAGTTCCCTGATGGCATCATTTCTGCCTGAGAGTTCCAATTAGAGATGACATATACACTTTCAACTCTTAAAGAGAGTATGGTGGAACAGACCATGAATGAAGCTCACACCAGTCCCTAGACCATAAAAATTCACCTTCATATGCTTATAATGGAAAAAAATAATCACCTAGAAGTCTTGGGAGCTTCAAGAAACACACAGCAGACTGTGCTTGGAATATTTGTAGACGTTTGCCCCCTACTTACTCTATCTTCCAAGGGGTCGGGCTTTGTGGGTTTAACTCAGGAGCCAGGATGACAGACTCACAGTCCCGCTTCCCACAGAAAGTATGGACTTCATATAATCTCAGAACTGTAAGTGCTGTTGGTAGTATCCCAGTCCAACCTCCAAGCTCCTATAAACATCTCTATCACATGATGATAATTCTTAGCACTGGAAATTAGGCAGAACTCAGTGATTATGAAACAAACAAACAAAAAATCATCATGATGACAAAATTCAGCAATGGGTGACAATATATTCACATTGTGCAACCAAAAGATTTTACTTGTGAATCTGACTTCCCAGAAAGTATCCATTATGGCAGCCAGAAAGAGCCCCGAGAGATCAGTTTCTGCTTGAAGGAACATCCTTTAGGGAAAAACATATACTACCCTGGCTCAACTTGTCTTGTCTTTTTGGGGTTCCGAGGCAAAAAGAAAAAAAAAAATGTTTCTACCTGGGTGGCCTATAATCATTGCTTCGGTAGCTGCAAAGCAATTTGGGAAGTGTTTTTTTGTTTTGTTTTGTTCTGTTTTGGCTTTTTTTTTTTTTTTTAGTAAGAAAAGAATTCCCGAGGACCATCATTTTTATGATCTTTACTCATAAGCACAGTTGTTGAGGAACTGGAAGGACACCTTAGTGAGCATCTGGGTCATGTGCTTCAAATTACACACCAGTGTGAATTTCATAGATGTGCCTTCAGAGACCCATTGGTCACCAGGCTGTAATATAGTCTTCTTTGGCCTTTTTTCTTAACTATGCCTATTCAGAAGGGGACTTAGGAGAAAGATCTGGTAGTACTACTAGTAGTCATAAGTAAGTTTGTTTTCAACTTCTTGCATTGTGACATTCCTGTTCACTTCTCCTGAGAACCAGACAAAGTCTGATGGCAGCTGATGCAGTAAGTAGCCATTGCCGTTGATCTGCAAGTTCCAGAATGAATGAGGCTCCAGTGGTACAAATTAACATTTGCTAGGCTTTCTGTTCCATTGTTATTTAACAATTGTGCATGTTCTTCCAGAGAAGAAAGGAAAGAAAGGAAGAACTTGCTTGTTCATTGATGAAACTGTGTAAAGGTTTACAATATTCCAAGTACCACCTGTATTCATGGAACGGCTTTCTTTATTCTTGCTCTTTTCTGTTTCAAATGTTAAACCCTTTCCTTCTGCAGTGAGCTCACTTTCTCCTTTATATCCATTCCTCTCCTCTGAAAAATCTGTCTTGCCCTACATGAAGATTTTTGTAATACTTCTCATTTCTGCTGTCCAAATCTCCTATTAGAAGCATGTAAGCAAAAACAATTCGGCTGCCCCTGCTCCCACATCGTGCGTCTTCTTCCTCCCAACATAAATCTGACACCAGCCTCTCTTTTTATTGAAGTGGTTTTCTTCATGAACCCTATTCCACACCACAACAGTGCAGGGTCCCAAAAGGTCTCTCTGTTTCCCATCATGCAGCTCTAGAATTCATTCTCCATTGAGCTATCAGTGTTATCTTTTAAAGACTTAAACCTGACTATGTCACTCTTGTGCTTAAACCTATCCAATGGCTCCATGTCACACTGAAAATAAAATGCAAACACCTTACACTGGCCTACAGCTTTCTGGTCTCTGCCAATCTCATCTCATACAATTCTTGTTCACTGTGCTATAGCCAGGCTCTGCATCTCTGAACTCAACCAGCATGTTCCTGCAATAGGATCTTTGCCACAGTTTATCTGGCTCTTTCTAGCCAGCCAGTTTGCAGCCAAATTATCCCTTTCTCAGAGATGCCAATCTGATCAAAAATATCTATCTGGTCACTTTCCATTGGAACATTCTCTTCAAATTCCTTGATAGCATCTGTAATTTCTGGGACTTCTTTTGTTTATTTGTATTGTTCTTTTCTTTTCTTTTTTGCCTTCCCCAGCTCAGTGTAGGTTGCATGATATCAGGAACCTTGTTTGTCTTACTCACCTTTGAAACCCAAGCTTTGAGAATTGCATGGCACACATTATGCGTACAGTAAAGATGTTAGAAAAAATATCAGCACTTATCTCCCACTTGTTTTGGCCAATTATCTTTTTGTTTATTTTATTTAAGAATCACTTTTTCATATCTTAATGCAGAATTGCTTCTGTTGACATCTCCTTTCTTGAAATTCTCTTGGCCTTTAAATTCCATATTATGTATTCTGGTTTTCTTTCAACTTCTACATTTCTTTTTCTAGTCCTCTAATTAAAAAGTTGAGTTTCCCAATCTACATAATTGTCCCTTATCTCTTTCTCACTGCCTTTCTTGGGTGTTTCAAATACCTCCATGAATCCAATGCATATATCAAAGGAAAATTGCATTAGATAAATCAAACAGATAAGAAAGACTTTATTCAAAACCATTGGGATAGAGGAGAAATATTGAACTCAACCCTGCAGAAACAAAAGTAAAGATCATTTTAAGCACTGGGCTGAGCCTAGTGGAAAAGTACTTGGGAAAGAGAGTATTAGTGGGGAGGTTGATCAATGTGATTAGCCCATCTGAGTTTGGTAATTGGTGCTTATTGAAGGTAGGCTTTTCAACACCCCCCATCAAGAGACTGAGAGATAAAAGCACTCTTTCTTGATGATTACATTTCAAAGGGATGGGATGGCTTCCAGGTCCTTGAGAAAGACATTCCTGGGTTATGAAACTGGCAAGAGTCTGGGAGAAGATTTACATCTCAAAGGGGCAGAGAAAGAATTTACAATTGCAAGTTTCTTAAATAAAAAGCCCTAAGGAAAGGGAGGTCAGGATCTTTAGAGGCAAGAGATTTGTCTAAAGTTTATTCAAACTGAAGAGACATCAATGCCGTTTTGGTCAGATGCATTTATCAGGTTACCTTCTGCATTTGGATGTTCAGACCTGATGTCCTCGACAAGCTCTCATCCTGCCTTCTCAGTTGCCTGCTGAATACCCCATGCTCGCAACCAACTCTTTATGTTTAAAACCAAATCTTATTCTTTGTTTTTTAAATTGAGATATAATTGACACAAAACACTATTTGTTTTAGGTGTGCAACATAGTGATTTGATATATGTATGTACTGCGAAATGATCACTGCAAGTTTAGTTAACATTCATCACCAAACAGTTATACATTTCTTTTTCTTATGATGAGAATTTTTTATTTACTCTATCAGCAATTTTTGAATATATAATACAGTATTGTTAATACAGTATTGACTACAGTATAGTCATCATGCTATACATGATATCTCTAGGATGTACTTATCTTATACCTAGAGGTTTTGACCTTTTGTCCTTCTACCCATTTTGTACGTTGCCCACCCTCCACTTCTAGAAATCACCAATCTAATCTTTATGAGTCTGGGATTTTTGTTTGTTTGTTGAAGGTTCTCCATGTCAGTGAGATCAACAGTATTTGTCTTTCTCTGCCTGACTTATTTTACTTAGCATAATGCCCTCAATATCTGTCTATGGTATCCCAGATGGCTGGATTTCCCTTTTTTAATGGCTAAATAATATTTATACACACACATACACATACACATACACACATGCCCCACATCTCTTTATCTACTCTTCCATCAATGGACACCTAGATATTTTCCATGTCTTGGCTATTATAAATAATGCTGCAGTGACCACAAGTGTACATACATCTTTTCAAGATTAATAATTTAATTTTCTCTAGGTAAATACCCAGAAGTGGAATTGCTGGATCATATGATATTTCTATTTTTAATTTTTAAGGAAACTCCATGCTGTTTTCCCTGGTGGCTGTATCAACTTACATTTCCACCTAAGCACACAAGATTTCCTTTTTTTTTACATGGTCACCAACACTTCAGACATTCTAACATGTTATAAGTCATACTTACGGCTTTGATTTGCAATTTCCTTTCTTTTCTTTTGAAATGAGTCTTACTTTCATTATTTTATTTTTGTTTTTATTGACACTACTTTTATTAACCTAATGCCATTTTAACCACTTTTCCTAGCTCCATTCTTTCCTACTCAAATTTGTCCTCTGATAATCTTCCTAAAATACTCTTTAAGCACAACCCTGTTCTACAAAATCTTCAATGACTGTTCATTTTATACATGGTCAAAATAGTATCCATTCTAGAGCTAAAAATATTCCTTAATGCTCAGGATAGCAAGACCTCATAATTGTGTAAAAGACCCTTGTTTTTAACCACTTAGGTTAAAAAATTAAAGAATTCTTGAAGTAGTAGTAATTATGAAGAATACTAGTAGGAGGAGAATGTGGTCTTATTGGAATATTGGAGTATTGGAATGGTGGCTTTACAATGTCATTAGTGATACTAACAAACACAAAGAGTTTAAGAGAAGAAGGGAGTATTTCCATTCATAGTCTTTAAAAGTCTCAATTAGGTCAGACCTTAGTATTTAATCTTTCTGTTGTCCCTGAGTCCATCTGGGCTTACTTATCTTCTAATGCTTCCCACGACCTAAATCAAAAGCAACTTCTACCTGTTCCTTTATATCAGATATAGATATATAGGCATGTAATATCTATATATCTTATCTTGCAAAATGACTCCTAGAAATTTATTCACTGGTCAGTCCAATCATATGACTCTGAGATGCATGACTCATCACCTTGCTTACAAGAAAGGAGAGGGTGGTAAAATCAGCTACTTATTACACTTAGTCAAAAAAAATTTCTGGGATTACTAAGGTACCTCACAGCACCAATTGGCATCACAGAGAGTCATGGGATAAAACATGTAATTCAGAGAAATATATATTTCTGTTCTTTTGCTGACCTATCTCCTCAGACATTTCTATATTATAACCAGAACATTTTGTTGTTGTTGTTGTTAAAATACTGACATGGTGAAAATCAGGATGTACACGTCATTCTAGACACTCAGAATACAGATGCCAAGTTTCTCTATTTGTGTTTATGTGTATGGGTTAAATATTCAAACTAAGCCCAAGGAAAGGCAGTTACAGAAATTAATTGGTCATGGTTAACTGGCTAGCTCCATTTTAGGATTAGAAGCCTACTAGAGTTTAAAACACTCTTAATTCTGTCAATACAGAGGAATTATCTATTCTGAAGTAGTGATATTAAGTTATTCTAGATATGTAGTCAACTATAATATCTAAACCATTTTGCATTCTTAAGCATTGACACATTTCATTATATTTTATTATAGAATAACATTCATTGAAAGGTTTAGTGACTAACATTTTCAGAATTTTCATATTTCAAATATAATGTTTTTTTCAATTATAATATACTAGGAATATATCCCATATATGTCACCCTCTTTTAGTAGTTGTTTGGTGTTTTATTAGTTTAGGTAATACTAACAAATAGAGACTGAGTCTTGGTGACAGAATCCAATAAAAGTTTATTTCTTACTCAGAGAAAACCCATTTGACAGTAAAACTGCCTCCTAAGGTCAATCCAGGCTTTGATATCAAGCCTGCTGGTTAAAGAAAGATTGTGGAGAAAGCATACCTACTTCATAAATGTTTTTACCTGGAACAGATTCAAGCAGTGAGAACTCGTTACACAGCCCCAGTAGGCTTCAGGGACCTAGGAAATGTGCTCCCTGTCCAGGCATCTGCTTCCCAGCAATTCCACAGCTTGAAACAGGATCATAGGTGTTCTGTATCCAGCTAGCTAGTCCTACCACATATTCCCGTATTTGGGTATTTAAACAAAAATCTGACAACTTAGTTATTTACATCTTAAAATAGAGATCCATGACTCATTCAAATTATGCAAAAGAACACATATTTGCACAGATTACAAGTTTAGATAGACCCATCACTGTATAGTTTCATTACTAAAAGCTTATGTTGGAAGAATAATTCTTTCTTGAATGTGAAGGCTTCCAAAACTGGTATTCAAATTGATACAGGTAATTCTGCAATAGAAATTCCATCCACTAAGAGAAAACTAAAGAAAATGAAGAAATTTGGATTTTTAAAATAAAATGTATAGTCCATTGTGAGCTTTAAAATGTTTCTTTTCAATAAATATATCATTCAAATAATAAAGCAAGAGAGGGGATTATTTGAAGATGGAGTTGAAAGAAAATATTTGGAACTAGAGCACTGGTTGGGAAAATATGGTCAATACAACAAATCTTGCCAATAGGCTATATTGTAAATAAAGTTCTATTGGAACATAGCCACACCTATCCACTTACATACTGCTTATGTATGTATTCATTACATATTGCCTTTTAAACATAATAATAGCAGAATTAAGTAAAGCCTGCAAAGCCAAAAATATGTACTATCTGGCCCTTAACAGAAAAGCTGTGCTTACCTCTGTACCACAGGGATAACTCACCTCACTATTCCACCTAACTAGTATAAAGAAAGAGGTTTATCAGCATCTAGAAAAATCTGCACAAAAATACTTTTAATGGAATGATGACATTTGACTCACTTCATTTTTAATATCACACTTTAGAAAAAGATCAGAGAATATTATTTTATTTTTCATTCTAATGACTAAATTCCCTTCATTTTAGATAGCACTTATCTTGTTATTTTGGGAATATGTTAATTATTTTATCTGCTAAAAAATTATATCAGAAAGATAACATACTTTAACATATATTATACATTTATGTTTTCATTTTAAAATTTGCAGTAGATTTATTTATTTTGTATGTAAATTGTATTGGATATTTGGTTCAGTAAAATATTTATAAATCCTAGTCAGAATATCTATTATTCTCATTAAGCTTCAATATTTTAAGCACTAGAAAACCCACTATTCCACTGAGATGGATGTTTGAATTAAAATTAAAAGAGGTATTAATCCAGTTACTTTGAAATCACCTATCTATTTATCGCCTATCTATTCATACAATGAGTCTCTGATGAACATCCATACTTCCTTCAGGAAGCTTCTAGAAAAGATTAGTAAATCATAATTCAGTGGGCACTGAATGAATGAAGAGCTCCTGAAATCTGGGGCCTGAAACCAGAGTAGAGTTGTCACTGTCTTCTCTTGTAAGAGTAGGATATGAGCGTGGCTCATCATAGTGGATGTTACTCATAGCAACCACAGGGAGAAAATGGAAGTTCAGATTCGGCTTTTAGTTAACTAACTAACCTTGGAAAGGTGTTTTGACTCCTCTCTGTGAGCTTTGGTTTCTTCATCCATGGAGAAGAAAGAACAGGCTAGTGGTTTCTCATATATAGTAAATCTAATATAAATTACAGATATGTGTATTTCAAGGCATGCTCACTCTTCTAGACAGATGATAGATGGGTAGGCAGATGACAGATGGTGGTTCGGAGAAAGAGCAGTGAGTGTTACTCAAAGGGACTCAAGGAAGAGGTGGAAGGAGAAGTGGCATGAAAGGCAGAGCTTTAGGGTTCTAAAGTTCAGATGCTGATTTTACGTGTAAGTATATGTATAGAGAGTAAATGTGAGACAGTGAGAGGAAGAGCATAAAAACATTGAAATCCCTTTCCCCATCCCCTCACAATCTTATAAAATTTAAAAGACAATACAAACAGAAAAATCCAATGATTGAAGTGGAGGATGAAAAGTCTAGGTGCCCATCCTCTACTCATCCAACTTTTCTATGCCTACTAAGCCTCCTTTTTTTTTTTTTTTAAATCAATGATGGAAAGCAGTATTTGAAAACTACTTTTAAAAAATACCATCAGGCCCTCTGCCTTTTGCATTGTTTCAAGTCTCCCTTTTGTTAGTGAAGCATTTCCTGACCTTTTCCATTCTATTTCTTCTAACCACCTCTCCTAGTTTCTGAAGTTTTTTTTTTTGTTTTTTTTTGTTTTTTTTCCCCTGGAACTCTTCCATGCCCTGCATTTTGAAAGATTGTCTGTGATTATACTGACTTCTTGAATTTTTAATTACTTTTCAATTCATTTGGTCTCGTCTTACCAGTAGACGGTGAGGTTCTCATTTCCCCCCTGCTGTGACCCCAGACTTAGCACGGTGCCTTACTGACCACTGTAGTATGTTAATACTTACAGAGACTGGAAGGAAGTATGGCTTGATCCATCACTCTGTACTATATCCATACTTCTGTTGGACCTGATCTTGAATATAGGAAGTAGTTTAATTCCATATTCTAAGTGTTGTGAAAAATAAACACATAGTAATCCTGTAAGTTTTCCCCTCCAGATTACACTTTATTTTAGCCAGAAAAATTAGTCAGCTAATCAAATTATTTAATGTCGTGGTACCCTGTATCACTTGCCTCTTACCTAGTTCTTTTGTTGGGGAGAGTGGTTTGGGAGTTAGTTGTCAGGCCTATGAGAACTCTCAACAATATCTATTGCAGTCAGGCAAATGAAATTCCTGGGTCCTGCTACTGAAAAGAGTTCTGATCATTATTACTAATCCCTGAAAAGTGAATGACCCAAAAGAGAGTATCTAAATATTGAAATAGTAATTTTGTACTTTAATGGATTGTGCTGGAAATAAAGTCCTAGCTGATAGTTCAACCAGGATCCCCTGCAGCTTAAACAAATTAAAAAAGATCACTAAATATAATGGTTATTTGAAATTTAGAAACAGAAACAGAAAAAAGAATGTGTGTGCATGATTTAAAATGAAAATTCACATTTATGCCAGAGATGATAAGTGAACTTCAATCTCAAGATGAACCCAGCTAAGTTACATAGATACTAGAACACTACAGAAGGTCTACTAACTAACCTATCCCGAGTCTTTTTTGTACATTACTGTCACGTAAAGCAAAGCAAAGCATATTTCAGTATTTGAAATCCCTCTAGTGACTAAATTGCTTATCTGTAGTCATTTTTCAAAAACCATAAAATCACTCGATGTATTAAAAACAAAATGTTACATTTTGGTAGCCTGGAAATACTTGTAGGGACCCAAAAGCTAAAATGAACTGTTGTCTTTATATAAAGTTATTACCAATGCCTGTTCACTAATGCAGGTATTCTGCTTTTTATTTCAGTGGTGAAGACAGATGATCCATGCACATCATCTCACTAGTTGTTCCTTAGTATAATGGCCTTTATTTGCAAGATGAGTGATTGTGGAAAGAGTTATAGTCTTTGGCCAGAGTTAGGGTAAAATTACCAGTCTCTTCCGATGATAAAATGAACATTGGCTGTATTAAAACTTCTTATTATAGGAGACATATTTCTAGGTCTGGTGGATTAATTTGTAAAGATTAGCTTTTCCTCCTATAAGAATTAGAAAGCCTACATAAAACAAAGTGAAAAATGAAAATCCATTTGAATGCACTGGAAAAAATACAGAGTCAGCAAGGACTAGGGAAGCCAAGATTTTGGAGAAATACTGGAAAGAAGGGACTAACAGAGAAGTGAGCCTAATACTCAGTTCTGCTTTTCCCTTCCGAGCATTTACTTATTCGTAAGTGGTGGCTGAGTCATGAAAAGCTAAGCAGACCTTTATTCAGTCTCCTGAAGAGTGGGAAACAAAAACTGGAGTTAGGGGCTGTCAAAATGGGATGCCCTGAGGGGTGCCTGGGTGGCTCAGTGGGTTAAAGCCTCCACCTTCAGCTTGGGTCATGATCGGAGGGTTCTGGGATCGAGCCCCACATCGGGCTCTCTGCTTGGTGGGGAGTCTGCTTCCTCCTCCTCTCTCTCTGCCTGCTTGTGATCTCTGTCTGTCAAATAAATAAATAATATCTTAAAAAAAAAAGGGGGGGGGGGATGCCCTGAGCCTGTCATAGGGATTCCTAAAGGTACCTCTTCTGAGAACAAGAGTGAGGGAGCCACAGAACATCTCATGACAAAAGGGCAAATCAGAAAATGTATCAGTCTTCATAAAACTGAAACCTAGCTTGAATCAGCTCAGTCACAGATTGGGTTAATCTATTTTATTCCTAGCCTAAAATCATGTGGAAAATAAAAATAAAGGGACAACAAAAAAAAATCCTTGATAGAAGGGAACAAAATCCTTTAGGTTCTCAAAATACTTCTACAGTTTTTCTCACACACTTATTATCATTTGGTGAAAAGTTACCATACATACCAAGAGACATTGCCAAATGACAAAATTGTAAGAATATAAGTGGCATTAGGAAGAGACCCACAGGAGATACGGATTTTGCAGTTACTAAGCACAGACTTTTAAATAACCATGACAAGTATGTACAAGAATATGGATAACAAGATGGGAAATCTATGAAAAGGCATCAAATAAAAGTTACAGAATTGAAAATTGCAATAACAATAATTAAGAATGCAATATATGGATATAATGTAATAGAAGAGACAGTAAATCTTTGTTTATTTTTCTATCTTCCACCGCTAGCATATGTTTTGTAAGAACTAGGACTTTGTTTATTGTTCCTCTGAAATATCTAAAATAATACCTGATAAATAGCAGATACTCAACAGATATGTATGAAATGAACGAATGAATGATAGCTTGTCAATAGGCAAGTACTGTGGAATAGCCTTTAAGGCCAGAGTTGTAAGCAAGAAGATGAAAAAGGAAAGACATGGGGGGGGGGGGATATTTGTTGGCAGTAGGGCAGCAAAAGATGAAGATAGGAACGAGCTGCAGATCCACAAACCAAGCCTTCACTTGACTTGTTCTCTTATCTGCTGCCCTCTACTGCTCTCAGCTGCCCCCACAATAATGAGACTTCTAGTTGAATACAGGAAGAAATGGTTGAAGGCCACCTGTGGTTATGCACCTGCTACACAATTATGGACTGCCCAGAAGAAAGAATGAGTTACTAAGTTGGTTTGAACCTCAATAGGAGACTGATAGAGTTAGTAAGTGCCATGATAAAGCTTTCCTCATTCATGTAGTGCTTGTCCCTATACCTCTTGTGAAGGGTTTAGAGGAAAATCCTGTCTTATAATCCTCTACAGCTTTGCAGTGGACCAAGGAAGGGAGTTTTGCATGAGTTATTTTCCTTTCCAAGGAGGTAAGATGTCTCAACTTAGACAGCTGGCAATGTAGTTTTATGATACCTGTATTTTCAAAATTAGATGTTATTTCAAAGGAGCCATAATAACTAGAAAAGCAGGCAGAAAAAAGAGGGGGGTGCTACTGAGAAATGCAGGGAGTAACCAAGTAGCCCAGATGGTTTATAGGCAATGGTTCTAACTTCAGAGTCTTGTACTGCAGCTTCTCTAAATACCTTCAAATTAATAGTAAGAGGGGAAGAAAATGATTAGCTTTAGGTACAAAGTAGTTAGACAATAAATCCTGAAAGCAAAAGATAAATAAATAAACACATAGATAATTAATTAATAGATAAATGACTGAAGTTAAATATATCCAAAGAGCTTTTTCTAGTCTCTGTAGCACACAGATTTCTTCCTTTGAGAACTTTCTCCATTGTAGTGCAGTGATCATGTCAGACAGGCTTTCCAAATGAGCCTGCTGTTTGTTTCTTTGCTTTGATTATCAGTGTAGTGTTAGTGTTTTCTCCTTAAGTCTGGTGTCTGACATCCATGCTGGACCTTAGCTAGGTCAAAACAGAAGAGTCTGAAGGGACATAGTTGAATTCCAAGTCCAGGTCTTAGGTAGAGAGATGTTGGGGGTCCATGGCCAAGTAGCATTCCTAAAAGAGCCAAGAAGAGATACCAGAATCCTAGAAGTCAAATACATGAGGTGCAGTACCTTCAGCAGTCTGAGTGAAGTCTTCTTAAATCAAAACTGGCCAGGGGCAGGAGGTCTGGTCATGCACAGCTAGTCTAGAGCATTCTCCCTAACGTTTAGACACTAGAACTCTGTTAAGGTGTGGGAGCAACATTTTCAAACTCAGCTCAAAGGGGCAACCCCCACTCTTTCACTGTACATTTTGTAGTACAGAAGTCATAATGGTGAGCTGGAATCTCTCTCAATCAGTCCAATCCCAAAAGCTATGTAGAGCAATTAAAAGAACACTTGGAGGCCTGTGAAAATATTATGCTTTCCAGAGTTTGAGTAATTATTTTTTGCTTAGCTTATCTGTGATTTTACATAGTTATAGTTATATGTGGTGTTGCTTTAATTACAGAAAAGAGGGCTCTCTTCATTGAGACATGGCGAGAGCGGAGGTAGACGTTAGTGACAGTGGCTTGAAGGATTATAGATAAGTCTTTGTAAAATTGTGCTAAAACACACACATACAACACAACCTGTATGTATAAGTACATACACAGTGAAATACAAGTGATTTCACTAGGGCCTGTAAGCTATTTATTTTATTCCTTTAAAACAGTGCCTTGCAATCCAATAACACACTAGGAAACTTGGTAAGGGGGCTGTTTTTCATCAGTCAGTGTGTCATGGTATAATTTTACCTATCATTATTTCAGCTGAAGGTGGCATTTAGGAGTTCATTAGTGATTAATAGAGCCCTCCATTGCCCAGAGATGATCTTAGATATTTAAGGAAAGCATTTAGTTCTTACTGGCAGTTTTTCTACCCTCACAATGTCAGTAAAACAAACAAACTAAAAAGTTATGGTGAATTCTATTAAGAAATGTATATTTCATGTAAATTTCCCATAAACTGTAAGCCGCAATGACAATAAGAGATAGCTCTCTCTCTCTCCCAGCAAGCTTCATTTCCCTATCAAAAGAGAGCAGTGCTGCAAGGTCTGAGTAGAAGACTCTTACCATTTTTCAGCACCGTCACTCTCTCTTTATGTTTTGTTCATAATGGCAACTGTCTGGCTTGATACATTGGTTCTGATGCTTTCACCTGCTTGTTGTCATTCAGGTGCTAAACGAGGAGGATGAATATGTATAATTCTTTCAAGAGTGCATTAGAATGACCCATCTTGGCATATTTTATGACACATCCCACCAGACCCTGATTATTTTGTGAAGTTGGCATTCCAGTTATACTGGTTGGCTTTTGATAGCTTTTGCCAACTTCCTCTGAGCATATGATTAATCAGTACAATAAAATGGGACACTCTAAAATGCAGGATTGATGCATGGGTGAGGATTTTAAAACTTTCATTCCTTTATCAGTCATTTGAGACAGTTTTAGTGGCTCGTTACCGGAAAGTATTTTAGGAAATTTTCCCTGTTTGATCACTGTGCCAGCATTGTATAGCCTCTCTGGGAAGAAGCAGATCTTCTGATTTTGATCAAGTTTCTTCCTTCCAGAATGAGGATGTAGTGTTTTCTTCTTTGGAATATTGTCAGGTGCCTTTTAATAGAGAGAAACCAATAGTAGCTGGGGAATCTTAGGCCAAATTAGTTCAAAAGGCATCTTGAGAAAGAAGTCTGGGATACAAACTGGAGAAGGCTCTTCTGATTCATCTGCAGCAGGCTATGAGGAAAAGCATATTGAAAATTGGAAATCTGCAATTGTTTTTATTCATTCATTCATTGACCACATTCTTAGTAAGCCCTATATGTCAGAGACTATGAAAGAAATGATGGTAAAAAGTCAATAGAGTCCCTGTCCTTAAGACATACATAGTTTTGTTGTGAAGAAAGATAGGATGAATATATGGAAAATGTGCATTCAGTCTTAGAGCATCACATGAAACACAGTCTTTCTGAGTTTAAGGAATGGAAGAAAAGTGTTCATAGAAATCAACTGTTAATTATTCAGGTCTTAAAACTATTTTACTGGTTAGGGCTGTTTACCCAATCCTGGTATGAACAAGCAACAGTCAAAAGAGTCTTCGACTTAGCACATTTTAAGATGACAAAAAGAGGGTTGTTGTTTGAGTGGCTTCGTTGGTTACACCTCTGACTCTTGATCTCAACTCAGGTCTTAATCTCGGGGTCATGAGTTCAAGCTCTGCATGGGGCTCCACAAAAAAAGATGACAAAAAGAATCTCCCCGAAATCACTTAATTATTAATCTTAAAAAAAAAAAAAAAGTGTGGAGACTCCAACAGGCATACCTAAAGAAAACCAAATCTGAAAGATACATAGTGTATTCTTAACTGAAATTCTAAATTCTTCAGAGGAAAGAAATGATAACTTTTAAACGTAATTTACTTTCATAAATGCCTTAGCAAAGATTCAGACCTTGCATTGATGACCTTAGCCACAAAGAAACAAATGTAGATCAGGCCAGCTCATCATGTAGGAAGACAAAAGTGTGTATGTTATAGAAAAGATGACTTGGTTTGGACCATTATTTTCTTAGTCATATCATTTAAAAGTTATCATTTCCTTCCTCTGAAGAATTTGGACTTTCAGTTAAGAATACACGATGTATCTTTCAGATTTGGTTTTCTTTAGGTATGTCTGTTGGAGTCTCCACACTTTTTTTTTTTAAGATTAATAATTAAGTGATTTTGGGGAGATTCTTTTTGTCATCTTTTTTTGTGGAGCCCCATGCAGAGCTTGAACTCATGACCCCGAGATTAAGACCTGAGTTGAGATCAAGAGTCAGAGGTGTAACCAACGAAGCCACTCAAACAACCCTCTTTTTGTCATCTTAAAAGGTGCTAAGTCAAAGACTCGTTTTAACTGTTGCATGTTCATACCAGGACTGGGTAAACAGCCCTAACCAGTAAGACAGAAATTCTGGTTGCCAGCAGGACTTTTTGTGGAATCCCATCTCACCTGGGAAAGTTAAGTATGACCAAGACAGGGCTAGATCCACTGTGGGTTTTCATTCCTTACAAGGCCTCTTTAGGGAGAGGAGAGGCAAAAGAGGGTTTGTAGGAGTCCAGGAAAAAAATAGAAGAGGACTCAAACATTTCTGAGATTTTAGGACAGTTTGTCATATTTCATTATTTCTCAGAAGAAATAGCAATACTGAAGCGCTGTTGTATGTCTCTTTCCACATCTCTTTGTATTCATCTTCATTCCTACTCTTGGCAACACCAGAGGCTGATTGAACTGGAAGAATTTTAGCTCCCTGTAGTTTCCATCTGTGTCCCCTCAGTGACCCCAAATTAACATACCAAGTAAAAACATATTTGTATATAAAGTGTCAATATGATTCCTCTACCTCCTCTCCTCCAACTGGATTTGGTTCCGAAGCACCTCTTATATAGAAATCTTGAAGACATTCCTGTTTCTTTCATGTTTTTGTTTCTAATCAGAGCAATGAATGAAGACTAGGCAGGATAAACTACAGCAGGTAGAAAGTTACATGCAAGATATATCCATTCTGTGCTCACCTACCCTACCTTCAGTGGATTTCATAGAATTAATTGAGCACAGAGAGCTGCTCAGGAAGGAAAAACAAGTCACCAAAAGGCAAATCTTGTAAGCAATAATGGTAGTCAATGCTTAGTTAGCACTTACTTAATGCAGTTACTGTTCTGTTTGCTTTGGTGTATTTTAGAGTCTTAACCCTTAGCTCATTTAATGCACATTTACACCCTCAGTAAGTGGAGGAGCCAAGATTTGGGCCTAGGTAGTCTGACCCTGGACCCTGGAAAGCAAATTCATTTTCCTCCCACCAACTACTCTAGCAACTCAAAGGGTATCCAGAATAATCACCCTGATTTGTACAATGTCAGTGGCAGTTTCAGCTTTAGGTGATGAGGCACTTTTGGATCCTTTCTCTCAAGACTTTGAACCTGATTCCTCATTTGACGTTTAACAGGGGGTCAGTGCTCATGAAAACTGGTCGTGTTATTGCTGGCTTTCGAGTCTAGGAGTTAGAAGAGGCTCTATTTTCCTAATGTTCTGTGGAACAGGTTGCAAAGTTAAAACAGTTTAGTTGCTGATTTCATAGACCAAGAATTCAGAGAGGAGGCCATTTTGAAAACTAAAAACTCCATGAGGATTACAGGTAGTTAAAAAATATGGAATAGGACCATACATACCTTCACCTTGACCTCCAGGTCCCAATGCCCTCAGATGGGGAGCTCTTTAGCGACAGGGACTAACTCCTTGTTTGTCATGGATGGGTTTGTGAACATGAGATTGAGCATTTCTGCACCTGCTCATATCATGGGGAATCTGAGAATAAGCAGGTCATCTGGGTAGACTTTAAGAGGTAAGATGCCTTTGAATGTTTGATTTCTTATTTTTTCTTTTTCACGCAAAATATAAAATGGAGGTGCCTAAAATTAATACACCATGTTCAAAACAGAAGCTTGGAGAAACCTTTGCTAAGCAAAGGCTGGCTTTCTAAAATGCAAATGCACAGAACTCTAGACAAAGCTGGGAAATAAAAACCCAGACTGCTTTACCCAGTTAAAGTTACATTTTGAAAGAAGTAACCACAATTGGTAAAACATTTTTTTTTTTAAATCTATAGGGAAAAGACATCTGATACCACCTATCCTCAGCTTTCTGGTCTTTTGAGTTTGTTTTCCAAATCTATACACTAAGGCAGCCAAGAATACGGTAGAATGAATGTGTCCAGGGAAGAAATAAGTGCATTGGGGAATTGGATGGAAATGATAAAAATCACTCACACTTCTTTATTGAAATAATTAAATATGAAGTGGAGTGGAGAGTGGCAGATGAATTCTAATAGTAATTGAATTGGCACTTAGGAGTTACCTTATCTGCATTGCCACAATTCAAAACTCCCCACAGTGTTTCCACTCCATCCACATCATATTAATTATGCCTCTCATCCACCATCTTGTTTGTGAGCAAAGTAGTTAGTATGCATCAAGAAACATCCAGCTATCCTAATGGGGTTCAGAAAGCAGTTATTCTATCCCTCATGAAAATGGCATTCATTTCTCTAGCGTGCAAGAAACCGCTAACACACACACCCACTGCCATAGGGGACTTCCCTTTCCTGCTTCATGAAAAGAACAAAGGTTTCTGTTTTGTATAACTCAGATAGATGATCCTGCTTCCTCTATCTGAGAGAAAATCTTAGGGCTTGATTCTTATCAACTCCATCTCCAGAAGTATTTGGCTTTCCACAAGTAAATTTTCTCTTTTAAGTGTGTCTTCACAAATCCAACCTATGGCATGTTGTTCATGCAAAATACTGATATCTTATCTGAAAGTAGATTTTTAAACTACAATTATTCTATGATATTGTTTTAGTATAATTTTTTGCTTCATTTCATGGAGAACATTGTTAGCCCAGATTTTCCAGCCAATTAAATTATTCTGCTTCTGGTTGTCATCCTTTCTCCTTGGATGGGGGGAGTATAATGAAAGTGATTCCTATAGTATACAGATTCTTCTCAACCTAGACTGTATGGACCAGTTTCCTGTTTTGCTTTAGGATTAGCCAGTGGGAAGAGTGGATTTGAGGAGTGAGGATTTTGCTGGCTGGAATCCTAGTTCTCTTGCTGTTCTGCTTGAACAGCTCCAGAAAAAAAAGGTGGGGGGGGGGATTAACTAAGTTTAACCTAAGGCCAATTAGTAAATTAATTGCTAGGGGGAAAAAAAAGAACAAACAGAGATGATGATAGGAAACACTGTGTATGGAACTGACCTATACCCTCACTCACCCCTTTGTCTACATGTGCATAATTTGTCATCTGAAATGACTCTTATTCTTTGTCAAAGTTACTTTACTGGACAACAAAAAATGATGAAGACTTAATTCTTTGAATCAAGATATTGAGAATTCTCTTTATGCAGTAATTTCCCTTTGGGGGGTGTGATGTGATAATCAAGCATTAAACTTTAACCATGAATATTAATTATATTGTCTCTCCAGCCACAGAGCAGGTGACCCAGTAATACTAGGAGAGGAGTCGGAAGGTTTTAGGGGAAGGGTATATTTTGTGATGCATTGCTTCAGAGGTCGGTTTAAGGGAAGAGCATAGCAACTACTGAAAACAAGATAGGCATGAACGTACTGGTTGATTTTTTTCAAGATCAACTTTGTATCCATATTGCTATAATCATGTTATTATAGGTGTCTTTTTCTGCCACTGTTATTTGACTCTTGCTGAATCTTCTTATCTTGTCTATTATCCTTAGTTTCTGTCCAGACTAAGTGAGGATTCAACCAAGAGTAGATTTTTGGTCCCATTTGGGACCCCTAGACATGATTTCCACATTCTGATGTGCAGAGTGTAGAACAGACTGAGAAGCTATGTCTACACTCTTATTCACTGAAATGGATAAGAGGGAGATGTCAGATCGCCCAAATAGGACTTTAGAATGAGAAGCACTGGGGTGCCTGGGTGGCTCAGTGGGTTAAGCCGCTGCCTTCGGCTCAGGTCATGATCTCAGGGTCCTGGGATCGAGGCCCGCATCGGGCTCTCTGCTCAGCAGGGAGCCTGCTTCCCTCTCTCTCTCTCTGCCTGCCTCTCCATCTACTTGTGATTTCTGTCAAATAAATAAATAAAATCTTTAAAAAAAAAAAAAAAAAAAAAAGAATGAGAAGCACTAATTTCAAATTTTAATGATTTTTTAAATTCTAAAATTGTTGCTTAGTGGCGTACTTGGGTGGCCTGTCTGTTAAGCATCTGCCTTCAGCTCAGGTCATGATCCCAGCATACTGGGATCAAGCCGAACATTAGGCTCCCTGGAGCCTGCTTTTCCTTCTCCCTCTGCTCCTCCCGTTGCTTGTGTGCTTGCTCTCTCTTTCTCTTCCCCCCTCTCTGTATCAAATAAACAAATAAAATAAAACAAATCTTTAAAAAATATTTTTTAGTATTTTAAGATAGTTCCAACTATGATGCAGTGTATCAATTTTGGTACTCTTCCACCAAAAGGTCTGATCTGCCCTAAAGTAAAAATGGGATACTGAATTAACCTGTTTGAAAGTCAAATTAGTCAGTTATTTACTAAATCCATATTCTTGCCTATACTTGCAGACATGACAGTAATTGTACAGGCTTCAGAGAGAACAAAACCATAAATGTTGTATAGAATGAAAGATTTAACACCAAATGGTGTGATTAGCTAGTAGAACCACATTGCAAATGGCAGGACAACAGGAAAATCCTTGCAATACTGTGGGAAAAAAAAATTAAGATGGATAAAACATATTAAATCCTACAAATGAGAAAGAAAAAAGTTGTAAGAAAAAAAATCTTAAATTCTAGTGCAGGAAAATCAGCTTAGTGAAAATTGAAAATGCATGTAATAAAACTAATTCAGGCAGGATATTAATCTTGTGTAAAAAAGATAAAAGCATGTTAAAGCCTGATTGTAAAATATTAATGTGCTAAACCATCATAAAACTTCACATATGCCCTTTAGCGATAGTATTGTTAATGATGATAAAAACTTATTTGCAAATTCTTCTTTTATGAAGTCTGGAAACAGAAAAACCTGAAAAACGACTAATGTAGACATCTAGTGTGTGTAGCAGATTGGGAATGCTGAAGGTTGATGAGGTTCAGGGTGACTGGTCTCTTGGCATTTCACTGGGCGACCATATCAAGGGCCCTCTGCAGTGTGGGAGTGAGGTAATTCCGGGTAAACCAAAAGGGTTTATACCTTGATAGAATTGTGGTATTATTAACTCTGATCCTAATTTGTTTTCTGATGGCCCAAGTACACTTGGAATTACACTTACATTGGTCCAATGTGTAAGTAATCTACATTCCTAGTCTTTCTCTTTACACTGAAGCCCCATTTAGCAAAAGAAAAAGGGAATTAATCCTGAGCTATATTCTGCTTTTGTGTTAATATATTACTGGTTCTGAATTGTGGGGCTAGAGTTGCTGAAATTCTGGGGTAGCTCAGGGCACTCTTTTTGTGTCATGGGGGAGGCAACATTATAGAGCAGGAAGACCTGAACTAGACTATGAGTTCACCTGGACTTGTATGCAAATCCTCATCCCACTTAGAACAGGGTACTGATTAGTTTATTGAACCTCTCAGGTTCTTGCTTACTTCCTAGGAAAAACACATACCTATAAAAAAAAGGGATAGTAATCCCTATTCACATGGTTTTGTGAGGGTCTATAAAGATGTTTCTAAAGCTCTGTCATGCTACAAATAATTACAAATGCTCAAATAATTTTTATCAAAATGTTTATTTTTTTATTTTTTTTTATTTTATACATTTTTTTTTAAGATTTTATTTATTTATTTGACAGAGAGAGATTACAAGTAGGCAGAGAGGCAGGCAGAGAGAGAGAGGAGGAAGCAGGCTCCCCGCTGAGCAGAGAGCCCGATGCGGAGCTCGATCCCAGGACCCTGAGATCATGACCTGAGCCGAAGGCAGCGGCTTAACCCACTGAGCCACCCAGGCGCCCCTCAAAATGTTTATTATTGTTGGGTTTTCCTCTACACAGGGTTCTACAGCTGACCTCCCACATAGGATATGTATTCCATTGTGTCAAGATTTATTCATCCACTTCTGTATAACTGGAATGCTTTCCCTCTTCACCTTTGTTTAAGTAAACCCTATTCATGTGTTGATACAAATTTTATCCTACTTTCTCCATGAGGCATTCTCTCACTTAGTGACCAGTCTCTGTACTTTGTTTGTTCTCTGCACTCTGTTACAGTTACCTTCTCTGCATCTCTAGCTGAGTCATGTTTTATTTCCCCCTTGTACTTTTCTCATATCTCACCTTCCTCACAAGTCAATAATCTACTATTTAATTAAGAGATAAGCCTTATTAAAACATGGTTAGCATGAATAAGCTTAAGACATGATCCTATGGTCACGTCATTCTGAATACTATTTGGATTAAGCTGTCAATAAATACAAATTTTATAATATGACAAGATGTTTCTAGATTGGATAAAGAAGCACCATGCTCATCATAGATTAGTAGATAAACAACAACAATAACAGTCAATTGAATGAGGTTTATTTTTCACATTTTCAAATACATTGAAAAATCACATTTTCACATTTTCAAATATTCTGGTTTTGGGAACACACACACGTGCACGCACACACACTCACCCTGATTCAGTTCCCCATTTGATATCATAAATCCATATTTTGATTTCTTCTTGCAGAGGATATATGTTTTCAGATACAGTGAGATTCAGATAATCTGATTCATGATGCCTGAATCCTTCCTTTTGTTTTGTTTTGTTTTGAAGAAATGTTTGGAAGTGAAAGACAAGAAGTATTTAGAAGTGGGAACTATATTAGAGTTCTCTAGAGAAACAGAACCAATAAAATGGATAGATTATGATGATAGGTAGACAGATAGATAGCTGCAAGAGGAGATTTATTATAGGAATTGGCTCACGTGATCATGGATGCTGAGATAGCCCACGATCTGCTGTCTGCAAGCTGGAGACCCAGGAAAATTGTCAGTAGAATTCACCCTCAGTCTGAAGGACTGAGAACCAGAGAAATTGATGTCTAAGGTGTGTGTGGAGGGGGAGATGGGTTTCTCAACTCAAGCAGAAAGAGCACATTCACCCTTCTCCACATTTTTGTTCTATTCAAGCCCTTAGTGGATTCGGTGGTGCCTACCCACACTGGTGAAAGCCATCTGCTTTACTTAGTCTTCACTACCCAATCTAAATGTTAATCTCCCCCAGAGATATTGTCATAGACTTATCCCAAAATCATGTTTTACCAGCTATCTGGGTATCCCAACTCAATTAAATTGAAACATAAAATGAACCATCATAGGAGCCATTACTTATGGCTTATCTAAAGAAGAGATGTTACTGGGGTCCTTGGGTGGTTCAGTTGATTAAGTGACTGCCTTTAGCTTAGGTCATGATCCTGGAGTCCCCGGATCAAGTCCCCGTATCGGGCTCCCTGCTCTGCAGGGAGTCTGCTTCTCCCTCTGCCCCTCTGCCCCTCTGCCCCTCTCATGCTCTCTCTCTTATTTTCTCTCTCTCAAAAAAATAAACAAATAAATAAAACCTAAGGTGGGGGGGAGGGAAGAAGCATTACAAACCATGACACCAGTTAAGTCAGATGTTTGTAGAATGAAGCATATGTGGCATGTCTAAGTGTCTGATCTTTCCAACCCAGTCATAAACACCTCAAGAAGAAAGTTTTTCTTTCACTGGTCCTAACAGAGTGTTTAATGTGTACTATTGATGTCTAGTGGAAAATACTGGTTTAGGAATTTGGAGACCTGAATCCCAGTCCAACCTCATTGCTTACTAAAACCAGTGCAATTGGACAAGCTGCACAATAACATGTAACTTCAGCCTCCTTTTCTATTAGTTGACAGCAATTTTATTTGCCTTGACTAATTCATAAGATCATCCTGAGGCTTACACAAGATATCAAGTCTCTAAGTTCTTCCTAAGTTTTAAAGTCCTATACAGAAACTAAATATTTTTATTGTGATAGCTGACATCCAAAAGTAGTTTTTCTTTATATGGTATTACTATAATGAGGTCAGTGGCCAAACATTTGGTCTCCAGAATAATATTTTATTCATGTTGTAAAAAAGTAAGCAGTTTCTAAAGTACTTCATGTAATTCTAATTGTCGCTTATAGACCCTGAGAATTGAAAATTTAATTTTATACAGTGTTTCATATTGATAAGAAAGAACCCACTTTATCCTCTGAAGAAGAAAACATTTTTTCCCTTCAAACAGCATATCGCTTATAATTCAATATCCAGACTCATTAAAGTTTCTATAAAGGTGAAAGATGGTACACTAGTATTTTCCAAAATCTCTTCTAACATATTTTGAAAAACTGAAAAATTCTAATTAAAACCATTACAATTTTCATTGCTGACATTTTTTTCTATTTGTTTATTTTCTGAAGGTAATAAAATATCTATGACCCTTAATGTCGAAATCTCTTAAAGAATCTCTTCATTGCCCATAGGTGTGTGAAGGCTAATTCCAATGACTAGATTTGCTGAGTATAGTATAGCAAAAAGAAGGGAAATACAAGGGTTTTGATTTTCTTAATCCTAATTGGTAAAGACAGGAGTTAGTGTAAAAACTTTTTTTTCTCCTGGTCACCTTGTATAAAATCCCAGAACCATAACCATGCCAAGTTAATGTGTCAGCCATTTGTGTAAAAAAAGAAAAGAAACATTATTTGCCAGTGCAAGCCAGCCACTCCTATATCAGTGAAAACAACAAATAAAAGAACATAAAATATACTGGAAACAGAAGAAATTGTAAAGCTTGTAAAACATTCGGTCCTTTATCCTCCCCTGTAAGGTCAAACTTCTTAATTATGGAAAATTAAATTTAATGAGATGCTTTGCATTATACAGAAAGCTGGCCTGCAGACCCATCACACCACTAAAGTTTTTTAAGCTAAAGCCATCCATACTTTTTTTTTCTTTAAGTAAAACAAATGGAAACTTCATAGAACTTAATTTACTTGAAATCTCAACATTTAACACTGTTGCTGGCCTCCTTTTTGAAAGACTTTTTTTGACTTTACTGGCATGGTATTCCCCACATCCCTGGTTGTTCCTTTTAGAGACATCCATTTTTCTACCTGAAAATCAAATGTTTATTTTACTGAGGGTTCTGTCCTCTTGGTGAGTTATGTAATACCCCTCTGGGAAATCCCATTTACCATTATATGCTGATGACTCCTAATCCAGTAAAAACTCCTTCTTGAATTTCAGACTAAAAAGCATAACTGCTTTCAGGACATGTGCATTTTCCTGCTCTACTTCAAACTTAACATGTCCAAAAGTTAATTTAAAATCTTTATCAACTCCGGGGCGCCTGGGTGGCTCAGTGGGTTAAGCCGCTGCCTTCGGCTCAGGTCATGATCTCAGAGTCCTGGGATCGAGTCCCACATCAGGCTCTCTGCTCAGCAGGGAGCCTGCTTCCCTCTCTCTCTCTCTGCCAGCCTCTCTACCTACCTGTGATCTCTCTCTGTCAAATAAAATAAAATAAAATCTTAAAAAAAAGGAATCTTTATTAACTCCAAAATCATTGCTTCCTCCTCTGTTCTTCATCTCAATAAATGGTACCATCATCCACCTGGTTGCCCAAGCCAGCAACTTGGTGAATTTTTAGACTATGCTTTTTCCCTCTCTGTCCCATGTCCATGAGGTATCAACTCCCCTTGATTTTCCTACTTGAATAAATCTTTAGTCTCTCTTTGTCTCTGTAGCTTTAATTGTAGGCATATGTAAGTGTTAGTGTCCCAGGAAATGCAGACAATTTGAGGCCCCTCACTCTTTGATATATTCTATCACTCACCTATTTCTCTAGGATTAGAACAAGAGTACTAAAATAATTCCAGTTTAGTTATACAGTTTTTCATGAGGCACTGATTCTCTGCACAAATTTGGAAGGCTAACATAAAATAGCAGCCTAAATTTGAGACTCCTTGAGGCTTGAGGTAAAATCAAATGGCCAGGATACTCTGTACTTACATCCTATTCACTGCCCCTTGCACAAATTTGACCACCGATACTTCTCATTTGAATTGCCACAATAGCTTCCTAATGAGCATTTCTGCCTCTAGATTTATACCTCCATTCTACTCACACTGCAGGTAGATTGATCCATAAGTATTTGAAAATGAAAAACATGAGAATATTTTTGAGAATGTTTCATTTGAGAATAAAACATGAAATGAGAGATTGTAAATATTTAAGAAGTTTTTACCTGTGAAATCTCATCCTCAGATAGGAAAGTTTAGTTACTTCTTATTTACGTGCTTGTAAAAAAAAAATTCTGAAGGCAGAGTGCCCACTAAATATTGGAACTTTTTATCTTTACCACATTATAAAACACTTATTGTCACTTAAAAAATAGTGCCATATACTGCACTATTATTTATTAAGCATTTTATTCTGATAGACCACTAACTTTTTTTCTGTTAGATATATCAACTCTAAAGCTAAGAAGAAAGCAATAATAACAATATTCTTTTAATGGCACCATTTATTACTATTATTATTATTATTATTATTACTGGTATTCTCTTAGTTCTTTCACAAAAAGGGTTACAATTACATCACCTAATCTCCTCCATAAGTCTACATGACATTCCATTTCTTTCCAGTCCAACAAAGGGCACATTTGTGATGGAACTTGTTCCAATTTACTTTGGGTGCAGTCAACTTTACAACCTTTGTGGTTTACCACTTCATGCTCTCCGTGGTTGGCATAGCCTAGATGACATAAAAACCGACCTAGTGATACCCTGAAGAAATATAGCACATAACTTTCTAACCCTGATCCATTTTTTTTATAGGCTGCAACACTAAGTGGTTGACTTCCTGGGCTATATTAATTACATTTAAGCTCTCTTAAATTTCTTACATGACCAAATTTTAACTAAGAAGTTATAATTAGAAGACTCATAAACTGAGCCTACTGTTTTCTTATTCTGAAACTGAAAAAAACAGTATATTCATGGCATTGCTAGGGTTACTCAGGACACATGATTGGCAAATGTGGATGTTGTCCATAATTCTGTCATGATTAAGTAGGTGCACAGTGGTGATAATGTCACCATGAAGAAAATTTGTGTGTGTGTATCAAGACCTATGTGTTTATAAAGATGAAAAAAAAAAACAAAAATAAAATTATAGTCTCAGTCTTCTCAGAAAGTAGACAACATATGGGCATTTACATAATATGTACAGACAGAACTATAATGCAAAACTGAATCTAAACATAAATGTTGCCATTTACTGACTCTTACTATATTCTGAGGATTGACCCAAAGCATCTGTATAGGTAATCACTAATATTCATACACACACAGACACACACACACACACACACAAACAAGCAATGGTTTTCCAGATAAGGAAATGGATGCTTTGCGAAATTAAATAATTTGCCCAAATTGGACCGGGTCAGGATTAAACCCAGGTCCATCTGCCTGTCTGCCCATAACACCTGTGTTGTTTCATAAGTTCCTGGGAAGAGACTACAGAGAAATTTTGTGTGCGTAAAGTGAACTGTATTTATCCCTAGTTGGAGCCACAGGGGAAGGCTTATAATAAGACTTCAGTGTTATTTATGTTGAAAGAGTTAGTGAAGGGTCTGGAAGAAAGTAAATATTCCAGGCAGAAGGAATGGCAAGAAAGACCCCACTATAGTAGGAAAAGGAGGAGTATGTACAGGAGAAGTAAGTGATGTATTTTCCTTGTCGGTTAAGTGCAGGATGGAAAGGGAAGTTGTGGTCAGCTCAGAGGGGGGACTTAATTCAGTCATAGAAGCCATAAACATAGTAGCCATCTATGTCTCTGAGAAGCTTGATTACTGGAACATAATTGTACTCTAGGAAGATTTACCTGGCAACAGAATGCAAATGGATAGGTGTGTGGGAGGGGAGACTGAAAGACAGACCATCGACGTAAAAGGTTATTGAAGCAAGCAGCTAATGACCTGGGCTGGGACAATGGAAGTGGGAAAGCAAAGGAGGGAATGTGTATCAGAGCTGTCTTCCGAACTCCACAGCTGTCTTCTGAACTCCAGAGCTGTCTTCCGAACTCCACAGCCTTGAGAATTGTTATTGCTGATCCTCAAGTAATACATTGTGCTTTGAAGCATGGCCAGTTTAGAAACTGCAAGCCTTGGGAACTGAATGGTTCCATTTAGGTCCAAAGTACTTTTAATTATTGGCCTGCCTTACATTCTAAAAGGAAGGAAAATTTGGAATAAATATTCTTGTGCAGCCTGAGAGGCAATTCACCACTGAAAATGCTTGGTTCTCTATGATGTAGAAAGAGAGAGTTATTAAATGGTATAATCAAACCCCTAGGTGTTTTATTGAGGTCCTGGCATAACCAGTAGGGTGACTTCAATTTCCAGGCTACGGTTTCTCATTTGGAAAATGTGTATAGTAATAATTATCCTCCTTCCCTCTCCTGGCTGTTGTAGGAAATCAGATGAGATAATTAATGTGGAAGTCCTCTAGAAAACACAAAATCCTGTTTGCTTTTAAAGGTAGGGGCTATTTTGTTTATTCCTCTTTGTGGTTCTCATAGAACTGTATTAAACCCCCAGTAGGGGCTAGGAATATCTGTTGAAGGAGTGGTTGCATACAGGAGTTTTGGCAGGAGAATGGCCTTTGTACCAATGTTTTGATGCTGTATGCAATAAATGTGGGCCTATGCTTTGATTCCATGTCATAAGCTTTCACAGGAGGAAGAGGATAGGATGCAGACATAGTGGTGACCGGCTCCATCATAGAAAACATGAAATACAGTGCGGCTTCTACTGGTTCACTTTCTGCTGGAAATCCTTTAATGCCCACTAAAAAGATGTAAAAACTACAAAGAAAAAACTCATTAGTGAAGCAAGCACCTAGACTATTGACAGTATCCCAGAATAGGGGAAGGATTAGAGTCTAGGAAGAGCATGTGGTTCATTACACAATCCCTGGGGGAAGATGGGCCAGGAAGAGAAGTATCTAATTAGTAGGTGAACTGTGGAGGAAATAACACTCTTTCCTATGACATGACTTTAGTGCCCTGGGCATCAGAGAGGGAAAACCAAAGGAGTGAGGTTCAAGGGCAAGAGAGAAATCCACACACCTTCATTCATTCAGCAAATATTTATTGAGCGTATGAGTAGGCACTGAGGGAAGTCCATCTTGTGTGAAGTAAAGATGCAGTTCTCCAGAAGACGCTCCCTTTTGACTCGTGGATTTTGAAGGCAATACCACGCAGGATTAATTCATACACAAGCACATGATAAATTATGCTTCTGACAAATACTGAATACAAATAACATGCAACTTTTAAGCCATAAGAGGAATGGTAAATTTCTGAAGATGTTTTCACTAAACTGAAACACATTTACTCTATAACAGACGGTGCACATAGGAAATAAGAATTAAACAAAAGAGGAACTAAAATCAGTAAGCTTGCTTTTCATTTAATTGAATAATTTCTACTCTAAGAAGATTCTCCTTTGATTATCAGGACATTGTTTGTTTGAGTTTTGATTAGGAAAGGAAGGTAGCTCCTGTCCAAAAGTTTCACTGGCGGGTCTTTGTTTTTCAAGGTCATGTTGAACACCGTATTTAAAAGGTATTAAATTTTACATAAAGGGTGTGGATATGTGTAACAGTCTTCTAGAGAGATACAAACAGAATAAAAACAAAATCACAGGAATCCAGCTGGATCCACATTTGGACACAGAGCAAATAAAAAGGCATCGGCAATGTAGCTCCAAATGGAAAACATTCACAAAGAAGGAAGCTAGGGAATACAAATTTCTGAGTAGGATTTGGCAATAGCCAACATCATCTGTTTCCCATGATCTAACAGATAAGACATAATTTTCCTTTCCTTCCCACTTTCAAATTCTCCTTCATTTTTAATCATACATTTATTTTCAATATATGGGATTTATTTTTTAAACATGTAGCCTATCACATTGGTCATATTGAATAAGCAAAGCTGACAGAAAAAGAAGAGACAAAGACCAATAGGAGACGAGATGGGAAAGGATTACTCTCTATAGGTGTGTTTTTCTTCCCTCCTGCCCCACCCTCCCTTGACTAAAATAACATTTTTCTATCTTGAACCTAAGTCCTTCTCTGAGGTCATAGCTATATTTCTTTCCAGTTTAAATGACAGAGTCACTTTATTCTGTATTTTATTTTGTGTCGATCTACAAACACATAACATTTCTAGGTATAGGAAATTATTAACTTCAAACGGGAAAAGTCTTCTTGTTTGCTGTTGGTACAGACTTATTTGGCGGCATTTAAAAGATCAATTGTGAATTTTAATATTCATAAACATGCTACCCTAAAAATAGATGTTGCTTTTTTCTCCCCCCCAAATTTGGAAGCATGTGAGATATTTACCTGAACACCTTTGAGGGATCTGTCTTGGTTTTCAGTTTGATAATGTACTTTGCATCATACCGTGCATCTACACATCACTAACAAAGGAAAACATTAGAGAGCTCTCATTTCCAGATAGTTCAGACTGTTGCCCTTCAGAGACATTTTGGAGACAGAATAACGTGTCTAATAATTTCAGCCAACCTAGGTATTTATCACAGCTTCAAACAGGCAGTAATTCACTTATATTTATTTTCTCAGAATGTAACACTCGTCTGAATTAAACCTTATGATACATACCTGTACTGGTATAAACTATTTTTTCAAATTTTCGTAGTCAAGATTTCTTTCTCGGAGAAGAAAATTAGACAGGTGCAGCACACCAAATGAGATGAACTTTGTCCTCAAAGAAAATTGGTTTTTCCTTTTCAATTTCATTTCAAAGAGATCTGACAAGTGTGGCTTTGAACAAACTTTAACAGCACAATATCCTTTGTGTAAGTTTTCCCTTGTCAGCTTTTCCATTCCAGCAGGAACTTAGAACAAAGTGGATGTTGCCCTTTGAGTTGAGGACTTCATCAGCTGAATGAACACTAGCATAGTGCAGTGAAATTGAGGGCATACTCTCTTCTCAAATCTCAACAGTGCAGTGTCTCAACAAATACGACTTCTCTATCTGGTGCAAGGAGAGACTCCAGCTATGCATTTGGTTTCATACGCTCTCCTTCTTCCTCTGTCACAGGAAAAGCCAAAGTATTTGGCAGTCCACCCACCCACTTGAAACTTCCGCAGATTATGCAAAGAAGTCTTCCATTGTGTGTGGAGCACAAATACACATTATTTTGTGATGTTGTTTGGTCCTATACTGTTTTATACCAGAATCACAGGGAGTCTGATGTTAGAGGTACAAAGCCAGAATTTCAGGTGTGTTTTGTTCTCCTGTTCACAAATGGGGGAAAAATATATGGTTTTTTTTTTTCCATTTGTTTTGCTTTGTTTCGTTTTTAACCTGTTGTAGCTTTGCAACCATTTCCAAGTAAAATTCAAAAGCAGAGGGGAAAAAACACACAGGGAACTGTTTCACAGAGATTCTAATCTTCATTGCACAAAAGCTTGTTATGGCTACTCACTCCTTAGAGCTTTCAATTGTGCATAATTTGTGCGACTTTATGCTGGTAACTAACTGCTCTGACAAGTTTATTTTTTCTTTGCGTATTCTCTGAACTTTCTTATGTTTTTTTATTACAATTGCCCCTTGCTATCTTTTACTTTCTCTTGGCTCCAACTGTTCCTTTCATCTTCTTTTTTTTTTCCCTATGCATTAATATTTAAAGACTGTACTAGTGTCAAACATTCATGTAGAGACAACTTAAATGCAAAGTGGGTAAGGTTACAGAATAAGTCCATGCCCAATTTAATTACAGCATTTTGATTAACACAGATTGTAAGTAGCTTGAACTAAGAATTTTAAGTTGTTCAGCTTGAATCTTACAAAGGCTAACCAGAGATGAAGTGTAACTTTGACTCAGAAACTGCCAGAAAACACTCTGATTAACCAATTTAGATGTACTATCTAATTAAGGATCTAAATATCTTTGGATCACAGAAATTCATGTTTATTGATAAGATAAAATATTTATTATCCAGAGAGCTGAATTAGCAAAAAGAACAGCTCTAATCAGGTGCTCAGTCCCAGAGAAAAGAAGAAAATTGGTTAGAACTGAAAATGTGATACTCGGGAGCAAACCTGGATTGTTTATGCAAAGGCCGTGCTTCTTGCCAGCCAATTCAGTATCCTTGAAAGGTTGGAGTTGATGAAGTCTGTGGCCAAGTTTCTAAATGGGTTCGATAGATAATGACTGCCCATAGCTACTGCTAATTGAGAATAATGGCTGGGCAAGGAGGGAAGGACACAGAGCAGAGATAGAAGAAAGGTACTCTAAAGTAGGGGCCTGAAAATACCCCCAAGGACATGGGGGAATGATACCCACGCATTTTACTGAACCGAATATTTACTGAATTTTTACTGAATTATATTTACTGAGATAACCTTGTATTTACTGAGTTTAGTTGATTTAATTTTCCTTTCTGGGTGAATATAATGGTGTTTCTCTAAACAATTAAAAGAAGACAAAGATACGTCACAAGCTCTGTAACATATTTCCTCATTCTTGGCAAAATTTCTATATCTACAGAGAGAAAAAACCATCAATAAATTTACAACTTTTTCATCTGAAGAAACATGAAAATAGAGGCTATACCAATTTCTCTTTTTGTAAGATTTCATTTTGTGTTAACTTGTTTTTGTTGTTATTAAAGGCATCTCAAATGGAGAAAAGATCATGTCTGAGTTATACAAAGATTGAGAGCAATATTTGGTAAGACAGTTGTTGTTCTTTAAATTTTCTTTGATTTCTAAAATTTTAAAAACATTGTGAATACAGAGGTTTGCACTCATGGATTTTAATAAGTAGAATATAACTTTAGATGGAGTAAAATCATATGAAGGGCATGCTGTATTCTACACATTTTAATCATATCAAAGACAGAGTAAGTTCAAATACCTTTTCAAAGGCAATGCCCTTTCAAAAATATGATGATTAGCCAGGGAGTACCATTTGCTTGATGGCATTTTACTCAAATTATAATTAGAAATGATAACACACCCAACTTGCACACACATACACAACCCCTCTTCATTCTAGCTTTGCAGACTCATCCCATAAAAGAGATAAAGTCTAAGACCTATCAGAGTATTTGACAATAGTTTTTGTTCGGATGAATTTTGCCTAGAAAGGTTTACTAGACAAAGTTTACAAGGAGAGTTGTCAGAACATTTGTGCATCTCATGACTATAGTTCTTGGCACATATTACACATCTGTTTACTCTAAAGAGGAAGTTTTCTAAACACAGAGAAGGTTTATCCAGCATGTTAGATCCCATAGTTATTCTCACTCCTGTTCTGATCCATTACGGTTTGCTGAACATAAATTCTAAAGCCAATGACTCTAATACTACGGAAATCAAAAATGAAAAGTGAGCAGTTATTCAATGTAAATATTACAAATACGTAATAATCCAACCATCTCTTATCTACTTTTCCACATAATCCTAGTGAGACATCTTTTTAGTTTCCACTTCTTTTGGGCCTAATATACTAGTTGATGCCAAGGCTGAATAACATATTTATTCCTTAGAAATTAGAGTTCAATATGTTATCCTATTAAAATAATATATTGTGGCATTACCAGCATCATTATTACAAAAATGGATTCAGAGCAATAAGCCAAATTTGACCAGGGGACTGTGCAGCTATAAATCTACCAGAATCGCATGAGGCATTGTTTTACTGACAAGAAATTCCTGTGCTCAGGCCTCTTGAGACATGTTAGTTAGATTCGTAGGCACAGAATGCAAGAATATGAAGCACTCTGGCTGAGTGCTAGAAAGAACACATTTAATCAAATAATGTCTATCAAGAACAACAACAACAACAAAATGCAACATTTCTGTATGAAATGCGAGTACCCACTAATTTCTATATTTGGAGAAACATCAAATGGACATTAAAGTAAGACTCCGAAAATGACCATCTGTAATAGTGACAAGCTTCACAATCAAGTTTAGTGCCCTGCGTGATGACAAATTATAACCTATTGCCTATAACTGAGGTCTGGTTCTAGGCAAAATTATAACTCAAACAAAATTTATCTTTTTCATCCATGCCTTGCATTTCTATTTCTTTTCCCCACTGGCTACTTCATCTCTTCCATCACAGTCCCAGTCATCTTGGATGCTCACTTTTTTTAGAAGAAAAAATAACAGCCTATTGGGTTCAGAAATGCCCTTATTATAACTTCATCTACCCACTACTATTTATCATAAGGAAAGGGAACCTGACATGTTAGCTGAATTGTTCAACATCACTCAAACACTTCATAGCAGGTTCTCAAATAGAACTCCTCCTTTCTTGACTGATAAGATGCAATATGTCCTCCCCCTAGGATTGCTTTTATTAATAACTGGTAAATCATTAAGCCAAAGTCTGTATTACTGGTGGTGAAACTGGAGAGAGCAGGTTGCAGGTGTTCTGTGTATGTCTTTAGGGTCAGGTGGAGCTTACCGTGTGAGCCTAGCAAAGTTACCTTTGCATTTTGAAGGAAATATCCACTAGTAATTCCTATGCGTGGGAAGAAAAATATTTCATACAGACTTACCAACATTTCAAAGTGTAGGCATAGCTCTTGATTAATGCCTATGTTTTTCTGGAGAAAAAAATCTACTTAGTAGGCACTATGGAAGTCTTTTTACTCTAAAATTTTCTTCTTTAAAACAATTAAGACAAAAATGTTATTCCTTTAATGTTCCATCACTATTTTATAAATTGTTTGAAAAATGTTCAGACTTAATTTTACTTCCTCCTTGTTGCTCTTACATACAAATACCGTCTGTTTTTCCACAGTTGACTGCAGAGGTGCTCTCAGCATGGCCTGACACACCATTTCCCAGACACCAGTGTGCATAGACAGCTCCTGGGCCAGAGAGGTTACAGCTCTGAAAAGCTCCCAGGTGATGCCCATGCTGCTCCCCTGGGGTTGAGGACAGGTGTTGCCATAGCCTAAAAGAAGGATGCTAGCCTAAGGTCATAAGATCTGGATTTGAGTCTATGTCCAAGATGTGTACTTTTAGGTAGGTACAAATGCCCTGATGTGGCTCTATAACTTAACAACCCAAACAAATTTTTTTGAGTGCCCTTGCCTATAGATGAGAATTGTCTTACTTTGGCTGTTCCTAGAATTGTTGAAAAATCAAATTATATAATCCATTGAAGTGTTTCATAACTTACAAAGTGCAATATGATTAACATTAGTTATTGTTCTTTTTTTGTTAACATAGAATGTATTATTTGTTTCAGAGGTACAGGTCTGTGATTCATCAATCTTACACAATTCACAGCACTCACCATAGCACAGACCCTCTCCAGTGTCCATCCCCCAGCCATTCCATCCCTCCCACCCCCTCACCTCCAGGAACCCTCACTTCTATTAATGTTAGTTATTAATATATTATTAAAGGGCCTCTTCTAACTGGTCTATGAGAACCAAAATCTACTGTCAGAAAAAAAAAATGGGTTTTGTCTACCATTTATTAATATCAGAGGATCAAAGTTTAGGAAAAACATGGGCAATGAGTGTTTGAAAGAGACTTCATCCTCATTTTTAGATGTAACTGAATAACAGGATTAATAAACTTGTTATACTGGAAAGGTTTTTTCTTCAGTACAATGCTTAGTGATGGGGAAGGGGCAATGCAACAGGCACTATGATATCCTGCTAGGGAGAGTAGAAATTGATACTCAGTTTCTACAGAGCATTTTGGAAGTATGTGTTAAGGGCTTTCAGAAAGTGTTTGTTAGACTTAGTAACTTCACTTCTAGGAAACTACCTTAGGAAATTAAAAAAGGTGTGGTTCAAAAAATAGTTTATATATGGGCTCCTGTGTGGCTCAGTCAGTTAAGTGTCTGACTTGATTTCAGCTCAGGTCATGATCTCAAGGTCCTGGGATTGAGCCCCACCTTGGGATCCGCACTCAGCAGGGAGTCTGCTTGAGGATTCTCTCTCTCTCTCTCCCTCTCCCTCTGCCTCTCCCCGCACTTGGGTGCATATTCTCTCTTTCTTTCTAATAAATAAATAAATCTTAAAAACATAGTATATATATCAAAATGTTTATTACAGAATTAGTATCATAATAACCTTTGCATGATCTTAAATGGCAAAAAATCGGGTACTCCTAATTAAATAAACCATATCAGTATCATGGAACATGGAGTCAGAACACTTGCACTTTTACATTTTTAATTCAACAGTAAACACAAAGCAGCGGTACTTCAGAGCAAATTTTGTGAAACAGAAGAGCCTTAGTATATAGTAGAATGTCAAATGCTTTAAATATATATTAATATTTTTGACCTTAGCAGTATCACTTCTAGGAACCTGTCTACCTATTCCCATTCTCACAATTGAAAAAAACAACATCATAAAATAATGCCTAGTTCTGGGGTTTTATTAAGTCTACAACAACTTATGAAAAAATGCGGTTCAACTACTGTTCTTTAAAATTCACAAGGTGGCATTTTCAGGGCCCTTGTACTACCTTTGCTCCACTTTCTGAAATTCTAGTTTAGTTTTAATAAAGCATACTGTTCAAGAGAAATTTATTGACATCTCTATATATCTGATACTCTCCTGGGCATGATAGTGATTCAATGATGAATATGGATGCAACCTTAATTTGGATCTCCCAAGAATGAGCTAATACCATATAGTCGTAGATACTGTAGTGTGATTGCAATGATGTAACCATAAAAGAAATGCACATACACAAAATTTACTAGATGACCAGAGAGCATCACTTCTGGTGAGGCAATGATGGGATGATTGTAGTAAAAGTAGGCTGAAGAATGAGTGGGACAGCTGGAGTATACAAGAATGGAGGGAGAAGACTTTCTGATACAGAAAATAATAAAATCAAAGGCAGCAAACAAACAAAATCATGCCACATCTGGGAAATTTGGATTCTTCTTTTTGGATTATAACCCTGGACAGGCTAGGAAAAAAAGTGAGACAGTTTTGATGACATCAAATCAAGTTTTAGGCCAAGTATTCTCTCTTCATCTTATAGGTCATGGGAAGTCATGAAGGTCTTTAAGCAGCAAAGTACACAATTAAAGCCATAATTTAGGAAGATTATTCTTATGCTGATGTTCCAGTAAGTTTTATGGGAAACTGGGTCTAGGGAGTTCATACAAGAGACAGAGAGACCAGAATTCCAAACCTATCTCTATAACTGTACTACTTTTATTGCCCTGAAGTTCTTCCTTTCCTTTCTTAAATTTAATCTACTACCAGCTAAATATAACTTTTCGTGAATTAGAAAAGGAACCCCATTGGGCTGGTGGAGGCCATGAGCATACTACACTGTTTTAAGAAGCAGACAGTACCTTTGTTCAAAGAAAGAAGCTTCCTCCAGGTCTCTGAATGGGTTTTTTGCAATATGATATGGGGGGGTACATATTGAGTGTAACTTGGGTTGAGTTTTAGCTCTCACTCTCCACTTAGTCAGGCATGAAATAACAGTTTACCTGTCTGTGACTTGAGAACATCAAATCCTACTTTTTAGGACTGTGATTAGGGCATATACCCAGGGTCTGTTGAAAAGATTTGTAATAGAAATCCAATGAATGATGGTGGTGGTGGTGGTGGTGGTGGTGGTGGTGGTGGTGGTGGTAGTGAGCAACAGAAGTAGTAGTAATATTAGTAATAATGTCTATCACTATTATCTTGAGTTGAGATATTAAGGGCTTAGACTAATATTGAGAGGATGGAAATAAACAAGCAAACTTTTAAAAAGGCCAAAAAAAGAATTGATAGTAGCTGAAGACTAGTTATATTTGCAAATTGAGGGAATATAAATCAAAGCTAATTTACAGTTTTGTGAACAGAAGCCAACTGATCATGCTCCAGACCAAAACAGTGAAGTTAGGAAGAGCTGTTTTAGGGAAGATGCCAGATCTGTATTCTATGTGTTGTATGTGAAGGAAACAGGTGCCCAGATAGAAATATTCATCAGGTGATTGAAAATATGAGGTTAGAACTCAATGTGAGGATGTAGATAGACATAATACATCTGAGATTCAAATGCACAGAGAGGGGAAAGTGTAACTCTATACAGTTCTGAACTTCATATGCTATACAGAACTCCATATGGAACTTTATACAGAACTCTATAGAGTTCTGTGGTCTTGCTGTTTGGGGATTCCCCATGCCCACAAAATGATGGAGAAATAAGCACATTCCACCTCGTCTGTAATGTAAGGGAAGGCCACAGAAACCAAAAGAAAGGAAGGAACCTCCCTCTCCAGTTGACAAGAGTTGTGATCCTGAAAATTGAGATGAACTTTTATTGCTTTTTGGTGCTCTCTGTCTTCTGTCTTTTGGCTCCCCGTTCAGTCAGGTTTCTGCCTAGAGGACCAGAAAGGGGAGCCCTAGGGAACAGGAGAGTCACAGAGAGATGGCAGAGAAGGAGAACCTCAAGAAAGCTATTCCATAAAGTTGTTGATGAACACCTGGGTTCATTAAAGTTGTACAAGTATGGATCCAATCAGTATAACAAAGAGTTTGAAAACTGAACCCACAGATAGATCACTACCCACAGTGGTACACAGGCAGGACAAATCTGAATAACACTGCAAAGGCTTTGAACACTGAGCTGCCATGGGAACCATGGCCCACTGAAGTGAAAATGGTTGGAACCTAGAGACTGAACCTAACCATATTACCCACTAAAACAAAAATATTAGTGTTTTCCATAAAATTTAAACAGGGCCAGAGTCTCATAATATTCAAAATGTCCAGGACACTATCCAATATGATTATTCAAGATATGTAGAAACAAGGAAAACCTTAACTCTAATGGGAAAAAAACAAACAATGTCAATGCCAAGAAGACACAGATGTTAGAATTATCTGACAAACACTTTGAATTAGTTATTATACAAATGTTTCAATAAACAATGACAAACATTCTTGAAATGAATAGAAAAACAAAGCTTTTCTTTTTCAAAGAAGTAGGAGATGTATAGAAGAGTCAAATGGAAGTCATAGAACTGAAAATACAATAAAATCTCACTGGATGAGCTCAACAACAAATTAAAAATAAACTTAAATCTCAACTTGAGTGAGCTTGAATGATTAATAGGTATTCTCCTGTCTTAACAACACAGAGAAAAAAAGATTTAAAAAATATAAGCCAAGACTTAGGATCTCTGGGACAATATAAAAGGCCCAACATTTGTGTCATTAGAATCTTAGAGAAGGAGTACAGTGCTTAAAAAATATTTGAATAGATAATAACTGAAAACTTCACACGTTTGGTTATATATATAAATCTGAATTTCAGGAGAGCCCAACAAACATCAATCAGTATAAATCCAAAGAAATCTATGTCTACACACATCATAAAGCATTGAAAAACCACTGGAAAAACACACACACACAAACATTAGCCTCCATGAAAACATTCCATGAAAAGCAGATTCAGAAGCACAAGAACTACATTAGTGAATCTTAGTACGACTTAGTAAGAAGTAAGTGTGAGGGACTTTTAGGAGCAGCTAAATTTTTCAGGAGGCTCAAGGACTGCTTTACGAGAACGTACTGAAATAGGAATAAAGAAAGAAAGAGAAAATACCAAGGGAAGTCTATAGGAGAATGAGATATCCAGTGGTGAAAATCAGAGAGAAACATAACACAGTTTTCAGATTTCTCCACCGACTTGCATGCAAATGAGCCCACAGTGCAGTATTACCTTCTGGATTTTCAGCACAAGTAATTTCTAGCCACTTTCCTGAGGATGTGAGAGAGGTTAAAAAGAATGGGAAAAGAAGAATGGAGTGAGCACATCATGACAATAAAAGAATAATATGGGTCTGTGCAGATGAGCAATTTTAAAATCACTAAAGAATACAAAGAAAAGTCAGACAAGATTTTAGAAGGTATGATGTGAGAGCTAAAGAAACGGAGAAGGTGTTTAAACATTGTAGGATGGCTAACAAGAAGAGATGATATTCATATAGCCAGAAATGAGAAGGCTGTACCCAGAGTCAGCCATGACATGACAAGGTGGGGTCTGGAATGAAAGTCACTAGAATTTTAGACTTAACCTCATCCTCGCAGGAGCAAGTTCACGACAGCCTACCGTCAGGTTAATAGATAGTGCCACAGGACCACGTTTAGTCTGAGAGACTCCAAAAAAACCAAGCCTGTGAACTCTGAGTCTCACCTCTTCTAAATGCTTCAAAGAAGGAGGGCCAGGTGTGTAGCTGGGTGTAGGGACAACATCAACTCACAAGGAGGGGTCCTTTGGTCTTTCTTTCAGTACCGGAGATAAAACATTATTTCAAGAATTGAAAAGTGAGAGGTTGGGGGGAGGGTAGGAGTTCTTTGTCGGCTCATGTTAACTTATGGCAAGAGAAACAGCAAGAAGTGCCAGAGAAGAACATTGACTGTTTGAGGACAGACTGCTATAGATTATGCCCATCTCTAGCAAAAATATCCATTCAGCAAGTCAAAAGATAACATGTTTTCAGGATTATAAAATTTGCAGACTTCTAAAGCTCCTTTCCCAAGAGCTGCTGCTTAAAGAGGATTTGTATTCAGGTTTATTTTTTTCTTTGTTTGTTTTTAAATATAAGTTTTCTGAACCTAGTAACTTTCCTTGTGGTCTAGCAGGTCAATATATGTTTTGGCAATTTTAAAAAGCATGTTTTATTTATTTTCCCAATCAAACCAAAAAGCCCCTTAGGAGCCATTGTTGTCTATTGGTTAAATATGTTTTCATTCATATGCTTCTTTAAAAGGTTTATTATTTACAAATAGACAGTAATGACTTCATCTGAGCTAATCCAGTTCATCATGTCATTATATATTTAGGACATGTTCTCCATTTAGAAAAATCCCTATGAGAACGCTGTACAGAGTGCCAAGAGCCACGGTAGCATCCATTAAATTTCCTGATTGCAGTGTTATATGCATTTTTTTTTTCCAGGAAGGACTAGCAATTCACTTCTTGCTCCAGGAGTAATTAAGTAAAAACAATTCAAATACCTCATCTTGAGGACCTTGCTGTACCATTCAGAACTTGTCTGCGACTGGACAGGTACCAATAGATGTTTTTGGTCATTAAAGTGGGGTAGCATGGAAGACTATGATACATATTTGTCATTACTAAAGTAACTATCAGCTAGTTGGTACAGGGTATATGAGTGAAGTACAACACTTTCAGGGCCCCAGGCCAAAAGGAAATATTAGGAATTGGGCAATGCTCATTTCCATTTATAACAGGTTCTTTAAGTTTCATTTCTTTTATTATAAAGTAAAAAAAAATGCTCCATTTTTTATTAAAGAAAACTAGTATTCCTTATTGGACTTTTTTCTTATACCTGAAGGAAGGAAGTTTGATTAAATATTTATTGTATTGGTTTTATTTTACATATATGCATCTAGCCAAGATCATCATTCTGTGGGAGGTAAAATCTAAGGTAAACTCAGAGAAATGGCAATGAACCCCTTTGAAGGAAACCATGGAACAAGCACACAGATCTGTGGCAATAAATGAGATGTACCCATTCAAGGCTGATGCAGACCTTCCAACCTACGTAAGGTACCCCTTAGGGTTTGTTTGCTCTGTTGGTCTCCATGCCTTGCTTGTGACGCTCTTCCTTAAAAGATATGTCACATCCTTCTATTATTAGTTGAATTTAGTGCCTTGTTGCTGGCCTTTTCAAGTTAATGAACTGAGGGAGAACACAGAAAATGGAGAGATCTTAACATTCCACCTGAAATCTGGTTAGGAGACAAAAGCTGATCAACACAACTCCCATGAGAATGTCGTGAAGGAGGGTGTCATAATGAAACATCCAAGGCACAGGTGGCAATGAGTTATCGGAGCAGGCTCCTGGCTTGCAGGAGTGAGGCAGAGGTGCTCTCAGCTCTCAGGTCCCTACCAAACTCTTCAAAGCTACCTCAACACTGCATTTCAACGCATATTGTGAATAATAACATCAAGGGACCATGAGCAAGTATGAGGCTCTGAAGGACTAGAGATGCTTAATTTTCCATTTGCTACATTTTTCTTTTGTTCCAGACAATTCCAGACTCCATTCCCAATTTTTTTTCTCTCTATGTGCAAAAACTAAGGCTTTGTGCACTCTGTTGCTATGGAAACAGGAGAGAGAGAGAAACAGTTTATGTATTTCAAAAGCTGTCAGCCTATATGCTGTGGATTTTGATAACTAAACCTACACACAAACCACCTTTTCTCTAGTCCCAAAGCCCAACACCATAACGTTTATTTTTATATATATATGTATGTTGCTTGGGAAAATTAAGGATCTATTTATTTAGCTTTGCTGCAATTCATTTTATACTTAATTTAATGTCCAGGGGAAAGAGAGAGGCTTTGGTGATGCAGTTAGAGAAATATAAAACTGTTCTTAATAAATGCTTACTAAATCAGAATGAAGACAGAGTTAGCAGGCATCACAACTCAGTCTATTGACAAAATAAAAAAGATTGAAGCTCTATTAATTTTAAAACAGATCTGAATGTTGCCTGGCTTATATTTCATAGAAATGTAATGTCTGCTATGCCCTCTTCAGCTCTCTAATAAAAGAGCTATTTTGAAATTACAAAATACACTGTGTTCTCCCCCAGAGAACTCAATTCAATAGCTTATTGATTTTTCCTGGCATCCTTAGTCTGGTGTGAAGGGGTTTCTGGGCTCCTAGACCTGGAAGGAGGGAGTTTGTTTATAATTGATTCAGATTCTGTACAGCAGAGCACTCCCCCCTCAACCAATGCATAGTCTTTGTAATCGTCCAGCCCATTAAGTGCTCGCTTCCTTCTATTCTCAGTAGCTTTCCAGCACATCCTAATATTTTCAAGAAAATGACTGCCATTGTAAGGTCATTTTTATCAAGTTTAGATGATGCAGTTAAGTGGACCAGGAAAAACGTAAGAACTTCGGCCTTCAAATCCAGAGCACACTCCAGTAGTTAAAGGATCTGTCAAGCTCTCGGCTATAAGGCCTGCTCTCCCAGTCTTTATAACTAGATGAGTCACTTGAGCCTGAAAATCAGGTCTTTTCTGTTTGTTTGTTTGTTTGTTTGTTTCTCCTTCCAAGAAAACGTACTAGCAACAATTGATCTAAGTGTGCATAAAGGATAAGTGAAGGACGAATAAGAAAATAATGAAGAGTTGCTCCTCATTGTCTTTTCTTTTTTTTACAAAAAAGAAATGTTCTTTATCTCAAAAAAAAAAAAAAAAACCCACAAAAACCAAAACAAAAAAAACCCCTCAAGTTCAAAATCTGCTCATCACAATGGGAGTTTCAGAGTTGTATTAGCTTAGTCTCCTTGTCTTAGGTAGTCATTTACCCAGTAGAGGAGAATGGTTACAGAAGGACTAAGATTCTCCCAAGTAAATTATTTTGTTATTCTTAATAATCATAGGTATATATCCCATTTTCCTCCAAGAAACTTAAAGCATCCAGTTGACCTTATTTCATAAATACTTACCCAGCTCCTGAAAGGTGATATATTTTAAATTTCTATTAAATTGCTGGGGACAAATAAACCCCAGAAATATCAACTAGCCTGATCAAGGCATTTGATAAAAGTGTCCATAATATTTTACAGATAAAATGGAGAAACAAAATCTGATTGAATCTTAGGTATGTAGATTGCCATAATCTCCATCAATTTGGAAGACGATTTCAATGAAGTATAAAAGAATTCCATTTCAGTTGCCCTGTCCTGCTGACAGATTTTGTCAGTTGCTTGGATAAGAATATCAAATGCATAATTATCTATTTTGCAAATGATATATGCTATAAGAAATGGAAAATATATTGTGCAGTAGAATCAGATTCCAAAAAGATACTAACATCTTGGGACAATAGCTAAAGCCAACAAAATTTAATAGAAATGCAAGTGCCTGAACTTAGATTTAAAGAAAAAAAATTAGCAACAGCTGTGAAAGAACAGCTTGGGAAAGATGTGAATATTGTTTTTATAGATTTTTATAATAATAACACTAATATGAGCTTGCCATGTATTGTGTCTGATAAAAGAACACACAAAGCCTCAGGTTGCTTTCATATAATCATGGTATTCTGAATGAAGAAAGTGCTATTTGGCTGTAATCTAGCTGGTCAGACATCTTCTTATAAGCTCACCTCTCTGATCTTAAGAGTCATTTATACCTCTTGATACAGAATCTCCTGGGAAAGAGACTCAGACAAACTAAAGTTTATTTCAGAGATGTGAGGAGAATGCTAAAGGCATTAAATGCTATTCCATGATGAACGTCTGACAGAGCTAGTGATATTGAGCCTGGAGAAAGACCGAGGGAAAACATGGCAGTTCTCTTCATTATATCTTCAGAGGTGAAATTAAGGCTGATGTTTTGAAGTTATGGAGGTAAGATTTTCGTGTACTATAACTTTATTTATTTATTTATTTATTTATTTATTGAACTGGGAAGTCTAAAGAGGAAATATGCTGCCTCTGTGGTTGGTGAGTTCTCATGGCTAGATCCAACTGTCAGATGGGTAGATAAATTAGTTTGCTTTTGAGATCCATTTTAAATCTGGATTTATAACTAAAGTTCTAGGACTTGCCTAGGGACACAATACGGTCCTCCCTAGCCAAAAATAATAAAATACATAATGGACTAATATATTGAAACATATAATCCATAATGCTTCTGGACAATTGAAAGTCTGGAGCTTTAAGTTTAGTACTTAGTATGGGAAATAAGAGATTTTATTGAATTCTTCACTTCTAAAAAGGATTTAACTGTGCATTTCCCTTTGGAGGGAAGTCTTCATACCTATCACTTTGATGCAACTGTACGCTTGAAAATGGTTAAAATAGTAAATGTTGTTTTCTGTATTTTCATCACAATAAAAAATATTTTCACAGAAAAGAAAAATCTAGTTATTTTCACTCTACATAACCAAATTCATCCACCCAGAGCAGTATCAATAATTTGGCCAGCATATTCCAAAGAAAATAATCACCCTAAAGACCTGGTTACCAGTTCCTCCTAGGTCTTCCCCTTTTTTGTCCCAGGCTACATCACTTCTGGGAGTATTCATAGATGCAGGGATATTATATGTAGGCACAGTGAGGGTATACACTGAGTGAAGAAGAAAAGATTAAAATCCAGCTTTTGAGAGCAGACTGTTGCATACCAGCTGTGATAAAATAAAATTTACCGTTTACCTATGTGAAAGAAGTGAGTTTACAAAGTAGAGAGGTTGAGAGAAGAGTACTTACAGTGAGCTGAGATTATTGTTAAATCAATTGCTGTGTCTTAAAAGTATGGAGATTCTCCTGTTGATACTACAAGATAGCATACTTTGTTATACATAAGATGCATCGGCAGACATTATTTGATATTCAGATTTACTGGCCCCATCTAGTGATTCTGATCTAGTGAATCCTGGGTTGGATAATTTAAATTTTTAAAAAAAAATCGAGAGGTGCCTGGGTGGCTCAGTTGTTAAGCGTCTGCCCTCAGCTTAGGTCATGATCCCAGAGTCCTGGGATTGAGTCCTGCACTGGGCTCCCTGCTTAGGGAAGCCTGCTTCTCTCTCTCCCACTCCTCCTGTTTGTGTTCCCTCTCTTGCTATATCTCTATCAAATACATAAATAAAATCTAAAAAAAAAAAAAAAGAAAATGAGATGTTTATGAAAAATTTTGCTGAAGAATATATTTTGAGAAGTATTAACCTAAAGTATAGCTAATGCTTTCCAAATTTCTTTCTCCCAGAAGCCCTTTTTATTTTTAAAAATCATTGAGGGCACCAAAGCACTTCTGTCCATGTGAGTTATATCTATCACTATTTACTGAATTAGAAATGAATAATGAGAAATATTTAAAGATATTTACTTACTCATATAAAATAACAATCATACTCAATATAAGATATATTCAATTAATGAGTTCAATTAATGAATTAATTTGAAAATCAGTATTTTCCAAAACAAAAAGGTTGAGAAGATTGACCTTTATTTGCATTTCTGTGCATTCCAGTGTCTAACTTAACAGAAGACCTTTGAATTCTCACAACACATCTTCATTCAATTTGATGCAATATGTTGCTTTTGTTAAAACATATGAAGAAAATTTGGCCTCAAATAAACATGTAATTGGACACGAGAAGAGTATTTAGATAACCTTTCATATATTTGTGGATACTGCTCTTTGATGCTACACTGAAATACAACAAGTGGCTGTTTATTAGGTTAGTTATAATGGGGAATCTGAAACCACGTTGATGAACCTTTTGTATTCTGTTACCTTAAACTTCATTAATCTAATCTATCTTATACTTTGTGTGCACCTTATACCCATGCATAGCATTTATTATTTGTGAAATCTTATTTTTTCATTACACAGACTTTCCAAATGTTGATACATTTTTATTATACAACATTGAACAATAGTATTACACTTGTTAATTTCACCACTAGCCTCATCAGGAAAGTCTCAGTGTTTTGGGAACCTGCCAAGTTCATGAGGGCAGACAAAATCTTTCCACAATTGTAATTATTACATAAAAGCATGGACTCCATAGCCTGTAACAAATGCTGTAGGTTGTTTTCCTTAAAGAAACAAACTCACTTTGTTCATTTTAGAAAAATGAGTACGAAATATATAAGTCTGGTAACCATAGTGTCTGTCAGACATTCTTTGAAATGTAAAAAAAAAAAAAAGTATTCCGTGAAAAAGGTGGCTAGTTCAGCTTGCAACTCAAACAAAAACTATATCCATGCTTTTTTTTGAGGCAACCATGGCATTTTTATATGCAGTAAAGTTATTTTTCACATTTCTCATTTCATGACACAAATATTCAACAGATGTGCATTCTTTTATTTCCATTTTATTTTTTTTTTCATCATGAAAAGTATACTCTTTAATCCCCATCCCCTATTCCTTCCATCCCCCCCAACACACCTCTCCTCTGGTAACCATCAGTTTGTTCTCTATAGTTAAGAGTCTGTTTCTTGGTTTGCCTCTCTCACTCTTGTTTTCCCTTGCTCATTTATTTTATTGCTTCAATTCCACATATGAGTGTGATGATATGATATTTGTCTTTCTCTAACTGACTTATTGTGCTTAGCATAATGCCCTCTAGCTCTATCCATGTTGTTGCAAATGGCAAGATTTCATTCTTTCCTTTGGCTGAATAATATTCCTATTCTACATTTTCTTTATCCATTCATCTGTTGATGGACACACGGGGGCTTCCAAAATTTGGTTATTGTAAATAATACTGCAACAAACACAAGAGTGCATGTATCTGTTTCAGTTAGTGTTTTTGTATTTTTTGGGAAAATACCCAGTAGTAAAATTCCTGGACCACAGTGTAGTTCTACTTTTAATTTTTTGAGGAACCTCCATACTGTTTTCCACAGTGGGTGTACCAATTTACATTCCAACCAACAGTGCACAAGGATTCCTTTTTCTCCACATCTTCACCCACACTTGTTGTTGCTTGTGTTTTTTTATTTTAGCCACTCTGAGAGGTCTGAGGTAATATCTTCTGAGGATGAGTGATGTTGAGCACCTTTTCATGTATCTATTAGACATCTGTATGTCTTCTCTGGATAAAAATGTCTGTTCATTTCTTCTGTCCATTGTTTAATTAGGTTATCCATTTTCGGGGTGTTGAGTTGTATAATATCTTACCCCATTCAGTAGGTTGCCTTTTAGTTTTATTGATTGTTTATTTCACTGTGCAGAAGCCTTTTATTTTGATTTAGTCCCAATAGTTTATTTTTACTTTTATTTGCCTTGTCTCAGGAGACATATCTAGGAAAATGTTGCTTCAGCCAATGTCAGAGAGATTATTGCCTGTGCGTCTCTTCTAGGATTTTTATGGTTTCAGGTCTCACATTTGGGTCTTTAATAATCCATTTTGAGTTTATTTTTGTGTATGGTGAGAGCAAGTGGTCCAGTTTCATCCTTTTGCATGTTGCTGCAAGTTTTCTCAACACTGTTTGTTGAAGATACTGTCTTTTTCTCATGGATATTCTTTCCTTCTTTGTCAAAGATTCATTGACCATATAATTGTGGGTTTAAACAGAAGTGTATTCATAGGTTGAGATGTAATAAATTTACTAATTTTTGCTTTTTTTTTTTCTTTTACTTTAAGTGTGTGGAAGAATATAATAGCTAGGACATTTGGCCACTTTGCTGTTCTACCATTAAAGAGACAGCAATTCTTCCCACAGTTCCTTTTGGGAAACTATACCTCTGGACTATGAATTTTGCAAGGGTTTTTTAGTTGTTTTTTTTTTTTTTCCCCCTCCCCACTTAGGTGGGGCAGGATGAATAGAGGTACCTGGAGTTGAATGTTTCTCCTCCCCCAGATCAATGAGACTCTGGTAAAACCCATGAAAATTAGGGCCAGTTAACTAGTTTCCCTAAGGGCAGGCTTTTTAAGAAAGAACAGACTCTTCTAGCCTATTGTAAAATCGTTCCTTTTCCCCCCACTCTGCTGGGAGCAGGAGAGAAATTTTCTCTGATATTTACTGTGGGAACCTAGTCAAGGTTCTAGTGGTAAAATACAAAACTGTAGGGGTACATTAATGACAGGTCACCCTGCAGTTTTAAACTCTGAATTATCCACACTAAGCTTCCAGCAATTTGTCAATTACAGTCCAGATTTTCCTACTTCAGCCCCTGGTTCTTGCTACAGTTTCTGTGATGAGTCTCTGCTCCATGACAACCTGTATTTGCCTATCTGCCTCTTCAATCTTTGGGCCTGTGTCTTGACCTCTCCTATGGATCCAAGAAAAGTTGATGTTTCAGTCTGTCCAGGTTTTTTCTTGTTAGAAGAAATGGTGACTTCTAATATCCTTACTTGTACAATTCTACCCTATTGTACAATAGGACAGGGAAGTTCCCCACCACTGGTTTTCTACCATCTGTACAAGATGAGTCAAATGTTCATCAATGGAGGTGTTCAGGTTGAAATTAATGGTGGTGTTAACATGAATACAGTAGCTAACATTTTTGCGCCACAGATTTTTTTAGTTTTACATGTATTTCACTCAAACCTCACCAGAATGTGACTGTACTATAATATATGATCATTATTTTCATTTTATGAATGAAGGATGTGAGGTACAGAGAGTTTAAGGTACTTGCCCTAGATCACAAGTTGGTAAGTGGTGAAAAGGATTGTCCTTCAAACTCTTTTATGGAAGTGAGAAAAGTCATGTACCAGGAGGAGACATTGCCCAGGGGTCAAAGCCCAGGACATCTGAGATGATCCACCAGCAGGAACAGTGTGTGGAAAATTACCGTGCTTATGCTCGACCAGATGACTCTACCAACCTCTCCCAACCACAGTTAGGTTTCAGTTATCTTAAAGTACCTATTACCTATTTGAAAAACACCCATTTTGAAGTTTTCATCATTTGCATTTTGTCTTAGTTTGTTTGAATAAACTTAACCACATCCATTGCCCTGGCCTTCCTAGTTGTCTGCTTTGCAGATGATCTTTCACTTTACCCCAGTCACTGCCAATTTATCCTGTCACGTACATGTACATACAGACATGTTCTGTTGACTATGAACTAGAGGAGAAGCTATGTCACTACACATTGAAAGAGAAGATATACCATATCAAGTCTGTGTGATCCAGAGAATCACATATTTACTTAAAATATTAAAGAGTAATATTTATGTGAGTCTGTTCCCATCATTAGAGGCACTTAGCTCACACATAAATGCCCATATTCTTTTTAAATATTCTGTATCCATTCTGCAACTAATTGTTTGCCTTCCCATATATTTTAACATTGAAGTATATCTATTTTATAAGGAGACTAGTAGGATTCAAATATAACTGCCATTTATTCAGTTATCTACGATATATACTCATGTGAATTCTATTCTTATTTTCCCCTTTCCCATTTTACAAGTCCTTTGAAGCTCTTCATGTCCGGTGACTCCTACTGTGACATTATTGACATATCTTTTTCTCGTGTGTTTTTTCCATCAGCCTTCAGAGGAAGAAACCAGAGCTCAGAGAAATTGAGGGACTGGCCCATAGTCAAGCGGTTTTAGCCTGAGTTATAACCCAAGCTATGCAGCATCAAATCCAGAGAGATATGAGAACAGAATCAAAAAGAATAGTACATAATATTCTAAATACTAGGTATTCCCTAATCTGTTTGAACTGTATAGTATAGTTAGGACAGGCTGGTCACATTTATCCAGGTAAGCTGCTTTGGTATATCCAGTAAATCCTCCATTTTGAAATAAGAAAGCACCTATGAGTTGATCTGAACTAGCCCTCTCTCAGCTATTAGAGGATTTTCTTTTCTTTTCAAACAGCAATGAATTATAGTTAGAATATGTATGAATGGTATAGAGAAAGCATGTAGTACAAATGCTTCTATTCCCTTTTATGTAATTTATCATGTTTTTTTTTTTTTTTTTTTTTTCCATTGAGCCCTGAGGTTGCTTCAATATTCTTCTCAACACAGGACTCCAAACACTTCTACCAATTGATCACAGTTAACAAATCAAGATGAAAGCAATTTTCTTCTCCTGTTTAAAGCAAGTCTTTATCATTGTAAACAACTCAAGTACTATTTTTGCTTTTAGAGAGATTTACATATTAAAAGATCCCATTTGTGATCTGTGGTATGTTTAAGATCACATAGATGCTCATTATCGTAAAGGAAATAGTCTGAGACTGTGGAAGAGGTAGCTCAATACATACACAGCCTGGCTAAATTTTCCATTACCAAACAGCATCTGTGCCCTCTTATCAGAACTTAAATGCAGCCACTTGCCACTTGTTTTCCTTCTATGCCCTTCAGTAAGTAAAGGAAGGTGAGAGTCAGAACTGTGTACCACTGGGATACAAAGAAAATGAGTCATACACACCTGAGCACTATGAGCGCCAGCCCAGACATCCTCTCTTGCTCACTCATCCGCCCTTGCCTGCATTCTCAAAAGAAAAAAGGACAGAGTTGAAGTCTTGGATGAGCTCCCCAGAAGAAATCCTTTAGCAATACTGACTGGACTCTTAATCAACAGACAAATTCCCTCTGTCTTTTCAGAAAAGTTAGGCAAGGTCTGAAGATAAACCTCTAATAAGAATTAAGGTGATTATTCATTACAGTACAATGGGAGAATCAACATTTCCTGGTAGGCAGCGGGGAATGGTATAACCCAACAGCTGTGCACTAACATTGAAGCTCTCCCACGGGTGTTTTCAAGCCTCAGTCAGGACAGTGATAAGGGAAATGTGTAGCTTCTTATGGCTCAGGTGAGTCGGTCAAAACCAAAAAATCATACTTCAGTGTTGTCTGCATTAAGAAAAGCACAACAAAAGAGGAGAGGAGAGAGGGCGGCCCTACACCACCAACTGTATCATGGAAGCCCTTCTTATCATTCTGCTCCAGTCCCTGTGATTATGAGGAGGGAGTGAAAACATCCACTAATCAGGGCAGTGTGGTGTGCTATTCACAAGCTCATAACTGGCAGTAAAACAGAAAGGCCCATGTCTGCTCTGCTGAGTAATTTCCACACTGAGGCCCTGAGCAGAGATGTTGTGTCATTTGTAACATCTGCCTTGGCATCCAGGAGCCAAAGTAAGCTAGTTAGGGAGTTTCATTGCTTCTTTCTCCCTCCTCTTATGACAAGTCTAAAGGACTCAGGGTTATTTATAAAGAAAACTAGTCTGAGCTCTTCAGAGAATTGTCAGTTTGGTGCAAGTGAGACAGAAGAGTGTACTGAAGGCTAAGGAGACACACTGACCTGTTATTTACCCAGAAAAGAAGGGAGAGTAGCATCAGGTTTGGATGGAGAAACTTTCAAGTATCAACGCAGAAACAAGGAGATGGGGAAGGGGGGCTGGTCTTCATAACTGCACAGGAGGAGGGAGATTCAGTCTTCGTGCCTCATTAGGTTTCTGGCTCCTCACAATTTCTTGGAGAGTGAGAATGGACAATTTTTTCTATGTGAGAAATGGTGGAACCCAACACCAACTTCTAACTGCAAATGTACTTGGCTTTTAACTGTAATCTTAGCCTTTTCTAATTATTCTAAAACCTAGGTGTTAAGCCACCTCTTCTCTTAATGTGCATACAGATTTCCTGGGGCTCTTGTCAGAATGAGGATTCTGATTCTGAAGGTCTGATGGGACTGTCTATGTGCGTATGCGGGTGGTTTGCCCCTCACCCCACTCCAGAGCAAAGTACTCCATAATACGTTTCTGGGCCATGACAGGGTTTCTTGAAAAGCCTTTACATGTTTTCCCCTCATTATTGTTTTTTCTTTTTAAAAAGAAAAAAAAAAAAAAAAAGAGTCACGTGCGTAAAAACCACGTCTTTCCAAAAGCGAATCTCATTCTTCAAATGGATGGGAGAAACAAAGCTGTAAGGAGGACTCCACCCAGGTTTAAATGGGTATGTATGGTCACTTTCCCATGAGTTTGAGGGCAAAGTAAATCTGTACTAGATGTATGCCCAAGCCATATACCTGTGCAACAAATTGCATTTCTAGAGAGCCCAGAGAAATTGGAAAGTAGAATAAGGAAGCTCTTAATAATTTGGTACTTGAGAAGTATGTCCAAGTAACACAAGGAAAATCAAAGCCATTAGCCAGTTCACCTAAAAATTAAAGTTAAGTCCCAGGGACCTTTCATTATAGCTTCTCTTGGCCTTGAACCATATCATGATTACTGACTCTCAACTGATGGTTTCTTTGGTACAAGGCTCTAAAGTACACATGGGACATGCAAACCATGAAGAAGACACAGAATATGACCTCAAGAAGCCTGCTGAAAGGTTGGGGAATGGAGCACCTAATACACATTTTTCATTTGACGTATTTCCATTATTACCCTACAAAATTTTCGCAGGGCAGTTATTGCTTCAGTAGTTCCTAAAAGGCTGGCTACATATAACAGCCAATGCTATATTGAAGGTTTGCTGCACCAGGATTGCCAAATAGTAAAAATTTTAATCACACTTTTACCAAATGAGCCTACGCTGAAATGCTTTTCCACTTTTCCATTACCCTTTCTATATCCCAAATACTACTTGTTAATTGTGCATGGATTCTGCCTCATAGCCTCCCTGAGAAGTTCATCAGTATTTCTCTTTCCATTTTACAGATGGGAGGACTGGGCAGAGAGAAGTTAAGTGACTGCCCAGAGCAAGAGCTGGAAGCAGAGACTGCGCTCGGGCCCTCTACTCACATCCTTAACCACTGAGACATCCTGGCTCTGTCACCCTGACTTCCTGCATGCACCAGGACTGCCAACCACTTTAACAGCCAGTGACAGACGAATCATTATGAGCTGCTATGTAGGGAAAAGAAAATATAAGCCAGATTCTCATCCTATATAACTCTAGGGGAACTTTAAATTGCCAGATGTCAATCTGGAACCTTTCCTGAGTGCTAAGCTCTCATGCACAGATGGGAAAGCATGATTCCCTATAGAGGGTTGGGCTTAAAGCATATACTCCAGCCAGACCTCAAGTCCAGAACGCAGGAATGGCACCTGGCTCTCCATGGCTTGAAAGTGGTCCTTTCCTAAACGTCTTTTAACCTTTCCAGACTCCAAATCTCATCCCCTGAGAGGCTCTATCTGGCTCATTTGCCTGTGAGTCAGAGCATTGTGTTGGAAATATAATGGGCTTTATTATTTTCAGACTTGGATTTGTATCTTGTCCCTACCTCTCATTAACTATGTGACATTGGACAAGCTATTGGACCTTGCTGGACCCCGCTGTCCTCATGTTTTAAAAAAAAAATTTTTTTTAGAGCAATTGTGAATAGCAAACTGAAAAATTGTATTGAAAAATGTTCAGAATACCTTTATAATTTAAAGATTCTGGAAGCATTTTCAGAGCAATATCGTGAGAGTTAAGTATGCAAACATCACTGGTAGGTTGCTGATACACAACGGACAGTGAATGCCCTATTCTCTCATTCTTTGTCAATATTCATGGAAAAAATATCTTGGAAATATTTGATAAAGAGAAATAATGCTAATATATTAATCCCATTTAATAAGCATTCGCTCAGGGTCAAAAATGTATCAACAAGTTATCTCATAAAGAAGCAAGGTAATTGAGATAAATTAACTGGAAAAATAGAATACTAAAAAGGGGTTAGTTAATTGTCCTCAAATAAATGAACTGTTTTCATTCAATAAATTACGGTTTCCTATTAGTTTTCACCTCTGCTGAAAGACACAGTGAAATATGTTTAGAACCAAGTAATGCATGAGGAAAAAGCCTCCTAACGATAATGGTTGAAAATCTAGAATTTTTTCTTGGAAAGAATTCCCAGGGATTTGTGGAAAGGCAGGTATATTCCCATTTTAGACCAGTGGAATCAATGAAAACCTGAAATTATGAAAACATTCCTAAATAACATATGACAAATATAAGGAGTTGTTTGATTAATTAGAAAAGTATGAGTAAGAAAAAAGGATTCACAGAGATTGTCTAATATTGAGAGGAGAGAGCAAGAGTAATTGTATTGTAACTACCCTTTGACCTCATGTCAAAAAAAAGAGTGGGGGTGGTTATTCTGCAACTACTCTCTTTACCTTAGATAAAATATATGTTTGGGCTTCAGTCTCCTCATATAAATGGGATTTTGAGTTAACTTATTTCTTGGATAATTTTAAGGAGTTGGTTTCTCTCTGATTTAAAAATGTGTCTAGCATTACAAAATAAAAGGACATTTTTATCCTTTTTTTTAGAATCAGACATACTTTGCAAGATGAAGTATGTCTGTAATATAAATTTCCATCTATCTAAAATGACCAAACTACTCTTCAGTTTGGAAGCAGGATGATGGATTCAAGGTCATAGTGCACAGCACATTGCATCTATGCCTGCCACCACGTTCAATAAAACTTTCCAGAATAAAATAATGTACGAACCAGATAATCCCAGACATTAGCTCTGCAATTTGATCAAGTATCCATTCAGCAAACCTACTACGTGGCAGCCAGCACACTTATTATTTGCAGTATTCGCTTGGAGTATGAGCACCCAATTTAATTCTTTCAAAGTAATTTACCTCCATTCGATCTAGAATTTTCCGAGCACTCTCAAAGGCAAATGAAATCAGGTGATTTTGGATGAGGGAGTAAAAGCTGCAAAAGAGGGTTTGCTGACCTTGGTCTGCAAGTTTGTCTCTTCCGTGGCAGATGCCCTCCGGGAGAAAAGTTGGGGTGAACTGGAGGATTTGTTAAGATTCTGAGAGCTGGGGAAACTTCTCTCAGAGTTTAGGGAGTGGGATGATGGAGAGTGAAGCAAGTCACATTACCTATGTTAACTTGGAGGGAAGAAAAATGAGTTTTCTGTTACATGTAGGCAGGTAGACCTTGTTAATAAATAATCACTAAATTGTTAATAACTCTGCCTATGGTGAGGAAGGTGAAATGGACAAGGTTGAACAGGGGAGACGTCTGCAAGTAGGTTTTTATGGGGATTTGACATGCAGACTGATTTTCAAATGCTTTGACTCAGAGGACTCCGCAAGTAAAGGCAGGGAACAAGTAGGTGTATAGGGCGTCATTTTAGTGGGTGAGTGAGTCATACCATAGGTTCCTTTCCTGCAAATGGTATTGTCGCAGCGTCTGCCTAAGCTATTTGATCCAAGCCTTAAAAAGAAACATAGCAAGTCTTCCTTTCAGAAAGGAGACCCTCAGGAGTTGAACAGAAATTACGGTTTCTTTTCATCAACACTGCTACCAGCCTTACTGCCGCGAGCACTAATTACTACAGCGCACAAACCCTGTGCTCCTTCTTCAATTTTAAGGCTTCGAGAATACTCAACGCTGAACAGTGGAAAGCCAACACCGATGTGGGCTTTTTGCTCTCATTTTAAAATGCATTATATAAGAGGGAGAATCCTTATCTGGAACTACAGGTTTGAACACACCGTAGGTCTGAAATTAGACCTCTCTTTGAAGCTTAGTAACAGAAAGGTAGATGGGAAGGCAGATAGAGCTGAAAGTCATATTCCTGCTCTGGTGCTGCAGTGCCTGCCGTGGAAGGGAGTTAGACAAAGATGAGCATGAAACGAAAGGCTGTAGACACGAAACAGCTGTGTTTATTCGGGGAAGAAACGACCATTGTTGAGAACGGTTCCTTGAGATTCATTCCTAGGAATGAGGTCCATCTGGGAAGTCAGGTTAACTCTTCCTGGGAGGAAAAGATTTTCCCTCATGAGAAAAATTAACTCTTTTAATCACAATGCTGTTGAAGGTAGAACTGCAGCTCATGTTAAACAAAAGAATTGCCTGTCATCTGAAATTTGCAATAATCCTGTTTAGTCTTTTCTTCCTCTCCAACAGCCTATCCCTCTGTCTCTATACTTCTAATACTTTCCTCCTTCTGTACTCATCATCTCTTTACTGGTCTGTTCTCTCTCCCACTCATTATTCCTTATAACTTTATTTCAGAGCCTGCTTTAGAAAAGATGTCAATATACATGTGTTGCATAGACTCTTTGCTGCTTTTCACCTTTAAAAGCCATTTTAATTCTAAAGACAACAAAATATTACAGAGTTTAGAATCTAGAGGGACTAAATCATCCATAACCTCACCACTCGAAGCAGCAAATACTATTTTGGGAAATGAATACTTTTTTGAAGGAAACGCAAATCTAAAATTAAATATCATTTTTACATCTTTAGGTAGAAAACATAAAATCACTCTCAGAGCATTCTTAAAAATATATTTCCTATATTTAAATTTCCTTAAAAGCCATAACACTTCATCAAGATGTCTTAAGTGGGTGAAGATGATCTCATTTAGCAGATGAGGAAAGAGAAAGAGAGCTTTGTACAACTGTTTCAATGACAAAGAAGGGATTAGATTTAAAATGATCCTTCCAGTTCAGGCTCAAATGGTGGTGACATACTTTCACTGCATGGGCCGAGAATGGGTTTAGAATTGTTTCTTGTATCAAAAGGTTGTACTGAAAATTGCCTTGAAAATATTTTCTAAATTGTAGGCCTGATGAAAATTCTTTGAGGAATATGTCTTTTTTTTTTTTTTTAACCAGACTCCAGTGTTCCAAGGTGAATATAAGAACAAAGAATATCCGAGCAACTCCTCAACTATTCTGACTTGAGGTTCATAGGCATTTCATTTTCTCCATATTGGCAGTTAAGATCACAGGGCTGTGCTTTCTGGAGGCATTACACAACACTTCATGTGTAGTGTACATAATTATAATCTGGCTCTTCATTTTTCTTAATTTGGAGCTGATGTAAAAATAGTGGATATTATTAAGCCAGTAGTAAGCTAGGCATTTTAAAACAAGATTTTTTTTTTTTTGCTCTTATGCTCTAAAATGAAAACAAGATATAATCTCCAAAATGAATTTTTAACGTTTCATTTGCCCAGAGCATTGTGGTTACTATAAATAAAACAGTTAAACAGATATGATTTCTAACCCTCCTGGAGTTTGGTGAAGATAAAAAGGTTGGTTTAGGATTCAAAATAACCCTTCCTCATCACAAATCTGACGGCTAACGCTCATGTTGCCTGTTGGTGCTTAGTAGATTTTGTGATCTCAGACCAGTACAACATGATTAATTCAAAAAAGGGTCAGAGGAGGGGAACAGTTTTTTTTTTTTTTTCCCTCCATTAAGTAACTGATAAAAATTATATCCCACATTGCTCATGAAAATTTAGTCGAAGTGAAAAAAAAATTACTCAACTCATTTTGGGTAGTTTGAAAGGAAGAAGAGAGTAGGTCAATCACTGGGCAGAGAAACGTTCCGGAACTAGAGCTGGTTTTCAACCAACCTCCTTTCAGAAGAGCGTTTTGTCTTACTCATGCCAGGACTGAACTCTGAAGAAACCACCTCATAGGTAAAACCTGCCATGGGATCCCACCCTTTAAACCAAATATGTTCACTTTTTGAGGATTCTGAACTCAAGTTGAGCTGATGGCCTGACTCCTCCGTAGGTTTGCCAGCCCCTTGGTGGCATTCCATTTGTTCTATATATGATCCTAGTTAATCTCAGATAATGTACCCTACAGTTAACTCATGCATAGAATGAAGCTGAGGAGTGCAGCTGCTGCCCCAGCACAATGCATGGCCTTACAGGGTAGAGACCCAGTACCATCAACTTCAAAGCCAAGCAGCAGAAGCACTGCAAGTACTTAGTTTTGGTTGACAAGAGGTAGTGTTTATCATTAATCTTGGTCTCTGGTATAGGATTTCTAGGGAAGAGTGATAGGAGGATGGGTTTCATTGACAGTCTCTGGCCTATAAGAACTTGCATACTGCCCAAACTACTTCCAGGCTCAAAATATTTCCTCTTGCTTTCTCCAAGTGACAACTCCAAGCTTTTAGATTAGAGCATCATTTCAAAAATTCCTTGCAGCTAAATGCATATTGTTTGGGATGGTAACAAGTTTAACCTAAGCCATCCACTATTACATAAACAATTATTTGAATACTAGTATGCACCAGGCATTGTGCTAGTCATTGGGAAAAAAGAAATAAATGATACCAGTAGCAAGAATGGCAGTGTAGCATAATTAGCACTGTGACTAAGAAATACTGCTAGAGGAATTGGAAAAAAACAACAGAGAAAGTGATACTTTTATTTTTTTAATTAATTATTTTTATTGATATATAATATATTATTTGCCCCAGGGGTACAGGTCTGTGAATCATCAGGCTTACATATTTCACAGCACTCACTATAGCACATACCTTCCCCAATGTCCATAACCCAGCCACCCAATCCCTACCCTCTCTCCCCCCAGCAACCCTCAGAAGAAAGTGATACTTAAGCCATATGGGGACAGAGGCAGGCAGAGTTCAGGTGGTCATTCCAGGCCGTGGGAAGTCTGCATATAAAAAGACAGAGTTGAAAGAGCATGGAGTAGGTGCGTCCTGAGGAGTGGAACGCCATGTAGTTTGTTCCAGATGGAATGGTACATTATTGTTCCAGAAGGTTGCTTATGGAAGGCCCTGAGAAGAGTGGGGAGATGCAAGATCCATCAGCCCAGGATGGAAAAGCATGGAAGAACCAAACTACCCTGCCGATGTGGTAGGAACTGCCCTGCCAACATGGTGGGGCAGTAGAGAGGCCAGAGAGTGTCTAGATCAGACATACATCTTAGAAGGGTTTTACTGCAGGTGGAAGATGGGCTGGAGAGAGGCAAGATGAGACACAAGGAGGCCAGCTAAGAAGACATTGCACCAGGAAACACGGCAGGCAATCAAGGCAAGGTAGGGAGGTGGTGGCAACCTGGAGAAATATTTTAGAGCTGGAATCAGTGTGACTAAGACCAAACTGGATGTGGTTGATGAGGTTGAAGGAGGATTCTAGGGTGAAGCCCAGATTTCTGGCTTGGAAGCAGGATATAAAAAGTATTCCATTTTATACTGGTTGAGCTTGTGTTGTCTGTGAGACACACAGTTAGAGAAGTCTATTAAGATATATTATATATGAGTCTGTAGCATAAGAATGAGGTCCAGTCCTGAGACAGATCGTGGTGAGTCATCAACATATAACCTAAATTGAAAAGTCTATAGCTGCTAAAATGTGATGGGCCCAGAGAAGATATTTTAATCCAGGAGAGACAGGGTAGGTAGAGACTATGAGACTTTGCCCCACCGTGAGGGCGAGCCAGCGCACTTCAGAGGCCACTGCTGGGCTGGATCTCTGGTCTCCGTGCATTCATTCTTACAACTTAGAAACAGGCAGCATATCACATCCAAGTGGAGTAAAACTTGGAGGCAAAAGCTGCAAGAAGAAGGTTGTCTTCCTCCCCTGAAAGTCACTCTAGGGTTCTATGCCATTGCCAAACTCGTTCATAAGAGGTTGTCATTATAATGGCACTCCTAGGAAATACTACTTATCACTCTGGGGCCGGAACAGTGAAGCTTATGGGCAGGATGGAGGGTAGCAAAGAGCTTTTCCCTTCTGTACAAATGGATCTTCTTGTTCTGACCATCTACAAGGCTAAGACAGTAGTTTAGCAGTCTCTAGTCCAAACCCCAACCTCAAGGACTGTCTCTGTAGTTTCTAACACCACCTGGTTTTCAGTCTACAAGTGTGTCTATTAAAAAACACACATACCTGGATGATCCTATGCTTTAATAACTTACCCTGAATTATCCATATGTGATAGGGACAAAAGTCCTAGATTTAAAGTCAGAGCATCTCACCTCGCTATTCTGCCCAGCAATTAATTAGACCTAGATCTTGGAAAAGTTATTTTCCTTTCCCAGGCCTCTATGCCCAAGCTTATAATAAATGCCAGGGTTTGATGAGATAATCCCTAAATTTTTTTCTCTAAATATTTCTGGATGAACTTGAGTTGACAGCCAGATATGAGTAAATGTTTATCCATTTACTACCTCAGTTATCCAGTTATTTATTCAATGGACATTCAGTGTTCTTGGGATGTACAGATAAATAAGGAGGTCAGAGACTAGTAGAACTGAGATATATATTTTTCCTTAGGTGAAAATCTATTTTCTCAAAACCTAATTCCTCAGGTTACAGGTCCTTTTTTTATGAGTCAGACTTGGCATATGGGGTTGGAGGTTCCTGGAGAGGAGAAAAAGCATTTATTGTCCAAAGTGATATCCTGAAAAATTAATCTTGAAACTGCAGATGCTGAGGGTCACAACATAACCACACTTTGGGGGACTTTTAGCAAAGAGTAGTACCAATAGATTGCAGTTAAATAGACATCTTGGCAACAGAATGATCTCAAATAGCAAGACTACGTTTTAAGGTAGTCAGAACATAGGAACTCAAGGTGCAAGAGAAGTATAACCATGTGGTTTTGGAGTCTTTCAGTGGCTACGGAACTATGTCTAGATATATGTTTTTAATGTGCATGGATCTCTCTAGTAGAGAAAATTTCACATGGTAGATAGGGTCAATCTAGGAACCTGCTGGAACATCCCCCCACTTTTTCCCAGACTTTTTCTTCTCTACTTGTCTAATTGAATAGAGTACAAGTTAAGTTTCTGTGAGTTATAAAGGCAACCTATTTTAGGAAAAGTAAGTTACAGGGGAGAGGATCAAAGGCTAATAAGAGAGATGAAAATTAACTTTTGAAACCAGAATCATCTTACTGGGATCATCTGCGCCTTCCTCAACTTCATCCTTAGCCACTAGATGAGCCCATGATTCATATTAAGCCAATTAGACTGTATTTCCTTGGCATTTAGAAGTATCAGAGGAAAGTGACACAAGCATGGAAAATAGTTGAGGCAGAGTTACCTCAGTTGGAAGTGCTGGTGAGAAAGCCCCTCCATTTGGCTCCCTTGGAGCAATTTTAGATCTCACCTCCCCAGAGCCCATTCAAGCCTGTCATCAGTTCTCTTATCCATCTGGTTATCCTTCAGTAAAGGAAATTCCTCATCTGCTTATGCTAGACAGTCTAGGTTTCTCATACATACTGTTACTGACTAAATGTTTGTGTCCCCTCAAAATTTGTGTGTTGAACTCCTAACCCCCAAAGTTATGCTATTATGGAAGGTGGGGCCTTTGGGAGGTGATTAGGCCACGAGGGTGAAACCCTTGTGAGTGGGATCAGTGCCCTTATAAAGAAGACTTAACAAGAGACTGCTGAGAGAATGCTAGCTTCATGCCATCATGTGAAAATACAATGAGAAGTCAGCGTCCTGGAAATGGACTCTCATCAGAATCCTCTCCTGCCAGTACCCTGATTTCAGGCTCAAATTTTTGTTGTTTTGAAGCCACCCATCTACCTAATCTGTTATGGCAGCTGAAACTGAGACACATATGAAGCAGCTAAAGCCTTCTCCCTATATCACTCAGTACAAGGAGCCCTTACTATTTAGAGGACGGTCAGAAAATACACTTGAAGTAGACTTGGGGGACAAAGTAAATGGTCCTGTATCCTCCTGCCGGTCTATGTGTGAGAAAGAACAGTGAAATTTGGACTCTGTAAAGGTCTCTTTAATTGGAAGCTTATCATAGGGCATCTCTGTTTTTAAGAGACTGGTCCTGAAACAGAAACCTTTTAACAGTAGAGGGGTTACAACATGCCCCTGCTCACATGTCCAAGAGTGACTGCAAACACATTGATTTCATTTTTGCCCCAGCTCCTCTGTCTTTCCTAGTAGCTAAAGTAGAACTTCCAGAAGTTTTCCTCAGCTTCTGCTTCAGCTCTTGAACAAAGGGATTCCATTATCTTCTACTCTTTCTTCAGCCTTGTCTACAAGTCATTTGTTACATTACAGCATTTCCTGAAATTTAGCAAATTCTTGAAAAGAAAGATTTAATCTTCTCAGGAGAAGCTGGAGAAGATTTATGGACGCCTATTCTTAACATGTCAAAATGTGGCTTGGCTGCTAAATTTACTGGGACCGCCTACGCAGCTGAGGATTTCTGTGACTCTGCTGGAAATAATGGCTTTAGGAGGTAACCAAACAGCATTAGAGAAAAATATTTGAGAGAAAACAGATTTTTAGGTTGCAGAAGGATTTCTTATTTTATAAAAGAACATTACCATTTTAAGAGCTCATTAAGTTGTTTTCCCTTATGTTTGACCCCAAATTAGAGATTGGGTTTCTTAATTTTCACTTCTAAAAATCAGCTGTAAGATACTGGATAACTTGAGTTTCCAAGTCTTCAAATGCCGCACAAAGTGGAAGCATTAATTCTTAAGTATTATTATGGAATAAATTGATTTTTGTTAGGTTGCCTTTTGTAATCCTTATTTTTCCCCTCTGCTTAATCATTACAGGTAATTTAAAAATAAATACTGCTGCAGGTGAATTGCTAGAAGTATTTACTGTCATTGAACCGAAAGGTAAAAACCTAATTACTGCATGTACTGAACATTCTTCTGTGATAGTAGTTTCTTCACTCTTTCTCTATCTTTGTTCTGTTTATTTAACATAATTTTTTCCACAATGTTTTGGTCTACAGCCCCCCTCCCCTTCCATTTCATGGAAGAAAATGGTACTCTTTTACACGAATGTGCTCACTATTTCCTTTGAAACTGTAGTCAGTCAGTCCCCGCAGAAAGAATAGGTAATGAAATTCTATCTCTCAAGTGTGTGTAGACATATCAATCACTTTAAGTGGAAACAATCATTCCTCTGCCATTTGGAGCCAACATTTTTGAACACAGAAGCAGCACTGTTGCTTTCTGTTACTAAATATAGTTTTTCCATAGAACGCTTCCGTTTACCTTCCACCCACATGCTGCACGGGTCAAGAGAAGCAGATTTTCCGGATAACGTTGGATTGGAGCAAAGGGAGTGAAAGCAGGTGCATTGTGTGATCTGGGTGTAGGGCTGCCCAGAGATGTGGGTCCGGCAGAGGCGACCCAGGCAGGGACGCCTTGCAGCCCTGCCACCCAGTTCCCCATCTCTGCCCAGCTTGCTCTGCAAGCAGTAGGACTTCCCTTCCAAGCTGTCGACTCCCAAGTCCTCCCAACGCAAAATCCAGCATTGTTTTCCTCTCTTCCATAGAAGCAAAAAGATTTTGGATTTGTGCTGTCACCTTTTTCTCTTCCAACTCATTACGCTTTTGTCTTGCTTTCAGTATTTTAAGGAGCTGACACCAGAAGATACAGAAGACAAGGCATTCGACCTCTTTTATTGCAACAGTTCCCATCCTTCATGCCTGCTCTACCTACCATAAACTTAAATACCCACTCGTGTTTGAAATGCTGTTAGCTAAAGGCATGTTGCTGATGAAGGGGAGAAATACCGTGTTAGCACAAGGCATTCTCGTTACAGCGAGGCGCTGCTGCCTCTACCCAGGGCATTGCTGCTGTGAAGCCGAGAGGCTCTCGCTCCCAATCCCCAGATACAGAGCAGTATCAGCGCAGAAATATTAAAGAGAAAATTAATAATTTATTTTAAAAATTCATTTGCAGCTGCACTTCAGTGAATTAATTACTTTTTGTCTTTCTCTTCTTATTCATTCCCCTCTCTGGCTAATGATCAAGTTAGAACTAGCAAGAGGAAGTAAGTAGGGTTGGAAGGAGTGGGAGTCTGGTGCTGCTAGAACAGAAAGCACAAAGATTGCGCTTTCACGTGGGTGCCCGGAGGGACCTGACAGGAGAAAAGCGATAGGTGAAGCTTAATCCCATCTTCTTCATCCCCAAAGCAATAGGAAAGCACATTACCATGGTGTGTGTTCTACTTAGTATTTTAGGAGAGGGGAAAATTAAAATCCAGCAAGCAAAAGTCCCAAGTTATTAAAAAGATTAATCTGTTGTTTATCACTACATCTTCTATGCAACTCTCCTCCCTGTATGCTTGTTAAAGTAGTACAGTCACGCAAAGTGATAGCACACTATCACTTAGGTGTTTGTGGAGCTCCTGTATGGATTTCTGCAAGGGTTGGGGTAGGCACAGCAAATTTTGCTTAACAATTGTTTATCAGGGCTGGCCAGGTGACACCAAGGTAATGTTATGGCAAAGTTCAAATCCACAGCCATTTTAGTCATTTTCTAAGAGAGAATGAAAAATCAGTCTGAGAAATATCATTTACCAAACCCCAGACTGAGGCAAGGCAGATGCTTTCTTCCATGTTTAAAACATTCCTGGGACAGGGAGCCGGCTTCCATCATGCCTGACCAAGCTGCCATTTTAAAACATGCAAAAAAAAGATGTGCTTTTTAATATACCTTATTCTAAGTAGCCATTTAATGGGAGAAATAACCTTTGTACTAATGAGATTTGAAAACAAATGGAAAGGCAAAACTGAATTTTCTCTAATAATCTTGTTGCTCCGGTACAGGAACCATAGCCATTTGAGTACCAAATGATTCCCTCAGGGAAAAACAATTTCTGTGGGTGTGATTGGATGCTCTGGTATGTGTATAAGCAGAAAGGGGGATAAAGTTAAGGATGAAGATGGAGAGAACTCTGTGTTTAGTTTTTTCCAAACAGGGCAAAGTAAAGAAGACAGGGAAAGAAAAGAAAGAAGTATAGGGAGGAGAGAGGGGCTCGAAGCCAATGTCAATGACATCAGGGGAAGATATTCTTCTGTTCTCTCCAGTAGACACACATTGTCACCACGAGAGTCTCTTGAGTCCTCTCTGAGGAGTAGGATAGCTCATGTCACAGCCCCGGGCCCCACACTGTTGCAAAGCATCATTTGCCATAGCTTTCATAGGACCTATGTAAGAGCTCATCAGGTAATTCAAGTTTGTTTTCTGAAGGTTGGAATGGGACGATACCACCTAAAAACTGTATTTTGTGTAGTCTCACCTCTGAGTAAAGAAACAATGGCTATGTGACTTTGTGTCTTTTGGGACTGTAGGCTGTGGGAATATAGCTGAACATACAGTTATGGCTCTTGGCTCGAATCTCTAAAGTGTGTCCTATAAGAAACCAAAATAATGCGTCTCAGGGGGCTTGGTAGGAAAGATTCCCTCTCTCAACTCTGAAAACTCTTCAGATCAGATGAATGTATAATTACACCAATGTCTGTTTATGTAGCAGTTATAACTTAAAGAGACCTATTCAAGAGGGAGACCAGTTCAATATTGTTAAGCCATGAATAATCTCCATGGACTAAATATCCTGGTAAACTTCCACGGGCTATAAACACACACTTACGTATCTAGTTTCCTTAGAAATTCTTCATTTGAAAATTTATCAAAACGCAACTCATCCTCTCAGACAATAAGAAACTGAAATCTACACCTAAGATATGCTTCCCCCATTACAGATAAACCTAGAAAATCATTTGATAATTGGACAAAAAAATGATTTGTTTGTCTGTTTCATGTTATGTATATTAAAAGGACACTCTCATGTTAAATGGAGTCATCGATCAAAAAATTTTCCCAACATCTTGTGGCAAGTGATTGCACCAGCAGCTGGAAATTTGGTAGACATCTTCCCTTCCTTGTTCCTTCAGCAAGAACATTTAGAACGCTATAATGATTGGCTTTAAGGAATCTTGTGCTTATGAAAAACTAACCTGATTCTGTTTTATGCATTCGGAGTTTTGTCTCCTGCCAGACTCCGCAGGTCCTGGCAGCTCATGGAGCCTTTTGACTACCTAGTACTGCCCCCATGTGGGCCAAGAGTGTCAGCCTTAGAAGGAGCCACCTGCTTTGCGTTTGTGACATCAGCCAAAGGAGGTAAAAGCCGTGATTTCTAATAGTTTCAATCCTGTAGACTGATCTAAATTTTCAAGGGAAATGGAACCGTTTTCTGCCCTCTGAGTTTGTCAGAAAAAACTACGAGGCCAGTATGTCTGGAAATAAAGAATACAGGAGAGAGGATAAGAAAAATCTAGGCCAATGTTCTCTCTCACCTGGGATTCTTGTTTTTCTCCACCCAGAAGGTCAAATCTCAGCTGAATCAGTATGCAGATCACATACACAGCAACCACAGTTCCAGACTAGGGAATGTGCTAATTGGCTCACCCGCCCAAAGAACCAGGGTACCAGGCGTCTGACACACAGCCTCTGAGGGAAGCAGGGCTTAATGCAGGACAGAATGTTCTTGCCTCTCTCTGCACCGTCACCTATCCTTGTTTCTAGCAAATGGTCTGGCTATATGCAGTGGTGACTGGAGCTCTTTCATAATTATTTCTCTCATTGTAGACTAATGTGTACACTTGGGATTTTAGAACGTGATCTAATTCTGAAGATACTGAAAATAAAGCCAGTATCCCTTCAGCCTTCTCTTTTCATATGCTTCTCCTGGAGTGTTCCAAACCGTGCTCTAAGTAGTGTAACGCATTAAAAAGGTAGGTCAGAAACTTGATGTTAGCGTCCTTAGGCTCTTTACATCTGTTTTTAGCAGTAAGAAGATGGTCAGAGCTACAGTCCCCTACTGGACGATATGGTATAAAAAACAACCCTGTTGGTTCCTTGCATGTCAGTCCCTCCACTATGTCCTCAGGATCCCGATTTAAAACCGTTTAAGTGTTTTCTGGACGAGATGAAATATTGTACAGAAGGAGCATAGAGTCTCATGAGAGAAAGCTCCCGCCCAGTTCCGGGAAGCCATGATATCCTTGGAGCTCTCTTTGAACAGGAAGCTCTCTTCCTGAATCATAGGGTGTTCATGGAGCTGATGTGATAGGACTGGGAACAAACCTCAGCCATCAGTTCTTGATTAACTCTGATAACTCACCCTGCCTAATGAGGTGGAGGTTTTTCATGCTTCCACCGCCTAATGTTGCTCATTAGATGTACACTTATTAAATATTCAGATAATTGTGGTAGTCATAATAGTGGTAATGATAGTCACGTGGTAACATGATGAAGAAGGCATCCTTGAGCTGAGAGGGTTTTATTTTTCCGAAGTGAGTCAAAGAGGCCACGGTACTGCCGTGAGCCCTGGGCAGAGCGTGTAAAGACTCCGAGGCCTTCCTTTGCTGTATAATGTTTTTAACAAACTAAGAGTAATCACCTAAAAGAGTTTTGAGATTACCTGGACACCCAAAAGGATTACCAATCCTCAGACAACACAGATACTTTTTCCCAATGTGAGTTTGTATTTTGACCTGAAACTAGCAAAGGAGAGCTCTGTGTCAGCATTTTAATTTACGTTCTGCTTCAGTTCCTTATTTATGATAGTTAGATTTTAGGTCAAATACCCTTGTGGAGCCAACTACCTTATATTAAAGAGAGCCTTCAGCCTCGATCAAATAAGACTGTTTTTTTAAAACAAGTCTGCAGCTGAAAATTTTTTCTTGCCAGTATTTTTCAAACTTTTATGTTTGTCTTTTATGAGTCTCCAAGTTTGGAGCAGGGTGAGATGTGAAGATGTCAGAAAACTCAAGGAAACTTCTGTTTTGTAAGACTCGAAAGGATTTGATAAGAATATGAATTGTCAGTTTTGCTCATCACTCGGTTCTAAAATCTATACTCAAAACCTTTCATGTCTGTCTTATCCCTCACTAACATCAAACATAATAAAATCAAAATAATCTTCTGGTAAAAATCAGGTTTCAAAATTTTACTGTAGGTTGCTGTTCTATTTGATTCTTTTTGATCAACACCAGATATACCAGCAACAAACAAGTTTCTCCCAAATCCCATTTTGTCTCAGCAGTACTCCTAATGGGGGTGGAGGGAGACGGATATGGAAATGATGCTAAGATATTTCTTCTATCATCTCTTTTAACAAGTTCATAAAAGCTATACCCATGTTGGGCTTATGAATTTTCCAAATTGGAAAATAAGATAGATAATACAATAATACTCAGCTTTTGAATTTGTGGTGATTCTTCTCTTGCATTAGGAAATTTTGCATCCTTGACAATTCCGTAGCACTATTTTCTCTTTAAAGTCTAATGCAAGCCTAATGGGCTCATTTAGGCTGATAATGAACAGCTTAGGAGTTTTACTCTCAGGTTCCCAGTTCTGATAGGTGACAATGGCTTGTTTGCATTTGCCTTATGTATTTGATGCTACACGGTAGTGAAATGCAATCCTTCGCTGTCTATACAATTATTACGATGTTTTTGCAACATGATGTGCTCGCTGACACTGGTTTACCTTTTGCAGCCCCAGGCTTGCAACCTGGTGGCATTTGAATGTACCTGCTCCAAAGAAAGCATTGGTCTTATGACAGCTTTGTGATGTGGAATGAGCTGAAAGCAGGCTCAACTGACCCGATTATAACAATATCCCTGAGTCTGGAGACTCTTCTAGCTACTGATGATTGCTTTTTCTCATATTTGGAAAAGGCTATAACATGGCTAGAAAAGAGAGAGAGAGAGAGAGAGAGAGAGAGAGAGATCTTTGACCAATTCTCCAAACTATAGGAACTTGCCAGAGATTTTTAAAATTTATTTATTATTTTTGTCCTGAGCAACAGAGCTTGGAGAGTGCACTACCAGAAATGTATTGATGGTGATTAACTATGAATAGGGTACTAGCTAATGTTGTGGATGGAACAGAAACAATGGCACTTCCCACATTTCTGCTTTGGAGGAAGCTCTAGCTGGCAATCTGATTCAGAGAAATGGCAGAGAAGTTGGAATCCCACCGTTTTTACTTGGAGTGTTAGATTGCCTGTCTCTGGAGGGCTGGAGGAGACTATGGACAGTTGTAAAAGTCCCCCACTCCTGTCCCCTTGGCACCTCTAAAATCTGCTGCTAGTTTGGTGACCACTTTGGAAATTTATTGTTTAACTGTTTTAACATTTCGTGACATGGAATATTTACAGTAATATAAACGAGATGGATTTAAGAAGGAACATTCATTTGAAAGGGAAGTCTACTAGACAAGGGTGGACCAAGTAACCCACTTGATATAGACAAGCCAAATGAGATGTTTATTCTGTAAAACAATGGCTTTTGCTATACTTGCCTCCCTGAGATCCAAATTAGTTCCAATAAGTCCCTAATTCCCAAAGAAGTTTTCGTTATCTGGGTCCGTCTGCCAAAATGGATTGCCATTCACATTTGTCCCAGAAAGTGGAAAGCATGTTGGGCAAATTTACTTCGCATACACCAGCTACTGTTGTTACAGGAGCAGAAATGTGGTATAATATTTCTTTGAAAGGAAGAACAAACTAAAACTAGCTACCAAGTATATGATTTTCTCTTCACTGCTGAGGTGCTATGAGGACCAAAATTCTCCCTTACAAAGCCACCTGCCAGATAGAAGAAGGGAAAAACAAAAAACAAAAACAAAACAAAAAACAATTCCAATGTTCAGAAGTCAAGAGCGGACTCTAGTGCTTTTCTTATGTTCTCTCCAGAGCTCTGTGGAGAATATTCTGTGCTGGTAATTGTTCCTAATCAACTGGATGAAAGAGAAAGCAAAACTAATAACAACTCTTTGCTATATATTTGCACATGCTCAGTTCTCCTCCAAGCTAGAGGACACCTAGGAGAATCTTAGAAAAGGTCTTTCTAGATAGACAATTCCTCCCAACTATTAACTGGTTATCCTACTTACTTTCCTTTTTTTTTTTAGAGTACTTTTAATACCCTCCCTGAAAATGTATGCAGCATAATAATCTGATGGGGGTACAGTCAGCGTGATGATCTTGATTCAAACTTCACCAAGTTCTAGCTGTGGTAGAAAATGGATCTTGAATGAATAGAACAGCTTATCTTCGTCTCTCTACTTAGAAATTGAGAACCACCACCATGAATGTATGAAAACCCTTTGGAAACTAGTGCCTTGGGCAAGGTAAGAATGGCGTTCCATGATGCACACCAATGATTCCATATCATGTATCTCTCAACCCAGAGAGTTATAAAGTAGTCTTCTGACTTTATCTGAATAAGATGGCCCTATATTAATTATAGATAAAAACATGCTTCAAATGGTGCCTAGAATGGATACTTCCAGACATATGACTGAACACATTGCTCTCAGTTTTTAATTTATTATGTCTCCTCCCTGCCCAAGGATAAAGTAATACCTTAGACCCGGTTCTTATGACAGATCCTACAATACTACCAAGCAAATGTGGTTCAACTCTTGACCTTTCAATATATATATATTTTAAAGTCGTTCAGCCACAAGCTGGATTTACTCATTCCTGTTTCTCTTCATATTGCTTGGATAAGTAAAGACAATAATCTTAGCTCAAATTAATGTAAATTTCCCCACAAAGAAATTCTGAGAGAATTTGAACAAGAGGCGTATATGTGCAAATACACAAAAGCCACATCTTGGATTGATGGTCTTTGCATTTGTGACATAAATTCTCAAAACCTTTCTTCATACAGCTGTGACCACTAAATTTTAAGGACCCTGAAGGTGTCAACCATGTTCTGTGCATCTCTGTAATCCCCACATTACAGAATGTCTAACTAGTGGTCAGTCCTCAGTAAATATCTACTTAAAAAATGAACTCAGTGGGACAATGGACTACTTGTTTTGTCTTACCCTAATGCTATGTCTTAAGGAAGAAGGCAGAATTTAATAATTAGTCACATCTACTGAGTATGTAATAAGCTACCTAGCTCTAAAAAAGTTAACTTTTTTTTTTCCTGTTTGCCTTGAACTTTTTTTTTGCAGAGCCATCTACTCATACTCCTTTCTAAAGGAAACTAGACTTCTCAAGGGTTTGAAGAAGTTCAAAGATTATTCCTAAAAGAAATCATTCTATACACTAAGCTGCGGCTAATGGAACTGGAGCTGGGTGTTCGAACAAGGAACTGCTTCCATATACCAATATCCTACCCTGTGATCTGAGAGCATGTGGGTCCCTCGAGTACATGGGATTAACCAATCATATTCTCAGTCTTTGGAACTTGTATAGGAATAAGAAAAAAGAAATTTTACAGCAAAAAGAGGAAATGACAGAGGGGAACAGACAATGGTAATGATGAGAACAGAGGGTTAGGTAACCAAGCTTCACTAATGGTAGAACACTAGGAGAAGAACCCCAAACTTCTGCTGCACAGATTTTGCATTCAGAAGCACCTCCATGAGGGCTGATCCTATTACTGATCGTGGGCTCAGATGTCTTACGAGAGCCCACTACTGAAACCACTCCAGATGTATTCTGAAACTGCCCTTCTCTCTAGCTAACTCTAGTGGTACTTTATTTTTCACAATTAAATAATCTGAATGAGAAGCCCCCAGAAAGACTTTCACATTTGCCTAGTGAATTTTTTAGCCAGCCCTCTTCCCACAAAGAATGATGAAGGAAGGTGGGGAAAACAAGAAAAGAAGAATGTTAGAAAAGTAGATAAGGTTTCACTTTTCTTCCAGGGTATGTCCAAACTGGTACCTGCAGAATTTCATTTGCTTATTGGATGCATGTTACAGTAAGCATCAACTTTCTGCGTGTCTGAGGTGAGTTTTTAAAAAGCCAGGAATCGTAATTCACCCGGGAAAAAATGTGAAGGTAATGGGTGCCTCTCAGTCTTTATTATCCATAAGAATAATCTGGAGATACTGTTAATAATGTAAATTCTGATTTCACAGGTATAACCTGGGGCCTAAGAGTCTGCATTTTTATGGCCATCCACCTGATCCTAGTGCTGCTGATCTGTTGGTCACATTTTGAGTATGCAAGATATAAAAGTAGGTACAATTACATACCCATTCTCATTTATTTTTCGCAGGATGGTAAAATAAGAGATGACCATTAAAACTAGACAAGTTCACCATTTCCAAGGTGTATGGTGTTGGGCAACTCATTTAACCCATCAAAGCCTTTGTTTCCTCATTTGTAAAATGATGATGGTAATATTTATCTTGGAGGATTATTCAGAAAATTAAATGATGTAAAACATGCAAATTTTGCAATAGCTCCTAAGCAAATGGTATTTATTTTTCATCAATTCACTGTGTTAATCAGGAAGCATTTTGAACAATATGCAATTCCCAGTAATAAGTTCTAGAAAGGAAAAAAAAAAAAATATATATATATATAATCTCTGTCCTATAGTGTTTACAAACCAATACGAGTGAAAATACCAAAATGTCTAAAAATTGCTATCATGCCATATAAAATAATGCCAGAAGAAAGGGGAAAGCAAAATGCTCTGCATTTAAAGAAGGAAAGATGGACTAAGGGATGGAGCAAGAAGAATAGGGTGAAGAAATCAGGGAAGATTTTAAAAAGGAGGTTGTTTTTGAGCTAAACCTTAACAGATTAGAGTTCACTAGGCAGAGGAGATGGGGAGTGTGACTGAGAGTCGAAGAAATCTCTGTGGAAACCATGGTATTGTGAAAAACAATGACCTCTTACTGGCAACTCCTGAAGTCCAATGTGGCCAAACCCAGACTGAATTGGGAGAAGAGGAGGAAGCTGAGGATAGTTGTCCCTAGGAGGTAAAGATTTTGTATGCCATCCTGACTTCCTGGGACAGATGTTTTCTCCTATTATGTCTCTCACCACACCTGATCATTCATATGATCTCGCTCAAGGACAACTATACATCTCAACAACAAAAGTCTGGCCCAAAGGAGTACTCAATGAATTCTTGCTGACGGAACAATTATGTAAGTGTTGGAAGAGAGAGTTTCTTGCAGTAAGGGGGGGGAAGTGCCTTAAATAATATTTCGTAGATGGACCACATACGGTTGCCTGTTCTGCTGGTGCTCAATGACCCTAGCCCACATAGATCCTCCAACATAAATATTTTCCGTAGAGACACAGGGAGCATTTTTTATTTGGAGTGATTGTTACATTATGTAACAAAAACAACCATCCCATTATACAACCCATTCCATGCATTCCATTTGGCCTCCCTGCGATGATTCAATCTCTTAGTGGCGCTTAAGATGGTAAAGGTTGAGAGAAGCTATTAGACTCTCAGTAGATTGGGATCATCAGATGAAAACTATGGCATATCAGCGTAGCATTCACCATCACTTGTAACACAAAGTTCAGTAACATAGCTCGCAGCTACTAGTTGATTAGAACAGCTCTCTAGCCTAGGACTTGAGCTTGCTTCAACACACAGAATGGGGCTGCTTGCTTTTTCAGAGAAGCAGGAGGATACAGTCTCCAGTGAATGATATGATTTCGATACAGAAAGCTTGCTTAAATCTCACTTCATTTTCATCCCATCTATTGATTTCTTCAGGATCGTGCACATGGGTTGGAATGTCTTTATTGAATCCCCCAGGCGTTCCAAGTAAACACAAATAGAATAATTAGGAACAACTGTAAAGGAAAAATCGTAAGTGAATCTTGCATTTGTATTATATTAGAGATAGAAACCTTGAATTTATCAGATGGAGTCATGTTAGTCCTGGCTCTTGGCAGAATGCTGAAGCTGGCAAAATTCATCTTCTGCAGAGGGAGAAGACCACGGAGGTCAAGGGCATGGGCTGGAGGCAGGCTACCTGGATTTAAAATGTTACTTGAAAACTTCCTGGCTTTGTGATTTGGAATACATGGCTCAGTCGTTCATGCTTCAAGCTCATCATCTATAAAGTGGGGATTATAATATTATTTAATCCATAAAGCAATGGAAAGTTAATCCACGAATTATTGTTTAGAATAATGCTGACACAGAGTAAGAGCTTATTAACTGTTAGCTGTTCCTATAATCTTCAGGGTCTCCACCCCACTAATTCAATAAACATCCCCTACCTTGTTCCTTATTCAAAGCAACCCCCATATCCTTTCTGTTCGTTTACATACTCATTTCTACTAGGATTTTGAGTCGTTTATATGTTTGTGTAATTATGTCCCCATAAAATGTTGTCCCGACAAGAACCTTTAATTTGCCTTTTATCTCTCACTGTAGCAAGAAAAGTGCTTTTTTATTATTATTAGAGAATCCATAGCATTAATAATCAAGTGGGAGGCCTATTACCCAGGCTCCATCCAAAACCCCTGAAGTTACAGCAGTGTCTACCCATTTGTGCAACAAAGATTTATTAAAGTGTTTCATGTCACCTACTCCTGGCAGGTGTGGTGCAAAGATTGAACAAGGCAGTGGAAATGCTCTGCATTCCCAGGGAAGCACGGGAGGACCAGGAGGGGAATTTAATCTAGGCTGCTATTGGAGGAAGAGAGGCTAGCAGGAAAGCCTTTTCTCCCTCTATCATTGCAGACTTTCCTAGCCCAGCTTAATGACAAGCATCAGTTTTCATTTGCTATTTGTCGTCTCACTAGTTAGAAGCCTTAGCCTTCTTTCTTTTCTTTCTATAAATCCCCAAAACATATCCCTCCATACATTTACAATGCTCAGGGGGCTGAAAAAAAAATGAATGATTCTTCAACTCAGAAGTTGGAGACCTGGGTCACATACAGAAAACTTTCAAGCATTCCTGATGGGCACTATGAAAACAGCATGAGTGCATTCCTTCCTTTATTCATTCAGTGAGCTCCCTTCACAGTGCCTTCCCGCACAGTCCTTAACTGAGCACTCACAGTCCATGTCAATAATGTGAGAAGAAGTGATCTTTATAAAAGAAAACGTGTCCCTGTCCATGAGGTTAGAGATAGTTGAAAGATAAGATGTATCTTGCTATAGAAATAGTTAAATAACAATGAAATAAAATATATGATTAAATCCCAATGAATTATTCAATGATTCTTGGTGTTCTGGAAGAGACATCAGCTAAGATAGCAAATACTGTAAGTTTCATTTCAAATGCCACTTCCTATCAACTGGAAGTTAATGTCTGGCAAAACTGTCTCACCAGTGATTATGTGAATTTGCCAGGCTCAGGAGGAAATAGTTTGGAAATTGACGTTGGTCATGTCACAGGAATGGGAAGTGAGTCCCTTTGCCGCATCTTTGCCATGATGTGCTGGCCCTGTAGTGTGACAGTTAAGAAAAACATTTGTCATCTGATAGACCGGATTCTGTTGTTTCCTAGCTCTGTGGCCTTGGGCAATTTATTTAACTTCTCTGAGCCTCCGTTTTTCTCAGCTGAAAAGTTAACATACAATCATCTCAAAGAATATTAGCTGTTAAAATTCAACCAGACCGTAAGTTCAGTGGAAGACAGAATCAAGTCTATTTCATTTCATCTTTACCTCCCTGGCACATGGCCCAACCGATATCCACCTGCCTCCCCACCCCCGCCCCTAGGCACACACATTGAGAAAAGTCTTTGAAGATACTGGGTTTTGAGAAGAACTTGAAAGTATGAGGAGAATAAGCATATGTCGAGGAGCATGAGAACAGTTACTACCTGAGCAAAAAAGACCTGGCAAAATATGGAAACCAAAATGAGTATGACAGTCAGGGACTACAGAGGAGATAGACGAGCCAGAAGGAAAAAGAAATAGCATCCAAACAACTTTGATTTTGGAAGATGCTAGGATCATCTCATCTATATTTCACTTTGTGAAGCAAGAAAACTGAAGCTCAGAGGAGTTTAAATAACTTATTGTGGTAGACATTGGCATTGCTGAGATTACAACCCAGATTGCCTGACACATCCTTCAGTGCTCACTTGGGAAGGGACTGGAAGAAAATGCTGGGAAGCCAATCAGAAATCAGATGGTAGAGTTCTCCATATGCAAAATTCACTCTTCAACTGCTGAGGACCTCTCTTCTCTGTTACCAGCAGTACAAATAAGAGCAGGATGAAATTCCCTCCAGTGCCCCTTTGGGTGCTATAACCTTGGAGAATAAGGCCACAGAGCGAGCACCACTGGTCAGCAGACGTGATTTCTGAGGTAAAGTGGACTAAAAAGGCTCAAGCTAAGGTAGAGAAAAACCGAACCCAGTTGTGTTGGTAAGGGGAGGTGCAATGGGTGATTCCTTGATGTATGTAGATCTGTGGGGCAAAGATGAGGATTTCCTCCACCCTGAAAATACCACATTGTATTTGCATTATGGCCAACACTAACAGAAGGTGGAAATCACACATAGTACTACGATTGCCACTTTGGTTTTGGGTTTTTCGTTCTTTTGATGTTACTGTCACTCCCAGCATCTATCCCCCTGTGTTTAGGGCCAGATATATTTTTAGTCTCATTTTATAATGGAGCAGCAGTGAACCATTAAAAACAAATAACATTGTGGCTTCTTGACTCTGCTTGCCTCATTGGTGTCTGATGCTGTCCTACCCCAAGACGTGGAACTGACACATGATGTCCTCTCTAGGCAGGTAAATGCTGCTCATTTTTATTTGTCATCTAATAAGCGAAAGCCAGATTTGGAGGTGGAACCTTTGAAGTACAGTTGCTTCATTCTGAGAAAATGTTGGTGTCTGTTTACATCCATATATTAATGGAATAATCTTCCAGATCAGTCAGAGTGCTTGAGACACAATCAATGATACATATGCCCCCATTGTTCTTAATTAGCTTCTGATTAAAATGTCTCCTCATGCTCTTCAAGTTTAATTGTTGTCATTGAGATCCACGAAAGTACTCTTGCAAAGATTTCTGCATTGAGAGTTAGAGGCAGGGGACCTTCAATGAAGCACCATGACCCCAGGAATTTCTTCTCTGTCTCCTAATTATAATCAATCTCTGACTGCCATCATGCAAAAATTGTAGTACCTTGGTAATGGACACCCCGAAAACCTACTGTGACAATAATATTCGGGTTCTTGAGGCAAAGCTGCCCTGCAGGGCCAGTCTTTGTGTTCAGCAGTGCTCAGCAGTGCCATCCGGAAGTTTCTTCCATCAGTAGATGAGCTTTACTCCTCTTTCCTACCAGGAGGGAAGTGTGGCAGAGCAGAAGCTAGACCTAAATTCCCACTAAAGCTAGACCTAAAGTCCCTTGTGAGGGACTTTAGGATTGCCGCCTCAGCACCAATCCTACCCCTTGATCCCCTGGTTTTCAACCCTGGATGGACATCCCAATTTACCCAGGAAATCTCTTTTAAAGCTCTGATTCTTAGGCCCTTTCCTAGACCAGTTCAATCTAAATTTTTGTAAAGAAGTGGACAGCACTCGCTCTGGAGCCAGAAGCCAGAGTTTGTATCCTAGCCCAGCAGTGGAACCTTTGGGCCAGGTAGTTAAACTTTCAATACCTCCATTTTCTCATGGAAAAAAAAAAGTGGGGTTAATAATAGTACCCATCTCGTGGAAGTATAAGGAAGATTATATGAGTAAATACTTGTAAAGTGCTTAGAACAGGGCTGGGCACATATAAACACAATTTCAGTACTTGTTATGTGGTGATAAAAATGACCTTGCTCATGATCATCAACATGGAGGAAATGGATCTAAGACTTGGTCGAGTCATTTCTGAAAGCCCACCATACCTCTGAATTTTTCACACTGAAGAGCCAACAATAACCTTTTATTTTTTAAGTCCTTTTGACTTTGGTTTTTCTATTATTTGCAAATATTGGCAACCAATGTTTAGAATGGGCTGAGCAGCCAATGGATATTCCTTATAGAAATACATTTTTTTTCTATAGAAATGCTATGGAGAGACCATTAGACTGTGACTTAGAAGAACTCAGTTCTAGTTCACATGCTACTCTACCAAAGGGGCATATGATTCCAGGTTTTGCAATACTACTTTTTTTTTTTAGTATTTTGTTTATTTATTTGACAGAAAGAGATCACAAGTGGACAGAGAGGCAGACAGAGAGATGGGGGGAAGCAGGCTCCCTGCCTAGCAGAAAGCCCGATGCAGGGCTTGATCTCAGGATCCCAGGATCATGACCCAAGCCGAAGGCAGAGGCTTTAACCCACTGAGCCACCCAGGTGCCCCTGCAATACTACTTTTATAACATATTCGAGTTTGTGGAATTTCCATTGGGTAACCCACCAGCTAAGACTCTTGACTGCTTAATTCTGTTTATCTAATAAATGAAGAGACTGAACTGAAAGAACTTAAAAGGATGATCAAGAATAAGGAGTCAGGGTTATTATCTCCTGGAGGCCAAGGGGTAAGTTGACTCTTAAGATAAGAGAAGTAGTAGACTGAACTCTGTAGTGCATTACACACAAGCTTTGCTTCCCTGCCAAAGGATTTTGTCTCCCTGCCCCCTCCCCAAGGATGAATAGGAAGGAGGTGTTCAATGCTACTAATTTTCAGAATGGAAACCAAGGCAACAGGAGAAAACAATACAAGAGATGTGCTGATTCTAGAGGGCTGATGAATACAGAAATTACCTGTCTTTGTTACATGTTTGGAGCAGAGCCATTCTACAATTGATCTGTGCATCTCAAGAGCCTTTATATACAACACTAAAATATTTTCTTAAATAGAAGAGACTCAAAAGCTACATTAAAAAGAGAGAAAAAAAAAAAGCAACTGTCCCTTGCATCTGGTTTCCTCCTCTGCAGCTCATCCAAGACTGGTTTGGGGAAGCCTAAGTATGCTTGCAAGTGTTTTGGGGTTTGGGCCATAGCCATACAGTATCCAAACAGCCACATGAGAAGGAAATTCTGAAGCAGAGAATACAAACTGACAACTTAAAGGTTTAATGTGGCTGACGCGTAGGTTTTGTGCAGCCTGTAGTTTACTTTCAAATTAGAAGCCAGTTTTTAAATGCAGCTGTTTCCAAATAAAAGTTAGTTTTCTGATGTCTCTGGAAAAAAATGGGAATATCTAGCAACCCTGGGCTGGTCTTCCCCAGACAACAATAGGCTAATTATGACTGGCAGCTGCCCCGAGTCTTATCCAGATTGTTGCGGTTCTCACCCTCCCTAACATCAGCCAGAAGTGGAGGCTGGACGTGGAGGCTGGATGTAGAGGCTGGCTGAGTTCTTCATCCAGCTTCTGCTCCTGCTTCGCTCACTTCTACCAGCGGTTGACCCTTGTGGCTACTTGCGTTGGCAGCCCCAAGCCTGGTTTCTTTCAAGTTTGTCCACCTCCATGCTGATATGCTCAAATTTTACTTTTATAATAACCGGAACAAAGTGCTTCAAATGGTACACTGTGTAGAGGCCAGGAGCACAGGCTATATGGTGCCATAGAACTGGTTTAATGTTTTGTTTTCCTAAAATTCCAGATGATGTCCTTTAGACACAGAAATGTCATTGATTGCATTATGAACTTCTAATATGGACTTAGACCTCTATGTGTCACCAAGAAGTGACAGTTCTTCAGATGACCTACTGAGATGAATTGAGGAAGTGTTTTCTGGCATGGGCCTCAAACTGCTTTATAGATTAGCTTCAAGCCTCTGCATTTTCCTCATTTCCTTTATGGAACGTAAGTCAGAAACAGCTTTTCCAGGACCATCTATTAGAAGCACATGAAATGTCAAGCCAGATTTATGGATTAAGAAATTGACATTAGATCATAATTCAGTTTAAAATAGAAGGAACGAGAATGCCAAAGATGACTCAGAGCCAATTCCATTGTGGTCTCAACAACAATAGAGACCACTGGTTTCTAAGTCAAAGCCCCCCCCCCAACCTTCAACCCTGCCCCTAAAGCTCATTTTATTACACATACCCATTACATGAATACTGTATGTGCAATTAAAATGGAGATTTAAAATCTGCTGACCATTTCTATTTTTTTTTCCCTGAGTAGCTGGCCCTGGGCTTCTTTCTCTGATCACCATTTTCTTTCTTCTTTCTTTATTCCCAGTTCCTTGCTTCTACTGAATCTCTCTGTTTTTGTATATGACTATCTTTTTCACTAAATGCTGACTACGCTGGTGGAAACACATCTCATGTGTCATTATTCCCCTAATTCTTAAGCATGCTACTTGATACGGTGGAACCTTAAAACCCATTTGTAGTTACATAAAGAATAAGGGACCTCCAGTACCTCAGCCCTGTTCTCTCAGTCCAAGATGTCAGCCTCCTTCTTGTTTCATTTACTTGAATACCAAACCTGAGCCCCATGGTCAGTGATTTTGGTGAATTCTTGCATTTCCTTTTCTTCTATTTCTCTTCACCAAGTTACTAGGAAAAGTTTTGAAGATATATTTACTGGTTTTTTTTTCTTTTGCTTGTTTGTTTTTTGGTTAAAGTTTTTTGTTTATTTGACAGAGAGAGAGGGAACACAAGCAGACGGAGTGGGAGAGGGAGAAGCAGGCTCCCCGCTGAACAGGGAGTCCAGTTTGGGGCTCCATTCTAGGACCTTGGGATCATGACCTGAACTGAAGGCAGATGCTTAACCAACAGAGACACCCAGGTGCCCCTACTGGTTCTAAAGTGAGTATGTACTATAAAATAGTAATTGATTTTTCACAGAAATATCATAATGATTGTATCAGTCATTTTATGTTGACCCTGTCACAGCATATGTCTCCAAAATGCCCTAGAATCTTTGGTTTCCCCACCAGTTCACTTGACCTCTTCAGTCTTGTCTGATGACCTAATCAACCTGTAAAATTGAGCTAACCCAAACCAAGTTCCCTTAATTATGTTTCTCTTTTGAAAATATCATTGCCTTATTACTTGTCTTTATTTTTTCATTTGTCCTTCTCATCATCTAACTGATTTACTTATTCATTGGTTTCTTCCTACCCTGTAATCTCTAGCACCTTTTTCTGGATCCTTTCTCTCTCTCTCTCTCTCTCTCTCTCTCTCTCTGTTTTTCTGTCTCTGTCTCTCTTTTTCCCTTCTGTTGTTGTTTGTTTGCTAGAGTCTGCTCTCACCCACTTCTCGTGTCTAAAGCTACATCTTTGAAGGTTGTCACAAATGCCAAAGCCAAAAAGTTTTCCTAAATTCAATTCCTCGTAAACATTCGCATTTTCAGTACTATGGTTAAAATCACTTTCTTTTTAAATCCCTTTTAACAGTAACTTTCATGATTCCATCACATCTTGGCTCTATTCCTTCCTCAATTCCTGCTCACTATCTCCCATTTTGTACTTCTTCTTGCCCCATACTCTCATTCATACAGAACCATAATCAATTTTGATTTTTTTTCTTTCCTTTGCACTCCTTGTGCAATCAGTCCCAAGGTCTTAAAGTGTTCTTCAGGGGTTAAGATACACATTTAACTATTCATGTTGTGATCTAGTATTCAATTTGGACATTTTGATCTCTTTTAGGGGCTACAATATTGTAGAAGTATACTCTGGAAAATCTCCAGGAAGTACGAGATTAAAATCAAGAATGCAGCTGATGCTGTAAAGTCAGAAAAACAGTCCAATGTTTGACATATGACAGGTGAGATGATATTTGATACATGCTTATCTTTTGCCTCTACTTCTGGATAGGGATTTGGTTCAAAGGAAACTCATTCCTTATGGCCAGCTTCCTATTCACTCTTCCTACTAAAAGGAGAGAAGAGAGAAATGAATTCGGTGTAACCGTGGTACTCATTCTCAGTAGCAAGTGAGAAATAAAACTCAAAGGGACTTAGCCTAAGTAGGGGGATTTATTGGCAAGAATAATTAAACTTGGAAAGGGGAGTGGTGACCTTGGGACAAACAAAACAATTGACTCAAATAGCACCACCCCTGATCCCTTGCTAATACTTCTCTTTCACTTTGATTATATTCTCTTTGGTCAACTTTATCCATGACATTTGAATCACGGCAACTGGAAATCTGGCTTCACATATTCTCATCGTATCCAACAGGGAGAAGATGACTCTTTCCTCTGCCCCCAGTCAAAGAAAAAAATAGGCAAGACTTTCCTAGGTGGGTTTGGATGATGTATTGGTCCTCAGATTAGTCTAGTTGGTTAAGTAGATAAGGCCATATGGGAAGCTGGCATCCCTCATTCACATAAAACAAGATTCATAAGATATGGACTTAAATAGCACCTTCCCTCATGTCAGAATCAGTCCAGACCCACTGTGTGATCTCTGTGTTAGCCGAATGCCCATTCATACTAAGATTTGCTCTCAAAGTTTATGTGTCTTTTCTTTTAACCAGACAATTTGATTTTAACCTTCATTGGAGTTTGGAACATTTGGATTTTTCTTATTTAATAAACTGGTATTTCATGCCGTCGTGACCACTCGGTTGGGAAAGAAGGATTATGTGCAGCCCTTCACTTACCTTAGAACCTCAGAAATCAAAATTACCTTGACACAGTGACAATGGTACTTGTGTGTACTCCACAGATAACACTTCGATGAAACTCTCGGAATGACCCATTAGAGCTGCACTGATGTTGAATGACCATAGAGATTGGGCTCACACAGGCTGGCCAAAGAGTATAGGTCCAGAGCCATGCCATTCCTTTATTGTCTCTACCGCTGTTGTAGGCATTGTCATGGCTATCTTCTTCCCTCATTCTTACTCGTAGAGATCTCTATGAACTCCTGTTCCTACATTCACTAAGACCTTGCTGGACTTAAGGTCAGGAATATGAATCAGGTGAAAGAATATCTTTGTTTCACGGTGCAAATCCCACATGAAGTAGCCATTCCTAGAATATAACCCACTCTCTATAATATCTCAATAATTAAGAATTATTCCAAACACCTAGACAATATACTTATATGTCCAAGGTCCTGTTTTGACAATCCTTTGTCAGCAAAATCCCTAAGGGAGAAAAAAAAATTCAGTATAATATATTATGAGTAACTCTATGTGTGTGAGAATAGATGTCATGGAAACTTCAGACAACCAAACAATCAAATACAGAGAAGGCTGCCGGAGACCGCCACACTCCTCTCAAGCAGAAATCTTCTTTTTTTGGGTGATGTGATTGAAAACTATTTTCTATGTAAGACACAAAAACCACAGTTGAGAAATAAAAATAAGGGGTTACAGAATCAGAAAATTCCTTCCATTCCGTCTAAAACACAAAGGCTGACAAAAAAATCAAAGCTTGGAACAAGCCGACACAGACCCTGATTCCTGAATTCAGCTTGCCTTAGCTACGGCGGCAGCTTTTTTTTTTTTTTTTTTTTTTTTAATTGGATACTCAAGGTCAGTTGTTGCAGAATCAGTAATTGGTGATCTATGGTGTTAAACTCACACGGGTAACAGTCGATTCTGTAACCATGACTGCTTTGGTAAAAAATTGTTGTTAGTGCCTTCAGTATCACAAACAAAAATAATAATACTAATGAATCTGCTGAGTACTGATGGGAAGAATGTAATATGCATTTCCACAGAAATGTCTTGTAATTTAGGATTAATTAATGTCCAATTATTGTAAGCTGTTACTAATAAATTTTAAAAGTCAGCTCTGCACTTCCATTTTGTAATGTTTTTATAAAATGGAACATTAGATGTTTTTAATCTTGTCTGTTCTTGCAAAATACCCCAGATAACATGCTGTTTTGCATTTCAAATAATACATACTCATTTAAATGCAAAACCAGGGTCCAATCAGAATAAGATGGCAATCAAATTACAATATTCAATGAAGAGTTTTCCAAGCTGACTTCATTAGTAAACTATCATGAATTTCAAGATCTTACAAGGTTTCTATTTGTTTGTACAACTGCAAAGGGCTCAATTATGAAGCTTTGAGGGAGTCTAAAAATAACATCAGACTAATTAAAAGTTTCAACCGGATTTGGGCTAGCACTGTTTTGAAACTCTAATCTGTTTGACTTTCCAAATGGACTTTGGAAACTAAAGATTTGTTTGAAAAACGTTAAAGTAGAAACAATGCAGGGTGGGAGAGGGGGGAACAGGTTGGTGGGGCAGAGAAAGAGGAATCCCCAGTCTTCCTCTTCCTGGTATCTACTATGACAGAGACAAGCGTGCAGCTCTGTGTGCAAAGGCCAGCCGAGCCGAGGGTGCTGCTTCCATGTCCTCCTGAGCTCTCAAGGGGACTCAGCTCATTTTCTGGCTTTGTCGTGCATGTGGAAAGCAAGCTAGGAGAGTCTGTAGCTTCGAGTTCCTGAATCTTTGAAAAACTCAGGCAAGAGGTTCAGTCTTTGAAGTCATTTTCCCTTTGGGAGGTAAGATCCAGGTAATCAGGAAAAGCTCAGGAGGTCGGGCTATTATGATAATGTTCTGCCAGTGCAGTTGCTGCTCACAATGTTACATCATTTGGATCATCGAACTTTGTGGAAACTCACAGCAGGGCTTCTGCCTCAACAGGTGCTCTCTTGGAGGAACAGGGCAGTGATAGGGTAGGGGGATTGAAAGCATCCAGGGGGCTGAAACTCCTCCCCATTCCTCTAACAGTCCTGTACTCTGTGGTTCATTGAAAGTGGTTTTTTATTTTGTTCTTTCACTTCTCTATATTTCTCTGTTTGGATTTGATTTTTTTTTTTTTTTTAATAACAGAGACTCGAGCTCTCCTGAGATTTTCCTTAAGATAGGAGGTAAAATGTTAGGAAATTATTGTCTTTGCAGAAATGCTAATTTCTCACTCTAAGGAATCACAGAAATGAATTTCACAGATTTCAGGGCTTCCAAAATTGTATAAATACTACATTCATTAAACTCTTATTCTGGAGGTTATATAGGTATCAAAGCATCTGTCACTGCTACAGAAAAACATTACAGCAAGCTAACAGCTTCAGGAAGAGCATAGCTTTGTAATTTGGTTTTCTGTTGTGCTTATTAATGCACAAACCACTATGGTTTGGGTTCATGTTCCTCTGCCATTTAAATGACCAAAAGAGACCTTGTGACCAAGGCAACAATGCCATCATTAAACCAAAGGGGGCAAATCGTGCCTCTCACATCTCCAGCATCATAGTTGCAAGCCTCATTTCAGAGGCTGAATTTCCTTTAGAGGACTTCCATTATGGCTAAATACTTTTAAGGGCAATAACCCACAAAAAAATATCTATGAGTGAGGGAACTTTAAGCTCTATAAAACTCAGTTATCTATGCAAATGAAAGCACGGGCTGCATAAATCAAAAACTTCAAAAGCTAATCCCTTACTTTAAATTTAGCCACTAATTTCTACTTTATCTTCTCTTTTCAACAAACCGTCTTTTTTCCACTCTTCCCAGAGCTGCCGCTAAACAACAAAGTAAACCAGATTGAATTTCATCCCATTTCCTTCCATCCCTCAAGGAGGGACTGATGAATGGAAATGGTCAAAGGATGGGAAGCCAAAGGGCCGGAAACCCCACCAGCTGGATAATCAAAACTTGAAGAATACAGTATTGGGTGAACTCCTATGACTTCTCTTTCTCATCAGATTCAAGTCCACAGTGAGCAAATTCCAATCTTAAGGCTATTCAGAATCCTCACAGAAATTAGATGGTCGTCAGATTTCATTTGTGTAGTGTTTTCTATGTGACTCAATCTGTACAATGTGACTGGTTACAATCCGGAAGGGTCTTACAAAAGAAGATCTCTCTGAGGTAAGAAAAAGGACTAGATGAGCAAAGAAAGTAATAGATGGCCATAAGAAATAAAGAAGCTCCTTAAAACGTAATTACATCCAGTGGCGTTTGTTTGCAGTAGGGAGAGGGGGGAAAAAACGCCATTAAAGTTCAATAGATAAACAGAGATAATTTAAGAAAGAGATGCCAGATCATTTCTTCAGAAGGAGATCAGAAAGCAGGTGAAAAACACCATCACTCTGTGAAAGTATTAGACATGGGGTAGCATATGAGCCCATCTGCAAATATCATGTAGCAATTCCACTCAGTGTTACCCACATGTCATACTCCTTCGTAATCCTTAAAACTTGAGACAACTTTATGTATCGGTTTAGGCAGCAATATCCTTGGGGGTTATAGGATGAACTACTGTATCAAATAATTCCTATTTTTAAAGAATGCTTGCTCTGTTTAACTTTTGAATATTTTAAACCTTTTCTGGTTCTCCATAAGTGGAGAACCATTTTTTCAGGTTTGTTTGTTTGTTTGCTTATATAATCTCTACATCCAACTTGGAGCTCAAACTCACAACATGGAGATCAAGAATTGTATGCTTTTACAATGCCTGGGTGACTCAAATGGTTAAATGTCTACTTTTGGCTTGGAGCATGATCTCCATGTCCTGGGATCTAACCCCATGTCAGGCTCCCAGCTCCGGAGGGAGTCTGCTTCTGCCTCACCCTCTGCCTCTCTCCCTACTTGTGCTCTCTCTGTCTCTCTCTCTGTATCTCTCTCTCTCTCTTTCTCAAATGAATAAATAATTTAAAAAAAAAATCTTAGAAAACATAAAAAAGGAATTGAATGTTCTTCTGACTGAGCCAGACAGGCACCCCTGAAGAACAGATTTAAACAATGGTTTTCTGGGGGCACCTGGGTGGCTCAGTGGTTTAAAGCCTCTGCCTTCAGCTCAGGTCATGATCCCAGGGTCCTGAGATCAAGCCCCGCATCAGACTCTCTGCTCAGCAGGGAGCCTGCTTCCTCTCTCTCTCTGCTTGCCTCTCCGCCTACTTGTAATCTCTGTCTGTCAAATAAGTAAATAAATTAAAAAAAAAAAGATTTAATAAAATAAATAAATAAATAAACAATGGTTTTCTGATGGGGACACCCCTATACATTTCTAAGAAAAACAATTATCAAGAAGACATAGGGATCATACATGAAGATAACTCATACTTTTAGAAAAGAAGTGATAAATAGAGGAAATGAACTTCATGTCGCAACAGAAGATGTAGAATGAGTGTCCATTCTCAGAAACAGCTTTGCCATAACTGGCAGAAAGATGCTCATAGGAACACACATGCAGATTTATTTTATTTTATTTTATTTTTAAACACTGCCTCATACCCCTATGCCTTTTCCAACAGAACCTTGGGATCCTTTATTGGGGTTCTCTTTTTGCTAGTGAATAGTATGAGAACCTCTCTTCCCTGCCCAAAAGTTGGGGGTATGAGTCAAACTAGACCAGAAGAATCTACTCCCTGGAATCTAATGAGAGCAGCATGATGAAGAAACAGCAAACATTTGGAGTTGTCCTTTATCTGAGAGCCGGTCTTTAGGTCAGACTTGCCATGCTAGAGACCAGTAGCATGCTCTGGTTCTCATCCATTTTCAAGCCTGACTACTCAGGCTTTCATATATTCCCTGAGCTCACTATATCTGTCCAGTAAATTTCCTTTTGTTAAAGTTAGCCAGAGTCCATTTCTGTGTCTTTCAACAAAAGAATTATGACATATGGAATCTTTAAGGCAGCTTAGAAGCAGAGAGGATATAAAATGTAGAGTGAAAAAAAAAATCAGTGTCAATAACACAGAATTTTAAATCAGACCATTAAAAAAGAAAGCCGCTCGTTGTCAGTCCTCAGACTCATTGGGAGTTGTGGGCGGTAAAAGTGATGCTGGGAAGACAATATCCCCCCCAAGGGATGCTTCCCTTAACACATATGCCTGACAAGCCCCTCTGTCCTCAGAGAACGCTCTCTGGGAAGGCTTTAGACCAATGGTCCTCAATTTTTTTCCACCCCAGCACACCAGAGGGATGAGAAAGAGGCTCAACAACAGTAATGTCCTTTGGCAGCAGGGATTCTGAGTTCTAGAGGCAGATCAGAAAGGGTGAGGAGGCTGGAAAAGCCCTTTGGGTGATTTGAATACTTCTCTCCCCCACACCTGTCAGCTTTTAAAAGACAACTGTGCTTTTGATGTTAGTAGACCAGTTGGAATAAATTTGAAAAGTAGGATTAAGTACTGATTAAAAAAAGAAGAAGAAGAAGAAAGAAGAAGAAGAAGCAGCCACAAAAACTATACCAACAATAAAATGTAGGGAAATTAAGTTCAAAAACAATTTAGTGATAAGTTTGTTCAGCCTTTATTATTTAAGGTTGAGGACACTGAGGCATAGGGAGATAGAACTTTCTCAGGGTTATATCGTCAGTCTCTTAAGGCAGGACATAGGGCTCTTGGTTCTCAAACCATGGCCCTTTCCACAAAGACACTCTGCATTCCCATTTTTAAAAGTTTTCTCCAGATATTTATTAATAGTTCTGGTCTAGTTCTTAATATGTGACTGGCTATTTACTTGCCAAAGATCCATCATAGTCTATTAATAAAAAGATATACAGCAGAAGCTCAAATTCATTTTATGCCATTTTTTTCAAAATAAAAATCACCAGAACATGAAATACTAAGCTTTAAAACAAAATCAGAGGCTCAAGTTCATTTTATGTGGGGGTTTTTGGCCAAAAAAGAAAAAAACTTGCCAGCAAACTTCTCCCTATGTGACAATTACTGGCAAAACATTCATGAACACATCTGTGCATAAATTGAGGTACATGTTTAACATAAAGAAACGAACACCAATCCGTATTAAAGAATATGACTTCAGGCATATGATGTGTTTTTGCCCAGGGTACATTTAAGTTAAAAAACCAGTTTCATTCTGTAGTTATAACTTGGAAATAGTGCTCTACAAATTGTGTGGAGAAGTCAAGCTGTGAGGTTCTTTATAGCTGAACTACTGTTACCTTTCTGGGTTAACAATTATGGGAAGACTCACAGTTCCTACTCATCTAGACCTACTTCTCCCTTTAGTTGAGAGTCAGGGCAGTCTCCCTGAAATCATCTCTCTGGGACTCAAAGAAGGAAAGAATAAGACTTTATCTGCTGACACCTCCTGTACCAGAAACGATCCCTGTTACCTGATTCTCCATTCCACCAGCACCCGGAGTTACTCTGTGCATTTGGAATTAACATTCTGATTTAAGGCTTAAGGAAATGTTGGCAAAATGCATTTCAGGAAGAGAGGATTGCAAATACAGAGCCAGTGAGGTGGGAAAGTGAGGAAAAGGAAATAAGTAAAATGATACCATGAAGAAACAACTGGACAAATCTAGAAGGTAGAACATTGCAGCAATTAAACCAGTCTCTTCAATATGATTTTAAAACAAAGAGGGGCTACTCTTCAAGATTAAAATAAACCTAAAGACATGACAAGAAAATGGGAAAGCTTGGCATGTATTGTATTTTTATTTAAACAAGTATCTTCTCATGCCAGGAAAATGAAAGTATGCTCAGAACCCTGTAGAGATGTGTCACAAGGAGATAGAGTCAACCTGAAAGCACTCCTGCTTCTGAAATTTGGGACAGTTTGATATGCAAATGAATAATGACAGAAATGTATCAGAAAAAGTGAATAACATAAATTCATGAGTCCATTCTGGCAAAAAAAAAAAAAAAAAAGTAAAAGAAGAGGGAAAGGAAAGTTCTTTCTGGAAGAAAAATTCCAGCTAATATGTGTGTGTGGGTGTGTGTATTATATATAATATAACATATAATATAGCATATAATATATGTTATATATAGAAATACATATTATATATAGAAATATGTATATTTAAAGCAGCATATTATAACCACCACCATAATATTTGATTCTGATAAGGATCATCAATGAGCTAAAACCACTGAGTGAAAGATTATTGCAGAACATGACAGTTACACTGTATCAAACTATCAGCTAAAAGGTAGCTTATTAATTACAAAATAAAAAAAATATTTATCAATGGTGAAATCTGGAAGACACCGTTTTAACCAGATACTCACATTTAACATCCTCAATAACGGAAACAAAGTGACATAAGCTTCCTGATGGGACACACTGAGAAAGACATATCACTAACATGGTAATCCTGCCAGAAATGTTTAATCTAATTACAAAGAAACCATCAGACAAATTCAGATCCAGGGACATTCTGCAAAACAACTGTTCTTAAAAAAAATAAGTGTCATAAAAGACCCAAAATGAGGGGCGCCTGGGTGGCTCAGTGGGTTAAAGCCTCTGCCTTCAGCTCAGGCCATGATCCCAGGGTCCTGGGATAGAGTCCCGCATTAGGGGACTGATGGCAGTCAGTCCTGCTCTGCTCAGCAGGGAGCCTGCTTCCTCCTCTCTCTGCCTGCTTCTCTGCCTACTTGTGATCTCCGTCTGTCAAATAAATAAATAAAATCTTAAAAAAAAAAAAGACCCAAAACGAAAGCTAACTATTTTAAAGAGATCTGACAACTAAAAAAGAAAAAAAAAGAGAAGAAGAAGAATATGACCTCAAATATACCTCAGACAACCCTTTGAGATAAGAAAACCCTCAAAACATCTGCATTTGAAATTGACTTCAGTACATGTTAGAATAACCAATATCTTGTTTCCCACAAAAATCACTCTTCCATTTTTTTTTTTTTAAAGGTGGAAGGACTTGGGCCATTTGGGGCAGTCTGCAGATTTTTATTCTGAATAATCTTTTGTTCTTCTATATTTTGTAAAGTGTAGAGACGTGGCTGATAGAGTTATCAAGCTGTCGTCATTCTAGGCATTCCTGTTTGGTCTTTGTCTATTTCTCATCATTCATTGATGAGACAAACAGATTTGTCTTTTGACTGAAATCCTTTTTTTTTATGGTTCATAATTTATGAAGAACATGGCCTTTTGTGATAAAGACCCATCAAAAGCATCATTATTCTACATTTATCTGCATTGAACTGCCTGTTTTATCTATTAGTATTTAAAAGGTTCTGTTTCTTTTCTGTATCTGTCTATAGTCCCTTAATTCATCTCATCTCTATTATCCATTGGGATAAGGCTTTGACTTAGAGTGTGGGTCAAAAAAAAAATCATATTATTCAAATTATCTCTGACATTCAAAATAAAAAAATTCCCATGCAATCTTATTATTTTTTATTTTGCATGTGTGTGAAGATGGCAAATGAGTATCATTTAGCACTTCTGATGCTGATCTAATCTTTCATACCTATCGCCTCTGGTAATGTGTTGCTATACAAGATGTACTGAACCCAACGATTTGTCCTTTGGTTCTTTCAGTCCTGTGTTCTTTCTCTCTGTTAATGGGGTTCCACATGCTTTACTTTTCAAAACTCAAGTTGCTGCATAGAATGTTAAGTGTTTAGCTGATCTCTTTCCTGAACACTGGCCTTTGGGTTCTGCATATTAACAACAGAGGAATAGAAATAGTTGGAAAGGAGGTTAAGAATTTAAAATGAAGTTATATTCAGGATGGGGAAACAGCTTGGACTAGAGACTGGCAAAGGCAAATGACCAAGACTTTTTCAAATTCTCAGAGATCTTCACAAACTCCTACTTATTGGAGTCTGAAATCTGGTCTAAACTAGGGTGATTTCAAAATCCAGTGCTCAGGTATGACCTGAAGATGGACATTGCATACTTTTATTCCTTTTCATTCCATCAATAGCAGCACATTTACACTGCCTGCTTCTAGCTAGTAACTTGATTTCAGCTTTGCCTGACCTCCTAACTTTGGTTCATTGGTGTTAATTTCACCTTAGGACTTGCATATTATTTACAAAGTGCCCAGAGAAAGATGGGATTCGGAGTTTAACTTTTTTTTTTTTTTCTTTAAATATAGCTTCAAGTTAGAAGAGTACAGAACCAAAGGAATCTTAAGACACATTTAATTTCTCTACTTCTGGTAGGGCAACGCCAAGACTATGCCTGAAAGTCAGGACTCAGTTTTCCTTTTAAAAACCATAAAGGGAAAATAAATTACACATCATATCTTGGTGACCTGTTTTAGAATATCTCAGTCCTATTGGAATCCAATCTGAGTCCTAGCATATTAAGTTGGCGTCACACCTAATAACTTCGTTGCAAACAACCTAGTTTTTTGTTTTGTTTTGTTTTGCTTTGTTTTTGTTTTTATTTTTGTTTCTGTTTTTAACACAAAACAGATAACTTATTCATCATAATGCAGCAGAAACAGCCTTGGAGTCAGATCCCAAAGACCTGAGCCATTGCCCCTTCCTAGTTATGGGCCTATTTCAAGGCATTGAACTTCCTTGAGTCTGGATTTCTTCATCTGAGAGAATGATAACAGCATAATTTGTTAAATAATTGTGCACAGTACTTTAAATTTACTGTCCTCATTATTGTCACCTAGTACAATAACAAAGTCAACACCTACTAAGTAAAGGGTCTTTTTCTAGGTGAAGAAGTGTGTAACAGGCATATACTCTGGTCTCTGTCAGGAAGGAGTTGAGGGCTTAGTAGAGGAAAAGATATCAAAAAAATGTGACCTAGATCACTCAGATAACATTTGCCACATGTTAAATCATGGGTGCAAGAAGTAAGTTCTACTGAAATTCCGGAGCGGAAAATTTAATGTTTGTTGGAGTAGCCAGGGAGTCAGCATTCATTCATTAAAGACTGGCATGTGAGAATTCTGAAAAGAATGTAAGGCCAAGAAGAAGTACATTCCTTAAATACAGTATTTTGTAGTGAACATAACTTTCTTGGGACTAAAATGAAACTTATGTTACCTTCCATTAAAAGAAATGATATTGGGTCCCTGGGTGGCTCAGTGAGTTAAGCCACTGCCTTTAGCTCGGGTTGTGATCTCAGGGTCCTGGGATTGAGTCCCACATCCGGCTCTCTGCTCAGCAGGGAGCCTGCTTCCCTCTCTCTCTCTCTCTGCCTGCCTCTCTGATTACTTGTGATCTCTCTCTCTGTCAAATAAAGAAATAAAATCTTAAAAAAAAAAAAAAGAAATGACATCACCCATTTATTCATTCGACAAATAATAGCAATTTCTCTACAAAGTACCAGATTAAAGGAATATAAATTAAAACAAAATGTAGTTGTATTTTGAAAGAATCTTGCAGTTGAGTGGAAGGAAATTGAAATGAAGATAAATCAAATTATTTTCTCACTTGACCCAAATGAGATATAGCATAGCCAGGATTCCAGATAGGTTGTGACTGCCTCTACACACTATTCTTACCATTCTCTTTCTACCCTGTACCTCACATTCATTCTCAAATCCCACTTTGTTCCTCTTTCATAGCCACACACACACACACATGTTCATACGAACATGAATATAGCATGACAATATTTAATAACAAACTATGCATTTTTTAAAAAGCCATTCTCTTACTTTCTGCTCACCTTTAAAGAAAAGGAAAGAACATACCATCTACAGTGAACTGAGAGAAGAGATAATGCAAAAACAAAACAAAACAAAAAAACCCACGAAGAGTCAACTTACTGGATTTTTAAATTTTGGATAGGGAATCTCTAGCAGAGATAATGATCTTGGAAGTCATGGCTTTTATTTTCAAGAGCCAAGCACTTGAGATAAAATGAAGTTTCTCTTTTTATTTTCTTCTTTCAAACACTCAGTCTTGTATATTAAGAAACAATTGAAAATTCAGAGCATGAGTTTTTAAGTAAAACCAATGTTTCTCAGAGCATGGTCTGCAGCCCATGTGTTTCAGAAGCATCTAGGGATTGTCATAAAATTTCAGGTTGTGAAGCCCTATCCTGAGCCTTCAAGGACAAGGACAAGAATATGAATTTTAATAAGCAGCTTAATTTTCCTTGTCCATAATAAATTTTGAGTAGCTCCGCTTAAGATATGTTGCAGAGAAGCCACAATGAGATAGTAATTCTTTTGTTCTGCCCAAATGGAGATACATGTTTGACCAGCAGAAAAAAAGAGAGATTTGGAGGGATATGACCAGTGTAGGTGATTGAGGGTCCCTGAGAAGGGTGCAAGACTATCTACACCAGCACAGGGGAGGAAATGTGATCATAGAAACACCACCGGAAACCTCAGTACCTTCAGAAAGCTGCATAGTACACAGGACCAAACCAATGTTTGACTTCCCGATTGTCTCTCCTTCAGGAGACTGCAAATCACTTACGAAGCCCCAATTTCATCCTCGCTCCAGAATAATAGAAGGGCCCAAGTGACAGAAGCACCTTAGTGAAGTCTTGCAAAACCTGTGTACCCCGGAGGGTGTCTCTACAGAGTATCATTGTGCCTCAGAGGTTAAGCAGTCAGTGACATGCAGCTAGAGTAACCAAGTGTTACTGGTTGAAACATGTCCTCCCTCCCAACAAAGATCTGTTGGAATCTTAACCCCTAATACTTTACTTGTAGATAGATCTTTCTTGGAGATAGTATCATTACAAAAGTAATCAAATTAAAATAAGGTCATTAGGGTGGGCACTAATCTGGTATGATGACTTTCCTTATAAAAGTGGGGTAATTTGTACTTGCAGACAGACTCGCATAGATGGAAAATGATGTAAAGAGACACAGAGAAAAGACAGCCATCTACAAGCCAAGGCCAGGGGCCTGGAATAGATCCTTCCCGACAGCCCTCAGGAGGAACCAAGGCTGCTGACACATTGATTTCAGATTCCTAGCCTCAAGCAGCGTGTGGAAATGGAAATGGGACTTAGACAATTCGTAGTGTTCCAGAGGAAAAACAACCTGGAGTGACACCGTGATTCTTTCTGTTCTGACATCCTCTCAAATTTACTCAGGATTTCCGCTGATCCTTCTATCATCTAAGGACAAGGGTGTCGAATAGCACAGGGCCAGAGACTATAGCCCAAGACCAAGTGGGAAGCATTACACCTCTGCTAAAGGTAGACAGGAGCAAAGCTGGCATACAAATCTGGCATTTCTCAGGTGTCTCAGAAGAACCTCAGTCCTTCTGCTCTGCCCTTGGTGGGGGTGAGGGGATGCAGCAGGGAAGGAATCCTGCATCAAAGGAGCCCTTTCTGAAATACTGCTCTTCAGGAGGAAAGTGACCAAGTTACCTCAGATTGGCAGTCACTGTCAGCAAACTGGAACTTGAGAGCTTAGCCAGTTATCAAGAAACAAGAGAAGATGTATTGATGTATTTTTTTACGTAGCTAAGTTTGTAAAGGTGTAAGTACATATATTATTTTCATTTCAGCAAACATGCTTAGCACCTAAGTAAAGGTTGAGAATACAGGGATGAATATCTCCACTGATCGACTGACACAAATCAACAAGCAGGATCATCAAGATTGTGTCAAGGTCACATCGCCAGGAGCTCATGAGTAGGGATCAATCCCATGTGTGTGTGCCTCTGTTGCCTGCCTTCTATTCACTAGGCCTTAAGAAGTTTTGAATGGAATAATAAGATAGATATCGAAATGTAATAAATAATTCCATAAACGTCATAAGAAATCCATGAATAGAGTGAGGTGGGGAAAGGAACAGGGAGTCACTACTGCCAAAGGTCTCAGGAAATGTTATAAAGAGAAGTGATTTTTTTTTTTTTTCCTAGCAGCTGTGTTTTGAGCTAGGATAAGAGTTTTGGAAGCAATGAATGGAAGAGACAGTGTTCCAGAAGAAGGAAATGCTATGCCAAGCCTGGGGCTATACAAGATTATGGCTTCTGTAGAGAAGGTTGAAAAGCTGGGTCACCCAACCACAGCATGGGTCTGCCAGGGACCAAGTATACCCTGGGAGGGCAGGTAGAGCCAGAATGAGAAGGCACTGCAGTCATGCAGTTTTAGAAGTACAGAAATGCTCATGATCAGATTTATTTGCAGAAAGAACTAACTTAGGGGAGAATGGAAAGTAGACTTGGAGAGGCACGCATGTGACAGGAAGACCCAAGAAGGCGAATCCCTTTGCAGTGGTCCAGGAGAAAGATGATAAGGCCACAGAGGGCAAGACACAGATTTGGAGTCCTCGTATAGAACCAGCAGAAGGTGGTGGGTAATGGTCTGTGTGGAGTGCAAACAATGCATAGTTGAGAATACTTAGGTCCTTACTTGGTGTGGCAGGTGGATTGGAATTAAACATGATAGGAAATCCAGGCAGAGCCTCCATGAAATCATCAGTATTTGTATGAACTCTTACTAGGGAAGTTGTGTGCAGGGAGATGAAATCTAGCCAAGAAGCTATGGCCAGAAGAGCAACATTTAAAAGCTTAAGTATAATGGAACTCTTGGCATGTCTTTGCTGAGATTTTAAGCAATTTTTTCTTAAAATAAATGCTCTAAATATTCAAGAAATGTAAGGTTTTAGTGGAAAGAGTTCTGATGTAGTAAGGTTATAATGCCAAATCTGCCACTAATTAATTATGTGGCCTTTGGCATGTCATTTAATCTAACTAAGACTTGTCATCCTCATCGGTAAAACTATATCTCTAAGGTCCCTCCTTCCTGCTTTCAAATGCAGTGATTCCTACTAGATTCTTTGAACTAGAGGATTTAAATTGAAACATATCATAGGCTATTTTTCTGCTTCTACTGAGAACAAAGTCAATAGATTAGAAAGATGTTGCAGTGCACTGGGATATGAGAAAAATGATCAGAACTAGGTGGAAATTTTCCCAAATCATAACTACAATTTATTAATAAGTGGTCATCATTAATAGTGTTTGTGAACAGAAATGCTACATCATGTAAAAATGTCTTTGTTTGAAAAGCTTATGTTCTAAATAAGAAATAACATTTGAACATTGGATTCTTAACAGCAACAATCTAACACCTTGCATCAACAAGACAATGTATTGTTACATATTGTACATAAATATCACTATGCATATAATATCACTCAACATATTGGCTCTGCAATGATTAATCCCACAGTCTTGACCTTCTCATTCCAATTATTTTACATTATAAAAAATAATAAAAATAAAATATAATTTAAAAATCCCCCCTTAAACTTAAGGCTCCTCAAAGAGAAAAACTGTTGCTGGGTTTGTCTTACGACTTGTCATAACCAAATGACCCATTTCTTAAAAGACGCCCACTCTCTCAGAGCGAAGTGAAGACTTTGCAAGGTGAATGAGTAGCCCTGAGCATAGACTCATGCCAAGCTAGTAAGCCAGAGAAAATCATTTCAACCTTCATCCAGAAATTAAATGGTTATTGATTGATATGGAAGATACCGTAACCTTTCAGATTAAATTAAGAAATGTTGCTGAACACAATTAAAATTTTTTTAATGTAACACTGTTTGCAGAGTGCATTTTTGACTAAACTCCATCTCTGAGGTTAATTACCATGTCTTGGGTCCAGAAATAATAGATTAAGTGGAAAGTTGGCTTCAAAGTTAAAGAATGGGAAGAAATAAGAAGTATTCAGAAGTGATTTATGTCTTCCTGATGAATTTGAGGGAGGAAAGCCAAGTAACCATACCATGCTTCTTCTGTGTTAAAGGTTTTAGGCCAAGGGAGTAGTATAAAATTAAAAGGGTGTTCGTTCCAGGAGCCACTTCACATTTCGCTCATAATTCGGAGCTATCTCATTCTTGATAGTTAGGCTAAAGGTAAAATATTTTATTGAATGTTCTAGAGACATTCTAGGAAGTATGAATGGCCTTTATTTCTATGGAACTACAACTCTTTTTATGGAAGACAACACGGAAGCTCAGTTAACTACTTTATGAAGGTGGGTAAGAAGGAATTATAACCTCTAACCACAAAACCTGTTTCAAAGTGACAAAAGTAGTGTGATATTCTAAGAGAAACTAAGAGACTGAGCTTTTGCCTTGAATATGCTGTGAACTGGCTGGTTTTAGACAAGCTATCCAACTTAACCTGCCCCTTCTTTCCCACCTAAAAAATAAAAGAGTTGGGCTACCTGCTCTCTCAAGTTGTTCCAGTTCTATCATATATGAATGATAAATACTGTAAAATTAAAAGGATTAAAATTCAAGTATAAGCCTTAAGTTTCAACTGCGAGGATCTTTGCTCTGACCCTGCCTCACGAGAACCCTTCAGGATAGAGAACGTGCACTTGTAGGGCGCTCCAACGAAACTTCTGTTATATAAAGCAGGCTTCCAGAAAGAAAAGCCCAAGAAAGGGCCCTTTAAAATTGTAGCTTACTGTGAAAACAGCAAAGAATATGTACTAAAAAAAGACTAAAAGGCCTTCATGACACATTCAGTGAAGAGATACCCTCATAACTTTTACCCGTTAATTGATGCATAAAAGGTTGTGAAGATTAATGTACATCAAAATCAAAACTAAATTGAATTTTTGACATTTTTGAAAATAAAAACCCCAAAGAATACATAGGTGCCTTTTGATTTGTCACAGCTGGAAGACTCTGAATCATGAAGCACTCTAGGAGAGGCCATTAAATAGCGTTAGATGGTTTGTCAGTGTGGAGCAAAAGTAATTGAAGAACCAAACTGTGTGTATGGGCATTGCATTTTAAAATATTTACCAAACAGAGATAAAGTGAGTTTTTTTTTTCTTCCACAACTAAAGCACAAAATGTTGATTAGTTAGTCAAGAGGAAAGTTTTATAATTAAAATCCTTTCAAAAAATTCAGTCAGATTAAATAATCTTTGCTTAAATATAGTTCTGGTGTGCATTTTTTTAAAAAAGTATTGGCCATCTGAACTATTTGTTTTTTACTTCTCTGAGCAGAGAAAATGTTTAAAAGCCAACAACTGGTCTACAAGAATGACATTTGAAAATAACAATGTGATATGGAATGAGTATAGAAAGTAAAAGAACCAAAATTCTTAGTACTGGTTCCATAAGACTATACATTTGAAAATAATTTCAGATCACCTCATTCTGATACCTGTAGACTTAGTCTTAAGGGAAAACACTGATTTTTATAAGAAACAACAGTGAAATAAACAAGTGCTAGATTATCAATAAGTCAATGAGGTTCCCAGTTTTAGTTGAAAAGAGTACTACAGCTAATAATATTAATAATCAGGTTAGTGCAACTCCTTTTATAGTAGATATAAAATGAGCAACATGTAGATCAAAACCAGGCCTATACTGGCATACAAACACACAAGCCCCCAAAAGGACCTAATTATAGGGTACATATGTCTCCTGGTAGTCTGAAGTGCCTCAGGAAGAGTTCAGTCACAGCAAATGGAAAGGAATTCTGCCATCCAAATAACTGGCTTCATCTGATTCTACCTCCAAGAACTCAAAGGTATGTGTTTCTCCTTAAATGGATGATTTTTTTAAACTGTGCCATTAGTAGTAGACATGGCTGACAAAGACTGTATAGAGAGGGACATACATTTTGATAATTCCCAGAAGCTCTTGTGACTTTCCCCATTGTCTTTATTTCCAGTGATTGCTTTAGCAGTTGGCAAAGCATCACCATTCACAAGATCCATGTGTCAAGAACAAAAAACAAACCTGGTCTTAAAAAACTGACTTCTACATGAACAGAAGGGAGGAACAGCTTCTATTCTTGGAAGGACAACAGTCCTTTGTTTTAATCAGTTGTGAAGGATCTAAAACTAAAATTCTAAATGAGGTTAATAAATCAAGAAGATTTAAAAGGAAAACAAGTTTCATAATCAGCTTGCAAATAAACACTGCTGCATATTCTATAAAGGCTAGTCCCAGGGCTGAGGCAAGTCAGAACAGATTTTTCATAAATACCTATAGTCCAAAGCTTTTAGGTGGAAATAGATCATGAGAAGACATTTTAGGAAGCAACATCGCTATTTAGTAAGAATGATAATAGCAGCAAGCAATCAAAAATTATCTAGTAGAAAGCCCCTTCTCCCTGAATGGGTTTTTCCTTCATCTCCAGAATAATTGTTTTCAGAATCACCTGCAAAATAAGTCTAGAACATCTAGTCATACCCCATTGAAGTCTTCCCTATTTCTCACTGAGCATAAAGTATTTACTTAACATTCCGGCTCTTGTAATGAAGGCTCTGATTGAGCTAAGGTTTCTCTGAGGACACTGCACATATTATCCCTAATGCTCATCCTATTTAAGACTGTGGACAGTCTGCAATGAACTTCCCTACATTCTTTGGTAAAGATTTCAAGTTTCTACTGTGGGTAGCTAGATGACTGATGTTAAAATTTCATAATCATAATAATAATAATAGTAACTTCAGGGGACATTGATTAATTAAATTTGAAATAAAAATTGTTGGAAATTCAGATAAAATTTTGGTTCTTGTAAATGCTGGTCAAGAAGTCAATGTAAGGTAATGCTAGAAAGACCATCACAAGCCAAAAATGAAATCCACCACTTATGTTAAGAGCCCCACATCAGAAAACCAAGACATAACACCTAACCTAACTATGGTCTCAGCCCCTGCCCCTGGAATGTAACCTTGTACCAGTCAACCTGAAATGTCCTGGTCAGTGCTAGGAAATTTACTGATGGGACCTTTCAGCTTCCCTTCGGAGGGCCACTTAGCCTGAAACAGCAGGTTCTTTGCTAATAATATCTTTTTTTTCCCTCTACCTTTCAAAACCTTCCCATTTCTGCAGCTTAGTTCGACTAATCTCCTTTCCAGTTGCTAGATGGGATGCTGCCTGATTCGTGAATTGCTTAAGAAAGCCAATTAGATCTTCAATATTCTGTTGGATTTTGTTGTTTAAGAGTAGTAGTTGTAGCTACTCAAAGAGATGTTACAAAGTGAAAAGAAAGCTGAGACTAAAACTTGTATTCACAATATTTAAGTTTGGGGACAGAGAAAAAACTTATGAAAAAGACCATGAACAAACAGAGTAACCAGTTTAGACATTCAGAAGGAGGTGGGGGACTAATGAGCTTTATCAAGCCTCACAGACTGCAGAGTAAGATAAGGATGAATCATATCCATTGGATTTAGCATATTAGGACGACACTAGGACCCTAGCAAATAACCCTAGCAAATAAACCCTAGCAGCACGCTAGCAAGTGCTGTTTCCTTGTGAAGCCAGGGTAATTAACCGAGAAGAAGGAAAAGTGAGGTTTTGAAAACAGTAACAAGTCGTTCTTAAAGCAACTCTGCTGTGCATACGCCAGGGGCAGAGGCGTAGGCTTTAGTCCCTGCTTAGATGTTGTAGATAGGACCTTAACCAAGCCGTTGATATCAAAGAACTACAACTCCTTACTCTATGCATTTAGGGACAATAATAGTATCAACCAGAGTATTGTGAAAATAAGATGAGATTTTGCACATAATTTGCTAGAGTGGCACCTGGCGTATGATAAGCACTCGATAAATGTCAGCTATTATTTTGAGAAGAAGAAAGATATAAAATCGAATGCATAGTTTTAGTGTCCTTGGTGACTCTGTTTTGTCTCGGAATTTAGGTGAATAGGTGTGTCTGTGGAGATGGATGTTTTAAATAGGAATAAATTGAGCCCATTTATAGGCTTAAGAAAATCAGCTAGTGAAGAAAGAAAAAGAGGTATCTGAATTCTGCTTAGGGAAGAGAATGTTTTCATTTGGAGGATATACTTTCATAAGGCTACTAGGGACAGGTGAGATATTCTGGGTGGTAATTTTAGCTCGTGTCAAGACATCAGAAGACGGAGGAAGCTTCTTTGAATGAAATGAGGGGAAGAAGGTATGCTTTTAATAATGAATGTAGAATCTGCAACAAAGACTTGGATACAAGTCTTTCTGAGAGGTGGTCCCAGGGCTAAAGGGCAAGTGATCCCAGAAATTGAAATTGGGAAGGAGAAAAAAAAATACATTCCAGTGTGTTAAATTTTTACCTAAGAACTGAAAGGAGGGAAAAAAGCATTTCTTGATCATCTTCTATCCCCCATTGGTGAAGGGTTGGCCCAGTGGGCATAAACATGACTCCCTCACATTTCAAGCTGTGTTCTCATCTCCACTGACTAAGCTCTGCCCGGCATCCGATAGTACAATGTCAAAGAAGACGTGAAAGATTTTTGGTGCGTGCTTGAGACAAGATGCTGTCAGTTCCAGGTAAATTGAAGCCTTTGCAGAATTAATTTGCCGTAGCCATGCCTGGAATCAGAGATGAGGCCAAGAAAAGGTGAATTAGTGAATAAGAATTATCTGACAAAATTTACCCATTGCAAGATTCCTGTCTTTCATGAAGTCCAATTCATAACAGAGTCTACTAGGTTTTGATCCTCAAAAGACTTAGTAAAGGTTTGTGAAACAAGACACAACTGTCCCCTTTCCTGTTATATCTGTCATAAGATTTTTAACTGATGGTCATCTTCGGTCTTCATCACCCATTCTGACTTTCCTCCTGCTAAACTATACTTCAGCTACTCTGGCTACTTGTCTCTGGGGTGACACAAACTTAGACCCCTAAGAGTTCTGAACCCTCAATAGTTCTACCATTATTGATTGGTAGTTCCTGAAGCTGCCCATTCACTATTTTACTGGGTAGAGGAACACCAGGAAATGTTCCAGTTAATTCCTTCCCACCCCCATATGTAGCAGTACTCCCAGCTCCTAATGGCAGTTAGGAACTCCTTTCTTGTCTGCCGGTCCACTGACATGGAGATCTTAGAGTGACCTGAAGTCCGTACAGCTTCAAGATCAGGAAAAAACCTGGAATACAGTAGAAAACTTGAACTGGGGCATGAGATTCCAGGGAAAGACTGCTAGGCCTGCCTGCATGCAAAGCTTATATATGCAGGAAAGTTAATGATTCCTTGGGCAATCGTTGGTCAATAAAGAACTGATGGAAAAATATTACTCCTTGATGGTACTCTGGTCCCTGATGGAAGTTATCACCTCTGGAAGTAAGGATATATATATCTACACATCTTAGGGTTGAAAACCAAATTCTTAAAATGAGAGCCTGAAAATGGTGGTGAGAGGGGCCAACCCTATAGCCAATGTTTATTTTTCAACATGGGTGTTCTAGATTTTGAGGACACAGCACTATATATTGACTATCGATTTAGCATTCCAATACTTCAGGGTTGGGTTCCCAGGCCAGCATCTTGGTGATATTTGAATAGGCTATTCTCAGTCTATTAGACTAAGCAGCTATGTGGGATATATATGTAGGGGTGTGTGTGTAAGTATGTATAGATAAAAACATGTGTGTGTGTGTATATGTATTCAATATATATTTAATATAAAATGTATATATATATTTAAATAATATATATGTATAGATTATAAATTATATAATGTAATCATATTATAAATTATAAATATGATATATTTACATTTATATAAACATAAAATATAAATTATAAAAATTATAAAATATATTATAGAAATATATAATTTATATATATGATATATACTTTATATATATTTATATAAATATATATAATAGAAATATATATTTTATATATATATTTGTGCTAGGACCAATGCATTCCATGGTCACACACCCATTGCTACAAAATGGGTCCCTTATTTGGAGACAATATTGTGGGAGAATTGATGCCAATAAATAAAGAAGGCATTGTGTAAGCTCTTACATGGTAGTGCAGGTAGGGGAACTTGTGTCAGGGATAATAAAAAAGCAAATCTGGAGTAGACAGTAATACCATACAGAGCAATCATCATTAATTTCTGATGTTGATAGAGCAGGTATTCCAGAGTAGAGTAGCTAGGTCAACCTTGGGAAGAGATTTCATGTTTCTGGAAGCATGCCTAGATTACCCTCTGCCACACTGGCCTTGCCTTCCATGGCCTGTGTGAATGCTGCAATGATAGTGAGAAGGCTGGACTTTGACTGTCCTTTGAAACTCCTGGGTCTGGTTTTAAATAAAATCTGCTTCATAGCTGCAGGAAATGAGGGTCCTCCTAGATGCTGCCCTGGAAGGCCTTCTTTCTCTTGATGGTTGTCTGATCTCTCATTCTTGTTGCTCAAGTCTTCCAAAGCATGAGTAATAGCCAGTTCAATTCCTCATCCTTAAAATGATGCTTATCCTCCTACCACTAGTGTGTTAGAGCCACACTAGGCTTTCCACCAGCCTACTACTCGGCTTATTCTGCTACAGATGAGAGATCTCATCACTGTGATGCCATAACATACCTGGACTTCGCCACCCCACACTGTCCAGTACCAGTGGGTTTCATGTTTCCATCTGACTCGTAAGTGATTTAGTTTTGGGGTCATATCCTTCCTGTGCATCTGCTTGCTAGGTACCAATTACTTCAGTCATCATGCCCCATAGAGAGGAAAGCTTCAGAGACTACTGAGCAAGTAATGGATCTGGAAGGTAGTGACAGTGGGCAGGAGTTAGCAATCCAGAAGAGTAAAAGAAGTCAGGAGAAAAGGGTGTGCATTATTAAATTAGGCACTGACATAGCAACAGCACTCCAGAAACCTCTCTGAGGAGCATATAGAATATCTCCCAGAACTGTCCACTTAAAAGATGCCAGGGTGTAGCATTTACCAATCAACCAATTGGCTGAAGATTGTGTCAGAAGGTGCTAACTTTCCTGCACTTTCAGGGTTTGCACAGAAATGGGCTTCCCCTGCACCCCATGCCAAAACATTGGAAGAGCCTCATTCAACACTCAGTGCATAATGGAGAGGAGACGCTGTCAGAATAAGGTGGGTCAAAGCATGCGCGGAATTTCTCTCCTCAGCTGGAGTCAGGGAAATTGAAGAAGATGGAGGTAGATCCAAGGGACAGCTCATATGGAGGGAGTGGGAAGACTATACAGGAGAAAAGATCAAATGAAAGATCTAGGATGAATCTAGAATTAGGTGCATTAGAACTCCGTATTGGTGGGTGGACAGAGCACGTGGTCATGAACAACATACATTAAAGTTAATATGTCTGCTAGTTATATATCTGCTATGTAATAAATCACTTTTGTATATATTTCCCAAAATGCTAATAAACTGTAAAGCCAAAGAAATCTGCATGTTAATCAATATTTGGCAGAACCCAAGGAAGTGGCTGTTATATTACATTTAAATAAGTTTAGTACAAGCATGAGGGCAGCACTCAGGAAAGGCTAGAGACCTGGAGAAAGAGAAAAGTAGGAAAATGTTATTGCATCTCTCCTTAGAAATTTAGAAAAATGTAAAGACAGTGCTTTTGAATTCTAATGAATCATGGGATTTTTTTTTTTAATTGAAGAATAACACTCAGATGAAAAAGCATACAAACCATAGGTGTATTTTCAAAAAGTGAAAAACCTCATATAACCAGTACTTACATCAAGTAGTCTGGTTTGTGCTGGCTTCCAATTACCTACCACTGGAGTAGTCACTTTCCTTAATCCTAGCAGCATAGTTTGGTATTGCCTCTTTCTGAACTTTATTCAAATGCAAGCACAAAGATGGAGTCTGGTTTCTTTCAACTGGTGAGATTCTGTAAGCCATGGATTTTTCTGAAAATTGATCCTTGACAGCTGTACCTTTGCTTCTCACATGACTGTGAGGACCTAGAATGTGTCCTATTCATCATCATCTTGCCAGCATGTGGTACAATGCCTAAAATCGTGATAGTATGAGTGATACTTTTTTTAATTTTTTAATCCACTACAGGGTTGACTAGCCCAATATCTACTTTTTAGCAGAGCCAGTAAATGTGAGTCAATTCTTACATGTAAAAATTCTCGTTATTATCTATTCTCGTGTCTTTAATGTCGCTATTGGTATCTCAATTTATAAATGCAAGTCTTAAGTATGCAATTTATTTATGTCTCTGTTTTTATTTTTTTGTCTGTTTAATTTTTATCAAGACAAAGGATTCCTCATTTTGCAACCAAGACTTGAAATAGTATGAAGTAATGAAAAGGACCTAGTGATGATGTTATGGGAAAGGAAGACACTAGTTTCTATTATGTCTGAAGCAAACCATAGGAAAAGTAAAAATTCCAGAAGAGCTGACTTTCCTGTCATTTCAATATACTTTCATCAGTGCAACTGCCCACCCCACCTTTTTTTGTAGAGTTTGTATAGTTACAACTATAGACCACCCTGAAATTATAGTTTGGGATGTTTTGGTATGTTTCTCAAAGACAAAAGCAAATTTTGTGAATTTAAAGTGAAGAGCACAAAAGCTGATCGAGAATTTGCCGTGAATGATTATAATTACTAGTTAAAATTATAGTTTGTTTTGTCTTAGTAGAATCTATATATGTCCTTAAAGATCAGGGAAACATCATTTATACGTTTTTTATCTTTCTGTAACAGAGAACAACACATGCTAGCATGATTTGCCATGAAAGCCCCTTCTCTTCATTATTTGTGAACAAGTTTAATAATAATACTGGCTAAAATGTATGTAGCTATTACTTAGTGATAGTGATAGTATAATAACATGTTAGTAATTACATAGTAAAAGCATAACTAACTTTCTTTATGTGCCAAGGCTGATTCTAAGTACTTTATACATTGTATATTACAACTGAGATTTTAAATATTAAGTATTAACACATTTCATCCTTATGAAATACAGACTTTTATTATCTTCATTTTACAATTAAGAAAACTGAGGGGTGCCTGCGTGGCTCTGTCAGTTAAGCAACTGACTCTTGATTTCAGTTTGGATCGTGATCTCAGGGCCCTGAGATCCTGCCCTCATTTGGGCTCCACACTCAGCCAGGAGTCTGCTGGAGGATTCTCTCTCTCCCTCTTCCCCCCTTCCTTCTGTCAAACACATAAATAAATCTTTAGAAAAAATTAGGAAACCTTTAGACATCTAAACATTTTAGAAATCAAGAAAAAATATCACATAGTAGTGAGAAGTAAATCTAGTATTACAAACCCAAGCTTTGGAGTCTGTGCTTTTAACCACTCTGCTATGCTGCTGATGAAACACAAGAGAGACACCTTTGGCATTTCTACCCAGTCTTGTGTGAGAGGACTTTAGTCACATGTTCTTCCTTCAGCCAAGTGCCTCTTTTATGTGAACCTTAGGGAAGTCTGGAAGGAGAAGTACAGAGGGTCTGGAAGAGTGGCAGAGAGAACAACAGAGATGAAGAGGACTGGGCAGGAAGTGGTGGGGCTGGGCTTGGAAGGCAAGAGAAAGAAATGCGGAGTGCAGGGGAACTGGGGAGGAGTCTTCCACAGTGTGACTCTGGGCACTTACCATTGCCATAAGAAAATCATTCTGAACTTATCGCCCAGAGGAAGGAGTGTAAAGAAAATCACATGGATATGAATAACCTATTTTCAAAACAACGCAGATATGAAATCTTTGCTTGGCTATCAGACAGTTAGAATGAAAATTAAAATATTAAAAATTAATACAACCACATTAATTTTTTTAAACAGTAAATTAAGGCACATTAATGTTCTTAAGCATTAAAGTGAGAAATGAAAGAAATTAATAAAACTAAGTGACCAATTTGGGGTGATCAACTGATGGACAAAATACCAATTGAGAGAAATAAAGAAATCTAATTACAGAAAAGAGACTCTGCAGAGCTGGTCAATATAACCCAATATGATTCTGTCCCTATATCTCTCCTAATGCTTTCTGTTCTTTTCTGCTTTAGAAACAAAGCTGGTAAAGAATTTAATTTCTTGGTCAATATGCAGTAACCTGGAGTTAACTTATCTGAATGACTCTTGCCATGACCTTTCAGACTGACAGATAGATAGGTAGATAGATAGATATAGGATTGATATTGTATCATTATAGAAAGATACATTATTTGTTAAAGCAAACTAGATGTTACAACAAAATCCCACACCTCCCAAATTCCTTGTGGAATTAACACTTTTAGGTAATAAACACAAATTGGTAAAGTGACTCCATTTCCCAAGACACATATGTGAAATCAGTTAATAAGCATGTAATTTATTCAAGACAAGAATTCTTAGATATTATTCTACATCTTTATGTAGTTTGCCATTATGTGACTGAACCTGAGCATGCACACATATTTTCTGAGGGCTTGAACCTTCAGAATTTGAATGAAATGTGTACAGTCTACAAACCTCAAAAAATGTTTGGCTTATTTTATTAAAAAATGTCATATTGTAAGAAATCTTTCTTAGAAAAGCACATTATGGGTTTCATATTAACAGGACAGGTACATTTAGCAAAATCTGGTCTTATAGTTGAAGAAAATATTTTGAGTATGGCTGAATGAATCAAAGATTTACTAATCATTGTCAAGGAAAGAAAATTAAAATTAAATTAAGTTTAAGTTACCAACAAATATCTTTTGGACATTCTTTGTATGACCTTTGGAGATCATAAAAATATAGCATGGAATGTGGCGCCTGGGTGGCTCAGTTGGTTAAGCCTCTGCCTTCGGCTCAGGTCATGATCTCAGCGTCCTGGGATTGAGGTCTGCATCAGGCTCTCTGCTCAGTGGGGAGCCTGCTTCCCACTCTGCCTACTTCCCTCTGCCTGCTTCTCTGCCTACTTGTGATCTGTCAAATAAATAAATAAAATCTTAAAAAAAATATATAGCATGGTATCATTCTCATGAAAAGCTTATAAAATTGTTGGAAAGACAATTTATAGAGATATGTAGCATAAATAACAAAACACTATAATATGATTATTTCATGTGGTATTAGAATGCAGTTTGGTGGAAATGGGAAATATTTTCATTTCATTTCATTTTCATAGAAGACTTAAGTATTACCCCAAAAGTATTAAGGGTCCTAGGCATAAAGAGGAAGAATAACATGAAAGATGAATTTGTAAACTTGGATAAGAAAGTGTCTAGGAAGGGTGAAAGGCCCCAGGGAACTTAAATGGAAAACTTCTGGGCCCTGAAGCTCAGGCAAGGGATAAAAGAATGAGATGTTTATTCATTCAATAATTACTTACCCTACACATACTGTGTATCAGGCGTGGTACTAGGCAAAGATCTCTGACCTCCTGGAACTTATTTACCAACTAGGAGAAACAAAGAGTCAGTAAATATAACATTTAAGTACATGAGTAGCTAACATAGGAGTTTAGCAGTGACAAAAGCTATGAAAAAATATTATAGCTCAATAAGAGGATTGAGGCTAACAGGGAAAGAATGGGTTGTAAGTTTTAAAAGGTTAAGCAGGATAGGCCTTGTTAATAAAGTGACATGTGAGCAAAGATTTGCAAGTATCTAGGGGATGAGTGTTCCAAGCAGAACAATCGGCGTAATGGCCCTAGAACAAGAGAACTGCACTAGCTTGTAGACCAGACCAGCAAGAAAGCCAATGACTCTGGGATGGAATGTGCCAGGAACAGTAGCAGGAGGTAAGTTCACAGAGGTAATGGGGCCAGATCACATAGGGTCCTGTAGAAAACCAAAAGAACTTTGACTTGCATTTTATATGAAATGCAGGTTGCTGAAAAGGTTTGGAACAGAGTAAAATATGACATTATTTTAGACTTCGAAAGGCTGACTCTGACTGCATTTATGCATGCCTCCCCAAAATGGGAAAAAAGCTGGTAAATGCAGTCGCATGTTTGCATCATCTTTTTAAATACACTTTACCTTGCTTTACAGCTTCTTCAAGAATAAATCAAAATCAATAACCTGAACAGCTCATTCTTGCTTATCCTTGAATCTAAAAATCATACCCGGGGTTCTGGTCAATCTCAGGTGAACCTTACAGGCTATTGTGATAATACAGGCATAAAGGCAAATAAACCTGGCCAGGATAGTGGAAGCAGAAATTAAAAAGATAAGGTTTCAGAGATAAAGTCAACATAATTATTTTGGAATGAATGTCTCCCTAAAATGCACAGGTTGAAACTCTGACCTTCAGGGAAGTAGTATTCAGAGGTGGAGCTTTGGCTGGTAACTAGATTTAGATGAGGTCATGAGGGGGAACACCCCAGTGTCCTTATAAGAAAGGAGACTAGAGCTTGTTCTCTCTCTCTGTCTCTTCCATGTAATATAACACGAAAGTGGCCATCTTCACACCAGGAAAAAGGCCCTCATTAGACAACCAAGGGCTGGCACCTTGATCTTGGACTTCCTATACTCCAAAATTATGACAAATAAATGTTTGTTGTCTAAGTTGCCCAGTCAATGGTAATATATTGTTGGCCTGAACTGGCTAATACAATGAAATGATTAAATGATTCAATACAGGGGATAAAAGATACAAAGGAACCAATATTTCTCCCCCTTTTTCATGATAGAGCAAAGAAAAATTGTGATTCCATAGGTGGTTGCTTAGAATTTTTAGAAAGAAAGCTCTGGGAAGGAAATAGGAGAGGAATCTGCAAATAACTTGGTTAGAAATGAAGAATCTTCTTTTTATTGAGTACCTAATGTCTGACATGCACTGGGGTACACACACTCATGAGAATTTTCTGATGGAATAGCTTAACCATCAAAAAAGAGAGAGGAAGTAAATCTGTACCTAGGCATTAAATGAGTCCCTCTGGTGGGACGTTTGGGAAGACAAGAAAGGGAGAGAAACAATGTGCAGAGGCTTCAAATCAGATCACCACCAGAAACTTGCGCAGTTAATCTTCAGAACCTAAACATTTGTCTTTGTGTTTGTCATTCCTTATTGTTTTTCAGCCAGTTCTTGAACTTTCGCTTCCCAATTTTTGTCTGTTATCTCAGTAGTTCTCACTTCAAACTTTCGGTTCTCTGCAAATTTGACAAGTGAGCTTTCCACAGCTTCATTATGGCCAGAGTTAAAGCTATGGAAACCTACAGGCAAAAAACAGATTCCTGTGACACTGGAGTGATCAGAGCAGAAGGCCAACTGGAGGAGTTAAGGAAACGGAAGTGATGTATTCACTTATTTGTGGAGCATAACAAATAGCATGGAGGACATGGGGACTTAGAGTGGAGAAGGGAGTTGGGGGAAATTGGAAGGGGAGGTGAACCATGAGAGACTATGGACTCTGAAAAACAATCTGAGGGTTTTGAAGGGACGGGGGGTGGGAGGTTGGGGTACCAGGTGGTGGGTATTATAGAGGGCACGGATTGCATGGAGCACGGGGTGTGGTGCAAAAATAATGAATACTGTTATGCTGGAAATAAAAAATAAAAAAAAAATTGGGAAAAAAAAAAGAAAAAAAAAAAAAAAGGAAACGGAAGTGATGGATGCAAATTCAAAAGAAATAGTAAACAGTCTTTATTCAAAGACCAACATAATCTCATAAATAGAAAGTCCCTTTTAAAAGTACTTAAAAGGGCGGGTGGGTGGCTCAGTTGATTAAGCGACTGCCTTTGGCTTAAGTCACGATCCTCTCCCTGGATCGGATTGAGTCCTGCATCAGGCACCCTGCTTGGCAGGGAGTCTGCTTCTCCCTCTCACCCTCCTTCTTCTCATGCTCTTTTTCTCTCTCTCAAATAAATAAATAAAATATTTTTTAAAAAGTACTTAAAAAACCCAAACCCTTGAACTAATAAAGTTTTAAAAAGTTATAAGCTATCAGATCGATATAAAAAATAAGTTCTATTCTTGTATACTAGCAATGGACAATCTGAACACCAAATCAAGGAAACAGTTTTATTCATAATAATAAAAAAAACAAATAAAATACTTAAGAATCAATTTAACAAAAGAAACATTAAGACCTGTGCCCTGTGAACTACAAATACTACTAAGAGAAATTAAAGATCCACAGAGAAATATTAATGGTTTGGAAGACTCGATATTCTTAAGATAACAATTTCTCTCCAAATTTCTCAATGAATTCAACACCCACACACACACACCCACCCACACACACACACACACACACACACACAAACACAGAATCATCAGAACAAATTTTAAAAGGAGAACAACATAGGAGGACTTATACCATCTAATTTCTGTAAACATTCAATAATCAAAAGTGATAGACAAGGATAGACAAAAAGATCAATGAAACAGAATAGAAATGTCCAGAAATAAATCCTTAAATTATGGTCAACTGATTCTCAAGAGAAGTGCCAAAGCAATGATTCATTGGTGAATTTTCAACAAATGATACCAGGACAATTGAATGTTCATATACAAAAAAAAAAAAAAAAAAAGAACCATGACCCTTATCACTTATTATATATACAAATCAACAAAAAAATGGATTACAGACCTAAATGTAAGAGCTAAAGTTATAACACTTTCAGAGGAAAACATAGAAGAAAAATCTTTGTGATCCTGGGTTTGGCAAGTTCTTAGATATAACCACCATTCCATAAAAGAAAAAAATTGATAAATTACACCTCATAAAAATGGAAGAATTTGGCTCTTTTAAAATTTAAATTTAAAATTTAAAAATAAAATGGCAAGCCATAGACTACAAGACAATATTTGCAAGTAACATGCCTGATAAAGGACTTAATCTGACCTATATAAACCCTTATAACTCATTAATAATAAAACCAGAAACTCAATTAAAAAAGTGGCAAACTATAGCATCAAAGATATATAGCGGCTAATAATTATAAGGAAAATATGCTCAACATCATTAGCCATTAGGAAAATGAAAATTCAAATTTCGATGAGATACTGCAACACAGCCATTAGAATGGCTATAATCAAGAAGACTGACAATAGCAAGTATTGTCAAGGATGTGGAGAAATGAATTCACATGCTGCAATGTGAATGTGGAATGGTATAGACCTTTTATTTATTTATTTATTTATTTTACTATAGTAATTCAGTATTTCCATATATTACTTAGCACTCATCATGGTTAAGTGTACTCTTAATCCCCCTCACCTATTTCACCCATACCCTCACCCACCTCTCCTCTGGTAACTATCTATTTGTGCTTTAAAGTATATTTCTTGGCTTGTCTCTCTTTTTTTACCTTTTGTCTGCTGTTTTGTTTTTTAAGTTCCACATATGAGTGAAATCATATGGTATGGTATTTGTCTTTGTTTGAGTGGCTTATTTTGCCTAGCATTATACCCTCTAGAGCCATCCAAGTTGTCAAAAATGGCAAGATTTCATTCTGTTTATGGCTGAATTATATTCCATTTCATGTATATGCAACCTCTTCTTTATCCATTCATCAATTGATAGACACTTGGGCTGCTTTCACTGTTTGACAATTGTAAATAATGCTGTTATAAACACTAGGGTGTATGTATCCCTTGAATTTGTGTTTTTGTAGTCTGGATGAATACCCAATAATATAATTCCTAGATCATATGGTAGTTATATATATATATATTTTTAAAGATTTTATTTATTTATTTGACAGAGATCACAGGTAGGCAGAGAGGCAGGCAGAAAGAGAGGAGGAAGCAGGCTCCCTGCTGAGCAGAGAGCACTATGCGGGGCTCAATCCCAGGACCCTGGGATCATGACCTGAGCTGAAGGCAGAGGCTTTAACCCACTGAGCCACCCAGGCGCCGCGGTAGTTCTATTTTTTTAATGACTTTATTTATTTATTTAGAGACAGAGAGAGAAAGAAAGAGCAAGTGGGGGAAGGAGCAGAGGCTTGATTTCACCACCCTGAGATCATGACCTGAGCCCAAGTCAAGAGTCAGAAGCTTAACCAATTGAGCCACCCAGGTGCTCCAAAGTACTTCTTCTTCTTTTTTTTTTTTTTTAAATTTTTGAGGAATCTACATAATTCTCCCAGAGTGGCTATACCACTTTTTTTTCCCACCAACAGTGCACAGGGGTTCCTTTTTCTCCACATCCTCACCAAAACCTGTTGTTTCCTCTGTAATTGATTTTAGCCATTCTGAGAGGTGTGAGGTGGTATCTCATTGTGGTTTTGATTTGCATTTCCCTGAGGCTGAATGATGTTGAGAATCTTTTCATGTGTCTTTTGGACATCTGTATGTCTTTGGAGAAATGTCTGTTCATGTCTTATGCCCATTCTTTAACCCTGGGATCATGACCTGAGCTGATGGCAGACGCTTAACGACTGAGCCACTCAGGCGCCCCTGTCTTTTTATGACTGGCTTATTTAACTTGGCATAACGTCCTCAAGATTTGTAGCATGAGTCAGAACTTCCTTCCCTTTTAAGGCTGAATAATGTTGCACTGTACATCTATACCACATTTCATCTATCCATTCATCTGTCGATGGACGCTTGGGCTCCTTTCACCTTTTGACTATTGTGAATAAAGCTGCTAGGAACATAGATGTACAAACATCTCTTTGAATCCCTGCTTTAAATTCTTTTGGATATATACCCAGAAGTGAAATTGCTGGTTCATATGGTAATTCTATTTTTAATTTTTTTGAGGAACCATCATATTGTTTTCCAGCATGGCTGCACCATTTGATATTCCCATCCTGAGTACACCAGGATTGGGATTCTGGTTTCTCCACATCCTCATCAACACTTGTTATTTTCTGCTGGGTTTTTATTTTTGTTGTTTGTTTATTTTGATAGTAGCTACCCTAATGGATGTGACTTATCTTTGAACACAGCATTCCCATTTTAATTTTAATATTACTCTAGCTGACTTCAGTATTAAATCATTGCTAATCAAACTTTGTATGCTTAATCTAATAGAATATAACTAAAAGATTCAACTCTTCACATTCAGAATATGTTAGTCTCATACTCCCTCCAACCATCCCTCTGGGTTTGCACCAAGTTGTAAATGGCATATTGGAGCCAGACTTCAACTGGGAAAACCTTGGACTCCAAATTAGAACAATCTGAAAGATTTTTTGAAGCACACTAAAATTAAACCCAAATACCAATGTTTTAACCATGAACTGTATCTTATCCCATATACAAATATAGCAGTCCAAGTCAGAAACAAATATACACAACTCATAGTTTTTCTTAAAAGACTGAGTCATTTCAAGTGTTTTTTGAAATAAATAAGAACATACATAATATTTTATTAAGATCAAGTCTCTGAATGAAGTTACATTGGCACTCAGAGTTCCTGGGGCAAACATTCTCATATTCCATCCCACTGAAGCAGAGATACATGAATTAGTGTGGTTTTCAATTTTTTGGCTGATGATAGAACATTCCCATTGAATACCAGGGATTCTTCGTAAGCATTCATCTTCTCTGTCAGCTAGTTTCCCTATATCATTTCATTTGATCTTTATCTCCTTCAACAATAACTTCTCTCCTAAATTTAATTTTAAGAACTTCTGTTCTTTGCTTTCTGCTGCTCCATGTTTTTAAAATTTCCACTTTTTTTTTTTTCCTTAACAAAATAAAGATACTTAGTTTTGGGTGCCAGGCAACAGCTTGATACCAATTCATGTCAGTGGCAAGTATCCTACCAACCTATTGTCCAACAGAAAGTTAGCAATACAGCTGATCCAGATGCTTGATTAACAGGTCTCTCCTTAGTGAACGAAGCAACCATCAGCAGCAGACCCACTTTGGAGTCTCTTGGGAAAGTGTGAACATGACAGTAAACAGCCTACATCAAAGACGTTTCAATTCTGCAACAAGCCTTTCTGCTTCAGGTAAGTGATATACTCCCAAACAAAACATTAATCAGAAGACCCATTTCGTCTCCCTTGGGGAATCAGAGCTAGAAGCAGATTAATCCAGCTCACTGTGATTTTGAACGTTAAAAGAATTCTTTTAAGGAAATGTCGAGGCTGAGAGAAGCCCATAAATTGAGTAGGGATTTCATGATAGTAAAAAGAGTATTGCTACAAGAAAACAGGAGCATTGTAAAATTTGAACTCTTTGTTTTAATTATGCCCACCAACAGGGGGACTATATTTGAGGTCATCCCTGTCTGACAGGTTACTGTTATCAAATTAAGAATGGTTTACCTTGTCTGTACAAGGACGCTTTGACCTGTTTGAGTGGAGGAGTTTGTGTATTCATTTGCTTTTCCTGATGTCTAATAATATGGAATGACAAATGAGAAATGACAATAAAATCTGAAAGTGGGAAATGGGAAGAGGGTTAGAGTTGCTTTCCTGGCATGGGGAAGGGCCAATGTTGTGGAAGTTACCACTTACTCCACGCACCGGTTTGGGGATGTCAGTGGATGTGAGAGAATCCATGGAAGGCACCTAAAATTGACAAGGGATGCTCCTTTGGTCTTCACATTCATCCTGAACTTCACCCTTGTGGAAAACAATGAATTCAGTTCTCCCTATATTCTACCCTTTATTTTCTCTTCTGCTTTTATTCCCGAATCCGAAAAACTTGATGCACAGCATAGGTCCCAAGACAGGTAGAGGCTGTAAAGATTGTGGTAAGTTTTACTATTTTAGCCATATGCTTTCCTGAGTCTTAACACAAAAGGTGAGGAAAAGCAGGTGATGTTTGGAGTAGCCATGTTTGTCCCAGACCAAGCTAGAGAAGAGTCCAGTTCCTGCTGAAGTTCTGATAACCCATGAAGAAGTTAAACCTTAAACCTAAGTTTATTTTCCTGCTTTGCTAAAGATGATAATCTTGTCACAAGTGTTATATAAAATTTTAATGTGTTAAACTAGCACATAAAAAATAGATTTAAAAGAAAAGGACAAAATATTTTCTCACCTTTTCTGTAATTTGAAAATGAGTGAACCTATTTGACTCTGTATCTTAAAACAGATACAAGTCTGAAATTGATTGATTTCCTTAGCTTTAAAAACAAACAAACAAGTCTTTAGGGAAATAATTACTATTCTTAGTAATTATATAATCTTCTTTTACAACTTGTATAAAATAGGTGCTCCTTTCATCCTTTATTGACGATATGCTTAAGCATCCCGAAGCCCTTCTCTTCTTGCCACCAAACAAATAATCAAGACACGAATTGCCTTTTTGTTTGTTTTGTTTTAGAGAGGAGGAATTTCATGGAAATTCATGGAAGACAAAATCTCTTCACATTTTGCTTAACTAGGTAAAGTAGATAGGCCCCTGACTCATGAACGAACAACTTTCATTTCTACAAGTGTTCTGTAAGTATTAAATAGGTGGTAGAAGTCTGTATGTATGTATTATATCTATTTCGTTCTTAATAATGAATCACTAGAGCATACTTTTTAATCTCAATCTTGCTTTTTATCTTTAGCATAGTAGGAAATTGATTACAGAAGTCTATGGTATGGCTTTTTTTTTTATTAACTGTCCAAATTTCTGAAAAATGCAAATTTTTAAAAATTTTTTCCTTTTACTAATTGCATGTATATCTAGAAAGTGGTAATTCCATTATATTTAGAGCTAGTCAAATACTCCTTGAATGTAGTGGCCAAGTTTAATTTTTATTGCTAAACATTTTCAGTGAGGATTTTTAAATAATTCAAAAGAGAAACAGGAGAAGATATAGTTTGTTAATCAGATTTTAAAGAAACAGAGTAATCTGTAAATTTTAGTTTTAGTTTTTTTGTTTTTTTTTTTTTAAGTCTATTTTTTAGTAATCCCTACACCCAACACTGGGCTCACAATTATGACTGGAAGATCAAGAGTCACGTGCTTTCCCAACTGAGCCAGCCAAGTGTCCCATAACTTTTGTCATTCAATCTGGAAATTAAATAGCTAAGGTGAACTTAATTGTCTTTGCACTATTCTAAAACAACTGACTGACTATGTCCATTCTATAAAGTACAGTTAAGCTGAATCAGTTGTGTTATTGAATTGGGTTAATCCAAATGGTTCATCCAGTAACTACACACAGATCATCTTAAAATGGTTTAAAAGATAATGAAATGAAATAAGATTGCTATTTATACTGAGAACAGAAAATGGAAGACTAACCTTACAGTGTAGTATGGGGAACTGCACTGGACAATTATTCAAGATTTTTCCTTATCAATAGAAAAAAAATAATACTTGTAAGGAAAAGGAAGAATGTCTCATGTTTGTTAAAATTCTTGATCAAAATCAAGTAGTAATGTTATTTGTATCATTAACTCTATCCATTACTGCTTATTATTTTTTTTTAAATTTATTATTTATTTGACAGAGAGAGACACAACACAGGCAGGGGGCAGGGGGAGAGGGAGAAGCAGGCTCCCGCCGAGGAGGGAGCTTGATGTGGGACTCAATCCCAGGACCCTGGGATCATGACATGAGCCGAAGTCAGACACTTAATGACTGAGCCACCCAGGTGCCCCTCCATTACTGTTTAGAAATAAAAATATCTACTACAGTATTTGACATAGTATATTGACATGTCCCCAGGTCTAGGAAATGCTTGGTTTCAATAGCGGTCTGTGTAGCCCCTGGCAAGGATGAGGGGATGGGGCTATAAATTAGTTGTATTATCAAGTGTTCCTTGCTCTTAGGAAATTGTATGCATTCAGCTCTCATCTAATGGCATCTAATGTGCTTCTCCACATTTTTTAAGAGAACACAGAAAGTGACAGGGTTAGAAGAATTAATTTTCTTTAAGATAAAATCCAAAGAATATCCATCTAATCACATCAGTATTTCAATGTTTCCTGAACAATTTGATTTCTTTTCATTGCATCTTCTAATCCCCACGGTAAGAAAAATAGAAGAAGATAAACAATATTGAATTCAGTAAGACTGGGGATAAGATATAAAATACACTTGCCCTGGCATTTGCCTATAGTATTGATTAGAATCTATATTAATATAATCTTTCTATGGGGAAATGTGACAATATGATAAAGATGTTTTTTAAAAGTTCACATCTTTGGGGCACCTGGGTGGTGCAGTCAGTTAAGCTTCTGGTTCAGGTTTTGATCTCAGGGTGTTAAGAATGATCCCCACATGGGGCTACATGCTTAGCATGGACCCTGCTTGAATTTCCCTCTCCCTTTCCTTTTGCGCCTCCCCCTGCTCATGTGCTCGCTTTCTCTCTCTCAAATAAATAAATAAATAAATAAATCTTTAAAAAAAAGTTCATATCTTTGAAATAGTTATTTCACCTAAAAAATAATTTTTAAGGATATATGATATATAAGTATGTACTGTAAGGGACAATCCTTTTTTTAATTTTAATTAGTTAGCATATATAGTACAATATTGGTTTATGGAGTAGAATTCAGTGATTCTCTCTCAAATAAATAAATAAATAAATAAATCTTTAAAAAAAGTTCATATCTTTGAAATAGTTATTTCACCTAAAAATAATTTTTAAGGATATATGATATATAAGTATGTACTGTAAGGGACAATCCTTTTTTTTATTTTAATTAGTTAGCATATAGTACAATATTGGTTTATGGAGTAGAATTCAGTGATTCATCACTTACATACAACACCTAGTGCTTATCACAAGTGCCCTCCTTAATGCCCATCAGCCATCTAGCCCATCCCTCTCAACCTGCCATCAACCCTCTTTGTTCTCTGTTGTTAAGAGTCTCTTAGGGCTTGTTTCCCTCTCTCCTTTTTTTCTTTCCCCACTTGCCATATGTTCATTTGTTTTCTTTCTTAGATTCTACATATGAGTGAAATCACATGGTATTTGTCTTTCTCTGACTGACATTTCTTTTTTTGAATGACTGAGTAATATTCCTGTGTGTGTGTGTGTTTCATATATATATATATATATATATATATATATATATATTTCACATCTTCTTTATCCATACATCAGTCAATGGACATTTGGTCTCTCTCCATAGCTTGGGTATTGTTGATAATGCTGTTAGAATATTTTTTAATAGCCAAACAAAAAATGAAGTGACCTGAATACCTAACAATAATCAAATAGCTCTTTAAATTATGGGATCTTTACCTTGTAATGTTATACATAACTTAAAATTATTTTTTAAAGAAAGATTATATGTCTCAAGTAGTGCCTGCAGAGTAACATAAGTTGAAACATCAAATACAAACTTTTATAAATGGTAGGCTATGATCGCAAACTTATTAAAATATAGTTAGAAATAGTTATATCTACATGGTGAGACTTGAGTTTTTTGTTTCTTCTTAATATATTCCTAAATTCTGGTGATAAACATGTATTAGTTTTTGGTCAGAAAAAAAAATATTTAAAAAATATTTTCTCCACCAAATGAAATAATGAGCAAATAATCTCACCTGTGATAACCTAAATATCATTACAGGGAAGGAACTCTGAAAAACTGCTTTGAGACCTGGATATGAACTATAGGAATGCCAGGTCAGGTTGGAGGCAACCACAGGATATCTGGATGTAAACAGGTATGAAAAAGGAAATGTAAAAGAGATCTAAAACCAAATATCAAAATAACAATAACAATAACACACACAGATGATTAAAAACCTCTCCTAAAAAAAAAAAAAAAAAAACCTCTCCTAAAAATGAACTCAAGGTGAACCTGGATGGCTCAGTTGGCTAAGCAGACAACTCTTGATTTCAGCTCAGATCATATTCTCAGGGTCCTGGGATTGATTGAGCCCCAAGTTGGGATCCACACTCAGCAGAGAGTCTGCTTGAGGATTCTCTCTCTCCCTCTTCCTTTGCCCCTCTCTCCACTCACACACACACACACACACACACACACACACACTCACTCTCCCTAAAATAAATAGATCCCTAAAAAATATGAACTTAAAAAACCCTTCAATCCAGAGAAACAAAACAAAATGACTTCAAAGGAAATATTGAAACTTTCTCAATAGAATGGAAGGTGAGAGTAAAAGTGAACAGGAAAAGAAGATTGGCATAAAAAGAACACAACATATAATGATGTCCATAGCAAATACATTCAATAGTGTGTTAGAAAATGTTTAACAGTGATTTTCATCTTAAAAAAATAAAGCTCTGATTTGTAGAATTTGCCAATTTCTGTGGTGTAAATAACCCTACTAAGACTGATTTTAAGCTACTACTGTGATGCTTCTGAAAGAACAGCTGCACAGAGATGTGAAGTCAATTCTTCTGTGCTGGTACAAGCCAGTTCTGAAAAATAGTAAACACCTAACAGTAAATCACGGTATAATAAAAATAAATGTAAGTGGATAAAATTCACCTATTCAAAAGCATAATATATTATTAGGTATTTTCTTCCCATAATTTTTTTATAATGCACAAAAAGTTTGAAAATTAAGAGGTAATACATACTGTAAAATACTAACCAGAAAAAAAAAATAGCCAAAACACACACAACACACATACAGTTTGGAAAAAGCACACACATATAATCTTTTTTCCTCCACCCAAAATATACAAGCTATTACTACAAAATACACCAAAGTAAAAAAAAATTTAATAAAAAAGATAAGACATTGCCTAATAAAATAAACAATCCAAGTATATCCCCGGATATCAATAGCACAAATTTTTATGCATCTAATATCACAGGGTCAAAATACATAAAACCAACTCATGGAAACGAAAAGGAGATTTGAACACATTTCTATCAGAAACCTATTGATCATACATATAAAAAAAATTCATGAGGGACGCCTGGGTGGCTCAGTTGGTTAAGCAGCTGCCTTCGGCTCAGGTCATGATCCCAGCGTCCTGGGATCGAGTCCCACATCGGGCTCCTTGCTCGGCAGGGAGCCTGCTTCTCCCTCTGCCTCTGCCTGCCTTTCTGTCTGCCTGTGCTCGCTCTCTCCCCCTCTCTCTGTCTGATAAATAAATAAAATCTTTAAAAAAAAAAAAAAAAAGAAAAGAAAAAAAAAAAAAATTCATGAACTTAAATTAATAGTTACTTATATACTCAAGTAATAAAGAACATACAGTGTTTTGAAGCTTGCATAAAGTATTTACAAATTGTACCAAGTGATAAATCAAAGAAGTCCTAGCATATTTAAGTAATCAATAACATATAGAATGTATTAATTACAATGCAATTAAATTAGAAATCAACAACTAAAAGGGGGAATCTTTTTTCTGTCTAGAAATTGGAAGTATTCTTGTAGAAAGCAATGAGTTCAAGAGGAAACCATAATAAAATTAACAAGAATTACATATCAGAACTCGTGGGCAGCATCTATTAAAACTGCATTCAAAATAATTAAATGTAGTAGAATACTGATTCAAAATAAAAGATGTCTTATAAACATGGAACAGTATAGTAACATGTGTTAGAAAAATGCTTTACAGAGAAGTTGACATTTGAGCTGCCTTTTGAAATACTGACATTCATTTGTCAGGATAATTTTGGGGAGGATAGTATTTTAAGTGAAGGAAGAAACACAAGTAGCCAGCAAGATATTAAAGAGTATGATGCGTTAGGGGAATATAGTGGGAGATGAAATTGAAAAGTGGTGATGAGACAATTAAGTCTTTTAAAATAAAACACTGGGAGAGTGGCAGGTATAAGCTTCTAGTTACGGAATGGAAAAGTCACGGTGATTCACAGACCTGTACCCCTGGGGATAAAAACATATGTTTATAAAAAATAAAAAATTAAAAAAAAAAAAAGTCATGGGGATGAAAGATAGAGTCTAGGGAATATAGTCAATGGTAATGTAATAGTGTTGGACATATGACAGAGGATAGTTATACTGTGGCGAGCTTAGCATAACCTATAGAGTTATCCAATCTCTATGCTGTACACCTGAAACCAATGTAATATTGTATGTCAACTGTATTTCAAAAAAAAAAACAAAACTCAAAAAACAAAAAACAAAAGTCAAGCACATAAAAAGCAGCAACAATATATAACTTATTCTAAAGTAACGATTATTAATACATTCTCTACTGAGATACATATTGTATCTACTCCCTTTACTCTTTTAGAGAAAGAAAATCATTTGAAAACTTGGAATATATCAGGGTGCCTGGGTGGCTCAGTTGTTAATGCATCTGCCTTCTGCTCAGGTCATGATCCCAGGTTCCTGGGATCAAGGCCCGCATTGGGATCCCTGCTCAGTGGGAAGCTTGCTTCTCCCTCTCCCACTCCCCCTGCTGTGCTCCTTCTCTCACTGTATCTCTCTCTGTCAAATAAATAAATAAAATCTCTTAAAAAAGAGAGAGAGAAAACTTGGCATACATCATTTGCTGTAGGCAGGTGACTTTTAACATAACTCACAACTCATTGAGACAAACCAGTTAAACCACACTGCAAATGTTAATCGCCCATTCTAGAGAGGGAGTCTATATATTCATGCCATGGAAATACTTGTAAATTCATGACAAGCAGAATGGTTTGGAAGACAAAAAAAAAGAAAGAAAAGAAAAGAAAAGAAAGAAAGAAACTGAATTGCTTAGATTTTACCCTAAAGCTATTGGTAAGCATTAGAGTTTTCTACAGGTACATGGCATGGTCAAATATGTATTTTGGAAGGATCCCTATAGTACCACTCTAGAGAACTGAGAGGTGTGGAGATGGGAGTATTGAGGTGGACAATCTAAAAGGATCCATTTCGGATCCTTTTAGGATCATTTGGGAGTATTGAGGTGGACAGTCTGAAAGGATGCATTTTGGAAGGATCCCTATGGTACCACTCTAGAAAACTGAGAGGTATGGAGATGGGAGTATTGAGGTGGACAGTCTAAAAGCACAGAGACCATAAGTGAGACTATTAAAATAGTCCAGATAAGATATAGTGTAGCCGGCATTAGAGGAAAGTCAGTAGGATTAGAGAAACAAAGGATGAATTTGAAAGTCAGAGAAAAATACAGTGGATGAGAATATCAAAGGTGATTAGATATGGAAGGCAAGTGAGAAGAAAGGGACTGGAATTATCGTTTGGTCTCTGTCTCGGATGACTGGATAAAGAGGGTCTTAGCTCAGGCTGCTGTAACAGCATACACCGATGGGAAGATGTAAGCAACAGACCTTTATTTCTCACAGTTTCAGAAGCTGAGAAGTTGAACATAAAGGACCTTCGAGGAAGGGTCTATTGTGACATTTCTTCTGTTGGCTTGCTGGTGGTCACCATCTTACTATGCCCACATAGTAAGCAAAATGTAACTTTTTTTTGTACAGGGGGAGAGAGAAGGCAGCTCCCTGGAGTCTCTTCTTTGAAAGGCACTAATCCCGTTATGGGAGTCAGTGCTCTTGACCTCACCTAAGCTGAAGTACCACCCAACGGCCCCATCTCCGTCCACCACTGCTTGGGGGGATCAGAGCTTCACCGTCTGAATTTTAGAGGAAACAGTTTATACCATAGCAGATGGCGATGTGAGTACAGTGCAGAACAATAGAGGAGAAAGGTAAATTTGTCGTGGAGGAATAGGGGTAGGGCGGAAGAGTCCAAGTTTAATTTTAGACATGATGATCTTTAATTTCAAGTTCCTTTAGGAAATGCAAGTGAAGATTTCTGGCAGGCACTTGGTTATGTAACTGCAGGGTTTTTGGAAGTTGTGGGGGGATGGGATTTGATGTTGGAGTATTTATTATTTGCTGGCAAACTTACAGAGGAGTGGAACATGTGTGACGGAAAGAGGGCCACAGAGGATCCCTTGGGAGCACTGAGTCAAGGGGGTACATCGAGAGAAAGTAAAAGAGACGAAGTGGTAGAGGGATGGATGGGAAGAGAAACAGAAATCTGTGTCGTCATAGAAACAAGAGATGTGATTGTCATCATCCCCAAAACATTCAAAGAATTCTTCTATCCATTTGGTTTGGGCATTAGGATATCACTGGAGAAATTGTTCCTCTGACAATGCCTCCATCTTGCACCGACTTTCATTAGCTCTGTCCATCCATCATCCCACTGTGCCCAGAAATGGCCCTGAAGAACTTGCCTGCTACTCTAATTCTAGTCCTGGGGCTACGGACAAGGACCCTGTTTTGCTCTCTTGAGTTATCCCAGAGGGTAGAGCCCCACGTTAATTCAGTACCTTTTGGGATGCCCTCTGTAACCCAGGGTCCATTCTTTCTTACCCAAACCACCTTTTTGAACAAGGCTCCTAAGACCACATGCTTCAGCCGCTGCCCCCATTTCTGGGCATGCTGAATTCCCCAATCCTGTCCCCTCTGCAACTGATCTGGCCTATTGCTTATGGAAGGAAATTCAGATCCTTTCCGGATGCTTTATATGTTGGATACATTTGCTTTATGATCTGCTTCTTAATCCCTTTGCTCCCTATAGCTTTTAGAGAACATTCTTTCAGCAGGGCCTCCCAATTCTTTAGAATTGCTTTTTTAAGGCAATTACCGCTAGTGTTTGCAAGTCCAACTTTACTTTTTTTAAAAACCAAAAAGGAAAAGGGTGGGGGGAGATAAAAGAATTCTCTTAAGCCCCAAGGAAGCATTATGGGAAGAAAGGCCAGGCTGTCCTGTGACTCTGCATTTTAAACAGGAGGTTCTCCTCATGATGAGAATTACCTTGGCCTGGGTTGAGCTTTCCCCATGGACCCTTTCCACTTAAGCTTTTTATTTAAAAAAGTAAATTGGGATTATTGTATTCCCTCACTTTACTTTGGAAGTAAAAATTTTAAATTAATTGCAGTCTAAAATGATAGCAAACAGAGAGGTTCTGATAGCAGTCTGGTGGCCTCTTGTTTAGCCAGCAGAGATTTCTGTTATTGCTGCTGGGAATGGCTTGGCTGAGGTATTTTTAATTTACATTTTTTCTTCCTCTAATGAAGGACTGAATTATGACTTACTATAAAATCCCCCAGTGTCATGTCATGGAAAGAGAGTTGTTGACGGACTTCCTCTGACTTGATTGGAGTGGAGCTATTTATCTGGAGCTAGGTTTTAGATCACAGGGGTGGCATTCTGGAGGATTTCTGCTTTCAGAGCAGCACTATCCGGGAATGCCTTTAGCTCCCCTCAGGAGTCATCCCTTCAGCACAGCGGCTCCTGCTGGAAAAGAGCAGAAGGGCGTTTCTGTACTGGTTGCTTGCCGGGCACTGCTGGGTTGTCTACTATGGTAGAATCAGCCACCTCGCTTCAAAGCCTAGAACTTCCCTGGCCCTTCTGAACCAGCCGCTGCCTAGGAAAATAGGGAAATCCCAAATGTCATCCTCTCTCCGCAGCCACCACCTGCCAAGAGAACCATCTTCAACGGACGGGACAGATTTGTAAACAGTCATCCCTATGGGATAACAATAGCTCTCTGCCTGCTCCATAGTGGGAATGGTAAAAATGTGGATGTTGCAAAATGTAATTACTGGCCTGGAAATTTTCCTTCTGTGGCAGATGGTATGATCAAGAGCAAAGACAGACATGTCCTTCCGCAAACCAAGGGCGGTGGTTACACAATAGGCTTAGGTAACAGCCACTGGAGTAGACAGCTTTAGGTAAAACTCAGTGATATATGATAAAATAAGTTCTTTGAATCTAGGCAGCTCAGAGAAACATCTTTCGAGGATATCCCACTACAGGCACAGGGTACCTGCCTCAGACTTCACAAAACAGAGTGGATGTGTCAGGTTTGCCTGTGTCCTGAGACAACTGCATTCTAGACATTTCCATATTTCGGGGAAAGAATTTTTAAAAGAAAGAAAACAGTGCCGAAACTGAGAGTAGAACTCAAGCATATCAACCTTGAAATAACATTTACTCTGTGCCTCCAGTTTTCTGAAAACAGCTTTAACTGAAAAAATATTTTTTGAAGTTGCCTATTAGAGGATCTGTCCTGAAGCTTATTTCACCATTTCGTTATTGCTGTGGTGCCAAACAATAGATGGTATCTCAAGGTGCATGCTCATTTGTTTACACCCACCTTATATGTAACTGTGGCACTCCCCAGCCCATGTTGCAAAGATAGAGCATTTTCCTGAGGATTGGATTAGACATGCTGTGGAGTTCAATTAATGCACTTTTTTTTTTTCTAAGTACAATGATTCTTTTTTTTTTTTTTTTTCCCCAAGCACTAAGCCAAGTAACACATGGAAAAAGATCCTTTAATGTTTTATAGAAAATAGTCCCCATTTGGTAATGTACATTGCAAGTTGAAAGATGGCATTCTGGCTTTTCCAATTGCTTCAAAAGACACACTATTTCCTATTTATTGTTTCTGTTTGGCAAAGCTCAGGTTCCTGCAAGCAAGAGGGAGATAATTTCCTAAAGAAATTGAATTTTCTCTCTGAATAATTAAGGCCTTGGGAGTCCAATATTTAGAAAACTTCAGCTATGGGCTTACAAAATAGGAAGATTAAGAAGAAACTTTTTTTTTTTTTTGGTGTTATACAATTTAAACCTAAAAAGCAACTGAAAACCATCTCTTTTCTCGTATTGTTGCAGCTCTCAAATCGTTCAGATCACATGGAACAGAAAAAGGTTTGCTCTTGGAATTTCCTGGTTGTTTCTGTTGGATGTATTGGTCAGACAATAATTACTCGTGAGAAATAATGAGGGTCCCTCAATAGTGCAAACTCAGCAGTTGGTCTGCCAACAAATGGCAAAGCCTTAACAGTCACTTTTCTAGAAGTTCAAGGACTCAGTATAAAACTACTGAGGGGGGCAGTGGTCCTTGTTGTTATCTTAAATGAAAGAGGTTGGAGTCAGAGCAGAGATGCACAAGTGATGCCTCCTTGGGGACCAGGAGCTGTTGATAAGCGTGTACCTGTGTCCCAATGACATCATTCAGTGGTTGCCATCCAGTAGGTGTATATGTAAGGACACTGTAATGGTCATCATGTTTCATGCTAATTTTTTTTAAAGATTTATTTATTTATTTATTTATTTGACAGACAGAGATCACAAGTAGGCAGAGAAGCAGGCAGGGGGGGGGGGAACAGGCTCCCTGCTGAGCAGAGAGGCCGATGCAGGGCTCTATCCCAGGATCCTGGGATCATGTCCTGAGCCGAAGGCAGAGGCTTTTACCCACTGAGCCACCCAGGCGCCCCTCATGCTAATTTTTAATGCATTGGGAACTTCATACTACTTTGTTTTGTTCAAAGTATCCAGCTAAGGATACCCCCATAAAAAATAGATATCTAATTCCAGGGCCTACAAGAGAATTAGCTTTTAGGTGAGGAAGTAGAATTCTCAGGAGCAATTTGATTTCCTCAGCTATAGCATCTTTCTGATATTTGTAGGGGAAAAACTAGTGCTAGGCATACTTTGTTTTACTACTGTTTTACCTAATAATACCAAGATTCTCTGGACCATTCATGCATAAATGACAGCAGAGGAAATGACTGTCATTCATCCTGTAATATGAAGAGAAGGAGAGTGGCCAGGGTCACATTATCATTTGGAAATGAAGATGTGCATTAGAATCTATGCTCCTGTGCCTGTCCTGTCATTTTTGAAGGTTGGAAAGCAAGCTTTCCTTTTTTTTCTCCATCAATCTGCAATATAGACTGAGCTCCTGATCTTACTCAATCCTCCTGTCCTCTACAATCTTTATTTTAGGTGCTGAGCTATGATTTTATATCATTAATGCTATTTAAAGATTAAAACTCTGGACAATGTGCCAGATTCTACTTATCCTGACAGCCTCAGAAGCAAGGTGATTGGGGTTGGGGAGCAGGAACAGGTCGAGTTGAGTTTCTGCCCACAAATGTGACTTTCTAAAGATAAATGAGCATGACAAAGGAAAAAGACCTTTACAAAATACAGTCGAAAGATCTTCGTCAAACTACCAAACTTAAATTCACAGTGTATATCTGTAACTGACCGACTGTCTAACTGCTCGTAAATGGTTTCTCTTCCAAAAAGTAGTAGGTAATGAGAATTTCATACTAGCAATTCTCTGTCTTAGAGAGAATTCTGTAGGAGGGACTGGTCTCTTTATATAATTATTTAATCTCTCACTGAGGATTTTCTCCCCCTGAAATATGACCCAAGGTTTTCATTGAAAACCTTCGAATTCTGAGTTGATTTGGAATGCTTAGTGACCTAGCTGAGCTACATAATTTTGAATTGGATTGCACATTCCAGGCATTAAAGTGTGTTTCTGACATCTGCAAAAGAGCCCAGGACCTTCTCTCCTCTGCCAGTGCCACCTCACTGTGCCGTGGCCATGCTTCCTTCAGCGATGTGTAACAGGCTCTCTTGTGTTCCATAAAAGCAGGTCCTGTGCTGGAAGCTGTTCTTTCCTACTTCGTGATTCCATCCAGAATATACAGGGACCCTAAAGAAGCCTGTGGATCGTTCTCGCCCCACCGTGTCCTTCACCGTCCTGGCTTCCACCTGCTCTACAAGGAATGGGCTGCCAGTTGCCTACATGCAGTGGAAGAACTATATAGGGAACCTAATAAATAGGAGAAACAGATGGAGGCTAGAAGCTCTTGTGAAGTTAAAAGAATTGTGTGCTTAATAGACTAAATGCTTAATAGCAGTAATAGCTGCCAAGTCACCGCATAACTCACTAATATGCATGAACTGTAGCTGCACGAAAGTGACTGCTTTCAGTCTCAAGGACTTTCCTAAAAATTCAAGGTTGTAAGAACCTAACCTAGAGAATAATTACTTGTCCAGACGTGATAACAGACTCTGGCAGAACAAAAATGACAGCTTGATTCACAGACAAATATAAGTCGGTCTTGGATGTCTGGCTTCCATTTTTCTGTGGAGAGATAGATGTCTTTAAAAAGCCTCAGCAGTGAACATCCTGTCAGTTTAAAAGGTCAGACGCTGAAGTGTATCAGAAGAGATGATGCTGCACAGACCATTGAGAGAAAAGAAAATGATTTCATTATCCTCGTTCATCTGCTATGGATTAATTCAGTTCCCATCATCGTGGCGATTAAGGCACTTTCGTAGCATTGTCCTGAACTAGTCGAGGTGGAACCAGGTAATAAAAGGCAGCGGCAGGGAAAGAGGCAACTATGGTGGAGCCTGTATTCCTGAAGAACAAACAAGGTTTGGAAAAGAGTGTGGAGTTGATATGTTCAGCAGCATTTGATGTAGGGAAAAGAGCCTAAACCAAAGACAACCCCGAAAAAGAGATCCCTCTGTGTCAGAAAGTGAAATTTGCACCTTGGGGAGCCAGTGAGCCCCAGGGCTTGGAAACAATCATGAAAGAGACATTCTGCTATTCATAGGGGACACTCTAGAGGTCAGTAAGAGGACAGAAGGATCCCTGGATTGCTACCCTCCCAGGTCAAACATAGGGCTACTTTCCTGCCAATCGGAGCTTTTTAGGAGCTGAACATCTAGAAAAGGAACACATCAGATCTTCCCAAATTAGCTTCTTCTGATTCAGTTTGCTCAGTCACTCTAGCTCAAAACCTTTGTCACCATGTTTGACTACTTGTCTAGTACCCCTTATATTACTTGACAATTTGTATTCATTCTGCTTCTGCCGCCTTCACAATGCCCTCTTTATCACTTCCCTTCTTTCCACTCCCACTTACATGGTCCTCACAGACGCCCTCATTACTCCTTACTTGGACAACTATAATATCTTTCTAACTGTCTCCTCACCTACCCTTTCTAAGCCCTAATGCATTCTACTCTCGACTAACATATTAATCTTCCTAAAGTCTATCTTTAATCATGTCATCCCCTTGCTGGAAAATGTCAAATGTCTTCCCAGTGACTACTAAATTAAATACTAAGCTTTCACCCTAGCATTCAAGGCTCCCCAGAGTAAGTCTTAGCTGATCATTTGTGTCCTTATTTCCCATTACTCTTCCAAGTCCTTCACGGTCAATCTAGACTATGACCCAGTCCTCAGCCACATCTCCTGAGAAGCTCCATATATGTTTCTACTCATTCTTGTCCTTCTTCTTAGAATGTCCTTTTTGCTCACTTTAGCTTAGAATCCAGCCCATCCTGCAAGATCAGTCATGAAATGCTTCATGGAGCATTTCTGGACTTTATCCTACTGAACATAATTTCCTCTCCATGATTTGTACCCTTCTTAAGGCACTAACCACAGTCCCATAGAATAGTTAACAAGTTGCAGGGACTTAGAACAAGATGATGTACTCAACTTTGTCTCGTGAACGGGAGAAAGAATGTAATCTTTAAAAATCTCAGTTTAGGGGTGGCTTAGTGGGTTAAAGCCTCTGCCTTCAGCTCAGGTCATGATCTCAGGGTCCTGGGATCAAGCCCCACATCGGGCTTTCTGCTCGGCAGGGAGCCTGCTTCCCCCCCCCCACCCCCGCCTGCCTCTCAGCCTACTTGTGATCTCTGTCTGTCAAATAAACAAAACCTTTAAAAAATTTTTTTTAAATAAAAATCTTAGTTTATATAATAAAATTCAATAAATATTTATTAAGAACCATCTCTGTGCTTGTAATGTACTGGTAAGCAAAACAAATCCCTTACCTTTTAAGGGGAGAAGACATATACATAGGCATTTAAAAATATACAAAGTAAATAAGTAAATTGTGTAGCATGTTACAAGTTGATGAATATGATTTTTAAAAAATAGAACTGAATAAAGAAGATAGGGAAGGCAAACAGGATGAGATTTAACTGGGATTATTATTATTACAAAGATGATATTTAAGCAAAGTCTTGAAGGAAGTAAAAGAATTCATCACATATCTTTCTGGTAAAATACAATCCCAGCAAAATAAGCAACCAGAGCAAAGGCCCTGAGACCTATGGCATTCAATATACAGAGTCAGGTGTGGCTAGGATGGAATGAGTAAGGAAGAGAGGAGGAGAGGATAGGGTCAGAGAAATAATGAGGGCAGAGAATAGAACTTGAAGGGTTTTGTAGTTCATTGTAGGACCTTGTTCTTCCCTCTGAATGAAATGGGAGCCCCTGGAGGTTTTTGGCACATTGAAGTAGAGGAGTGATATGATCTGACTTGGATCAGATTTAAAAGGATCACTCAGTCTGCTCTGTTGAGATTATACTGTGGCAAGCAAAATCTGAATAAGGGGACCTTTAAGGATTATATTATATGACTCTGGCCAGAGATGATAGTTAATGGCTTATGGGAAAGTGATAACAATGGAAGTAGTGAAAAAGTGATCCAAATCCGGATATATTTTCAAGGTAGAACCAATGAGATTTCCTTGTGGATTGAATGTAACAATGTAAATAAAATAAAGAGAGGAGTCAAGAATGACTCCATAATATTTGCCAAAATGGCACAATGGAGTCACCATCCATTTAGATGGCGAAGATTGGGTAAAACAGTTTGGGAAGGAAGGCAAGTGTTAGGGGTTCAGTAAACATACCTGAAGCCTGAGGCATCCAAGTTGGAAAGTTGAGTAGGTAGTTGGACACATCTGAGTATAAAGTGAGAATAATAAGCCTCCTGATATTCAACAAACGGAGTTGACCTAAAGATAAAATATGATAAGATTATATGCAAATTTTGTATTATTTGTATATGCTATCCTGTGTTTCTTCTTTTATAATTTTGTGTTTGTGTATATATTAGTGTCTATTATTTTTTTTTAATTTATTTTTTATTTATTTTTGGCATAACAGTATTCATTATTTTTTCACCACACCCAGTGCTCCATGCAATCTGTGCCCTCTATAATACCCACTACCTGGTACCCCAACCTCCCACCCACCCTCCAATTCAAACCCCTCAGATTGTTTTTTAGAGTCCAAGTCTCTCATGGTTCACCTCTATTATGTATTCTTAATCTTCTTGAAGCCAAAACTGTGATCATGCTATTTACTTTTCATTAATTTTGAAAAAACATTTGTTGCATATCTTTTGTTACAAATAAATGCATCTTCATTGTAGAAAATCATAATAGTTATAAAAAAAGAAAGTTAAAAGTCACCACCTGTCATTGCATATCCCAAAGAGAAAAAACCTGTTAATATTTTGGAGTATATCCTCTTGAACTTTACTTGATTATTCCTTGGGGGTTTCTTACTTTTTGTATATCCCCCCAAATACACACACACATACACACAATCATATTTATTATAATCCTTTGTGTTGGCATGCTTAAAAATATTTGCTCAAATGGATTAAAATATATATTTCAGGATTTAAAAGAATAAGCCTTTTTAAAAGACACAAAGAATTCTGTGCTTTCCCAATTTCTTTATAACTTTCTCTATTTCCTTGGGTGGTTACACTGAAACTTGAATTCAACATTTCTAAGTTACAAACAGATAATGTTTCTTGACATCACGACTTCAATATGGGAAAAGAATGGATTTTTTTTTTTTTTTCCCAGAAACCTCTACTAATCATCCTCAGAAATTGCTACATACCTACCAATATCAACTACATGGTTGATTCTGTCATGAATTTTTAACTTCATATATGAATCTATTTTAAGTTTCAAGTCTTTTTCTTCTTTGTTCTTTTGCTCCTAATTTATACTGTCTAATTGCATCTTTTGTGCCTTTTTAAGTTCTTAAAAATCTTTCTGGAATAAGGCTTTGATCAGCCAATCTATAAGTAAATAAACATATCTATACCATGTAAGCAGCGCTAGATATGCATTACTGCTAATTGTCTCCGGCTCCCAGATGAGTTGGAGCAAATAATCTGTAGGCACAGTAGGATGGTTGTAGACATTCTTTTAGTTCTGGATTGCAAAGATTTAAGAAATCATATAATTTTGCTTTCTTAGATTTGTTTTCTCAGATTGGCTCATTAGGGGAAAAAATGTATTCTACACTCTTGCTCCTCTTCTTTTCCAGTGGGAAAGGAAAAAAAAATAATGATTAATCAAAGGTTGCTATAAAAAGCAGCACCTATCTTACCCAAGTTTCAATGAATATGTTTATTGCCATTATTAACATTAGTATTACATTTGTGTTTTTTCTAGTCATCTTTCTCAGTATTTATTCTTTAAGATAAAAGTGTTTCCAACAGAATTCTGGCAGATATTCTATTTATAGTACTAAAATTAAGGCAAAAAGGGATTTTAGTTCTGACTAATTGTTTGGTTACCCAAATATTTTATGCCCATAAAAGCAGGCAATCCATTAGTGGAAGAAATAATTCTCTCCAATTCCCCCATGTTCTTTCTGTGCAGATATAAAGAATTAATACTTATGGAGAAAATAATGAATAGGTGTGAACATCTGCGCAAAATAGCATATGGGCTTAGGTAAAATAAAATGTAATTCTAAGCCTAGGGGAGTGATACACAAGAACAGGCAAAGGAAATATGCATACAGAACATAAACATCATCATAGAATATTAAGGAAGCTCCATTCAAAATGTGGTCCATGGTTATAGAAATTAACTCTATGTGTAGGTTTTTAAACTACCCATCTTTTTGCTGCAGAGAAAATGCCTCACCATCAGTCTGAGAAAAGGAACTAAAGAAATGGTTTTGACAGGGCCGCAAAATATAATAATAAAAAAAATCCTGTGATGAAGATTGCTATATTGGGTATTATATTATTTTAACATGAGGAATAAAAAAAGATTAAAGAGTGACATTTGGGGGAATGAAGCCGTAAGAAGTTCATATTTTAAAGAGCAGAGCAAACAGATGAAGTGTAAAGAGACAGTGTTATTATTTTTTGTTATTAAGATTATTGCAGTGGTCGCTTTCTGTTTTGACTCACTGTTTTTATTCACGCTGAAGCCTTACTCTTTTGAACACCAGAAATGGCGAGATCAGAGGACAAAAGAGACAAATGTGCCTGAACCTAAATGTCATTGACATTGAACCAACGGAGACCATTAATGGAGCAGACAATTCATTCTCATTTCTAGTTGGCTAGATCATCTGTGGTCCACACAGGCAAAACAATAGAAAGACATAACTTGTGGCATCTCTTACAATTTGGGATCTGGCAAAAAAAAAAAAAAAAAAAAAAAAAAAAAAGAATCCTGAGTGTCAAAGTAGCTGTATTCCGGCAATAGGCAGTAACAACAATGTGCTCCCCATTTAACAAAATTTCAGCTATTAATTCGGGTGACAGCTTCCTTTGGCCAATTTGTACAGTCAACATTGAGTAAGACTACTTGTGAAAAATTTCCTCAGCATCCTTAATGCAGGTAAAAAGAGATCTATGTTACCTGCTACCATCCCCGACTATCATCCAAGGTCTCTCTCCATGAAGTTTGAATATAATTCCTAGCACAACTTCTAAGAACATTTCAAATGAAGTGATCTAAATATGCTTAACTATATCTTAAATTTGGATTCAAAGGAACGTTACTGAAAGGATGATGTCTATGGCTTCAGGGGCACACATAGAAATAGAAGTAAATGGCTTTTCCAGTAGATTAAATGCCAAAACTAAATTGAAGTATTTGACATGCTGAGGAAAATGTAATTTATTACAAATGTGCCACAGATTGTGGTGAAAGTTCCAGTAATAATAAGTCAAAGTCAGTGTGGATTTTAATGACACATACTGTTTTTTTATTGTTGTTGATGTTCAGACTTTTCATTTACCGAATATTTTTTTCCTTATATAAGGAATGAATGAATCATAGTTCTACAAGTGCTGCCTGAAATAAGAAAGACTAATAATGCCATTTGTAAAATGGCCAAATATTTTAAAAAATGATATTTAACTATATGTCTGCTGCCAAATGCAATCATGTATTAAACCAAATACTACGTTTAGCTTCCCTTCACTCAAAAGTAGAATGATAAAATTTCTGTATTCCAAAGTACACTCTGAAAATTGGACATTATATCCAGTAGAGGTAGTTATAATCAACTGGAGTATGTACTCCAAGAGCTTATGAGCTGGTTTTGGCAGGGTTTCTACAATTTTCTACTTGTCTCCTAGAAGTAATGTCAGAAATGGGCTTCCTGGAAATATTTTTATTAATTCTATATTCTATGGGCCAAAATGTCTTTTGGAGAAAATGGATGAGTATTTCAGGAATTGAATAAATTTAGACTGCCATGCCTTTGTTTGGAAATGAGGAAGTGAGTACATCCATCCCCCTACTTACTCCACCACTACCACCAAAATGACGAGACAACTATCCAAAAGATGAATAAATCTGTAATAGTTCTTGCAATAAGAAAGACTGCCTGAAATGTCCAGGACAATTCGGAGAATGTCTGAAAACTAGAAAACTGATGGGTTGTTAACTGCAATCTAAAATACATATAGGAAAAACTTATCATAGAGAATAGGGCTGCTTCCTAGAAAGTCTGACTGAGGATTTCAAAAGAAAAAAAAAATTAATTAAAGAAAGAGGTGGAGTAAACATGTGCTCAACTATGTCTAGCCTGGTGATAGTAAGGCAAAACATTTAGGAGAATGTAACAGGATACAACATGTTTCAAATATGCTAGTAGAGAAACTGTGGAGTATTGTGATGGTTCCTTTCTCAGCCTCCTGGCGTAAAAGGCAGAAGTTACAAATCTAGACTTCAACCTGGCAGTCTTCTCATTCCACATGAACGGCGTTGACCCCCAAACTTCAGCCAAGCCTCCAAGAAGATGTGGTGAGACAGTGACGGGCTCTGTCTTCTTGATCTCTTGAGCAATGATCTCTCCATCTCTGCCAACCTCTTTGCTGGCAAGTAGTAGACCAGGATAGAATAATTGTTTGAATTACAAAGTTTGGGGTCACAATCTCTGGATTTGATCCAGATTTTACAACAGCAACTGTGCAACGTTGAACAATTACATAAGCTCCCTTTACCTCACTTTCTTTATCTGTAAAACAGGGGGTTATGTTAGTACCTACCAACTGGGGTTGTTGTGAGTATTCTGTAAGCTACTATGTCTGTTTGTTTTTTACTAGGTAAGCACTGTATCTGTTTGCTTTTTATTATTGTTATAAAATTGATTTTTAATTTGGAAGAAAGAGTTGAGGAACTTCATGCAAAAAATATGGACATAAAGAAATAATGAAATAAAAGAGAAAAAAGAGAAAATGAAAACATTAAGAAGTTGTGGAAGATAGATTAATCTACTTAATCAGACTTCCAGTAGAAAATGTAAGTGAAAAAATAATCAGAAGAATAGTAGAAAATTTCAGTGAGCTGAATATCTCTGCTATTAAATAAAAAGAGATTCCCTGGTACAAAGGAACAATATAGAAGAGAACAGAAGAAATGTTTTGTAAAATCTCAAAACGATAAGATTCAAGAGGGAAAAAAAGTCTTAAAATTTTTCAGAGAGAAACACAGCTTACCTACCTATGAATGGAAACCAAACTTGCATGAGGCTTCTTATGAGCAGCACTGGAAGCTAGAGGTCAACAATGCATTACCTTCAAAGTTTCACAGGCCAATGACTTTGACACAAAATATTGGGTCTAGATAAAATATCAATCAAGCATGGAGGCAAGTGCATATATAATACATCTTCAAGCATACAGTGACTCAGGATGTGTAGGTCATGCACTCAGTCAGAATACTTATTTGAAGATAAACTTAAGCAATACAAAAAGAAATTAAAGAAGAAAAGTAAGATGAAGAGATAAAGAATTGGGGAACAAACCTAGGATTCTGATGAAAAACAATTCCGAGCTGTCGGCTTTAGTTAAGTTGTCTTCAGCTACAAGTAGTAGAAAGCCCTAACCCAACTGCTTTAAACAATAAAGAACATTTGTTATTTCAAAAATTAGAACATCCTGAGTTAGTGAGCCTCCGGGGCTGATTAATTTATTGGTTCAATTTTGTCACCAAGAACCCAGTTTCTTTTCAACTTTCTACTCCAGCACCTCCTAGAAGCTTCCCCAGGCCCAATCACAAGATGTCCAAAGCTGTTCAGGTATCACATGTAGACATGAACAAGCCCAACAGGAAAAGGAAAAGAAAAAAAGGAACCTCTTCCTCTCTCCCCACTCCTTCTCTCTACTTTTAGTCAGTGAACAAAAATAAAAATATGCCTTTTGCCTATTTATTCTTATTTTTCTGTGTCCAAGATTATATCAATGTATATTCTAAACCAGTCACTTGCAAGGAGAATATCATGGCAAGATTATCATGATTGTTTAAAACGAAACAGGAAGTTTCATGAGTATATGCATATGTCCAAAACCATCAAATTGTATACAGCAAATATTTTTATTTTTTTGTGTATCTATTATGCACCATTTAATCTTTAAGAAATTTTTAAAAACACAAACCAGAAAATGAGTTACATGGGAAAGGAATAGACTAAGTTTCAGGATTTACAAATGAAATTGGTTCAGATGTAAATTCATAATTAAAGTGGTTCAGATTAGAACCAAAATTCCGTAATCTCTTTAAAGACTATTCTCAAGGGGCCCCTGGGTGGCTCCGGTTGGTTAAGTGTCTACTCATGATTTTGGCTCAGATCATGATCCTCGTGGGTCTAAAGATTGAGTCCTGTGTTGGCCTTCATGCTCAGCAGGGAGTCCTTTTGGGATTCTCTCCTTTCGCCTCTCCTCTCTCTCTCTCTCTCTCTCTCTCTCTCTCATTCTCTCTGTCTCTAAAATAAATAAGTAAATCTTTAAAAAAAAAAAAAAGAATACTCTCAAGAATAAATTGACATGTTATGCAAATTTTATGATTAAGATGATAATAAGGATGAAAAGAGGAAGCATGTGCCTTTTCTGTCAATGAGAGTAGAAAATTAAAAACTTTAAAAATGTGGCCTGACTCTGAGCTCTTGATAGAAGGTATGACTCAGAACATCCTGAACAAGAAACCCAGTCCTACTGGTCAGGTAATTTAGAAAAGGCTGACAGATAGTTGAATTAATGAGCAGTCACTTCAAATTTATAATAGATACAATCTCTACCCAGGTCCTGTTTGTTTTACCCTGAACATCATTTATCTCTTTTATAGGAAATTTAGTTTCAAGATCAATCTTTCTCAATTAATTTCTTTTGGAAAAATATCCTGAAAGTAAACATAAGTTTTTAAAGCTGTTCTTTAATTTTTTTTAATTTAAATTATTTGATATTTACATAGGCATAAGACTCTCTTCTAATTACTGTGAAACATCTGACGCAGTTTTACTCCCTGGAAACTTAAGCTGTTTAAGAAATATGCAGCTTAAACAACAACAAAAGACCTTAAGCTATAAGTCATAACTTTAGAAAAACTTACAAGAACTAACATCTGTTGTGTTGAAGAAACATTTAGGTTTAGGTATATTTTTCACACTTACTACAGGTTCTTTGCTGTAATTAAATTTAAACAAACTCAATATATTATATTTTTATAACATTAAAAAATTATCAGTTCATTGGCCATTACATGGCTGGATAGCTATAGTATAACTTACCAAAATTGGGACCCTCAACTTAACTGAGTTCTATAATAAAATTCGCTCTCTTTTTTTAGCTACAACTTTCCTACTTCTGTCTATGAATTTGGCTCATTAAAAGACCTTGATTATTCCAAGGGATGATCCGTTGAAGCCAAAGCCTAGTTGACTTCATGGGACCAAGGAAAGAAAATGTTGCCAATTTCTGCCCTTTTGATGACGTCCACCTGCTCATCAGTCCCCTCCCACCAACACAAACACACAATTGTATACATTCAGCAGATAAGGGTTACTCCCTGGAATAACCAAGTTTTGAAGGGTGAATTAGAAAGCCTACAGGTGGATAGGTTAGTAAATAAAGTGTGAGCAGTATGTTGTGCCTAGAAAAGTACAAGTTTGAAAGTTTTGTTATTGAATGAGTAGAATAAATTAAAAGGAATTACACAATAGGACTATAAGTATCAAATAAGATAATTTACATGCTGCACAAACTAAAAGCACTTCTATATTTCCTGCCTCAAGGAAACCTTACGAAGTAATCTATGGAAAATTGCTTCGAAAAATTGTGAAAGAATACTGTTAATTATCATAACATATTTCAAATATAGCTAGAGTGTCAGATCATTTAATATATAAAAAAGTGAAAATGTTTCTTAATTTATCTTGAAACCACATATTTAGAACTATACACCATGATGTCTAATTAATATCCTTTTTTCCTCACCTTTTTTTAAATGAATGGATTATAATCAATTTCAGTCCCTATTAAACACAATAACAATTAGATCTTGCTGCAAGGAAGGTTTGAAGTTTTTTTGTTTTTTTTTTTCTTTTTTCCTTTCAACTCTTTGCAGAGAAGTATCTAAAATATTTCTCAGTCATGTCCCTTCCTACCCATTTCTCTTTTTCCTACTGGGGTTCATGAGCACATCATACCCAAACTAATGCCATCTCAGCATTCCCTAGGTCTCTGCCCATCAGTTCACTGATTCATCCTTGTCATGGCTTGTCAAAAAACAGCTGTTTTTTACTATTTTGAATAAAATACTTTTGGGTATTTATAAAAGAAACAGTGTAAGAAGGAAATTGTTAAAAGAGGTACTAGACCTGGAAAGAAGACAAAATTATTATTATTTATGGATGGATTGGAAAATATCCCTTACTGCTTAAGGTAGGAATGGAAGCCCTATTCTCGTTTTAATTTCTGTAGCTCCATATTTGAAAATATCCTGATGACTGTGATGGGGTGATTCTCTTTCATCTTCCTTTCTCTTGCAGAGACAATGCTGACCCTTCCTACTTTCCACAAAATGGTGACTAAAAAATTAAGCTTTTAAAAAATTAGTTGCACAGGGGTGCCTGGGTAGTACAGTTGGTTAAGCAGCCAACTCTTGGTTTCAGCTCAGGGCATGACCCCAGTCAGAGACTGAGCCCTGAGTCAGGCTCAGCATGGAGTCGGCCCGAGTTTCTCTCTCCCTCTGCCTTTCTCCCCGTACTCTCTCAAAAAAATAAATAAATATTTAAGAGAAAAAGTTAGCTGTACAAAGAATTAGGAAAAGGCAAATCAAAGTAGTGATGCTGTAAGCTGTTTAAAAAAAAGAGAGATGGAGCATTATTTGCCCTTAGGTTTTCTTTCTAATTGTTTTTCTATATAGTTGGTATATGTTTCTTTTAATTAACTTTGTTCATATAGCAAATGGCCTGCTTTCTTGTCAATTTATGAACATGTCATTACTTCATGGGAATAACAGGAGTAAAGTCTTTCTCCCGCATTATTAATTGTTTATTCCTGAGGCCTACTTCATTGTCCAATCCCATATAGTACAGTGCCAGTTTCCTTTTCAAATAGCCTCAACCAAACCATAATAGAAAATAGAACTGCAAAACTCTTTAGGGAGTGGGCTGAACTAGATTTTTAGACCAACAGATGGTCATGGCTACAGTTTGATATAGATACACATACATATTTCAATCAGTCTGAATGTGACTTTTCGTGTCTCCAACATTCTGGTAATGTTCACATTGATATAGATTCTTAATTGTAGTAAAAAACAACCTGGGTTTCTCATTTGACTTTTAGGGTAAGTCCTCCTGGCAATATCTGGGTAAGTATCATATCGCTGGGAAAAGTCTGGAAAAGCAAGCCCGTGGTATCTTTATTTAGTGTGCGAGTCAGGGTTCTCCAGAGAAATTGAACCAACAATATTATATATATATTTTATATATACATATATAAAATATAGTAATAATGTATAATATATTATAATTAAATCATTATATATAACCATATACAATTACATATAATTATATTATATATCATTACTATATGATATTTATATATAATATATGATTAATATATTATAAATGATTAGCTCAAGTGATTATGGAGATAAGAAGTCCCAGAATCCATGGTCAGTCAACTGGAGACCCATGGTGTAATTCCAGTCAGAGTCTGAAGGCCCAAGAACCAGGAGAGTAAATGGTGTAAGTTCCAGTGTGAAGCCAGTAGGCCTGAGACCCAAGGAGAGCCAAGGTTTCAGTTCAAATTCAAAGGCAAGAAAAACTAATACCCCAGCTCAATAATCAGGCAAGAGGAGGTCCTCTCCATTCAAGAGGTCAGCCCTTTTGTTTTATTCAGGCCTCCAACTGTTTGGATGAGAACCATGCACATTCCGGAGAGCAATCAGCTTTACAGTCTACTGATTCAGATGTTAATCTGAAAACACCCTCACAGATGCAGAGTGTCCAGAATAACATTTGGCCTAATATCTAGGCACTCTGGTCCAGTCACATTGACACATAAAATGTACCATAACAACTAGGAAGGGAATTCTGGTTCCAAAAGGTCTCATGCAGCAGAAAATTCCTTATATAGAAACAGGAAAAACCATAGGATTGGCAGTGAACACAAATTCATTAGTACAAATAGTCTACTCATTTGTGTGACCAACATCAATATGCATTCTTTTTTATAATTAGTAAACATTAAAGGAAAAAACTCCTGCCTGACATAATGCAATTATACCCCGTAATCCAGAGATACACTTGGTCATTTCCGATTGTGGATGGCTCATGTTTTATTCAGTTGCTTCATTCAGCACCAAAGCCAAGGTTCTGGGTAATGTCTATTTTTCTGTTGGTTTCCTTAAAATCCTCTCTCAGTAATGGGTATTCCATGAACCAAATCATAATGGTATTCATCATTACCACATCACATTTCAAATATTTGGGTATGGGTGCCTGGGTAGCTCAGTGTTAAGTCTCTGCCTTCAGCTCAGGTCATGATCTTAGGGTCCTGGGATCAAGTTCCGCATTGGGCTCTCTGCTAGGCAGAGAGCCTGCTTCCTCCTCTCTCCCTCTCTGCCTGCCTCGCTGCCTACTTGTGATCTCTCTCTGTCAAATAAATAAATAAAACCTTTTAAAAAATAAAATAAAATATTTGGGTAGATGGAAGGAAAAGATCAAGACAAGCACAAGAAAAAAAATCACATTAATTTTTCTAAAACTGATGGTGGGGATTCAAATTCAGTAGAGACATTGTTGTGTCTCCTGGTAGAAGGATTTTCTCTTTTGTGTTAAGATTTCTGGGACGCCTGGGTGGCTCAGTTGGTTAAGCAGCTGCCTTCGGCTCAGGTCATGATCCTAGCATCCTGGGATCGAGTCCAACATCAGGCTCCTTGCTTGGCGGGGAGCCTGCTTCTCCCTCTGCCTCTGCCTACCACTCTGTCTGCCTGTGCTGGCATGCTCTATTTCTCTCTCTCTCTCTGACAAATAAATAAAATAAAATAAAATAAAATAAAGATTTCTAAGTCCTTAACATACAGAATCAGGCTTGGGAGCAATAATCTTTTGAGAATCACGGGTTGTTATGTTAACCAGTGATGGTAACTCTCTCAAACACTTCATTGAAGTGTTTCAAACATTTCACTTGTTTGTCATTCCAATCTACCCAGCCCCACCTTTTTCTCAAGAAATCTTGGTCCTACTAGTCCCAGACAGGCTTCATTCAGCTTTGTGCAGGTGCAACTTGGAATGAGTCACCTTGGTCCTGTATTGTGTCCTTCTGGCTTCCTGCTCCAGAGCCTTCTGACGCCGTGTCATGAACAGTGCAGGAACTGACTCAGTGCTCAGACATGTGTAGTCCAGAAGTTCATGGGCCAGCTTCGTCCCCTTTTGAAAGAGGAGGAATAGAGACAGGCTTCCACTACTTTTTTCCCAGAAGGAACATGCTGAGATGCCTTTTGTAAGATGTCGGTCTTAGTACCTCTTGCCCACAGTGGTGTCTAACTGGAAAATACACAGTTGTTTTGTCTTTGACTCATTCCATTTTATTTCTTTATTTCTTTCATTCCGTTTTATTTCTCTTATCACTCCTTCCTGCCCCCAAGTCATTTACCAAATAAATAGCCCATGTAAAAGCTTTTGTTACCAGTCTTGCTTTCAAGACTACCCAAGTTAAGTCATGAAACTCTTATAGATAGCCCCGTATCTTGATTTTTGGAACTCTGTGTATTAACTATGGAAGTAATTGTATGGTTTCTGGCTTAGAGTGTAGTATATACCACTTTTTAAGATGGTATTTCAGACTCACAAGTTATTTGAAACTGACACCAAAATATACTCTAATAAGACAATGTTCTGTCACATGCAACCATCTGTTTTTTGGGGAAGCAGTATGTGGCAAAACTAGAAGGTCTGACAATAATCGTTTTATTGGCTTAATTGTATTTTAGGCATAATTCTAAGCACTTATCAATGCTGTGTGAGATATTATCGAGTGGCATAAGGCATTCGTTAACTCTAGGGATGGTTGTTGAAATAAGTATGGTTGATGGGGAAAGAATGCCAAACCAATAATAGCCATCTCTTCTAATATGGAAAAAGTGAAGTTCCTTTCATGGTTAAGTGCATCACATGTAATCGACGACCTAATACCCAATGTCTAGATGTCCCACCAAGAATTAGGGTTGATTAGCTGGAGCTGTTGACAAAGGGATACTCATCAATAGCAGCAGCTTGATTGGCCTGGTGGACATTTGCTAAAGGAAATCCATGTTATTGAACCCAGGCCTGGCCTTCATTCTCTTTGAACCTGCTGTTTTCTTCTTCTGTTGTTACATACTCACTTCTGGTACGAGGCTTTATATTGGTGTTCTTATTTGCAAGTCACAAAAGCTGCCAAGGTTCCTGATTCAAAGTCAGAAACTTGTTAATTTAATCACTACAGTCTAGGTCAATTATCTACTCCCAAGGTGCATGAGAGCCTGGGAAAGTGAATGTCTGCTATTTTCAGCTTCTATACTGGGAGGCAGTCTCACTAGCATCGGGAATTCCCCAAACATTGAAACGAGTTCTCAGGTGTTGACTGGCCAAATGAAATAACAGATTTCAGGGCACCTGGGTGGCTCAGTTGTTAATTGTCTGCCTTTGGCTCAGGTCATGATCCCAGGGTCCTGGGATCGAGCCCCCTATTGGGCTCCCTACTCGGTGGGAAACCTGCTTCTCCCTCTCCCACTTCCCCTACTTGTGTTCCCTTTCTCACCGTGTCTCTCTCTGTCAAATGAATAAATAAGATCTTTTTTAAAAATTGAAAAAATAAAGAAATAACAGAGCTCTACGACTAGGGTATCCAGTTTGTTGTCATTGATGTGGCTGTCTGTTTTTCGTTCAGGTGCCCAATTTTTCTTTTAATAAGGATCATTCTGCCTTGGGTTATTTAAAGCTGAGAAATCTGCACTTGCACCCCAATGTGGAGGTAAGATATAATAAATAATAGAATTATATCTCCTAATTGCATCATCACCCTTCAACAAGTTTGTTGTTTTTTTTTTTTTTTTAACTGCCTCCATTAACCAGGCACTGCCTTAAAGATGGGAATAAAGAGTGATGAAGACAAACATGGCCACAGTGCTCAAGGATCTTACAGACTACTGGGAAGGGATCAAATGACTGATTAATCGTATTTGTGACAACTTCCCTGAAGGATAAATATAAGATAACATGAGAGAAAATAATGGGAAAACCTGGCTTGTCCTTCGCAGCAGGATCATTGAGGAAATTGCATTCACAATGAGTCCTGAAAAAAATGCAAATAAAGAGGCATCAACAATCGGAAGGTATGTTTGTGCCATAGTTACACAATTCCTGACTCTTATCCTTCACTCGTTGAAGGATTCCCTATTCCTTCATGTTTATGTAATAGAGGATACATAAATCTATTTACAGATTATTGGTGTTCATGCTGGGCTCAATTTAACTACAATCTATAATAAAATAATAAAATAAAATACAAAACACATTTTCTGCAGAAAGGGATCACCCACAAGGAGGAATGATATTGTTCCCTTGTCCCAGCATTTCTATGAAAATGGATAGCAGCAGCTTATTGGACAGGAGGTTTTGTCATCTGATGTAGTGTCAGTGTTTCCCTCAATGAGAGCCTAATGGACCATCAGAATCATTGCTTTGCTGCAAATAGAAAGTTGAAATTGTGCTGATATTTTACTCCCTCTGCACTTTCCATTTTGGCAGCTTGGCTTTCTGGCTGGTTACTTTAATCATTTTAAGTGCTTGAACTAAGAACCCATTTAACACTTTCCATTAATAAAGAAAAATGTGGTCCAGGAATACCCAACTTAGAATCTGGGAGGTCATATAGTTTAACCTCCATCCAATTCAGGGAACTCTGCATCACTTGTCTGACAGGTGGTTTTTCAGGATCTGCTTAAAACCTTCCAGTGATGGAGAGTTCTGTAACTTCACAAGGCAAGAAAGACTCCTGATGTGATTGAATAGCAGAATCCATTCTGAGAGCTGGCCATTATACATCTGGATCTGTTAGGATAGGTACGTATGCAAGTGACAGAACATTACAAATGAATAGCAATGCTTTTTTTTTTTTTTTTAATTGTTATATGTAAAAAATGTCTGGCAGTTGGCAGCGAAGGACTACTGTGGAAATTCCACAGAGTCACCGGGGACTCAGGGACTTGGGCCCCTTTCAGGTCCAGGCTGCCAAGCATAGGCTTTTATCTACATGGACCCAGATGGCTGTTTGAGCTCCAGCTATCAAGTTTAATTTCCAACCAGCATGAGGGTGAAGGAGCTATCTTTCCAGGAAGATTACAGAAAGCTGAAACACAATGGTTCTACATATGCCTCACTGTCCAGAATACAGTCACATGAAATTCCTGATGCAAAGGATACCCAAAAAATGCAGTCTTTAATCTAGGTAGTCATATGTCCAGATAACAGTTGTAGGTCCTATTACTAAGGAAGGCGGGGAGAGTATGATTTGGGATAAAACGGGGGTTGACAGCCTTTTTTCTGCAAGGGGCCAGATAGTAAATATTTTTAGCTTTGGAGTTTATATGATAGATGCAAATACCCAACTCTGCAGCTCTAGTGAGAAAACAGATATAACCAATACATAAGCAAATGGATGTGGCTGTGTTCCAATAAAACTTTATTTGGAGAAACAAGAAGAGGGCCAGATTTAGCCCAGATGCTGACTTACCCCTGGAAAAGGCAAATGGAAAGCTGTGCCACATTGATTAACATATCTGAAGATAATACATATTTTGTCAATAACTTCTGTCCTATTGTTAGGTCACATTAATATGGAGGCAACTAGATCTTTGATTCTTTTTTACATAAAATGCTGCTTAGGCAGTCGTTTTATTTTTTTAAAACCTTAGGCTTGGGCATCTGGGTGGCTCAGTAGTTAAAAGTCTGCCTTCAGCTCAGGTCATGATCCCAGGGTCCTGGGATCAAGCCCAACATGGGGAATCCCTGCTCAGCGGGAAGCCTGGCTTCTCCCTCTCCCACTCGCCCTGCTTGTACTCCCTCTCTCACTGGGTCTCTCTCTCTTTGCTGTGCTCTGTCTTTTCTGCCATCAGTAAATTTGTTAAGCATGCCTTCAGTCTCTTTCAAATGGCTTCTGAACATGTTGAACTCAATAGCAATATGCACGTTCCTGAGATTTCTTTCACAGTCCAACAAATAAATATTTATTGAGCATCTACTATAGGTCGGACACTAAATCATTATTAAAGCTATAAAAACATCGAAGACGGAACACTTGCCCTTTAGCACTGCATGGTATAATTCAGTGGTTAAAGCTTGGCAGCAAATCAGATTCATCCAGCAAGCTTGATCAAACTGTAGATTCCTGGAGAATACCTGTATAATTCTAATTCATTTGATTTATGGTGGGGCAAGGGTTAGGTCATCTTCATTTTTCATAGAACATCCTGGTGATTCTGATATAGACCATGATTTGGAACCTTCTGGCTACTAAGTTCTGAGATGGTCTGTCAGAAAGATCAATTCTTGCATCTTGTCTGCAAGGGTATCATGAGAAGCTTTACCAGAGGCCTGGCTAACATCAAGTATACTCTATGAAGAACTGGCCTCTGATTTCCAAGACTAGTATTCTGGGTTTTGTTATTGCAGGTGTTGTTGTTTGCTGTGAGATTAATTGGTCTTCACTTAATCTTAGTGAACAGCGGTTGCCTTGTTCCTTTCTAAGTAATCACAAGTAATAATTGTCACTCCTTACGAATGCTTACTCTGTATCCTGGCAGTGTTAAACACTTTATATATATTGCCTTTACATAACAATCCCATGAGGTAGTACTATTATTAACCACATTTTACAAATGAATAAACTGAAGAATACAGAGCTAAATAATTGCCCAGGGTCACAACTCTTACAAGTAGCAGAACAAGGATATACATCCAACTTTGATGAGCTAGATAAGCAAACTCTCTGTTGTCATAGAAGTTTATGTTCCAATTATGGAGAGAATAATAAAGAAATAAACAAGACAAAATTCTATTTATTTAGTCCCCAATATGTAATGTTTCACTTGAAATATATTTAAGCCTTAAAACTCTAAGGGAGGGCCTCCTGGTTGGCTGAGTCAGTTAAGCATGAGACTCTTGATTCAAGCTCATGATTTCAGGGTTGTGAGGTCGAACCCTACATCATGGAGTCTGCTTAAGATTCTCTTCCTCTCCCTCTGTCCCTTCCTCCTCCCCACACTTGCACGCTCTCTCTCTAATGAATGAATGAATGAATAAATAAATAAACTCTGAAGGAGAGGGATGATAATCACTTGTTTCACTGATGAAGGAAATAACGGTCTTGCCCTATCCTGACTGTGTCCACTCATACCCTTTTCAAACATGCCTCCAATCATACCATCTAGAGTTATAGTTAATGCAGTGGTGCAGATGGAATGTGCAGGAAGTAGTTGACAAACAACAACGTCAGCACTTTCTAGATGCTATCGGTGTTCTATGTATCGAGAGGCATTTAACTGAGTAACTGGCCATTCATTTCTGCCCTCTTAGCATTTATAATGTAGTTTAGGAAATAAGACTCAGCTTCTCTCCACATGAAAACTAACTCATATCAGCTCATGAATGCTAAGTGCTGATAAGGAAGATCAGATAATAAGAAGCATAAAATGTCAGAGGAAGAAGCGGTCTGTTCTTGTTGTACACTGCGATCTTTCTTGAAAGCAAATCTCACAATGTCCCTTACGTGTTTAAAGTCTTCCACTGTTTTCAATCAATTCCAGGGCAGTGCACACAAACTCCTTGGCATAGACTATGGGGTGCCCTTCTTGCTCTCATCTGTCTTTACTGTTCCAACGCATACTTACACTCCTCCAGCCCCATCTGGTCCATGTGTTACCTTTTCCAGGAAGCCATCTCTGATGACATTAGCTCTCAATCTTCCTAGCACAGGTGTACTGATAGAATCATGGGTATATTTCTCTCATAGCTCATAACACTGAATTAAGCTTTCTTATTACTTATGCACTCCCATTCTCTGTACAATTTTGTAAACTTAAATTCCTTCCAAAAGATGCTTTTAATAGACACAGTAGGCTGCCCACTCAATACCCATTAACCCAGTCTTTCTTGTCAACACAAACTAGCTTTATCTAAGTATCCAGCTTTCAGGGAAAGTGACTATATTCTCAATTCAGGAGTCAGTCCTAGATTAGTACATTGGTTTACTGCCAGTAATTGGTTTAGGGATGGGAAAGTGACATAATTCTGGCCAATAAGACATGAAAGGATGTCAACTAGGTGGTGAGAATTTCCTGGAAAGATTTCTTCACTTTGCAAAGTGACACAGAGCAACGGACTTCTTTCTTTGGACATTTTTATGTCTGGAAGTTCTGTGAGGAAAATGTGGCAATGGAAATACATAAAGAAGTTGGGTTTCCTAGGTCTTCATTAAGTGGATGAATTAATAGACTCTAGAGCCACCCTGCCTTAGGGCTTCTTGTCTTGTTATCTGTAGCCAAAAATATCCTAAATGATACAAAATTGACTTTCTTTTATTTTGTGTATTCTGCCCTGTATAAACAAGTTGAGCATTTAAAATGGTCAGTTCTTTACCTATCTTCAGGCCTGTGCCTTTCAAACAATGGTTTGTGAACATGCAGAAATTGAAGATTATTCAGGGAGACGTTAAAGCCAGCAAAGTCATTTGTTCTAGTTTCCACTTTTGAAACGGAAGAGTGGAAAACTACGTATTTGTATTTTAAATGGAATAATTGGAGAACCTCTCAATACTTACAAGATGTGAATGTAAAGCAGTTAAGAAAGGTGGCCAAACATAAGGTGGTTGTTGATGTAGTCATTTAGTCAGTCTCTTACCCCATGTAATGTTGATGCCATTATTATCATTTTGAGTTTATGTTGTTTTGTTTTTTTTAATAATGTATTATTTAATTTATACCCATGATGAACAGTTGGGTAGATCAGAGAAAAATAAGCAATGCCAAGGCTGAAGTACAAGTTGATGAGAAGCGTTAGGAGAGTAACTGCAGATTTGCCTCAGTGTGAGCTACACAAAACCCCAGTTACAGTGACTACACAAAATCCCAGTTACAGTGACTTCTTCAAAATTCTGCTCAGTATTGAAAGATGTCTCTAGTACTATGAAAATTAAACAGATAAAATCACTGATCATTATATCTAATTTGGCTTTTCATTGAAGGGGGATAAAAACTCTCCACACCCACAATCTATTACTTGAAGAGAGACACATATAAATCATAGTTTAAAACCTTTCTTTTTATTTCATCAGTTAAAGTGGAAATTATAGAAATAAGCCATTGATTTTTTTTTGAAATGTAAAATGCAGAATGCTAAACAAAGTCATGAAAATTTTGTATGCTTTTATGTTGTATATTTTAATGGCATCTAGAATGGAAGTATAGAGAGTTTTGTCATTTAAAATGTTTTTTTTTTTAATTTAGATATGATTTTAGACTTAGAAAAGGCTTGCAAAGTAGTCCAGAAAGTACCCAATATGCCCTCACCCATGTTAGTTATCCTTATCTAACCGCTGGACAATTATCAAAGATAAGACATTAACATTGGCACAACACTATTAATTAAGCTAGAGACTTTAGTCAGATTTCAGCATTTCCCATAAAGGCTTTTTTTCTGTTCCAGGATCCAATCAGGATCTCAAGTTGAATTTATTTTTCACGTCTCCTTGATCTCCTCTAATCTGTGACAATTCATCAGTGTTTTCTTGTCTTTCATGACCTTCAATTTGGTCTGTCTGATGTTTTCTCATGATTAGATTGAGGTGATGCAGTGTTGGGAAGGATAGATAACACAGAGGTTCTATGCACCTGTTGGGGGGGTAGATGATGTCACCATATATACCTGATTATATTAATTTTGATCATTTAGATAGGGTAGTACCTGCCAGGTTTCTTTACTATAAAATTACTATATTTCCATTCATAATTAATAAATATTTGGGGATATGCTTTATAATCAATAAATACTAAGGGGAAATAGAGTTATCCTGTTTCTGAATAAATTTGCATTCACTAATTCTAGCAGCCATTTGGTAGAGCTTGCTTGCAGCATTAGTACTGTGGTGTCCCTTCTCCCCATTTATTTATATATTCAGCCTCCTATTGATAACTGAATGAACTTATGGATACGTGTTATTAAAGTTATGCATTATGTATAATGCAACAGTATTATTACTTATTTTGTTGTTCAGTTTGCATCAACTTAAGTCATCACAAGTTCATCTTATACCTCTGACTCCATTCTACAACAGCGCTGTTTATGCTGGCCTTTTCTCCTTGCTTACCTGTTACTTCTTTTTTTCCTAGAGTGAGAACCTTGGCTCTCATTATCACAGCATATTCCCTTATCTGTCCAGTGCAGTATGCATATAGTTTCAGACTTGATAAACTGTACTTCTGTGAGAAACACGTTTACTAACTAGAATGCAAAGGTAGTGCAAAATTATTTCTGTCTTTACCTTACAGGATCGAATTAAATCATTTTTTTTTCAAACTTATTTACCCAAGTTCATTTCTTTCCTACTGCCTTTAATCATCTGTAATGTAGTTGGTTTCCTTTGTCATGGTTGCCATTTCATCTCTCCCCTCTCATCGTGGTTGATTTTTTTATTTATGTATAAGAAAATCTACTCTTTGTGAAGTACAGTTCTGTGGGTTTTGACAAATACATCGAGTCTTAGATGCAGTACCACAAAGAATAATTCCATCCCCTCGGGAATTCCCATGTGTTAGTCTTGGTCAACTCCTTCCTTCACCTTCCAACTCCAGGCATCTGTCCTATTCTGTCTTTGGTTCCTATACATATGTCTTCTCCAAAGTACTATATATGTGGATTTATGCAAAATGTAACATTTCAGATCTGGCTTCTTTCACTTAAGAAGGCACATTTATGATTAATCCATATTGTTGTGTGCAAAAACAATTCATCCTTTTTAGTTGCTGAGTAGTATGTCATTGTATGGACGTACCACAGCTTCTTTATATGTTCACCAGGGAATGAAGGATATCTGAGTCCTTTCTATTTATTCGCGATTTTGAATAAAGTGTACATTAAACAGTCATATGAAGATTTTCACATGAAAATAGTTTTCATTATTTTTCATTAAATATCTAGGAATGAGATTGCTGGTTCATAATGGCAAATGTTTTTTTAAGTTTATGAGAAACTACCAAATTGTTTTCAAAAGTGCAAAAACATCTTACATTCCCATCTGCAATATACCAAGTGCTCTGCATCTTTGCTGACACTTGAGACTGCCGTTTAAAAATGATTATTTTAGCCATTCTAATAGATGTGTACTTGTATTCCATTGAAGTTTTAATTTGCATTTAATTTGCATTTCCCTAAGGACATCTTTTCATGTCCTTATTTACAATCTGTATATCTTCTTCAGTGAAATGTTCCTTCAGATCTTTTGGCCATTTTTGTAAATGGACTGTTTTCTTTTCTTATTCCTGAATTGTGAGAAATAAGGAAATAAGGACTTGATATATAATTTGAAAATTTTTTTTCCTACTTGTGCTTTTTGTTTTCATTTTCTTAACTGTGTCTTTCACAGAACAATAGTTTTTCATTTTGATAAATTTGAATTTATCATCTTTTTCTTTCAAAGATCCTTTTTTTAGTGTCACATCTAAAAATCTGTAGCCCAAGATTTTCTTCTAAGTTTTCTTCTTAGAGTTTGGGAATTTTACATGTGAAATTTATGTATATAATTCATTTTATGTAGGTCGAAGTTTGTATTTTTGCATATAGATGTCCAATTTTCTTACCAAAATTTTTTGAAGAGACTATTATTTCTCCACTGAATTACATTTGCTCTTCTGACAAAAATCAGCTGACTATATTAGTGTATATCTTTTTCAGTTCCATTTATCTTTTGGCCTTTTTAAAATATTTTTCACCAATATATTTTATTTTCAATGTATAAATTCTAGACCTATGTTGTTAGATTTATAGCTAACACTTGGGGGGTTGTTATTTAAATAATTTTTTTAAACTTCAAATTCTAGTCATCCATTGCTAATATATAGAAGTGAAATTGGTTTCTGTATATTGGACTTGTATCCTGCAATCTTATTAATTCACTTGTTTAAGGATATTTTTATAAATTCTTTTGGACTTTGTATTGATTAATGTTATCTGTGAATAGACACAATTTTATTTTATCTTTTCCAATCTTTCTGCCTTTTATTCCTTCTTACTGTGTTACCACACTGGCCAGAACTTCCAGTAGAATGTTGCATTAGAGTGTTGAGAGAGTGTATTCTATCCTGTTTCTGATCTTAAGGTTAATGCATTCAGTCTTTCTGATGTTATCTATAGATATCTTGTAAGTATGCTTTATTATATTAGGAAAATTCCCTTCTATTCCTAGTTTTCAGCAAGAATTGATGTTGAATCTTATCAAATGCTTTTTCTTTGTCCACAGACATGATAATGAGGTTTTTCTTTAGTAAATAAACTTTTGCTCTTGTATTTGTTATTTTCGTCTTTTCTCCTTTGGATTTAGTTTGCTTTTCTTTTTCTAGTTTCTGATTTTCTAGCTAGCCATAGATAAGACACCATTGTGAAAATCCCAGAACTTGGGAATAAGGCTAAAGCATCTCCCTAGACAGAAGAGACTGAGAAGTCCTGCCTCAGAATGGTGAGATAAAGGGCTGAACTCTGACTGCATTGCTCCACCTTCATGCCAGTCCACTACTATACCAAGAGTGCCTCCCACCCCCAGGCCTTTGGTTTCTCCAGTGGGAAAAAAAAGCCCAGGATGGACCTTCAGAACTCCCAGTGTGGCAGGATGCTTCCCAGGAGGTTTGCTTGGATCCCACCTCATGGGGATCACTGGGGGGAACCTGCAGAGCTTGTTTGCTGGGGGTCAGATGGAGACAGAAAAGGGTGACAGGGCTTATAGCAGCCAGCGCTCAGATCTAGGCTCACCACATTCCTACTTGTGGTAGTGTCTAAGCAGATCCCAGCCAACAGCTTTACCCATTGGTAAAGCTAAATCAGTGACTCCATCTGGCCTGGGGATCAGTTGGCCTGTGTTGATTTAGATTCCCAGTCAATGGACTAGACTGACCATGGGACCCATTCTAGGGCTGCACATGATCAGAGAAGTAAATTTGTAGTCTCTTCCAAGGCTAAGCATAGCTTCCAGTCCTGCCCCACCAGTAAGCATTGCTATAGATGCCCAGCAGCATCTATGCCCATCTATGCACTAGATATGTCCAGGCATATCTGGTGGTTTGGCTGGGCAGAAAAGCAAGCCAGTAGCCCTGCTAACAGTCCAACCTAGCCTCTGGCCCCGTATAACCAGGGAGTCTGAATAGAAACCCTGAATAGCCTTGGAGCCCAGTCTATGGTACCACCAGCTGTGGAGGCTACCCTACAATATCACTTTTCATCAGAGACCAGCTAGTAACCACATTCAGCTGCAGAGCATAGCAGTAGTCCTATCTGACCAAGGAGCCTGGACAGCAACCCAGTCTATCCATGAAGCATAGTCTCCAGCCTCATCCAACTAGGCAACACCATCCCATCTGAAAGAACAGTATGAGACCTCACTCAACCAGTAGCAATTGTGGGGGCATGGCCCAGAGCACTACCCAATCACAGAATTTAGTTAGTGCCACTGCCTTGCCAAGTAACACAGCCTGCAGCCCTCTCTGACCAAAGGTGATTATGGAACCTAGCTAGTAGACCTTCCTGATTATAGGATATATCCAGTAGCCCCATGTGAATGAAGATCCCAGCCAGCAGGCCTACTCAATCAAAGAGCCCAGCCAGTGGCAACCCCCACCTCCCGACCCATCAACTTCAGAGCATGGGCCATGGTTTTATCTAACTAAACATCCCAATAACAAGCCTGGCTTGTCCATGGATGCTACTAGCTGAACTATTCAGTAAATAAATAAATTGTAAATGCATATATTAAGGAATTAGAAAGACCTCAACCTTCTTAAAAGATTTTATTTATTTATTTATTTATTTATTTGAGAGTCAGAGAGAGAGCAGGGGGAGGGGCAGAGAGGCAGGGAGAGGGACAATTAGACTGTGCTGAATGTGGGGCTCAGTCTCATGACCCTGAGATCATAACCTGAGCCAAAACCAAAAGTCGGATGTTCAACCAACTGAGCCACCCAGGTTCCCCAATAACTTAACTTTATACCTCAAGGAACTACTAAAAACACAAACTAAGCCTAAAATTTGCAGCAGGATGGCAATAAAGATTAGAGCAGAAATAAATGAAATAGAGAAGAAGAAAACAATAGAAAGGATTAACAAAACTAAGGGTTCTTTCTTTGAAGAGATAAATAAATTTGAAAATCCTTCAGCTAGAGCAATCCAAAAAGAGAAATCAAATAAAATTATAAATGACAATAGTCACTACAGAAATACTAAGGCTTATAACAGAAAAGTATGAATAATCATATGCCAACAAATTGGACAATTTAGAAGAAATGGATAAAGTCCTAGAAACATAGAATCTACCAAAAGTAAATCATGAAAAAATTTAAAAATCTGAATAAACAAATAAAAAAAAGATCGAATAAGTAATCAAAAACTTCCCAACAAAGGAAAGCCAAGACCACGTGGTTTCACAGGTCAATTCTACCAAATATTTAAAGAAGAATTAACACCAATCCTCCTCAAACTCTTCCAAAAAATTAAAGAGGAAGAAATACTCTCAAACCTACTTTACCAGGCTGGCCTTTACTCTGATTTAAAGCCAGATAAGGACACTAAAGGAAAAGAAAACTATAAACCAGTATCCCTGATGAATATAGAGGCAAAAATTCTCAACAAAACACTAACAAACCAAATTCAACAGTTGACTAAAGGGGTCTAATCCATGATTGAGAGGGAGTCATCCCTGGGATGCAAGGATGGTTCAACTTTCACAAATCGATAAATATGATACATCACGTTACTGGACTAGAAGACGAAAATCCCATAATTATCTCAGTAGATGCAAGAAAAATGCATTTAGCAAGGTTTAATATCCTCCCATGATAAAAACTGGTCTCAACAAATTGGGTATAGAATGTACCTCAACATCATAAAGGCCATATACAGCAAGCCCATAGCTAACATCACACTCAATGGTGAAACGCTGAAAACTTTTCCTCTAAGATGGGAACTGAGAGAAGGGTGTCCATTTTCACCACTTACTGTAGTGATTATTTTACAATGCATATATATCACATCATCACGTTGTACACTTTAAACTTACACAGTGTTACTTGTCACTTATATCCCAATAAAGATAAAGTTGGGTAACAAATAATCTAATGCTATCAGTCTCTCTCTAAGCATTGCCTCAGTCACAGCCCTTAAATTTTGAAATGTGGTATTTTTTTCTTTTCATTCAGTTCAAATATTTTTAAAATTTCCACTGAAACTTTATCATTGACCCACGGGACATTGGAAGTATGCTATTTGTCTCCTAAACATGTAGGGATTTTCCATATATTTTTCTATTATTTATGTTTCTAGTTTAATTGTAATAATCCAAGTGTAGGCTCTGTATTTTTTTTCTATGATTTTAAATTTGTTGAAGTTTGTTTTATGGCCCAGAAGTGGGCTTTCTCGGAGAATGTTCCAAATGCCCCATGAAGGAAAATGTGTTCTGTTGCTATTTCACCAAGTATTCTATACATGTGAATTAGATTTGGTTGTTAGATAATGTTCTTCAGATTTATATCTTCACTGATTTCCTGTTTACTTTTCTGTCATATGTTGTTGAGAGTCACACATCTTGTGTAGACACTGGAGAATGAGGTAGTTTTTATGCCTATAAACAAGAACACCTCTTTTTCTGATAGGACTTTGATGTGGGCATCTGAGTGTATTATATTTAGGGGTTAGTCTGAGTTTAAGTCTGATAGCCCTCAGAGTACCTCAAGCTTCAGATGCCTGTAGTGACCCTCTCTGGGGGCCAGGAAGCTTGTTTGACAGAGCAGTATCTGCTTTACCCTCAGCTTTAGGTCTTCTCTTTGAATTAGTCCCTACAGAGGGTTTCTTGGAGATCTCTCAGCAGGATTTAGCTGCTACTGGTTACAGGAAGCTTATTTTAGGTTGGGGGAAGCCAGTGAGAGACAGAGAAGTTGAGGAGAGTGTATTTTGATGAATCCTCATTCTGAGGCAGGCACCTGTCCCTGGATCTTGACGGGGGGCAGGGGCAGCATGGGTTGAGCACATTTCCGTTCTTTACCCCATTCTTGCCGCTTCGATCTAGGCCCACCCTGGCCTACCTGTCCCTCCCAAGCTGTAGAGATTACTTTTTTTTCTTGTTGCCTCCTACAGAGTCAGTGAAGTTTCACCTTGGCCCTAAGGGTAAAATGTTTGTTGACCTTCCTGCAATAAACGAAAGTTCTCATTCAAAGAAAATAAGGAAACTAGTCTACTTAGAGTCTTACACCCCTTCTGCATAAGCTGCTGTTCTCCTCCTCAGGTCTCCACCACAGCAAAGGCTTTCTTAGGGTTCTTTCCTATTTTTTTTCCCCCCTGTGGAAGTGTGATAAGGTTTGAGAAAGAGCCTATAAGAAGGTGTAGAGGGAACTTCAACTTCTGTGTCTCAAAGGGACTTCACATTCTCTCGCCAACTCACATTTGCCCTTCACCAAGCTGTGATCTGTTCTAACTGAGCTCTTCTTGCTGATGTCCAATGGCATCTGCTCCAGGTAAGCATCTCATCCATCCCTATGGTGCCTGTGTCTCCTTGGATTTGGGAACCATTGATGACCATGTGTCCCTTTTTCCAATGGATTAGAGAAAAAAAACATAAATTTACATTTGTTCACGTTTTTAATTTTATTATTATTATTATTATTATTTAACCCACTGAGCCACCCAGATGCCCCCCCTTTTTTTTTTTAAGATTTTATTTATTTATTTGACAGAGATCACAGGTAGGCGGAGAGGCATGCAGAGAGAGAGGAGGAAGCAGGTTCCCTGCTGAGCAGAGATCCAGATGTGGGCTCGATCCCAGGACCCTGGGATCATAGCCCGAGCCGAAGGCAGAGGCTTTAACCCACTGAGCCACCCAGATATTATTATTATTATTTTAATTATGAGGATGGGAGAGATGCTTTTTCCAGCTCAAGGTTTTTAGGGACAATCTGGTTTAAAGCAGGAACTATGGATATTGTCTTAATGCTATAACTGCATAGCATTTTATTTAAGATTGGGAAATCCTTTGTTCAAATCAAAGTATGGGGGAGAAAGGGGAGCAACTGATGGGAACAGAAAGGAGAGCTAGCCACCCTTCCTACCCTATACCACTGTGTGGTCACTGCACTCAAATCACTTAAGTCGAAAGTAGTTCTGGCCTGTGCTTTCTCTATCTCCCTCTCTCCCTCTTTCTCGGACTCTGAGTCTCCTTCTGGAGTTTCTATCTTTATATCTCCTTCTCTGTCTTCCTCTCCAACCCATCCCTTAGATAAAATGGCTTAAGCAGGGCCTCTTCCCAATTTCTTGAGAGACAGTGACCTTGGTAAACCATGGGAGCAGGAAGGGAATTCTGTCCCTCTCATGCCTTGGGGATGCAGTTGACAGTCTTTTATCTGCCTCCATTAGCCACCTTGTCTCCACTTAGTAAAGCCCACCAGAGTGGCATCCCACTTCCCCCTCCAGCACTTTCTCCATTGCAGTCTTGCCAGATGCTGCTGTTCAAGACTGATGGAATCACTTCAAAAACATTTAAGGAGGTTAATGACTGAATATATAACTGTGGGAAAGTTTATGAGTCACAAAATACCTGGCTTGTATAGGTTGTGGGCAAATGTGTAGTGATTCTCTCCTAGTTTTGACTCCTACTCACTTGTTCTGAACCTTTCTGTAATGGTCTGATAACCTTGTACCTGAATTTGATCTGCACTGTAAGTACTTTACCCATGGGTGGCTCACATGGCTGTGCACATGGTGCACTATTTACCTTCTGCTCCGTGATGACTTCTCATTTCCATGCTTTGCATGTGCAGGTCAGTGCTGCCCCCCTCCTTAATTGCACAGACCTCTAGGAACCTAGGTCAGGTTCAGAAGTGTCCCTTCTCCTGATTTAGGAGGAGTTTGGATATCACTGCCTGCCACATGATACACACTCAGTAAAAGCGTGGAATATGGGTGAACAAAAAGACAAGTTAATAAAGTAGGTAGAGTCCCATCCATATAAGACTTCTCATAGAGAAGTAACTTGAACTAAGTTTTAAAAGATGGTCATATCGGCGACTGATGGAGAAGTGAAGCAAATTCCCAAGAAAGGCATAAACCATCCCTCTTTTCCAACACTCCCTTTCCACTGTCTCTTCTAACTTGGAGCACCCACGTCAGTACATTGTTAGGGGCCAATGTCACCATGATTTTTCCTCCACATCTGATCTCTCCTACAATTCTCAGATATTTGAATATTGCTTATGTTGATTCTTCAGTAGTGTAAATGGCTCTGTGTTTCCACTCTAAAGCCACACAGTTTGGATCTCGCCTCAACAGCCCACTCGTTGATATATGCCTGAGACCTTTCATATAATTTTTGCCTGTTGTGGCTCACTCTCTTGGATGTGTGATACTTGCTCTGAATTCTGTGAAAGTTTTATTTTCTCAACACTTCTCACTTCACCCAAGCAATCTATTTCTTCCGTGATTTTACCTTGGGGTGTTTCCATGCTCACTCACTGGCACTGTCGTATCATGCTCTCCTCAGTATACTGGCTAAGGCAGGTTATCCCAGGAATGCCCCACCTCTGGATCATTTCTGCCATCTTCTTCACATCAGCACCCTGGCCAAAGAATTGGAACTGGAGAGCAAATCACTATCAAGCTCTGTTGACATATTATACCAAATAACGTGTTTTTATTAATCGTACTTTGTAGGAGACTACCAATTAGTCTTATTATAGCTGGCTTTTCTGATGCCTCAGCATCCTTTCATGTACCTTTTATGTATAGTAGTGGTTCCACTTTGGGAAGTTAACGTGTAACAAGCAGAGTCTCCAGAGACAGAGGGCTGGGTCCGCTAGTCTTTTTGCACAAACCGCTGAGGAGACTCTTGGGGGTAAAAAAAAAAAAAGCAGAGAGCAGGCAGCAGGCAGCAGGCAGGCACATTGGTTTTTGGTTTTTGTTTCTTTCTAAAGTCAAAGATCTAGAGGCTGAGGAGGGTGTCCTAACCTGAACACTACATCTGCCATTCAGATTATCTTCTGTCCTAGCCGCAGGGACCCAAGCCTGAATCCTGGGGGAAGAGATCTCCATTAGAGAGCCAATAAACCTTCTAATCCCTGGGACACTAATTGCAAAGTGGTATCAGTTTTGCCAGCACAAGAGTCTTTGGAAAACTTTAATAGTCTATTTGGGTAACCACCATTAAGGCCTCTGACTTCATTCTATACATACAAGTATAATCCCATTCTGGCACAGGAGGGTATTTCACAAAGTATTTTTACCCCTGATCTTTCAAAACTTATATCTAATTTGATGGTAGGAATTCTCTCATAATGTATAAGTTTATGAAATTACCATGTTGTACACTTAAATATAGAACAGCTTTGTCAATTATACAGCAATAAGGCTTGCCCCCCCCCCAAAAAACTGATTTACCTTTTTGAACAGCTCTAAAGTATCTCCAGTAAGGTAAAAAAAAAAAAAAAAGTAAAATATTTACATTCAAATTTGTTGCAAATGTTTACGTAGACATTAAATTTGAACTTGAAGGTTACACTTTAAAAAACTGAATTTGTAATTTACAGCAACAAGCAACAGTGGTATTTTGGCCACTTCTATTTCTTTCTTTCTTTTTTTGTTTTTCTTTATCTAATTACAGAAATGTAGGTCAATTGTTACTCTGATACATTAGTTTTCTCAAGTAATATTTACACACCGTGAAATGCACAGATGTTATGAGTACTAATATATAATACAATCTCATTGTATTTCCTTATCAATTCTAAGGATGGATATAGGTTGCTTCCATATCTTGGCTATCGTAAGTAATATTGCAATAAACATAGGGATGCATATACCTTTTCAAATTAGTGTTTTCATTAACTTTGGGAAAATACTCAGTAGTAGAATTATTGGATCATATGGCATTTCTATTTTTATTTTTAAAAAGATTTATTTGTTGGCAGGGTGGGGGTGGGAGGGACACAGAGGGAGAGAGAGAATCTCAGACTCCCTGCTGAGCTGGGAGCCCTGCACAGGGCTCAGTCTCAATGCTGAAATCGTAACCTTAGCCAAAATCAAGTCAATGCTTAATAGACCAAGTCACGCAGGCTCCAATATTTCCATTTTTAATATTTCAAGAACCTTCATACTGTTTTCCACAATGGCTGTACCAATTTACATTCCCACCAACGGTATAGGAGGGTTCTTTTTTGTTCACATCCTTGCCAAAATTTGTTGTTTCTTGTGTTTTTTAGTTTAGCCATTCTGACAGGTGTGAGGTGGTATCTCATTGTAGTATTGATTTGCATTTCCCTGATGATGAGTGATGCTGAGCATCTTTCATGTTGTCTTGGCAATCTGGTGATCGCCGGGGGCAGGGGGTAGGGAGATGTAGGAAATAGGTGAAGAGGACTAAGAGGACACAGATTGCTCACTGTGATGGGCACTGAATAGTGTTAGAATTGTTGGATCAATATGTTGTATATGTTGTATATCCGAAACTAATATAATACTGTACATTAATTATACTGGAATAATTAATTAATTAATTTCCATCCCCAATCTCAGCAATGTCCTTTGTGCCCCCTTACAGTCAACCTTGGCCCCTTTAAGACACCCATGTTCTTACTACTACTCTCATTATAATATGGTTTTGCTGTTCCTAAATACCATAAAAATTAAATCATATAGTATTTACTCTCTTACGTCTTGCTTCTTTTGCCAATGTAATGTTTTAAGAACTGTTTGATGTATCAATTAAATTGTCCTTTTCAAAATTTGTGAGTTTTTCATTCTAGTAATTTACCAGAATTTCTTTATCCATTTCTCATTTAACGATATACATTAGAGTTGTTTCTGGTTTAGGGCTATTCTGAATCAAGTTGCACATGAGTCATATGTTTTCATTTCTTTCAGGTAAATACCCAGGGTGGACAGAATTATAGCCTCTCAAAGATAGCCACATCTAATCCCCAGAACCTGTGAAGAAGTTAGCTCCATGGCAACAGAGAATCCAGGTAGCAGATGAAATTAATGTTGCTAATGAGCTGACCTTAAAATAGGGAGACTTCTTGGATATCCAAGTGGGCCTAATGTAATCACAAGCGTCCTTAAATATGGAAGAGGGAGGCGGGAGAGTCAGTGTCCAAGCTGTGTGGTGAGAGAAAGAGAGAGAGACTCGTCTGGCCATGCTGGCTTTGAAGCTAGAAGAAGACCACAAGCCAGGGGACATAGGCCTCCTCTAGAATCTGGAAAAGGCATAAAAGCAAATTTTCTCCTGGAGCTTCCAAAAAGCAATGGAACCCTGTCATCAACCTGATGTTGGCCCGGTGAGACCCATTTTGGACTTCTGAATTCAAGAGTGGTGAGTTAACTTTGTTTTGATTTAAACTACTAAGTTTGTGATAATTTGTTAGAACAGCAATATTGATATTATAGCTGATGTTTTATACAATATCAATGAGTGGAAATGCCAAGTCATATGGTAGGCATATAGTTAACTTTCTAAGGAGTTACTGGGTATTTCTAAAGCACACCAATTTACATTTACTCCATCAACAGTACCTCAGAATTTAGTTGCTCCACAAACTTGCCAACAATCAGTGTTGTCTGTCTGTCAGTTTTGAGCAGTTTTGATGAAAGTTAAATATTATCACATTGTAATTTTAATTTGACTAATGATCTTACGTACATTTTCATACACCTATTGTCTGTCTGTATTTTTCCTTCTGGGAAATGTCTCTTAAAGACCTTTGTTCATCTTTAATTGTGTTGTTTGCCTTTTTATTTCTTAATTGTAAGTGTTTAATATATTCTGAATATAAATTATTTGTCAAACATAGGGGCTGTGAATACATTCCTCCCATCGGTGTCTTGTCTTTCCTTTTTCTTTATGACATCTGTTGATAAGCAGACATTTTAAAATTTAATCAAGTTGAATTTATCTCTAGTTTCATATTTACAGCTTTTTTGTCTTTTGGCTAAAAAAAAAAATGTGCTTAACTCAAGGTCATGATGTTAATAATTCTTCTATCTCTTATGCTAGACAAAGTTTTTACAGTTTCAGCTTTGAATTTTTGTACGTGATGTGAGGTGTCGATTGTTTTACTATTTTGCTTACTTAATCTACTTGTTGCCACACTATTTGTTGAAAAGACTTTCTTTTCCCCCTTAAGTTGCATTGGCATCATACAACCTCACAGGTAAATAGGTATTTCTGCACATTCTCTTTGTTTCCATTTATCTGTTTGTGTTGTTATACCAGTGCCTCAACTACTGTCACCTAAAAGTGATTCCTAAAAATAGCGTAATGCCTCCAGATCTCTTCCTTTCTTGAGGATTATTTTGTCTATTCTAGATCTTTTTTTTTTTTACAGGTTTTAGAGTAACTTTGTCAATGTCTATGCTATGATTTTCGATTGCAATTGATTTAGAAAGAATGAGAATTTAAAAATATTGAATTTCTAATTCATGAATATGGTGTTTTAGGTCATCTTTAAATCTTAACAAGATTTGTAATTTTTGTTCTCAGTGTAGAGGACTTAAATATGTATTTCATTAAAATTGTTTTCTTTGGTGCTATTAAATGATGTGGCTTACTGTTTTCTAATTATTGCTAACATACTAAATTCAATTGATTTTTTTTTTTTTTGTATCCTGAATTTTTATGCCAGGGTATTTGTTGTCCATTAGTCATAGTCTTTTTTAGGTTTCCTAGGATTATCTACATATACAATCATGAAATCATGTCTTTTATGAATAAAGACAAATCTCTTTTCCAATCATTACACCATTTCTTTTATCCTGACTAGGCACTGGGTAGAAGCCTCAGTACAGTGTTTGAGAGAAGTGGTAAGAGTGAACACCCTCCTCTTGTTTTTGATGTTGGAGAAAATGTGTTACATATATATATCAATTTTAACTATAATGTTAACTGCAGGATTTTCACAGATGTCACATATAATTGAAGGGTTTTTCTATGCTTAGTTTGAGAATTTTTCAGAAATGAATGTTAAATGTCATCAAATGCTTTTTATTTTGCTTCAATTAGGATAATTATGATTTTTTTTCTTCTCTTACTATGATTTTTAAAAATTTTCACAATCTTAAAAATCCTGGAACAAAGTTCTCTTATAATGGGTTCCCTTTTTACAGAATACTGGATCCTATTTGCTAATACTTGGCTAACAATTTTTACAAGTGATTTCATAAGAAATATTGACGTGTAATTTTATTTAACATCCTTGTTTATACTGTTGTTATGCTGGACCTCTTAAAAGGACATAGAAATTATTGCCACCTCTTTTTTTCTAAAATAGTTTTTATAAAATTGATAATCATCATTAAATATCTGATAGAATTCACTACTGAATTTATCTAGACCTGATGTTTTTTGTAGAGAACGTTCTTACTTAAAAGTTAGCTTTCTTTTCATAAACAGAGTACTATTCAGATTTTCTATTTTTATTTTGTAAGTTTCGGAGAGTTTTGCTTTCCTAGCATTTTGTCCATTTTATCTCACTTGTGAAATTTATTGGTACAGAGTTACACATTTTTCTTAACAGTATGATGTATTTATGTTTTTTTTTTTTTTTAAAGACTTCTACTTAGGGTTTATTGATTTCTTGGATCTGCATGGTACTGGTTTTCACCAAATTTGGGGAATTTTTAGTTGCTATTTCCTCAGTACTTTCTTTTTTTTTTTTCTTTCTGATACATTCTTGATATTTTTTTCCTGTTACTCTCTATATTTATGTTAGACTACTCAATATTGCCTCGTGGGTCACTGAGGCATTCTTGAGATTTTTTGAATATTTTTTTTCCCTTCTTTAATTTAGATAATGTTATTGACCTTCTACATCTGATCTGATCTGTTGGTTAACCCATCAAAAAGATTTTTTGTTCTTGTTTTAGAATTTCAATTTGCTTATTCTCACAGTTTCTTTCACTGAAACATGTCCATCTTTGCCTTTAAATCTATGAATGTTTATAAGAGCTGTTTTAAAAATCATATCTGCTTTTAAGTCTTATTTTGGGGAGGGTTCTATTTCTATTAGGTGATTTTTTTCCTTGATTATGGGCAACCCTTTCTTGCATTTTCTTCTAATTACTTTTTATTGTGCCTGTTTGCTTTGGTAGTTTCATGTTCATTGTCTTCATCTTATTTGTTTTGTTTTTAGTTTTGTTTTCTCAGTTAATTGGTAGATTGTCTTAATCCTTTTTAGGCTTCGTTTTGTACAATATATTCACTTCAGGTTTTTCTTATTGGGTCTAGGAGATTTTCTTTCTTATAAGCCATCATCTTTCTAAGATCTTAATTGGGTGCCAAAATGACTCAGGCCACTGCAGTCCGGGTGGCCCAGATTCTGACCACTTTTAGCCCTGCCCAACCTCTAGCATCTCTGTGCTACTCTTGGCCTCCTGGAAGTCATTTTAAGCTAGGTTTTGCAGACTCAACTCTCCCAAGAATGAGCATCTTCACTCTTAGCCAAGGAATGAGGTCTTGGTGACCTCTGGGGTGACTTCCTTATACAGCTACTTCCTTTTCCATACCCCATCTCTCCAGTTCCAGGTGATGTAGTAGCTTCAAACTCTACTTTGGGCCTCTTTAGCCCAGTGAGAGTGCTCTCTCCTGGTCCCCTCTCTGTACTACAAAACTGTGGAAAGTGTCCCAGACAAAAATCTGGAGATAATAAGAAGCCTACCTTGTAGGTTTTCCCCTTTCTCAAGGATGATAGGACTGCTATTTGTTTCTAGTGCCTAAAAGTCATTGTCTCACATTTTTGGCCAATTTTATAGAATTATTTATGTAGGAGGATAAGTTCAAAATAAGTTACTTGCAGTTACTGGAAGGCGAGCTCCTCTAGCACATTTTTGAGAACGTACTCTGTATAAAACAGTATACTAATCATTATAGGGTACAAAGAGATAAAGTTACCTTCCATCTGAGACTGATTAGAAAAGTGCATATGTAAAATATAAGATACATAGACTTTTTTCAGTTCCTAGAAGGCACCGAGACCTTTTCTACAGCAGACTTTGCATATGTAATTCTTTCTGTCTTAAATTCTTCCCTCTACTCCTGGCCCAAATGACTTTTATTCATCCATCAGAAAACAGCTAAAATGTTACTTCCTCAGAAGAGTCTTCTCTGACCTTCCCCTCTAAATTATTATTTTTAACATTATTCTTATGCCACCCTGGAGTTTTCAAACACGATACTACAGTTTCTCTTCCTACATATCTGATTATTTAATCACAGATTTCCTAAGTGCAAGACTACATCTTCTTCACTGCTATGTCCCCAAACCAATCCTAGTATTGAAAAGGTAGCATAAAAGTATTTCTTTCCTGAAGAAATAAAGGAATAAATGTCACATTTAGCATAGAAAATAGTCACAGGTTTTCTATAGGACACTCACTTCCTATTGAGTGGATCAGAACAAGTCTTAAAAGATGGAATTTTGAGAGCGAGATGGGAAAAGGAACCTTCTAGGTACAAAACATGCAAGTCTAAAAAGTTCATGTCCTATTTTAGGAGGCAGTACTGGGCTTGTTTTGCTAGAGGTTTCATTAGGTTGGCAAAGAGAAATAAAGTCTGGAGGGCAAATTGAGTTTAAACTTCTTATCTTAGCAGCCTAATAATAACCAACTTGTAACCTAAATCTCTAATACTAATTAGTGCATGTAATATCTTTCAAAATTCATTTTAGAAAGCTAAGAATTACATAAGTGTTCCCACCAAGAGCTTCATAAGAAGACATTGGCTGCAACAGATACCCATCAATTTTAGTCCCTATATTTGAAGTTTAATTTGGTTGATAAAGTACACTTCCGGCATCCTTTTCAACCACCCTATAGTGACAAAATAAAGAATAAACTTTTCTGCCAGTGGTTTGTAGCCATATCGGTATTAAAAGATCATGATATTTGGACATGGGATGTTTGGGAGTGTGGGCTGTAATGAAGTTCTTGGAAACCACTGTCTGAGTCCTTATGCCTGTAAGAGAACATTTAGAATAAGCGATGATTATGAGGGTTCCATGAAAATGTAGAGCGGTGAAAGCAGAGGGGGTACTGGGAAAAAATCCACGTGCCATGGCCGTGTGACACTCTTGGCGTGCATGGTCCATTTACTTTCTCCATTTGTAGGTAAGCACAGAAGTAGAAATGTGTGGTCTACCCCCTGCCTCGTGCTGTTAATTGTCAAAAAAGTTGCAGGTGAGGCTCTCTCCAAGGCACAAGCCACCTCAGGAACAAATCAGTGTCTTCCTAACTGCCCTAGTCCTGCTAGTGAAACCCACTCAGTTGGAAGGAATCATGAACAACCCCATTACAGCAACTTATCCAGTCCCCTTAACAGAATGTATTAGATTTCCCTCAACTTTACCTTCTCAAAGTGGTGTCCTATAATTTGAAGAGCTGAGTGACCTTGTATTTCATTTATGTTGTTAGTATGGGTAATTCTCCACACAGATCAGTAACCATGCTATGAGACCATGTGCTCTCTGACCCAACCACCATGCGGAAAGGAGGAAGTGTGACCAATATGAAACTCACTCCCCTGGTGGCATTGGTGGAATATGTGGCCATCTAATCCTCAGCTTATAAAGTTCCCATTATCTCAGCTCAAAAAGGTGGAGCTGACTTTGAAAGAAGTCTGCTTATTCCCAGAGAGCAAAGTCATATCATTGGAAAGCCCCAAACTAGATCACCAGATCCGGTCCCCTGCTTATGTGTCTTTTCTCACTGCTAGCATCGTGACTGTGGCAAGTGTCAGCATGTCACAGTGCAGTGGAGGGCCTCTTTGGAAGTCCAGCTACCTGCCTTTGAAACCAGATTGCACCCGTTATAAGCATATAATTTTATGTAAATTCATTTATAAAGCTCTTCAAATAGTGAGCAATGTTTGTCAACTATTATCACAATTTTAATTCAATTTTTATTTGGCTTACTCCTTAAACACAAATTATTTATTGAATGCCTGCTATGTGCCAAGCATGCTATACAACATACTTGAACCAAATCTCTGCCTTTCAGAGGTTTAGTTTCTAGTGAGAGAAAATAGGTAATGCAAGTAATTTTAAACTACTATATATTAAAGTGACTTTTAAAACCAAAACCTAGAACAGAATAAGGAGAATACTTACTAGAGGGATGGTCATTTTAAGTGAGATTGATCATGAAAAGCCTCATTGAGGAAGTGATGTTTAAGCAATAAAGGAAGAGTAGATTTCTGGGTGAAGATTGTTCTCCTTAGAATGTTGCAAATGTTCTGAGATTTGAGTCTATGTGGTCTGTGGAAAGGCAGGGAAGCCAGCATAGCTGGAGTAGAATGAGCATAGAGCTACAACAAGCAGATGGGCCAGAGAAGTGGGGGCTGGGGCCTTTGGGCCAGTGCAGGCACTCAAACGTCGGCTGTCAGTGAGAAGGAAGCCATTGCAGGACTTTGAGAAGAGAGTAAACAGGGTCTGACTTTGCTTTCTAAAAGCTCCACTTTTGCTGCTCCATGGGGCATAGGCAATGTGTGTGGGTAATAAGACTGAAAGCCTGTTAGAAAACTAGCTGAAACCCACATGTGGGAGGAGGGTGGCTCATACCTGGTGACAGTGGAGAGGTGAAGACGCAACTGGATCCTGGATACATCTTGAAAATAGAAATCAAGAACTGCCACCTGGAATGCTGGCAGGGACAGCAGAAAAAAAAGAATTAACTTTCTCTCCCACCAGAAAATCCCAAATACCCACCATGTTTGTTGTTGCTTTATGTTGTGACTTGGACAAATAGCAAAATGCCCAGCATGTTGTTTAATGGAAAATAGAAAACACCACTTTAAGAGGTTAAATTTTATAATATTTATTTTTAATCAGAAGTTGTTTTTTTTCCCGTCTCTCTAAACCAGAGTAGTCTTACCCAGAACCGAAGACCACAGACAGTCATTTAGCAATCAGTGGGTTGATTGGTACAGATGAAATTGGAGTATTTCCAAAGATTTTATTCATATGAGTGGAGGGAGGGGCAGAAGGAGAAACAGACTCCCCACTGAACAGAGGGTCCAATTTGGGACCCCATCCCAGGATTCCGAAGGCAGACATTTAACTGACTGAGCCACCCAGGTGCCCCTGAGAGGTAGAAAAATTTAATATATATTTTTTCCAGGCAAAAAACAAAGTCAAATAATCCACCATGCATAGCACTCTTCCCTAGTGCCCCAAATCACTGATGTTCTTTCCTGTATAGTTTTTATGCATATCAAATACATATTGGCACTTCTAGCCCTTTAAATTCTGTATGAAGCCATCTACTTACATACTGTATATACTCTTCAGATACATAGTATCATCAACTTGGCTATCACCAGTTCTTGTTCTTGGAGCCACCCAATTTAAAATTGTTTTTCCATGTACCTAATTTCATTTTTTTGTTTTTATTAGTCATTACAAAGGAGGCACATTGAACTAGGAATTTCTATCTAAGGGGATATTTATTTTCATTCTTACTCCTCTACAAATGAATCTGTAAAGTTTCGGGAAAAGCTCTGTCAGCCAAAGATAATCTCTTGCCTCTCCCATACTTTATACTACTTAATAGATATAATTTGCACGTGTAAAGTAGTGTTTGTTTTTAATTTGCTTCATAAGGTGCTGTGAGTCCTGTTTGACAAAAAGAAGAAAGTATGTTCTTTTCCCCCACAAAGTAGTAGAATTTCTTTCTCTTACATTATGATATGGTCTTCCTGGCAACCCTAGCATACAGCTATATGTCGGGAATGTGGGAACAGAAGAAGGGAACCCAGGTTGAACTAATAAATTTGGTTCAGTACTTCCTCAGAGCTGATCAGGGTATTTTCAGTCAGCTAAACACATGCCATGAATTTTGCAGAGACAAAATTTAATGAATACTTTGATGCTCCAAAAGGCATTTGGGAATGATTCATTATGGAATAAACTTAGAATGTCAATTTCAAAAAAGTTGCAAATTTTGTTTGTGTAACTAAGCTAGCCATGTGACCATAGATTTTTTTTTTTTTTAATTATCATCAAACTATGGTCACTGATACAACAAGACTCATTTTAAACCCATTTGACAAGTCTGAAATCAAATGGCAGCTCTTAGACACTGGGGAATCTGACATCTTTTAAGTGATAGCTCTTTAGGAAACTATGCTCAGTAAAGTCACAAAATTATTTATCTCCAAGAACATTGGATAGCCTATGTCTGAAATGACTTGCTTCCTCCACATGAAGCTTTTTTTTAAAACAAATTTCCTATAGACTGAAATAGAGGTACATAAAAAAAGCTATATGTAGAAGTACCCATAGCAGCTTCAAAAAAGAAGTGCCAAATATGATATTATATCAGAAGTGAAAACACCTACTAGATATATGGTCATTTGGGGGCTGTCCATCTAGAAATGGCAATTCCCAGTTTTGTTTTGTTTTGTTTTGTTTTTTTAATATTTACTTATTTGTCAGAGAGAAGGGAAGAGAGAGAGAGAGAGCGCGCACAAGCAGGCAGAGAGGCAGGCAGAGGTGGAGAGAGAAGCAGGCTCCCTGCCGAGCAAGGAGCCCATGCAGGACTCCATCCCAGGACCCTGGGATCATGACCCAAGCTGAAGGCAGCAGCCCAGCCCACTGAGCCACCCAGGTGTCCCTAATTCCCAGTTTCTTAAATAACATATGGAAGTGCAATGGAAAAACAAAAATTATCATTAATGTGGTAAGAGGGATAGGATGTAATAATGAAAAAAAAATCCTTGATTAAATGCAGCATTGCCATGCATCAATAGTGTCATTAGCTGTTAGGCTTCAGGATTTTTAATAAGGAATCAAAGACCAAAATGAGAATGATTTAGAATCTATTATTCAGAAGGCAAGAAATTGGAATGATAATCATATCAAATGAGCCAAAAATAAGGGATTAAGAAAAGGTATTTAAAAGTGAGCAAGAATAAAATATACAAATTTAAGCCAAAGCAAGCTAATACCTCATTACAATGACTTGGCATTTAAGGAAGGCACACAATTCCAAATCCAGCCCTAGAAAAATTGCACTTTTATTAATGAAATCTACTAGATACTTTCTGTGGTTTCATATGAGTATGTTAGAAGTGACTATTTTGATATCTAAATTTGAACAATTTTCCCATAAACAGGAACTTTGCCAAGTCACAGCACAGACAAGTAAAGATGTAATGACATTTTTTTCTGCTAAAAATCCTAAGTGATGACCTATCCAGCTGCCCACCTGTATTTACCTACCTACCTGTTTATCCGTTCAAATAACTTGCATCGCTGTGCTGTGATGTAGGCCCACCCACCAAGAGAAATGCCCCAGACCCTAAAATCTTCTAATGTCTTTGAGAATAGATGCATTTGCCGAAACCCTCTGTGGATCTGTGATGTGTAGGGCCATAATGCTTTGTTCCTGTGTGGTACACAGGAAGTAAATCAAACACTTCAAGTTCTGGACATTAATAATGCCCCCATCCTCAAAGGAGGACCCACTCTTAATGGAAAGATTATTCTCCAAACCTCATCAGCAGTGCCAGCCTCAAGGTGACTCACTCTCCCACCTGAACCTGCGGCAATTTCTTCCTTCACTGCTCTTGCCAGACATTAGCTGTTACCATCCTCCACAAAGGGACATTAATAGTCCTGAAGGAAATATGCTGTTTTGTTCTTGCTTCCTTGTCTCCTCCCTTGTTGCTCATTAACTTATATCTGCCCTCTAGGAATATAACAGTAATCATCTCAGGTGAGGTAGAAAGCGCTTGCAACTTCACAGGTAAAAAATAGAAAAGATTTTTAAAAAGTAAATTATTAAAACCAAGATAACTCATTATTCATGAACCAGAGATCAGCTACTTCAGACGTCCTTAATGTTGCTGATTGTCAATGTCCTTTATTAATTCATTTGAATTCATCCTGAATTCAAACTGCAATTACAAACACCACTTTCTCACCTCTTAAAATGTATATTCTGTTGACAGAAAACATATACCAGGTTAGCAGAGATGACAAAACATGTTGAGATAACACACAAACTGCTTGTCCTCTGCACAATTCAACATGGTGCCCTTTTATTACTTAAACAAGAGAAAACCTTTCTTTGTTTCCTGCAGGGAATATTGGCCAAATTCAAGGATATGATACATTGAAGCAAATAAAGATTTGCCTAGAATTGGAGATCCAATTCCGGAAAGCTCAACTCTTAAGTGCCTTTCAGGGCTACTTACAGAGTTAGGATTAAGTTCTCTGAGTACACAGAGCAGGGAAAACAAAGCCCAGTTGTGGGAGCGAGCTGGAGATACAAGTCCTAGCCCTCCCATCCCTTCCTTTGTACATTTCAATGCCTCAAGGCTATGAGTCATGCTTGTGAATACCACATAGGAATTTTTACTTTCTCTGTCAACCAGTAAAGAACACTTGGACAAGTTGAATAGAAGACTACTTTTCTAACTCCTGTGTTAGATATTGGGTTCAGTGAAAAAGCCTGATCTGACCCCCCAGTCATGACATGCTGTGCCTCAATTTAAAGTTCCCTTCATACACTGAAAAAGCAATCCTGTGAGATACTCAGATGCCTATTGTCTGGGCTATAATAAGGATGATTCGGCTAAGGTGTGCAAAGGATTTTGACAGTCTTGGAGGAAGGATGTGGAAGTGTCCTACGCTGGGCTCTTAGGACATCCAAATCTTTCCCTTATACAGAGACTTTCAGATGCTTCGGGACCATGGTAATGTTAGGGTGTAGAAAGCAAGGAAAGTGCCTTTTTTTTCTTCCCCCTCTAGGGGTAACAAGCAATAGAATTTCTTCTGAACAGCTTTTTCAGAGTTTGTAATAATCAAGTCCACAAAAATGCTGTGTTTTCTAAAATTTTCCTATTAGGAAAAACTGATAATGTTACCCTGCTCCTTATAAAAGCACCTATATCTTTTTCAGGTTTTTCCTACGGTCACATTTCTCTAGGTCAGATTTTTTTTTTTTTTTAATTTGACATACATAAAATACAAACAAGAATAATAATGGAGCAGGAGGCCTGATGTTTACTTTACAGTGTCTTACGTTGCTGAATAGGTTGTGTATTCTTAACTTCTATAGCATAAATGGCCTAATGCCTTGCTACTCGAAGTTTGGTCTTCAGATCAACATCTACTGAATCCTACCCTGCCTTTTAACAAGTTCTCCAGGTAAGGTGTATGCCTAGTGACTGGTGAAAGCATTGATAGTTCACAAGTTCAGCAGGGTTTAGAGAATTTGGGTAGGAGACTGACTTAAGAACGGGAGTAAAAGGTAAGGTTAGAAAATATTCAAACAATACTTAAAAAGTTGGAAGTTGGGTGGAGAGGATATTACAAATCAGCATATTCCCATGCAGAAATTATATTCCCCGAAGATCTTTTCTAAGTTTCAATTCTCCTCTCTTCTTGATCATCAAAACTGTTCTAGTACTACCACACCTGGGGGGAGGGGGTGTGTATATATATATATATATATATATATATATATATATATAATTGCTAAACACTTCTTAAAATTAAATTACATATGTCTCCTAGACAGACTCCATATGAGTAAAAGTATTTCACTTTTGAGTATGTTTGAAGGAGTTGTTTTCCTTCTTAGGGATTTAATGAAAAGAATCTAATAGTATGTTTGTCATTCTTGAACCTTAACTCTACAGTATTGTTACCTAGAGTGAAGCTGCCCACTGGGTTTTCTTCTTGGAGTCCTGTGCCTTATCTCTGCACTGTAGCAACTCCATCTGACTTTTGGGCAAGTCCACGAGCACCTATAAAGGGACCCTACCTTCTTAATAGCAGCCCCTGGAAGATTGATATCTCACTATCTTCCTCTCTCTTTTCTCTCTCTAGCTCTCATTCTCTCTACCCATCCCTCTTGCCCAGATCTCTCCCTCTCTGATTCAGACGTTTGGTTCAGATTATCTTGGTTCTGAGAGGAATTTAGCTCTCAGATAAGATCTTCCATTCTCTACTTCCTTGTTTATCTCGACACCCCATACTTGTTAAAAACAAAACCACAATAACAAAATTGTTCTCCTCAAGCCTTGAGCCTGGCCCAGCTCAGAACCCCACTCCCTTTGTTGCTCCCCATCTCTGCTTCCTCAGGCTCAAGAATACAATTCAGACACTTATTCTGGGGGCTCTCTCAGTTTCTACGCCAATGCCGAGAAAGTCAAGCTGAATATACTCTAGGGTTTAGAGCCTCCTAGGCTGTCAACTGCACCCTCAGCTTCCAGCAGCAGCCTCCCCCCTTTTGGGGCCCTAATCCTTCTCTTCACTAATCCACGAGTTACTGAAACTGTCCCCAGAGCATTTGTATTCATGTAACACTGAAGTCACTGTTTCCAGTTCTGAAAATCACCTCTGAGAGTGAACTTGCCCTCCCCCCCCCAGCTTTTTTTTTTTTTTTTTTTTTTTTCAAATCTGACTGTTCTATATTACACTAAGCTTCAAGTTTGGGGATACTCAAGGGAAGGTGTGAAAGAGAAAGTATTTAGTAACCTACCTTTAGAGAGTTCTTCTAGCCTCCATGTCTTCTAATGGAAATCAACAAGATTTCATTTAGCAAAAGTTAGATCATAACTGAAATTTCCTCCAGGTTGGAGGCACATGGTAAAACAGCATATTCCTTTTGACCAAGGCTTATTTGAATAGTTATTTTATTTCCTCATTACTTTCTTGGATAAAAATAGGTTCTAGATTTACCAGATGTTTGATTTCTCAAGCCAAAATTAATGAGAAAGTCTCATTGTAAACAATGAAGCATTTCTCAATGGTCACTTTTTTTTGATAAATATGTGTTCCCTGAACTTCCTCTGGGAGAGGTAAAGGATCTGATAAAGCTCATCAGAACTCGGTGCTATATTTTTAAAGGCCCTAGAAGGTAGGAATTGTTATTTTCTTTCTATCTAAGGATGATAAACTCTAGTGATCCAGTGAGCTGTGGGAATAGGAAGATGGTGCCTCTAAGAGTAAAAATAAATGTGTTCCTATAGTTAAAACATTGATATAACCACAGGTCGGCAAATAGGATTATAGTCCAGATTAGAGACCTAAGCAATACCAGTGGTAGAAATTCAGTGACCTTTAAGGCCTATGTCTTCTAGGAGATATTTGGATCATGGGTCTCAGCCAGAAAATGCTGAGCCTCAGTGAGGTAGCTAGGGAAGTACTGGCAAATGGTGTTGAGCTCTCCTCAACAATTCCCTTAAGTACAGTTCAGGTAGTTAAGTCCTCTGGACCACAGTCTTAGTGTCAGATAGGAAGCTTACCTGTTATATTCAGTCTAGAAGAGGTCTTTCTCGATCAAAGGAGATATATCACATATGTATGTATATATATATGTGTGTGTGTGTGTGTATACATATATATACACACATATATATATAACATAATTATATATATAAAATATATATAGTTTTAAAGCCCTTGATATATATATATATATCTAAATTGCCTTTCAAAGAGTTTATGCCAACTTATGGCTCAGTAAGCTAAATATGAGAATATCTGCTCCCCCTACCCTAGGCAAAGACTTTTTTAAGAGGTTCTCAGAAATGCCAAGAACTAGTTACAAAAGCATATCAAGAAAGAGATGCCCTAGGGTCTGCTTCAATCTCCTCAAGTTCATGTGCCCTGCCCTTACTAGGAAAAAAAATGTGCCTATTCTATATGGAGACTTGCAAAATAATGAAAGTCCTTGTTCCAAGATTTTTTCCAACACTGGTTTCTTCATTCCACATAAACCATGGCTTTTACATTTCTTTGCCACCTAACCTAAAAAAGGTTTACCCTCTATCCTTCTTGGTGGCAGGCTTCCAGGTATGCATATACAGCTTTAGAATCTAGCCCTCAAAGTGAGTCCAGGTTGGAGGACCAATTCTGAAAACCTGCCATCTGCCTTGGGGATAGGCCTGAGCACATCAGGACCTTTTGTGAAGCAGATCTGAGGGTATGCTGGTTCTGATGGGCACAGGAGAGGAGAATACAGGCTGAGTAGCAAGGGTAGGTTTCTAGACCTAAATGAAGGAGGGATGTCTCTGAGTCTAGTTAATTCTACCCCTATCTGTGACTCATCTCCGTCTTCTACTCCATCTCTATTATCACTGAAATCTAGATCCTCCTCCTTCAGCTGCTGCTTCAAGTGTTATGATGACATCCTTAGAAGTAAATGAACTTACTCGAGAACATAACTTTAGGAGAGGATTGTGTCCTATGTGGGATTAACATCGTGCCCACATAACTAACTCAAGTATAAACTGTACTTCATTGTACTTTTATTCATTGTCAGTCTGGCTGATTTGAAATGGATTAAAATGTTTTTCATGGAAAAACGCTATTTTTTCTAAAATAGTCCAGTACACCACCACAAAAGTTTACTGAATTACCGTCCAAATCCCTTTCTTCCTTGAGAAGTATGTTCAGAAATCCTAAAGGAAGGAAATTACAGCTCCTGTGATTCACTGTAGCTCTCTAATATACATACAGTATAGGAAATACATGATTCTTAGCATCTTGTCCCATCACAACCAAGATGAGCTGAAGTGGACAAGATGTGGAGGATAACCAGCTTCTATGTATTTGATGTTCTCTGTTCTCTTCTGGTCCCTCTGTATATGCACAAAAGTTTCCCTTTCTAGTTTAAGTAAACATCTTTGTGAAGCAAGGGGCATATCATCAAATCTTCTATATGAAGAGATGATTGGTATCATCTGATTTCTTCCTACCCATAAATGACACCTCTCTGAAGAGCACTCAAGTTGTTCTGGATCATGACGTAGTCTACCACTTGTGATTTCCAAACTTACACTACCATTTTCTTCTTAATAGCTCACCCATCTTCCTTTTTTTTATTTTTTTCCTCCTATCCTTCATCTTCTTAGCTCAGGCATAAACTTGTATATTCAATCTATTCTGTGTGCTTTTTATGGCTCTTCTCTTTCAATACACTGTCCCAGAGTTATAAAAGTATGATTTGGTGTCTGTTTTCTTTGAAAAATTTACTCTACTTGGGAACATATTGGGATTAAACAGGCCCTTATGAGTTTGCCTAGAAGCTATTCCTAAGAGAAAATGAATCAGAAGATTCAATATCTAATTACAAATACAATGTGGAAATGCAAACCACATGTAAGTTCAGATATGCTAAGCGATTTCTTTTTGGCCTTACTGCTCTTACAAAAGAAATATATTTTCTGATATATCTCATCACCAATTAGGGACATGATCAGAGTTATATTAACCTCAACACTTAATTCAGGGAGTTTTGCTTCAAGAATTCTAATTGCATCCATCAGTTCACTTATTTAATAAATGTGTATTAAGCATCTATTAGTCTTTCTGGCAGTTGAAAATACATAAACAGGGGTTCAGTCCTACTTTTTCAAACCAGTCTTCCTCACCACTATAAAAGGGGAAGATGTAATAGAATCTCTCGAGTGGGCAATGACTGAATATATAATTGAGAAACTCTCTAAAGGCAATTTGGATACATTCATCCATGCCCATCTGAGAAGCCCCATTCTATATCCTTTCTATTGGAAATCTTATTTACTCCCATGGCTTCAAATAACTTTAATATGCAAATAACCCTAAAATCTATACCTGTAGTATTGTTTTGGAAAACGTAGTTTTCTCCCCTGAATTCCAAAAACTTCTGCTTCTGGATTGCCTCCTTAAAATGCTTCCTCACATAAAACTTCTTCAAAACCAAACTCCCAGTCTGTATATTTGAACTTGCCCAGAGAGTTTACTTCATTAGATTTTGCTACATATATAGAGACTAATAATGGAAACAGAAAGGCATGCCTGTCTCCTTCTGTATCTTAGAACTTCTCATGTGGCTCACAGTCTAGTTAGTCCTTACCTAACACAGTATTTCTAAACTGCCCCTCCATCTTTGCTATTACTTCCTACAGACTAGATCTTCATCAGCTGGTATTTAAACAATTGTCATGTGTCCTATAGAAATTCCATCATTGGTACAATTCTTCTCCTATCATTCTAACACAAAAGGCAGATACAATTTCACTCTCTCAGAAAACTTTGAAGGCATCTTCATCACTTTCCAGATTAATTGGAAATATATTAAAGGAGATAACCCTTCATACATTCTAACTTTTTCATAATCTGCTTTTTCTCTCCCATGAATTTGAAGCACATAAAATTTCTCTGATTTCAAGAAACATTTCCCTTCTAGCATCTCTCATATTTGAAGCTGCTCCATTTAGTAGGACAATTTGGACTTGAAATGCAGCTTAACTTTAACCTTAGATTCACAACATATAAATTGAGAATAGCAATAGCTATCTTGCAGATTTGTTGGAGGATTATTAAATGAGGTGTTTATAAAACCCTGCATACATATCCTAGTATAGAATTAATGTTCAATAAGTGGCGGCTATTTAATGCTGTTTGTTTGTATCTGACAGTTTTAATTTAGCATTATATTGTGAATATTTCTCCATGCCATCACATAGTCTTTGAAAATATGATTATAAACTGCTGCATAGTAATAAATCACATGGATATACCTTAATTTATTTTACCAAATGCCTATTGGTGAACATTTATATTGTTTTCAACTCCTTATTCTTCATAAATAACACTGTAATAAATATCATAATGCATAAATCTTTGACAATACCTCCAGATACTTTCCCAGGGCAAATTACTAGAAGTGGAACATTTTAAGACTCTAAAAACTTGTTGCCAAATTACTCTCCAGGGAGGTACCAACTGATGTTCCCAGTAGCAGAATAAGAGAGTTGCTATCTCTTGTACCTTTCCAAATGTACATACTCTTTCTCTCTTGCTCTTTTCTCTTTACCAGTGTAATTGTATCTTGTTTTTGTTACAACCACCAAGCAGTCCCCCATCTTTAGCCCACCAGGCTTTTTTAGTAACAGGTATAGAAGCCCATTGGCCTTGAAGAACCTTGGGAAGTTTTATTAATCTCTGATTCTGGTCTTAAGGGAGTAGACTCCACACACTGCAAGCATCATCTAAAAGGGCTACCTTTATTGAACCATGTCTTTAAAAAAAAAAAAAAAATCACCTCTGCTGTCCTACCAATCCCCAATTAGCAAGTAACAACAACAGCAACCACCACAACAACAAAATACAAAAAGCCCAAACACCCCGTACTGGAGCTTTCAGTGATTCCCTGACATTTATTCCTCCCGTCCTAACCTCAAAATATAAAAATCTATATCCCATGATTAATGACAGGGTAATAATTAGAGGTTATAGAAGGGATAAGACTACTTAACCTCAAAATTTTCTAGCTCAGTCAAGATATAAAAACATATTTATAAAATAACTGGTGAAAATGGACCTTACCCAGCATCAAGAGATCAGTTAAACAGCAAAAAGTACATAAATCCTACTTATCAACTGGTGAAACAGGAGATAAAGGCAAAATTATTTTATACACTATTTACTAGCTAAGAAAATGCAGGATGATATAAGGCAATAGTTTAATAGGATTATGTTTATCTCATAGTCATTCAGTCCCCAGGGTCAGGCATATTGCAATCACTCAAAAGTATGTTGAATGGAAGCGTGAAGGAAAAAACAAAACAAAACGAAACAAAACAAAACAAAAAAACTAACCAGATTTGACTCTAAACTACTTTCACTTATGTAAGCAGTCTGAGAATAGTTCTCAAAATTGTGGTTACACTTCCCTTCAATGGATATAATTTGCATTTATTGGATTGATAGTAGATAAACATGGTTTTAATTTCACTATTAACCATTTGTGATCTATAACATTACATATAATTATATGACATATGTTACATGTATCATTTGAGCCAGCAAGACTGCCTATGGCAATTTAACTTAAGGAAATTATAGTGTCAGAATTTAAAAGTATTAAAATATTCTAGTATATTCAAAAAGGAAAAACCCATGTATTCAAACATACTGAATCATATGCACAGTGACACAATCACATGTTAGAGTACTATTTCAGCCATTAAAATTGATGACCTAAAAAAATAAGCAAAAACAAATTAACAACAACAACAAAAAGAATAGACTCTTTAAATACAGAGAACAAAATGATGGTTGCCAGAAGGAAGGTGGGTGGGAAGATGGGTGAAATAGGTGAAGGAGAGTAAGAGTATACTTATCTTGGGGTGCCTGGATGGCTCATTGGGTTAAAGCCTCTGCCTTTGCCTCAGGTCATGATCCCAGGATCCTGGGATCGAGCCCCGCATTGGGCTCTCTGCTCAGCAGGGAGCCCGCCTCCTCCTCTCTCTCTGCCTGCCTCTCTGCCTACTTGTGATCTGTCAAATAAATAAAACTTAAAAAAAAAAAAAAAAGAATATACTTCTCTTGATGAGCACTGGGTAATGTGTAGAATTGTCAAATCATTATATAATACACATGAAGCTAATATAACACTGATTGTTAATTAAAACTTGAATAATAAAAAGAATGAGCACACGGAAGCTATAGTATATCGATTGATAAGTGAAAACATGAGGCCACATGGCTGTGTTTGGAATAATGTCCCGTCTCCTCCCTGTTCTTACCTGAACCTATCATCAATCATCTCACCAGACCTTTGAAGGCTACTAGTGACCTCTGTTGTAAAATCCAGGGCTCAGTGTACAGTTCTGTTCTTACTGGAACTATGAGCATCATTTGCCCACGTGATTGCACCCTCCTCCTTGAAACCATTTCAGCACTGCACTTAATAATTCCAGGTATTCTTGGCTGTCTTTCTTCACTGATGGTTCTTCCTTTGTTGTCTTACTGGTTTTACTTCATATCTCATGCTTTAAAATGAGTTCCCAATCTTCAGCCCTTGATCCTTTCAACTGTCTTCACTCACCCCTTGGTGACTCCATCCAGTCTTAGGACTTTAACTGCCATCTATACATATAGATATGTCCCAGATTCCTGTCACTAGCCTGGAACTCACCTCTGAGCTCCAGACTGCAATGGGCTGCCTATTAGACATTACTAGATGGATACTTAATCAGTTTTGCTTAAACACATAAAAAATGTACTTGTAATGTTTTATACTCAAACCTGTTGCTTCCCTAATCTTCAGCATTTCAAACAATTCCAATAATGACAGCTCTATATTTCAGGTTGAGGAACAATAATGGAGTGAAGTGTGTTTGGACTTTGGAGGGATGAAGTCCATGGTAGGGAGGAGGGTTAAAGAGAAAAGAGGAAATATTCAAATATTCTGTTTTTCCAATTTCCTTCTAAATCTGTTTGAATTTTAGATCTTCATAAGCTTAATTTTAGGTCTCACTTCTGCCAAATTAAACTGTCAGAATTTTTCAACAAAAGTGATTCCTGAGTTGACACAAAAATAATCTAGGGGAGTTATAAAATTTTAGCTTCAAAATATTATGTTTATTTATAATACAAATTCTGCCCAGTGATAAAATGTTAGAAGCATCCCCTTTCTCATCAAGAGCAAGATAAGTGTGTCCATAATTGCCTCATTTATCCAATACTGAAGCTCCTAGACAGCATCTTCAGGCAAGGAAAAGCAAATATATAAGGATTGAAATGGAATTAACAGAACTATTATTCACAGATACTTTGTCTACCTTTAAACCAATTACTCCATAAATAATCTGAATTAATACGAGACTGACCCTCTTGCTTAATGAAAGATCAGTAAGTTAAAATTGCATTTCTATCCACCAGGATAAGTGGCTAAAAAAAAAATGTAAAATTCAGGTTTTAGAAAAATTTTATAAGATCAGAACTGGAAATAACAGAATAAATCTAATGGCATTTAAGACATTTTATGGAGAAAAGTAGAATGCTTTGATGAGAGATATCAAAGTATAAACAGAAGCATACAATGTTAATGGATAAGCAGACTAAATATGAATAAACAGACTAAATATACTAAAGATATTAGTTCTTTCTAATTTGGTCTAAAGATTCAATGCAGTTCCAATAATAATCTCAGCAAAAATTTTTAATTTATATTGAAGAATGGCCAAGAAAAATAATTTTGGAAAAGATACATATAGTAGATTAAAAACTTAAATATAAAAGGCAAAAACCAAAATTTATTGAAAAAGTAAAGAATATTTTAAGTTTTTGAAAAAGAAAAGGATTTATTCAATAAAAGTATATGCCATAAAGGAAAAAAAAATTAAAGTTTAATAAAATTAAGAATTTCTGGTTCTCGGGGGAGGAGTCAAGATGGCGGAGAAGTAGCAGGCTGAGACTACTTCAGCTAGCCGGAGATCAGCTAGATAGCTTATCTAAAGATTGCAAACACCTGAAAATCCATCGGCAGATCGAAGAGAAGAAGAACAGCAATTCTGGAAACAGAAAAACAACCACTTTCTGAAAGGTAGGACCGGCGGAGAAGTGAATCCAAAGCGACGGGAAGATAGACCCCGGGGGGAGGGGCCGGCTCCCGGCAAGCGGCAGAGCAATGGCACACAAAATCAGGACTTTTAAAAGTCTGTTCCGCTGAGGGACATCGCTCCAGAGGCTAAACCGGGGCGAAGCCCACGCGGGGTCAGCGTGGCCTCAGGTCCCACAGGGTCACAGAAGGATCGGGGGTGTCTGAGTGTCGCAGAGCTTGCGGGTATTGGAATGGGAAAGCCGGCTACAGAGACAGAGCCGACAGTAAGCTCACAGCTCGGTGTTACCTTGAACTGATCGCAGGCTCGGTGAGCTCGGAGCGCGACAGGAGGTCAGGCAGACGGGAGTAACTGGCGCTGTTCTCTGAGGGTGCACTGAGGAGTGGGGCCCTGGGCTCTCGGCTCCTCCTGGCCGGAGACCAAGAGGCCACCATTTGTATTCCCGTCCTCCGGAACTCTACGGAAAGCGCTCAGGGAACAAAAGCTCCTGAAAGCAAACCCGAGCAGATTACTCACCCCGGCCACTGATAAGGGCGGTGCAATTCCGCCTGAGGCAAAGACACTTGAGAATCACTACACCAGGCCCCTCCCCCAGAAGATCAACAAGAAATCCAGCTGAGACCAAGTTCACCTACCAAGGAGTGCGGTTTCAATACCAAGGAGAGCAGCAGAATTCCAGAGGAGGAGAAAGCAAAGCACGGAACTCATGGCTTTTTCCCTGTGATTTTTTTTTAGTCTTGCAGTTAATTTAATTTTTTTCTTTTTCATTTTTTGTTTTTTTTCTCGCCTGCTGGTAAATTTTTTTTTAACTTTTACCTTTTTCTTTTTTAACGTTTTTTAACTAGTTTATCCAATATATATATTTTTTCTTTTTTATATTTTTCTTAGTTCTTTTCTTTTTTTTAATTCTTTTCTTTTCTTTCTTTTTCTTTTTTCTTTTTTTTTCTTTCTTCCTTTTTGAACTTCTTTTTATTCCCTTTCTCCCCCCTCACGATTTGGGATCTCTTCTAATTTGGTTAAAGCATATTTTCCTGGGGTTGTTGCCACCCTTTTAGTATTTTACTTGCTCCTTCATATACTCTTATCTGGACAAAATGACAAGACGGAAAAATTCAACACAAAAAAAAGAACAAGAGGCAGTACCGAAGGCTAGGGACCTAATCAATACAGACATTGGTAATATGTCAGATCTAGAGTTCAGAATGACAATTCTCAAGGTTCTAGCCGGGCTCGAAAAAGGCATGGAAGATATTAGAGAAACCCTCTCGAGAGATATAAACGCCCTTTCTGGAGAAATAAAAGAACTAAAATCTAACCAAGTTGAAATCAAAAAAGCTATTAATGAGGTGCAATCAAAAATGGAGGCTCTCACTGCTAGAATAAATGAGGCAGAAGAAAGAATTAGTGATATAGAAGACCAAATGACAGAGAATAAAGAAGCTGAGCAAAAGAGGGACAAACAGCTACTGGACCACGAAGGGAGAATTCGAGATATAAGTGACACCATAAGACGAAACAACATTAGAATAATTGGAATTCCAGAAGAAGAAGAAAGAGAGAGGGGAGCAGAAGGTATACTGGAGAGAATTATTGGGGAGAATTTCCCCAATATGGCAAAGGGAACGAGCATCAAAATTCAGGAGGTTCAGAGAACGCCCCTCAAAATCAATAAGAATAGGCCCATACCCCGTCACCTAATAGTAAAATTTACAAGTCTCAGTGACAAAGAGAAAATCCTGAAAGCAGCCCGGGAAAAGAAGTCTGTAACATACAATGGTAAAAATATTAGATTGGCAGCTGACTTATCCACAGAGACCTGGCAGGCCAGAAAGAGCTGGCATGATATTTTCAGAGCACTAAATGAGAAAAACATGCAGCCAAGAATACTATATCCAGCTAGGCTATCACTGAAAATAGAAGGAGAGATTAAAAGCTTCCAGGACAAACAAACACTGAAAGAATTTGCAAACACCAAACCAGCTCTACAGGAAATATTGAAAGGGGTCCTCTAAGCAAAGAGAGAGCCTACAAGTGGTAGAACAGAAAGGAACAGAGACCATATACAGTAACAGTCACCTTACAGGCAATACAATGGCACTAAATTCATATCTCTCAATAGTTACCGTGAATGTTAATGGGCTAAATGCCCCTGTCAAAAGACACAGGGTATCAGAATGGATAAAAAAACAAAACCCATCTATATGTTGCCTCCAAGAAACTCATTTTAAGCCCGAAGACACCTCCAGATTTAAAGTGAGGGGGTGGAAAAGAATTTACCATGCTAATGGACATCAGAAGAAAGCAGGAGTCGCAATCCTTATATCAGATCAATTAGATTTTAAGCCAAAGACTATAATAAGAGATGAGGAAGGACACTATATCATAATCAAAGGGTCTGTCCAACAAGAAGATTTAACAATTTTAAATATCTATGCCCCCAACATGGGAGCAGCCAACTATATAAACCAATTAATAACAAAATCAAAGAAACACATCAACGATAATACAATAATAGTAGGGGACTTTAACACTCCCCTCACTGAAATGGACAGATCATCCAAGCAAAAGATCAGCAAGGAAATAAAGGCCTTAAACGACACACTGGACCAGATGGACATCACAGATATATTCAGAACATTTCATCCCAAAGCAGCAGAATACACATTCTTCTCTAGTGCACATGGAACATTCTCCAGAATAGATCACATCCTCGGTCCTAAATCAGGACTCAACCGGTATCAAAAGATTGGGATCATTCCCTGCATATTTTCAGACCACAATGCTCTAAAGCTAGAACTCAACCACAAAAGGAAGTTTGAAAAGAACCCAAATACATGGAGACTAAACAGCAACCTTCTAAGGAATGAATGGGTTAACCGGGAAATAAAAGAAGAATTGAAAAAAATCATGGAAACAAATGACAATGAAAATACAACGGTTCAAAATCTGTGGGACACAACAAAGGCAGTCCTGAGAGGAAAATATATAGCGGTACAAGCCTTTCTCAAGAAACAAGAAAGGTCTCAGGTACACAACCTAACCCTACACCTAAAGGAGCTGGAGAAAGAACAAGAAAGAAACCCTAAGCCCAGCAGGAGAAGAGAAATCATAAAGATCAGAGCCGAAATCAATGAAATAGAAACCAAAAAAACAATAGAACAAATCAACGAAACTAGGAGCTGGTTCTTTGAAAGAATTAATAAAATTGATAAACCCCTGGCCAGACTTATCAAAAAGAAGAGAAAGGACCCAAATAAATAAAATCATGAATGAAAGAGGAGAGATCACAACTAACACCAAAGAAATACAAACTATAATAAGAACATACTATGAGCCACTCTACGCCAACAAATTTGACAATCTGGAAGAAATGGATGCATTCCTAGAAGCATATAAACTACCACAACTGAACCAGGAAGAAATAGAAAGCCTGAACAGACCCATAACCAGTAAGGAGATTGAAACAGTCATTAAAAATCTCCAAACAAACAAAAGCCCAGGGCCAGACGGCTTCCCGGGGGAATTCTACCAAACATTTAAAGAAGAACTAATTCCTATTCTCCTGAAACTGTTACAAAAAATAGAAATGGAAGGAAAACTTCCAAACTTAATTTATGAGGCCAGCATCACCTTGATCCCAAAACCAGACAAGGATCCCATCAAAAAAGAGAGCTATAGACCAATATCCTTGATGAACACAGATGCGAAAATACTCAACAAAATACTAGCCAATAGGATTCAACTGTACATTAAAAGGATTATTCACCACGACCAAGTGGGATTTATTCCAGGGCTGCAAGGTTGGTTCAACATCCGCAAATCAGTCAATGTGATACAACACATCAATAAAAGAAAGAACAAGAACCATATGATACTCTCAATAGATGCTGAAAAAAGCATTTGACAAAGTACAGCATCCCTTCCTGATCAAAACTCTTCAAAGTGTAGGGATAGAGGGCACATACCTCAATATCATCAAAGCCATCTATGAAAAACCCACCGCAAATATCATTCTCAATGGAGAAAAACTGAAAGCTTTTCCGCTAAGGTCAGAAACACGGCAGGGATGTCCATTATCACCACTGCTATTCAACATAGTACTAGAGGTCCTAGCCTCAGCAATCAGACAACAAAAGGAAATTAAAGGCATCCAAATCGACAAAGAAGAAGTCAAATTATCACTCTTCGCAGATGATATGATACTGTATGTGGAAAACCCAAAAGTCTCCACTCCAAAACTGCTAGAACTTATACAGGAATTCAGTAAAGTGTCAGGATATAAAATCAATGCACAGAAATCAGTTGCATTTCTCTACACCAACAGCAAGACAGAAGAAAGAGAAATTAAGGAGTCAATCCCATTTACAATTGCACCCAAAACCATAAGATACCTAGGAATAAACCTAACCAAAGAGGCACAGAATCTATACTCAGAAAACTATAAAGTACTCATGAAAGAAATTGAGGAAGACACAAAGAAATGGAAAAATGTTCCATGCTCCTGGATTGGAAGAATAAATATTGTGAAAATGTCTATGCTACCTAAAGCAATCTACACATTTAATGCAATTCCTATCAAAGTACCATCCATCTTTTTCAAAGAAATGGAACAAATAATTCTAAAATTTATATGTTACCAGAAAAGACCTCGAATAGCCAAAGGGATATTGAAAAAGAAAGCCAACGTTGGTGGCATCACAATTCCGGACTTCAAGCTCTATTACAAAGCTGTCATCATCAAGACAGCATGGTACTGGCACAAAAACAGACACATAGATCAATGGAACCAAATAGAGAGCCCAGAAATAGACCCTCAACTCTACAGTCAACTAATCTTCGACAAAGCAGGAAAGAATGTCCAATGGAAAAAAGAGAGCCTCTTCAATAAATGGTGCTGGGAAAATTGGACAGCCACATGCAGAAAAATGAAATTGGACCATTTCCTTACACCACACACAAAAATAGACTCAAAATGGATGAAGGACCTCAATGTGCGAAAGGAATCCATCAAAATCCTTGAGGAGAACACAGGCAGCAACCTCTTCGACCTCAGCCGCAGCAACATCTTCCTAGAAACAACGCCAAAGGCAAAGGAAGCAAGGGCAAAAATGAACTATTGGGATTTCATCAAGATAAAAAGCTTTTGCACAGTAAAGGAAACAGTTAACAAAATCAAAAGACAACTGACAGAATGGGAGAAGATATTTGCAAACGACATATGAGATAAAGGACTAGTGTCCAGAATCTATAAAGAACTTAGCAAACTCAACACCCAAAGAACAAATAATCCAATCGAGAAATGGGCAGAGGACATGAATAGACATTTCTGCAAAGAAGACATCCAGATGGCCAACAGACACATGAAAAAGTGCTCCATATCACTCGGCATCAGGGAAATACAAATCAAAACCACAATGAGATATCACCTCACACCAGTCAGAATGGCTAAAATCAACAAGTCAGGAAATGACAGATGCTGGCGAGGATGCGGAGAAAGGGGAACCCTCCTACACTGTTGGTGGGAATGCAAGCTGGTGCAGTCACTCTGGAAAACAGCATGGAGGTTCCTCAAAATGTTGAAAATAGAACTGCCCTATGACCTAGCAATTGCACTATTGGGTATTTACCCTAAAGATACAAACGTAGTGATCCAAAGGGGCACATGCACCCGAATGTTTATAGCAGCAATGTCCACAATAGCCAAACTATGGAAAGAACCTAGATGTCCATCAACAGATGAATGGATCAAGAAGATGTGGTATATATACACAATGGAATACTATGCAGCCATCAAAAGAAATGAAATCTTGCCATTTGCGACAACATGGATGGAACTAGAGCATATCATGCTTAGTGAAATAAGTCAAGCAGAGAAAGACAACTATCATATCATATGATCTCCCTGATATGAGGAAGTGGTGATGCAACATGGGGGCTTAAGTGGGTAGGAGAAGAATCAATGAAACAAGATGGGATTGGGAGGGAGACAAACCATAAGTGACTCTTAATCTCACAAAACAAACTGAGGGTTGCTGGGGGGAGGGGGTTTGGGAGAAAGGGGTGGGATTATGGACACTGGGGAGGGTATGTGCTTTGGTGAGTGCTGTGAAGTGTGTAAACCTGGTGATTCACAGACCTGTACCCCTGGGGATAAAAATATATGTTTATAAAAAATAAAAAATTTAAAAAAAAATTAAAAAAAAAAACAAAAAAAAAAAAAAAGAATTTCTGGTTCTCAAAAGAGACATTAAAGAAAATATAAAATACATAACTGAAGAGAAGGTATTTTCAGCACAACCATCAAAATATTCATGTCTGAAACAATTCCTACAAATGAAGAAGAAAATGAAAAAAATTTCTCCACCAATAAACAAAACATTTAATTTTTTTTTTCCACAAGGAGGAAATGTGAGGGAAAAGTTGCTGAAATTCATTAGCAGTCACTGATCTAGAAACAAAAAACAAAAACAACAAACAAAAACAATAATAACAAAAAAGAACCCACAATGGAATACTCTCTTACATCCACTAGATCACAAAAATTAAAAGAATGACATAGCTAAGAGTTGATGAGGATGAGAAGCAATAGAAACTTTTAAACACTGCTCTTGGAAGATTAAACTGAAACATTATGGTATTATCTATTAAAGCTGAGAATATACATACCCTCTGAATCAGTCCTGGATAATATCTTAGAGAAATTCTTGTGCATGTATACCAGAAAACATGAAAGAGAATATTCATAATGAGTATATTTTCAGTACTACCAAATTATAACAACACATGTGTCCATCAAAGGAGGATGAACTAACCATGAGATTCATCATGAAAGTAAATGAAGAACAGCTTTGTGCAAAAATGTGGATGAGTCTCAGAAATATAATGTTGATTTTTGAAAAAACAAGTCATGTAAGGCACATACAGTATGACCCTATTTATACAAAGTTAAAAAACTGGCAATATTTAAATGTTATTTGGGGTTAAAAAAAATCTGTAGAGAAAAGCAAGGGAATGATAAACACAAAACTTAAGCAGCATTCTTTCTCTAGAGTAGGTTGTTAGGGACAGTACACTGGGCAACTTCACTGTAAGGATAATGGTCTCTGTAAGATGTGTTACATATTCCTGGGTGTTAATTTGTAATTACTGTTTATAACTTAAGGCTTATAAATTATATACTATCTATTTCATATAGAAGATAACAAAACTTTCAGTCTCAAGTTGTTAAAACACAGTGAACTTAGGTCAATTGATTACTATTTATATGTTCAATTGACTTGATTCTTAGGCAAGAGGAGGCTAGAATGCAGTTAAGGTGGTTCACTTACCTGCAGCCTCAATCCAAAATCTTTATCTTCTCAAAGTGCTAAGGGAGTATGTCATGCCATATATCCTCCACTCGTGCCCCTCCCCATATATCCTTCTACCTTTCTCCACTCTTCTCCTTGCCATGGGAAGGTGAACTACTTGGGCCACATGAATGACTCTCATTGTCCTTTTCTGGTAGTTTCTGCCAGTGGTGAGCCCAAAAAGATGATTGGATGGAGGGAAGATTGTGATATGAGCGTGTTCATCCCCTTCATTCCATCCCACCAAAATTGTTTCCAGGTGGCTATATGCCCCTGAGTCAAATGTCACTGCATCTCTCAAGGCTGTCAACCTTACATGACTTCTGATACGTCTCTTATCCCTTCAGACCTAGCGAGTCTAACAGTTAATTTTGTATTAAACCCTGGGTGACTGCACCCAATATGTGGTTCCTTGAAACCCATGCCTCTACAAGTAGTCTGTGTATAAATAAACCCTTTTTGAAGTATTCTTAGTGTGCCACCTACTCATTGGGACATCACCTGACACAAATGGAGAGGGACAGAAAGAAAATTAGTGGATGACCCATCAAAAGTTTAAAAAAAGAAAGTATTCAGAGGAGTAATGAATAAGCATTTGTTTAGAACGTGCTAATTATCTTTAAAAAAAATTAGGGAAAAAATGATAAGGGTCTTAACTCAGGGATATTTAAGCTCTTTTATGTGTTGCTTCCTGAGATGGGGAAATGGCAGGTTGAGGAGTGTTAGAAGAAGATGACTCTGGTAGCTTCCTGCAAGATAAACTAGCGCAGGGTCCTGAAAACAAGAGTCCCATGACTTGGGACTGGCCTGATGAAATCGGTCTTGGAGTGTAGATTTGAAGGGACCTCCACATGTGGTTGCTTTATACTCCCAGGCCCATATCACAGCACACAGGTCTCATCATGCCTATAATGCCTCATCTTTGAAGTGAACTCTATCTGGATGATAGGCAAAAGGATGACATGATAAAACAGGAATTTAGCTAAACAGCTATTTTTGTTGCCAATGATATTGTAATTTGTATCCTTATCATTGCTAATTATTTTCTATTGCCCTGTGCAAGGCCTTTAGCTAAGCATCTCATACTCCATTCCAGGTATATTTTGAGCCTTTATGGCACCAAAACAAATACTCATGAGTGTTTTGTTCTGCCTTCTTTTTAAACCCAGTCTTTTTATATTGTTACTTTGCCCACAATGAACTCAAATGTCCCTCTGTTTAGCAACATCTGCAGATTTAATTAATGTTCCATTTTGCTCATCTTCTAGGTGATTAATATAGATGTTGAATAAAATTCAGTTTAATACCATAACATGTGGCACCCCGTAGCCACCTCCCCCTAAATGAATTCAAATGCAGTTTGCTTTTGTATCCGTTCTTGGTCTTTTCCAAGAGTCTCAATCCATGTGAAAAGTGCTTTTCCTGAATCCTTTTTGGGTTTGCAAACCTGAACTAGAAGTCTCCCTGAGAAGAAAACTCCTCCAAGAAAACTCCATGACTTATAGTGCCTGCACCATTGCTGACATGATTCAGTGTTGTGTGAAAGGGTGACACAGATTTCTGAAAAGATAGAGCCTATCTTTTTCTAACACTTGAGATTCTCTGTGTTCACAGAGTTGCTATATGATTCGGACTCTTTGGCAACCAGTAACATCATCAAGCAGGTCCTACATTTCTCACCAGGAACTTGAGACTCAATTTATAGACCGCTAATGATAGTTCCAGCTCTAGAATTCTGGAATTCATGCTTGCAGATGCTTAATTTGGTGTTCTAACTAATTGAGATATACTGCTTTGAGTTCAAGTATTAGTTTTAGGGAAAACTTTTCTGACTATTATCTTCAACTCTGTGTTTGGAAGCAGAGGTTAGAATGATTTTTATAAATTCCCAGGAACATGAATTTTCATTTTTCTCAACGCTTTTGTTTGTGGTGGTTCTTACTGATATTAAGCCAGATATTAAAGACAAACAAATGAGAACATGAAAGGTGGGCCTTATAAATGTTCCCCTATAGACAGTATATACTTGTAGATATACCCATAGATAAGCTTATCTTTCCATTGATTTAACAGAACGCACAGAGTAACTCAGAGTCAGCGAGGCTGTTATTAATGCCAGTTTATTACTTATGAGTGGGTTGTTCTAGCTGATTTTCTGCTTCATAAGAGAGGTTTTACTACCCTCCCTTAGGCTAGGTCCTCCCCCTTCTGCTCAATCACTGAACCCCTGAATTCATCCCAAGGCCACAGAGACCTCTGGCCTCTATTAGCCGGCACTCAGTTTCCTCTGTAGGGAGAAATGCCAGGAGCTGACAGCACATTCTTCACTTGTTCTTGCCTCTGGTGTGATTGGCAGTGGAGGGTTTCTCAGCCTGGCTGTATTGCTGATTTCCAGCTCACTGTAGGGCCCGTTTGTGCATGAGGCCTGTCAGGAGCTTGTAGGCATGTGTATGCAAGGGACCTCTCTGTGCGCACTCCAAAACTAATGATAAGGAGCCAGATGAAGGATGAGAACCTCAGACAGCAAAGTCGAGTATTTCTTCATTAAGCTTCTGCCTCTGGCCAGTTCTCAGGACACTGTTAAAATCTGCTGGTGATCTTTGGGCAAGTTACATTAATTTCAGTTTTTTCCCTCTATAAGGATAATAATAAAAGTAGAAACTTCAATTAAGACAAAATATGTAATGTGCCCAACAAGTAAAATGCATAAATGCATATTGTGCATGCTAGACCTCTTTTCCTGTCTCCTGAGCCATTCTAATTCTCTACCAAAACTTATTCACCACATTGTTATATTGTAAATCCACTCACCTTCTTAAGGAAAAGAGTGTAGCACAACATATGAGGAAACAATTATTTTAGGTGAAGTTTTTATATATCTTTGAATAATAAGTAGAAAGTAAAGCATACTTTTTTGGCTTTATGTTAATAAACTTTTAAATGAAAGTCATTACTAACCAAAGATAAAAATAGAAAGAACATGTCTTGAGCCAACTCTTCAGGGTACAAAGTAGGATTTGGTGTATAAATCCTAATGCTTATCTCTTCCCCATACCCCAAGTTCTGACCTCAGAGTATGAACAAAAGAACTAAATCAAATGGGAATCAGACTTCAGCTTAATCATAAAACTTTGAGAATGTGTCAGGGACTTGAAGCAAAATGAGATTTCCTTCTCCTTCAAGAGTGGCCAGGTCTATAGTATTCGCCACCCTGACCTGGTTCATCAGTTGTGTTTAATCACCTGATTGTCACTCCACAGAAGAGATTAGTGAGCCATTGTACTGAGGAGACAGTGATCTTCTCGTCCATGGGGTGGATTGTATAAGAGCTGTCAAGGGAAAAGGGAGTCAGTGGAGGGAAGAGAAGGAAAAAGTTGGAAGCTTTTTCCACCACTTCTGAAAGTATCTAAGTGTTCATGGTCCTTCCCTTTACAGTCAGAGGTGCAAAATTTGGCAGAAAATGGTCCTTACGGTAACAACTGCCTCCACCATAAATCTGCTACATTTGCTTCATAAAGTTGGTGTCAGAGCTGTTCTCGGACAAATAACACTTGATGGAGAAACCACCCTTTACTTAAATTCTTTAAGATACTCCATCTCAGGAGCAAATGAGGAACGATGGTATCAACTTTATATCAGGCACTTGACATGTATTTGTTCATTCTCTTCCTATCTAAGTCACATGACAGACATGATCACACATATTTTATTGCTGATGAAACCTGATGCTTAAGGCAGTGATCAAGGTAATTTAGATGGAGAGAGGTGGAAGCAGGATTGAGATCCATCTCCGATCTCAAAGCTGTCTCAGCAAACTGCATCATGTCCAGTTAGTAAAAACAAAATCCAAATGAAAACAGACATACTCGCATGCTTATTTACAATCAGCCAAACTGTGAAACTGGGAACTAAACTCTGGCAGAAAGAAGATCACCTTCCCACAAATATTTCTCTTGTGTAGCTGCTACTCCATGGCATCCCTCCATACTCATTTTAAGTTATTTTTTGAAACCAGATTTTACAGTCTTTGCCAGTATCATCTGATGAAACTGAATACCACCTATACCCTTCTAAGGTCTCTCATGAAGAAGCTAAAACCAAGGAATATCCATTCCCCAGACTCAGTACCAGCTAAGAGCAGGTGTATGCATAAAGGTAAAGCCTCTAGGGCTCCCTGGCTTCCTCCTAAAAATTGCTCAGACCAGTGCTTTGGACAGCCAGGATCATTTGCTTCCTTGGGCCTTCTCCTCTTCATGAAAGCCCATATCATGATATGGCCATGAAAGCCCATGGATCCCTCTCCTTTCTTCATTCCTTTCAACTCTTCTAATGTACATGGAAGCCTCTAATTCCCTATATTAAATTTGTTCCTGCTTGAAATATCTAGCATGGGAGCTTAAAAAAAAAAAAAAGATTGGCAAACTATAGTCCATGGGACAGTTCTGGCTCAGGGTCTATTTTTATAAATGCAGACTTATTAGGATATAGACACTCCCACTTTCTATGTATTGTCTATGGCCATTCTTTCTCTAAAGTGTCAGAGATGAGTAAATGTAATAAGAGACCAAAGAACCCATATGCTCAGAAGAATAATGGCCTCCAAAGATGTCCTTGTCTTAGTTCTAGGAAACTGTAAATATATTAATTAAATGGCAAAAGGGACTTTGCAGATGTTGTTAAGGATGTGAGATGGGAAGATTGTCCTGACTTACCATGGTGAGCCCAATATCAGGATCAGGAAAGTGTTTCAGAGATGTTCTGCTACTGGCTATAAAAATGGAGGAAGAGGCCACAATCCAAGGAATGTAGGTTATCTTGGAGCTGGAACACCCAAGGAAAAAGGTTCTACAGTCTCCAGAAGGCATGCAGCCCTGCCAACATCTTGATTCTAGGACTTCTGATCTCAAGAACTGTAAGATAATATATTTGTATGGTTTTAAGCTACTGAATTTATAATAACTTTATTACAGAATCAACAGGAAACAATGCAACCATAAAGTCTAAAAGGTATTTACAATCTGACCCTTACAAGGGAAGTTTGCTACCTCCTGCTTTGCCAAACATACCGTCTCAAGGATGGTTCTGATCAGTGATAGAATTTTTTTCTCTAGGACAATGAATGACCATGGTTCTACTTGGCCAAAGTTGGCCATGTCTTTATTGTAAAGAACTGAATATGGCCATTAGTAATAATTATTCAAATCTCACTGGGAAAGCATTTTGAAGATGGTTTTCCCATTGACTGGTTACCGTGCATATTTCTTACCTCACTGACCTTTATGCAGTTGCCACATGTTCGTTGTGGGCTTTCTCTACCTCATCATTTTCCTTCCATTATAATGAGTTCAGATCATCTTTCTGGCTCATGCCTTTCATCATGTCTCTGCTACTATTTCTTCCCCTTTTCTCTTTTCATAAAATTCAGACATTTTATTGGCCATACAGTATTACTTTAAATTATTATTCTCCCTCATCTCCTGCACCTTTTGTTTTTCATCATGTTGTTTCTTGTTGAACATTTCTACTCCCTTTTGCTCATCCTTCCAAATGCTTCATAACTTCCAGAAAGCCAGTAGTATACAATTTAGAATAGCATATACTTGCCCCCCTCTCTGATCATTTCTTTCCTGCTAACCTTCTCTATTGGCTACAGAAAGGGAAGTGCTTGGGTGACATATCTTCGAATTATACAGGACAGCTTGGCAGGTACCAAAAATTTTCTACTCACAGATTGATTGTCTCAGACAATTCTAAAAACACATCTGTCCCCAGTGATTTAATTTACTTGATAGTAAATCCATTGTAATCTACTCAGATAACAACTTGCTATTTATATCAAACCAGTATCCAATTCTGAGATGTTAAATATAGGATTCTCCACATTTCCTGACACTCATTTCTAATAAACCATGGCATACGCGGGAATGAACATTTAACTTTATAGAGAAGCAGCTGCAAGGCAAAAAGGTTTAAAGCACCAGGTCAGATGTAAGCCACAAGAAAGGCCTCTCTTTCTAAACTAAAGGGAGCATTAGAAAAATTGTAGAGCTAGAAAAGGCTCTCCAGATCATCCATTGCAATCCTTTTATAGGAGAGAGGGAATTGATACAGTGGGAGACCTCCTATGGTTCACTCAAGGTCACACAGCCAGCCAGGGAGAGTCAGGCTTTAACCTATGGCTTTTGACATCCACCCACAGGTCAGTGCCCTTCCTGCCCATGCCCTGAAGCAGCACCAGAGAGCCTACTCTGGACACCAGTAATTCCACCCATTTTCTCAAAATCAATTTATTACATTTGGAAATTCAGAAAAACACTTGATGGAGTTGTACTGTATCTACATGGACAGCCCTGGGTGCTGAAAAAGTAGTTTTACCAGTGAAAGTCTGTTTGTGGGAGCGGAATCCAGAGTGGTTGCTGTATCTAACCTGGTGTCTGGACTTTAAAATGTTTTGAGGAAAAGAGGTCTGTTTTTATGATGAGGAAAGTCATTCCAGCAAAAAGTCCTACATTCAGTGTTCTAGATAATTAGGTTAAGTTGAAGATGTTACAAAGAAAGCTACATTAGCCCAGAGTTACCTTGGTGTTTTTCTATTTCTCCCAAGAGTCTTTGCAAAGAGACCTGTTCTGTCTTAAACAAGTGCCAGCAATGTTAATGAAGAAAAACTAGAGAAAGGGAAAGAAAACTGCAGTGGTATGTTTAAGTTGCAACAGGTTCTGTAATACCGTAAGTGCTTTGTTAGAAGGAAAGGGGACTTCTCAGACACACTTGGAGGGAGTTTTACCGTCTGGTAACAGATGAAGACTGCTAATATAAGAAAATACAATTGTACTTCAAAAATTACTTGTAAAATCTCAAACTGTTTGGTGTAACATTTGGCTAAAGTTTTGACCACATAGATCATGAACTATCATTCAGTTGCTGCTGTATGGTCCTCTGTGTAATCCAGTAAACCACTGAGTGTGGACACATTTGTGCAACAATATGGGTGGAAATCACAGTTTCCTAACAACTTCACACAGCAAAATGCCATTTCAAAGTAATTTAATAACTATCAGTTACCTTTATAGCTAGGAAATGTGGTTCATTAACTGTTACCAATGATTAATTGAAAGATGAATCACATTTAAGGAAAAAATAGGCATGAAAACAATGTAATAGAAGTCACACTTCACTAAAAATGATAGAATTACAATAAAATATGATATACCAACCTCTAGTTACACTGTGTCAGTCTCGTTGGTGATGAAATCCTACCTTTAAATTCCAGGATCTGGTATTATTTAGGTTGTTTAACCATTTGTTGAAAAATATTATCTGTTATGTGCCTAGCAACGTGCCTGGCTCTGGGGGACAAACGATGCATCAGAGTGGTCCCTACACCCAGGAGCATCCTTCATTCTCTTTCTGCAGTTCATCCTCATGATCCTTTTAAGACTGACTCTAGCTGGGCAAGGCCCAATGATCAAAGCTTAGGATGACAGGCAAAGGGACTGGGCAAGACATGTGTGGCACCCATCTGCTGCTCAGGTGGCGATCCGTCACTCTACAGAAGAGATGCTCACAATTCAAGTGAGCCAGCCAAAAGTTCTATTCTCTATAAAGTAGATTATTTACGTAATTTTATATTTCCCTATGAATTACAGCTTATCTGTCTTATTTTATAGTGAAGGCTTAGTGATGGATTTCCTTACTTAAAAAACTAGATTAAAATTTTGGTGCCAAATAGATTAGTATGCAGTGCACAGTATAGAAGGAAAATCACTAGTCAGGGAAAAGGGGGACTTGGCTGCTGCTCAAGGTGGTTATGTAATGAGCGGTCCATCCCAGGACACCAGTGAGGGCGAAGGGGGTGCAATGAGTAAATATGCCAGGACAATATGTGCAAACCAGGACTAGGCAGACATTCATGTGAGTTCTCCCACCAAGTCTGCCATTTAAAAAACGTATCTACAGATGAGTGGTCTCATCAAGACACTCCCCTTCCTAACATGCTCTGGTGGCTTTCCAACATCCTTAGAATGAAATCTCAAGTCCTCACCAAGCCTGCATGTCCCTAGAGGATGAGACCCTGGCTACCACTCTTCCTTTCACTCCCTATCTGCCTTTGTGTTTTTCAACCCCTGAATATGTTCAGGCTCAGTGGTGCTGAATGTGGTCCTCAGCCTTGAACATGCTTCCCAGAGAGCATCACGGTTCCATCCTTCTTCAAATCTCCCTTCACAGATGAGCTCTCAGAAGCACCTTCCCGGACATCCTGTCTAAAACAGCACCTCTTCTCACATATTTGTCTTACTTCTATTACTCGGTTTCATTTTTCCTTGTGACAATTTCACTACTTATACTATGTATCTATTTTTGTTATTGTTTGTTTCTACCCTAGAAGGTTAGACATGTGGGGTCAAGGACCACTGCTTCTTCAATATTATATTATATCTCCAGGGCCTACAAGAACACCTGACATGTTAGTGGCACTTGATAAATATTTGTTAAATTTTGAGCATCGATGTACCTACCAAGCTCTGATCCTAATTCCTTATGTTATAGACATATGTTATATATATGTGTGTGTATATATATATATATATATATAAAGGAGGTTGAAATACACATTATTTAATTTCTAGTCTGTGAATCTTTACATTAAAATGTTGGCACTAAATTAGACATATTATTTACAACATTCCTAAGAGCCTGCCAAGTGTTACCTGTCTTTTCTCAGCTTCTGAGTGACTAAGGGTGGTGGCCATGGAGGTGGGATGAGGGGAGAGAGAGAAAAAGAAAAAAAAAAAAACAGAACAAAACTGGATGGATCAACCTCTTTGTGTCTCTTAGACTTTTAATTGAATGATTTCATTTCCTCTGTAGGTTGAGATTCAGCTATATTTCTATGAAAGGGAACAAAAAATACATTGCATCTCTCTGTGGTAAATAAACCATACCATGTGACTGTTGGAATTGGTTTGTCTAAGTTCTTTCTTCTCCGATTGTTCCAAGTTACCTTTTTAAAAAAAAGGTAAAATAAAATTCTTAGTGAAGAAGATTGACATCTTTAAGGTAGGAGATAAATCAATGCTGGTACAGCCCAAACTTATTTGTTAACCTTCAATTTTAGTAGTCAGAATATTTTGATGCCTTATGGACCTTTTAAGGGGATCCAGAGAATCCTGTTTAAGAACCTCTGCTCCTAGACAAAATAGAAATGACTAAATACCTGATTCCTAGAAAGGTATGTTTAACTTAACAGGTTGTCATGATAGGAATCATATAGGATTTGTGCTTCAGTGTTTATCTGAGCAGTACTGCTTTCTGATACCCTCTAGTTCCTAGTTTGCAACCCAGGGGCCCCATCTGCACACTTTTTGAGAGAGAATGAGTGTGTGCATGTGTGTGTGTGTATCTCCAAACAGAGAGATGGTACAAGAAAATAGGGAATGAGTCAGGAGGGGTATTCTATTTCCTAAAAGCTCCTGGTATGTCTACCATTTCCATAGTTTGTTCTTTTGTCAAGACAGTAAAGGTACTGGTAAAAATGCAAAAGATGTTGCAGGGCTAATCCACAAGAATAGTTGATTATAGTCTATAGGTCAAGGGCTTTTAAGGATAAGTGATGTACAAGAGGAAATTTCTTAATATAATAATACATATTCACTAGAGAATACTTAGTGAACTTGGGTAAGTAATAAGAAAACTTAAATCATTCATAGTTATATTACCCAGATAAAAATACTTAGTATTTTAATATATTATATGTGGTCTTTAAAAATTATCTTAAATGACTGAAGAATATTCTACTTTCTGGACATAGCATAAGTAGGTAATAAATCCCCAAGTGTTAAAACTCGAAGTTGCTTTCAGTTTTTAATTATCATAAATAAAACAACAGTAGATATTTTTGTGGTTAAATGTAATGTAGGGAGAATTTATGAAAGAATTTATGGGCTACAAGAGTTTTGATACATATTTCAAAATAGAAGATACCTCCCTAGACCTCACTAGCACTCTTGAAAAAAAAATCTGTTTTATTAAACCTTTGTTAAATTTGGGAATCTTTATTTTAAAATACTGCTTGCCAGTGTGGTAGATGAAAATGGCACTTTTTTTTTTTTTGACTGCCAGTGATGCCAAACATGTTTTTATAATATGCCAAGATGGTGAAGTAGGCTTTCTCCTTTAAGATCAAGTTAAAGGGGACACCTGGGTGGCTGTTAAGTGTCTGACTTCAGCTCAGGTTAGAGTCCTGGGATCCAGCCTTGCATTGGGCTCCAAACTCAGCAGAGTCTGCTTATCACTCTCCCTCTGGCCTGCTCCCCCGCATGGCCTCAACTTGTGCTCTCTGTGTCTTTCTCTCAAATAAATAAAATCTTTAAAAAAAAAAAAAAAAAGATGAGGAACATACCATGAAATACGAACCACTGTGGGAAATCCATAGTGTGGAGAAGGGGCTGTTATGAATTGGTATGGAAGGGATGCAGCTCTGACCTGAGGCAAGAGGCAGCAAGGCAAATGTTGGGGGGGGCGGATAATAAGAATTGTTGGGATTCATCTACTGCTTCTTCTTTATCCTTAAGACAAAGAAGTACTTGTGTAAGGAAGCACTTGTGTGAGTTCAGACCTCTAGTCTAGATCCCTGAAGATTAAAATTGGGGTAGAGTGTGAGGGCATAAGAAAATAAATAGGGGTTAGCCAACTCAGGCATCCAAACAAAAAGGTTGATTGTTATGTAAATTACAACAAATATCAGTGAGTTAAACTTACCTGATACAGCTGTTTACATGAGCGTATTTAAAGTCTAAGGACACAAAAAAAAATGAAGAAAAGAATAAAAAATAACACGTAATAGCAGATAAATGCTTAAATTATTCTGATTTATTTATAATTACTATCAGATGCAGTGAGTATAGAATAAAAAATTATGCTTACATGGTTATGGCATCATGATAAAATTTCAGTTTACCAAAAAGCTATTATAAATGTGTTTATGGACCAAAAAAATAGCCTTAAATACATTTGAAGAAATGGATAAATTTGCACCATCCTAGTGATAGCAACATACTTCTCCAAGAAGTACTAAGAATATAGACCAAAAAGTACTAAGAATATAGATGATCACAGCAGCACATTCCAAAATTGATATAAATGATGTATAGAGAGGTCTGGCAGAGTATGGGGAGAGGAGGATGATCTTATGATTCTATATACAGTCAGCAATTAACTTGTAACTTAATATGAAAATAATAAGCAGAAACAAAAAAAGATGCTGTTACTTATTCCATGGGTTAATCTGTGGAATGCAATAAGAGGTATTTTGGGACACCTAGGTGGCCCATTGGTTAAGCATCTGCCTTTAGTTCAGGTGATGATCTCATTTGGGGCCCTCTAATCAAGTCCCAAGTCAGGCTCCCATTCTGTAAGCAGTTTATCCAGGTTTTTCCAATTTTTTAAAAACTTTTTTTTTTTCCAAATTATGATCTAAACTGTACCCATACCTTACATTTAGGAAGCTCGTAAATCTTTTTCAATCTAGATCTATTGCCACCTCACTTTTGTTTATCACACCAATTTTACAGAAATTGAGTCAGTGTCCTGTAGAATTTCTCACATTTGGAATTAATTTCCCCTTTTTATGGTGTCATTTAAATTGTCACTCTGTCTCTTCCTTCCCTTGAGTAGAGGCTAACTCTAAAGACCTCCTTAGATTCTAGTTAAAAATTTGGGGGGAAGAATAGAAAAAATGGTATATCTTATCTTTTAACTAGGCGTATGATCTCAGGTTCATGTTGTGACAGCCTATTCCCTACATTTTAAACATTTGTCTTGAATTTTAAAGGTTTCATCCACCACTGAAGTTCTCTTAAAACAGTTATGTCATGAGGGACAATCAGTATATTGTATCTGTTTACTACTCTATTATTCCTTCCACATATAGCAAATGAAAATCTGAGGTAAAAAATGTTCTCTCAAATAAAAAAAAAATGTTCTCTCATCATGTAGGGTCATCTGTTTCTACTGGAATATAATTCTTATGTAAAGTTAAAACTAAGATGAAATAGATTTCCAGAAAAATATAATTTACTGAAACTAAAGAAGAAATAACATCCTCACAAGAATCTCATGACTATCAGACACTTGAAACAAGGGTTTAACCACTTTCTAGACAGAAAAAATATCAAGCTTAGATGATGTTGGAGAAGAGTTTCCAAACTTTCTGTGAAAAGATTGCCCCAGTTTTTTTATAATCTTGCCAATAACAAAGGGAAGGCTTCCTAATTATTGCTATAAGGACAGTATAACTCTGGTATTAAAACCAAACAAAAACCATACCAGATGAGAGAATCAGAGATCAGTTTTATTAATGAATATAGGTATCAAAATCCCTAACAAAATTTTCGCCAATAAAATGAAGCAGTAAATTTATTATTCTTCAACCAAGTTGGATACATCCAGGATATGCAAGGCTGGTTTGATATTAGAAACAAATGCAAGATCATCTCAAATGATGTGAGAAAGACATTTTGCATACTTAACACAATTCAAACTAAAAAGACCTCTTAGTAAACTATAAAGATCAAGGAAATTCCTTTAACTTGATTATTTAAAGAAAAGAAGAACAAACCTTTTCAAGTATCATCTTAAATGATGAAATATTAGAAGAGTTGCCTTTATAACAGGAATGAGGCAAAGAGATCCATTTTCATTCAAGACCATAATAAAATTCCATTTAACCCTATCTAATTAGAAAACATTTTTGTTTGGTCATTGAACTTGTAAATTGGTCATACCACTTTGGAAAATAGAATAATCCTATATGTGTTCTATCATACACCTTACATGTTATTTACCTCATATACCTTAGAATCTAGCAACCGTACCCCTGCATATAAAGCTAATGCCCTTCCCACATGCCACAAGAGGTACAAGAATGTTCACAGCAGCACTGTTCACACTAGCAAGAACCTGGAAACAACACAAATGTCTATAATGGAAGCTGCCAAAGAATGAACTACCATAACAAAAGACAGTACCTTTTATATAAAGTTAAAAGTAACTAAAATAATCTGCTTTTAGAGCTACATCTAAATGTCATGAAATAAAACATTATGTAAAAGAGAAATCCGGGAAATAAGGCCACGATTCAAAATGACCATTCCTTCAGGTGCGGGTGAAGTATTAGGGGAATAGGACTGGAGGGAACGAACTCGGTGACATATAGGTTATTGTCAGCTCCTGCTTTGTTTTATGCTGTGGGTACATGGCTGTTTATTACATTATTTAAAAAAATCATATCTAAATAACTGAAAACATATATGAGTCAATGATGAGAGTATGTCATAACCCTGTGATTAGCCCAATTCTACATACCTGAAATTCAAGGAAAGAAATGGAAAATTTCAGAAAATGGTAAGGTAGCAAAAGGACACAGAACTGGAGGGGTACTAAAAATAAACTTTATCTTTGCCTAGTACTTGTCCTACCTAGAGCAGCCAGGACATTAATGAACACAGCAGGCAAAATACATACCACTGACTATCAATGTGGTAAGAAAAGAACTAGGTCAGTCTCTCCAACCCTTAGTCCTCATCTCAAGTGGTACCTAAAGAAATACATGTGAAACATTTTGGAAGAATATCAGAGACTTAAAAGGTGCAATAAATAATTATACACACATCTATTCACCAATGCATCCAACAAACATACTAAACCAGATCTGTATACTGGTATTTCTGAGGCACTGGTAATACAAAGATGGAGGGAAATATTCCATGTTCTCTAGGAGCTCCATTATTCAAAGGAGACAAAATGATGACCAGAGTTGTGGAACCACAAACAATGACTCCTGGGTTAGAGTGTTAAAAATTAGAATTTCCAGAAAATCCAGGGACGCCTGGGTGGCTCAGTTGGTTAAGCAGCTGCATTCAGCTCAGGTCATGATCCCAGCGACCTGGAATCGAGTCCCACATCAGGCTCCTTGCTCAGCAGGGAACCTGCTTTGTCCTCTGCCTCTGCCTGTCTCTCTGTCTGCCTGTGCTCGCTCTCTTTCTCTCTCTGACTAATAAATAAATAAAATCTTAAAAAAAAAAAAAAAGAATTTCCAGAAAATCCAGATACACACATCCTCACTGTAGTTACACCAGAGGTAAACTATGTCAGAGCATAAAAGAAGGAATGACTACCTGGATTAACCAGGAATTACTTTGTGAAGTGGTCATAGTGGTCATGGCTCTTTGGAATTACATTTTAGTTCATATTTTAGGTCATTACATTGAATTTGGTAAGATACATTGTAAAGAATAAGTAGAGCTGGTCGATCAAATAAGAGAAGAAAGAATATGTATCAAATCATGGAGGTTCAGTATCAGGTGGCATATCCTGGGAATCTTAACTCTGCTAAAGCCTAGGTTTTGTGGGGAAGGTGAGTAGTGCAAGTAAGTTAGTTACGTTGGCCCTCTGACAATCTGGCCCACCCTGTCATGTTATTTCAAAATAGTTTTACTTTTAGTAACATGAAGATGGACAGTATAATACACAGTCTTACTCTCAGCTTGGCCTTTGCTATTAAAATGTTTTCCACCAATTAAACTATTACTGAGCATCCAACTCTTAGTTTGTCTTAGAAACGCCATGGATGGAGTTGCTTAACCTTTTTCATGCTCACTTCCCAATTTTTTCTTTTATAAAAAAATACATCTTATTATTTGATAAATGAAAAATCATTTCTCACTATTGCTTTAAATTCAGCACTCAAATTTAGTTTCATCCAACGAAAGACTTTGTGTAAAAGCAACTTTTGATGTTCTCAAAGCCAGGTCATATCTGAAAGCATGGGTGAGTGTAATCAAATGGGGACCTCTAACAAACCTATTCTCCTCACCTCTGCAATAACAAAACAGTAGCTGCTGGAATACACTCCATAGGTCATGGGGGAGCTGTATGTCGTTCATTGCCATTGCCATGTGACTGGAGGCTGCTCATTCACTCCCAGAGCTGACCTGAACTTGCCTAGCAACAGGATGTTGTTGCTAATGGTAACCATTCCATGGGGAAATATTTCTTCTGGGTGTTTGGGGTCTTTGTCTTTATAGTTTGATAGACTTTATGAGTCTGAGCAGCAAGGTCTCAATCCATTCTATTCTATTGCCTCCTGTGCATTTACAAATTTAGAAATTTCCTCAGTAGGAGCACAGTTAACTTTTTTTTTTTTTTTAAAGATTTTAGTTATTTATTTGACAGAGATCACAAGTAGGCAGAGAGGCAGGCAGAGAGAGAGAGAGGAGGAAGCAGGCTCCCCGCCGAGCAGAGAGCCCAATGTGGGGCTCAATCCCAGGACTTTGGGATCACGACCTGAGCTGAAGGCAGAGGCTTTAACTCACTGAGCCACTGAGATGCCCCGCACAGTTTACTTTTGAGGACTGGCCTCACTCTTGGTTCAAATATCTACATTTTTTTTTTTTTAAACTTAAGCTGAAAAATGGATATGAGTTCTGCCACATCTTATTGAGACTGGCCATAGTTTCCTGCTTTCCCTCATGGGTCCCACCTGTGAGTTCTCCTGTGTGGGAAGCTTATGTTATATGGAAACTGACCTCTAAACAATTATTTTAAAATAATTCCAGAAGTAGTAAAATTCACTTGTAAAGGTATTTAACTTACCAATATGTTGAAGTGAGGTTGGAAGATCTTCAGCTTGAACCAGTTTGCTTTATTTTGTTTTAAATCTTAATTCCAGTATAGTTAACATATAGTGTTTCCAGATGTACAATACCGTGATTCAACAGCTCTATACATTATTCAGTTCTTCTCATACTAAGTGTCTCTTCAACCCCTTTACCTCTTGTACTCATCCTTCTACCCAACTCTTCTCCAGTAACCATCAGTTCTTCATAGTTAAGAGTCTTTTTCAGGGCACCTGGGTGGCTCAGTGGGTTAAAGCCTCTGCTTTCGGCTCAGATCATGATCTCAGGGTCCTGGGATCGAGCCCTGCATCGGGCTCTCTGCTCAGTGGGGAGTCTGCTTCCCCCTCTCTGCCTGATTCTCTGCCTACTCGTGATCTCTCTCTCTCTCTCTGTTAAATAAATAAATAAGTAAAATCTTTAAAAAAAAAGTCTGTTTTTCGACTTGTCTCTTTTTTTTTTCTTTGTTCATTGGTTTGGTTTTTAAATTCCCCCTAGGAGTGAGATCACATGGTATTCGTCTTTCTTTGACAGACTTATTTCACGTAGCATTACATTCTCTAGATCCAATCACGTTGTTGTAAAAGGTGAAATTTCGGTCTTTTTTATGGCTGAGTAATATTCTGTATGTATATATATGCATGCAGTGGAAAATTACTAACAAATGGGTAAAGATGTGGTGTGTGTATGTATATATATATACACACACCACATCTTTACCCACATATGTGTGTGTGTGTGTGTGTGTGTGTGTATACACACACACACCACATTTTTACCCATTTGTCTATCAGCAGATGCTTGGACTGCTTCCATATCTTGGCTATTGTAAATAATGCTGCAGTAAACATAGAGGTGCATTTGTCTTTTCAAATTAGTGTTTCCATTTTCTTTGGGTAAATACCTAGTAGTGGAATTACTGGATCATATGGTAATTCAGTTTTTTATTTTTTGAGTAACATCCATACTGTTTTCTGCAGTGGCTGCACCAATTTGCATTCCTACCAATAGTGCAAGAGGATTTCTTTTTCTCCACATCCTCACCAATATTTGTAGTTTCTTGGGTTTTTTTTTTTTTTATTTGTTAGCCATTCTGACAGGTGTGAGGTGATATACCATGGTACTGTTGATTTTCATTTCCTTGATGATTAATTTTAAGCATCTTTTCATGTCTCTGTTGCCCACCCCTATGTTATCTTTGGAGAAATTTCTGTTCATATCTTCTGCCCATTTTATTTGGCTTATGGGGGGGCACTTAGTGTTGAATTTTATAAATTGCTTATATATTTTGGATGTATATGAGTATCAGATATGCCATTTCCAAAATCTTTTTCCATTCAGTAGGTTTTTAGTTTTTTTCATTTCCTTTGTTGTGTACTCTTTTTATTTTGCTGTAGTCCCAATAGTTTATTTTTGCTTTTATTTCCCTTGCCTCAGGAGACCTATTTAGAAAAGTGTTGCTACAGCTGATGTCAGAGAAATTATTGCCTTTGCTCTCTTCTAGGATTTTTATAGTTCTGGTCTCACATTTATGTCTTTAATCCATATTGAATATGTTTTGTGTATGTTGTGAGGAAGTGGTCCAATTTCATTCTTCTGCATATAGCTGTCCAGTTTTGCCAAAACCATTGTTGAAGAAACTGTCTTTTACCAGTTGTATGTTCTTAACTACTTTATTCTTAACTACTTTATCATAGGTTAATTAGCCCTATAATCATGGGTTTAATTCTGGGCACTCTATTTTGTTCCATTGATCTATGTGTCTGGTTTTTGTGCCGGTACCATCGGTTTTGATTACTATAGCTTTGTAATATATCTTAAAATCTGGGATTGTGATACCTCCAGTTTTCTTTTTCAAGGTTGCTCTGGCTATTCTTAGTCTTTCCTGGTTCCATACAAATTTTGAGATTACTTGTTCAAGTTCTGTGAAAAATGTTGTTGATATTTTGATAGGGATGGCGTTAAATTTGTAGACTGCTTTGAGTAGTATAGAGACTTTAACAATATTGGTTCTTCCAATCATAAGCATGAAATATCTTGCCATTTGTTTTTATTGCCTTCAAATTCTTTATTTTATTTTTAGAGGGTGGGGAGAATAGTCTGAATTAGGTTTTGAGGATCCCAGGCAGTGTACCTCACCTCAACCACTGAATTCACTTCACTCACTGGTCTGTTTCAAGCTCCTGCTAAGGAAGCATCTGCCAGGCCACTCCCCTGGGGTGGGGCTTATGACATCTCCTGCCCAGTCTGGCCTCCTACAGAACACTGCTTTCTGGGAACTCGCCTCTGGGACCCTGTGAGGGCTGCTTTTAGCCCTAGTCTCAGACCTCATTTTCACTTTCTTTCATCAGTGCTTTCTAGTTTTCAGAGTACAGGTCTTTCACCTCCTTGGTTAAGTTTTTTCCTACATATTTCATTATTTGGGGGGTACAATTGTAAACCTAACTGTTTTCTTAATTTCTCTTTTTGCTACTTCATTATTAGAGTATAGACATGCAATGAGTGTCTTTATATTGATTTTGTATCCTGTGACCTTTCTAAATTCATTGACCACTTCCAGTAATTTTTTGGTGGAGTTGTTATGGTTTTCTATATATAGTATCTGCAGATAGTGAAAGTTTTACTACTTTCTTTCCAACTTAGATGCTCTTTATTTTTTTTTGTTGTCTGATTACTATGGCCAGGTCTTCCAGTATTATGCTGAATAAGAGTAGTGAAAAGAGGACACCCTTACCTGGTTTCTGATCTTAGGGGGAAAACTCTCAGTTTTTCACTGTTGAGTATGATGTTAGCTCTGGGTCTTCCATGTGTGGCCTTTATTATGTTGAGGCATGTTCCCTCTACACCTACTTGGTTGAGGGATTTTTATCATGAATAGATATTGTACTTTGTCAAATACTTTTTTTGCATTTATGGAAATGATCATAGGGTTTTTATCCTTTCTCTTGTTTATATGATGTATCACATTGATTTGCAAATATTAAGCCACCTTTGCATCTCTGAAATAAAATCCACTTAATTGTGTTGAATGATTTTTTTTAATGTATTATTGAATTTGAGCCACTTTGCTTTAGAGCAAGGTTTCTCAAACTTTGCAGTGGACATTGTAGGCTGGATAACTTTTCTGAGCATGAAAGAGGCCTAGCAGCATCCCTGGTCTCTACCTACTAGAAGCAAGTAACAACCCTCTTCCCAGTTATGACAACCAAAAATGTCTTCGGACAATGCCAAATGTCTGGAAACCCTTGGGAAGAAAATTGTCCTCAGTTTAGAACTATGAATTTAAAGAACTTGATTTAAAGACAAAAATTTTAAATGCAGGGTCAATGAGAGTCTTAAATTCTTTAAAGTCTAAGAAAATGACCAAAAACCCAACTAAAACTTCTGTAGTGCTTACAAAGTACTAAGAAATGACTTATTTTGGGGAGGCCAATGCCTAGAATCATGTCGACATTTTTCTTTTATATTTAGACCAATTTATTTTTCACTAGGTACTGTGGAATCATTTTTCATCCCTTGCCTAAATCTTGTTTGTGGTTCCATCTGTGATGAATTCTGATGATTCTTATTACTGACTGGTCAGTAGGTTTCTGTATCCTGCTCCAATTTAGGTTTCTGGGCAGGAATTATATATAACTGACCATAGGAGGAAACTGATAACTTCAGAGACAAAGCGATGCTGCTACCATAATTTCCTAATATTGAGTCCATATTATAATTACATAGGAGAATGCCTTGTTTTGTAGGAAACACACATAAGCATTAGGATGACAGGATGCCATGTGGGCAACTTACTCTAAATCAGAAAAAAAAAGAATAAATCTTTGTACCATGTTTGCAACTTCTCTATAAGTATGAGATTGTGTGGGAGTTTTTTGTTAGAACACACTTGTACTTGTGTGAGCTGGGGTGGGGTGCAGAGGGAGAAAGAATCTTAAGCAGGCTCCATGCTCAGTACAGAGCCTGACAAAATGAAGAGACAGACACTTAAGTGACTGAGCCACCCAGGTGCCCCGAGATGGTTTTAAATATTATAAAAATTTTTTTAATTCCACTTTGTACATAGTCCCCCCCTCAGAAAAGAGGAAGAACAATAATGTAAATAATATATGTGATTACATGAAATAGGCAGTCTTGACCAAGCATGAGCTGAAAGACAGTTATTCTCTCAGTAGGTTTCAATTCCTACATATGTCTCAGAGTGTGAACACCTTGACACATTTACATTTCATTGACAATTTCAGTACTTATCAGCAATAACTCTTTATGCAGGTGTATTTTTTTTTTTTTACGTGTTACTTTTAGAAGTCAACCCATAATGAGATACAAATTAGGAAGAATGAAGAAAACCAAACTAAAAGACGTCAATGAAAGCTAAGGGAAGAGAGCATTTTGAGAAGGACAAATGTGTATTAAATGCTCCAGTGGTTAAAATGAAGACTGAGAGACTGACTATGTAGAGTCAGCATAGTATCAGGGCAGAGCTGGTCTAAAACCAGGGCTGATTTGTACAATGAGCTGTTTAGAGTAGTCCGTCTGTCCAGAGACCCTAGTGAATTTTGTCAGGTCTCCTTTTGTTAGGGGCTGCTGACCGCCCTCAGGAGTGGTGAGAAGGCTGATAAATGCACCAGCAGTGGCATCAATGTAAGGTTGCTAAAAAAGTGTTGGTGACTCTGGCCAGAACAATTCCAGTGGAGGATGGCAGTGAGTTCAAGAGACAAGAATGTAGAGACCTCGCATGTAGCTGAGTCTTTTATGACACCGGGTCAGAGAGGGGAGAAACATATAGACAGTACTTGTGGAGGGACATATGATTGACAGAGGAATTTTTTTTTTTTTCCTGTGTTTGTTGAGATGAGAGAAGCTTTAACAGGTTTGAACGTGGTGGATGAAAAAATCCACAGAGAGTGAGTTACTTTGCAAGGCAAGTGGTTTGAAACAAAAGCAAGAGTCAAAGGAATCGAGTCTGTGATAAAGGAAGTAAGGACTAAATGAAATGGACATTATGGTTTCAGGGGTGAAGCACTTCTGGATGAAGACATGGCTTTGTGGAAATTGATTTCAAGTTAGAAGAAAGGAGCCATGGTATGGCTAAGGAAGTGAATGACTGAAGAGGGGCATGGAACTGAAAATATGAGGGTTGGGGTGGGTCACCTACAAGGGCATTAATTGTAGCTCCTAGTGTGACTTACCGGTCTGAGGTATGATAAAGGGAAACCTGTGCTAATTTAATTTTCCTGTAGGAATTTTGTATATAGAGAGAGTCTCTACCACATCCTACTCCCTTTTTATAAATTATGACCACTTCTGGAATCTACAGACCACTTGCGGAAGCCAGTTAGTTCTACATGTAACAGTGTAGAAAGCTGTACATCAAGATATAACCCAGCTACCACATTTCTGGAAACTACTAAATATTCATGTTCAAACAACACTCCTTATTTTACACCTCCATTTTCATACTTGTGGAAGTCCCTTTCCATTTTGGTTGGGGGAGCCTTAATCAAGTGACCTGCAAAGCTGGGGAAATAACTTTCCAAACTAGTGATCCTTGAGAGGGGGCTCTTTTGAGGGAATTGTTTTTAAAATAGAGTTTTTGTGATACTGCTGACTCCAGTGTTTTAAAATTTGTTCTTGTGCCCTTCAGCAAAGAGTGCACAGGGGGTCCTTTTATTGATCTAAATAATAAATATGAAAAGTCCATTTGCTTTGGATTAAATAAATGTGCCATTTCTGTTTGAACTTAGATCTCAAATTCAAGCGAACAAATCAAATATGAAGGGAGACAAACATCAGTAAAAATGTCCAAAGTGGCTAACGATGAGCAATGAGTAGACGGTCTTTGAATCTTTTCAAGACTAATAAACACCCTCATTCTTATGATTAGACTCCATCCATACACTATTTAGTGAAGTTGGATGTTGTGCCATTATCTGGGGCAGTCAAATTTGGACTTGCCTGGAATTAAATTTGTTCTTCAGGTCCCTGACATTTATCAATACAGAATGTGTTCCTTAGAAAGCCGATGTCAGCAATTCAAGACCCAGCAGCTCTGAATAGTTCTCCTTTCCTCTGAAGCACTTGTTCATTATGGCTGATGGACAAGGCATGATGTTGGTGTGCACACACACACCACAGAGGTGACTGATGGCAGGTCAGAAAAATATAGTTTGAAAAACCCAAGGACTCTTGGAGTAAAGAAGGAACCTTTACTGCTACCTTCTATAGGTGTGAGCCAGTCCCCTCCTCCTAGCGCTTATTGTGTTGTTTGTCTTATTTAAATTGCCAGCCCACTGGGTAGAGATTGTAGCTTTTTAATATTCCATTCAGAAACTGCTTCACAGTGGGTATTCAATAAATGTTAAATAACAATAATAACACCATATAGAGCCGCTAATTTCAAAAGGTGAGGTAGAAATTGGTGTTTTGAATCTCCATACGAATGGCATTGGCTCTTGATGCCTTTTTTCCCCCTCCCAACATTGTCTGGCTCCCGCTGGCCTTTAGGCATTGTACACCCCACAAACCAGAGTCTACCAGCTACCCATCCTAAGCAGTTGCCGCAAGGGTCGGAGCCGTCCAGCTCTGGGAGAGGAGAGACTGCACACATGCGTACTAGCATGCCAACACAAAGGGCAACAGCAAAAAGCCATGGTCCTCAGAGGTCAGGCTCTCATCCAGCTGCCTGCTACACACGATTGCCTCTGCCATGTGTGCCACCCACTTGAGCACAAAAGTGTGCCCAGAGAGTGCTGGAAAGGAAGGACAGTGGTGTCTTTTATAGCCCCTTCTGGTCACTAACAATGACCAGGGAGCTAGCCATGGTTCAGCCTAGTGATCAGCGTTTGAAGTGGAAATGGATATTTAATGCCTTCCCCCGTCCCCACCTAAAGTGGGTAACTTTGTTTCCTAAGAGACTTCTTTTTATTCAAAGTGCCACTTGGCAACTGAGAGAGAGCAGTTTAGCTTCAAATTAAAATAGTTGCTGTCAATTGCAAGAAACTAACTACAGGTCCATTGGGTATTTTTTAAAATTGAAGATATTAATAGATTTTCTTTAACTAGGTATAAGAAAGGGAGAGGAAATGAAGGAGTCTTGGGGACAGGGCAGAGGAGGAATGAAGGGGGAAGGGTAGGATGCGACCTGGGTTGGGGGTGACATATGCAGAAGGCAGGGTCAGAGAAAGAAAACCAAGACTTCTTTTTGACTACCTCTTTGTCTATTATATGAGCCGTACTTAAACTGACTTTGTGTTTGGAAGAATAGAATTCATCCCAGAAGGTTCTCTAAAGGGCAAAACAATATCTTTGTTTATGTTAAATGTGGTGGAGATAGATAAATGTTCTAATTTCTATTTATAATGGACAAATTTTAATTTCATTAGCATGGGGTGACCATGTTAGCCGTGCGGGTACTGTAAGCTGTTCTTGCCTTAACTTAGAGGAGGGCTGGGGAGGTGGGGACAGCACAGAGTCTCACAAAGCAAAAGGAGGACTGTCTAATAAAAATCAAAGTACTGAATATTTACTTCATGCCAAGTGCTATTCTATCTAAATGCTTCCCATAAAATGATTTCCTCAAATTCTCGCAACAAATCACTGAGAAGAGGAACTATTATTCCCATCTCACAGAGAAGGAAATTAAGACACGGAGAGATTAAGTAATTTACCCAAGGTCACACTGTGAAAGTCATGGTACCAGCATTTTAACTCCTTCATTTTGGTTCCAGGAGCCGTGGTCTCAACAGAACACTCAGTATTTTTAAGAGGAGGATCAGACATTTAACATACTTAGATATAATTCTATTAGTTATACTGATGATAGTGACATAACTAGAACTTAGACCTCATGTGGCTTTTCGTTAATCTGCAAGATAAATTCTTCTCTTTAGCAGGTACATGGCATATTTAAAGTCCCTGGTAATCTGGCCACACCTTCCATTTTCTGCCCTAGCTTCAGCTCCTCTTCACAGCTGAGCCTCTAGCTAAACCATCTTAATCTTCTTACAGTTGTCCTTTCCCCTTACAGCTCGTCATCTTCTGCCAATATTTGTTCCCTTCTTTTAATTCCCACATCCTTCACTGTCTCTCTTCCCTATTCATCTGGTAGATTTGCCTTCCAAAATTTGGCTCAGATTTTGCCTGCCCTAGGAAGACCTCTCTGAACTCTCCAAGCACCTTTAATTTCTTTCTAGGTAATCCCACAGCACCTATGAACTCATGCTTTGGAGAACTTACCACATTGCCTTCTTGTTTTTCTTTTATATATTCCCTCTGTTATTTGAATACAAACATTGAAAGACAAATACAATACCTTATTCATGCTTATGTATCTCTTGTCTTTAAAAGTGTCTCTTGAATGAGAGGTGTACAATAATCATGGATGAATGAATGTTAAATGAGCCTTATCCATCAGGTCTCAACCTAAATGCCAACTCCTCAAAGAGTTCCTTTCTGACTATTCCCTCCAGTTACCTCTGAGAAGATTAAAGATTAAATTACTTTCCATTTCCCCTTGAAGAAGTGGGTCTAAAACCGTACCCTTGGGCCTGAGCAGACTAGTGACTATATAACCTAAGGAACACAGCACAAATGACACTTTTCTAGGTTTCAGGTTCAGGCCATCAGTGACTGGAAACTTCCTCATCCTCCCTCTTGAGACATATGCTCATAGATTTCCAGATGCCATTCTGTAAGGAAGCCAAAGCAATGCTATGAAGAGACCCACATGGAGAAAAGCAGTCAACAGTTATTACCAAATCGCCATCCATGAGAGTTAAAGCTCGTTAACTGACATCATTTAGAATAGCTATGAGGTGTTCCAACTAAGTCCTGGGACTAAAGTGCAATTTGTCAGTAAAATAAATTATTATTGTTGTTTTAACCCAGTAAGTGTGGGTTAGTTTATTGGGTAGTAATAGAAAACTAAAGCATCTTCTAATACAACCTCCTGTTTATTTTGCTTTATATAACATATCTTTACCTGCAAGCTGCTTTTCATCACTCTCGTCTAAGTCACCACCCTCGGTTAAATGTGAGAGCTCCCTGTCTGTCTTATCTACTTCCATGAATGGAATCTGGTATAGACTAAATGCTAAGTAAGTACTTATGGGATAATTGAATGTTTTTAGACCTATGTTAAGGAGTTGCCTCATAGATGCAATCAAGGACTTTTGGACATTTTGATGCAGTAACCTGTCTTATGTGGAAAGTTTCAGTGTATTTCCCAAGATAACTGCACTTCAGGTTTCATGTTATAGGCCATTAGTTACTACATTGGATTGATTTATTAGGGTAGAGTCGTATTTCTTGTGTTAATACATATTTCTTAAACTAGATACATTCTAATATGGAAAGAATGGGAGGAGAGGAAGGTGGTGATGCCCTGGAAGAAGAGAATGGGTGTGTCTCTAGGGAAATAATTTACAAGAAAACCTGGAAGGTTTAGATTTCAGTTTTTCTTAGACAGTGGTTCTAGAGATTCAGTGAATAGAAGTTCTCTGAAATACAATTTCTAAACTAAATGATCTTACTATGTTCTTTTAAAATTTCAGTACTGTCTTAATTTGAAGTCCTTCAAAGTACAGATCGGAAAACTTAAGAAAAACTCACTTTCCTAAATGTCATTGAAATAAAAAAGCAAAAAGTATAAAAATTATAATAGTATTTTCCCCCATAACTGGACACTTTTGTATATACTAAAAGGAGAATTTTGGTCTCTATATGCTCATTCCCAGCTCTGTAAGCAAATGGGGCACTTTAAGTCCATGTGGGAAATAAAGTAGCAAATGATCAGCAAGAAGCTGAACTTTAAATTTACAAGTGCACTTTCAATTCCCATGGAAATTGCACATTTTGTGGAAATGTGCTTAGATTGTCATTGTCTAGTCAAATACAGTGAAAATGCAAGTTGAAGGAGCATAATTAAGGTTAAAAAAAATGATACAAGGAGAATGGCTGTCTTTCATGAAGCCTAATCAGCACCTTGGATGTATCTCTGGGCACGGAATGGTCAGACATATGCTACTGAACCACTGGGCCTCAATTATCATTATCTGTGGCTTGTTATGTAAGTGTATGCACCATTTCCGTGTCCCTGCTTAGGTAATCTGGGTGCTTGTTTGAATAGAAATTTTCCTTGAGTGGGCTTCTTCAAACCCCATTGCCTCATTCTATTTCTTTGATTTCATGCATCTTGTCAAGTTATCAATAAAGTAGGAATACTTTTTTTTTTTTTTTAAGAGTCAGAACTTTTTTGGCAATACAGTCAGTGAATTTTAATGTTAAGTTGAAAGGGAAATTATAAAAATAACCAAATATGCAGTTATATTTTCTGTGAATCCACCAAGACAGGAATGATAGGATTGATAGAAGAATGAGCTTCACACACAGCTAAAACTCCAAATATCCAAATCTCTCCTATAGAACATGAAATACAATTAAACTTGAACCACAAGTATTTATTATTTATTGAATATGCCAAAGACCTTGTCCTGTGTTCTGTAAAGGACATACTGAAAATGAACCTATAGTCCTGAGCAGCAAGTACATTTCAAAGTATTTTTAATATCCTGCCACTTAAGAAAATAAACACAATTTCATAAAAATGGATTCAATGATTATAAAAATGTGGCCAGAAACTGAGGAGTAAACTTGGATCCTCAAATTCAAATTCCCTGTGGCCTTACTGTATTTGGATTACCAGAAGTGGTTAAACAACAGTCTATTAAGAAGTATTAGGTCCAAGCTCATAAAAATAAAGATTTAAAAATGAATTTTTGTCTTACATCTTTTACTAAAGTATTGCTAATGTTGTCTAATGGTCAAAAATTTTGGTGTAATTTTCATAGTGTAAAATGATTATAAACTTCCAAATGCAATCATCCTGTCTTGTCTATAGGACATGCTACTGGCTCACTTTTTTATTTGAAGGCTTTTCATGAATTTGAGTCAGAACACATCCTAGAGGAGGAAGTAGTATTCAAAAGAAGGTATTTGGAGTTTCAAAATTCACCTACGCCATAAAGAGGACTGGGAAGATGCCTCAGTTGTATCTTCCCACTCCTCCCCGCTGTCTAGTTTTTACTACAGAAGTATGGAGCTATCTATTTTCTTTTATAAAAATGATTTGAAAGGTTTTTGCTTTCTTATCTATAGAATCAAGTTCACAAAATTAAATTCCAAGAGATTGGTAAGTTTGCATTCATTGTGCTATGTTTCATCTCCTGTTCCTAGAATACAGTTTTGATTATTTCAGAAACTCATTGACTGTAGGATATAAATGATCTGTGTACTTTTCACGTTTATTTCAAGGGCAAGTTTTCTTGCAGACAAATGAAGACAATTAATTATCTTTAAAAACTCCCAACAGAACTCAGACCTCAGTAGAAACCTGTTTCAAGTCATTGCATTCAAATCCAAGTACACAGAGTATTATTGGAGTTGAGTGTAAGATTGTCAGGGATGAGATGATAAAGCATTGTGCAGGAGGTGCCAGAAAGTTCTCATGTTTTGTTTAGGTAATGGGAACCTGTTGAAGAATTTTAAGCAGGGGAATGGCGTGATAATATTTTCAGTCCAAAAGATCACTGAAAACAATATAAAGAACGATTGGAAGGAAACGAGATTAGAGACCAAGAAATGGTATCAAAGTACAATCAATAGGATTTGGTGAGCAACTTGGTATGAGAACAAGGGAGAGGCCATAGTTATGATTCTCGTGGCTTCTGGCTTTGGAAGTTAGGCAGGAATGACTGCCATCTGACAGAAGAAAAGGGAAAAAAAATCAAGAAGTAACAGTTTGGAGTTGACAAGGATGAACCGGAGAATTTGGGAAGCATCCTTCCAACAAGAGGCTTAAAATAGTTGAGCTATTTACGTCTGGAAGTCAGAAGGCAACAGTCTGTAATTTTTTTTTTATTATTAATTTAATTGCCACATCATTGCAAACTGGTGCCAGGGTACTGTTCACTGGTGTATGTGAAACTTGAAGATCATTTGTATAAAGGTGGGAGTTGATATGATCACTCAGGGAGGGGTAGATAAAGTGAGAAAAATAGGAGGTTGAGAGTGAAATCATTATTTAAGGGTGGACAAAGTGGAAATCTGCAAAGTATATGAGGGAAGTAAAAAAGACTCAAGGGGGAAAGTTGTCCTAAAAGCCAAGGAAAGAAAACGTTTCAAGTATGACAGTTATCAGTAGTATCAAATATGATATGAAAGTGAAATATGAATAATGCATTCATATACAGACACTTTGTGTATTTGACAACCAATAAAACCATTTTCCATGGAGGAAAGGATACTCTTCGACCAGTTTTGTCTTCACCCCCATGCTTGTGTGCTCTCGTCATTCTGTTTGGTTTCTAACTTACCATGATAAGTCATCACCCCTCCAGCCCTGCCCCCGTGTCAGGCTCTTGGGACTCTGACACCGCACATTGTGCTGCCTTCCTGTGACAACATTCTCCTCTCTTTGATCAGGCACCATTACCACACTCTAGTCTACCAGGACTCCTCCCTATCCCAGCATGGAAAACCACATGCTTTGCCACACTTAATGCAGTGAATTATCCATGTAAGGAAATTATCCATGTAGGGAAAGAAAAAGAAAGAGAAAGAAAAAGTTTGTATACATAATTAAAATGTGTCTATGATATGAATCTGTTGGCCTCACACTTCAATATGCAGCATCTGCTTCTCTTTTATAGGGAGCTCTGAATTCATCCAGATGTGGCAAGTGTGATAAACCAGTTTGGCCAGCCAAGAACTTAAAAACATTTGTTAGATCTGTCTATAGGATGGTGTCAATGATCTTGGCTAGAACAATTTTACTGTCATTTCCCTAGTTACCCTATTTCATAATTTTCTGAACATCTGGTAATCCCCATTAAATTCTCCATAGACAACTAAGAAGGTCCAAAATTTAACTGCTATCTTTCCCTTCAAAAACCAACTGATCCTGATTTATTTGTTTTATCATAAATGATTTCTCAATTCTACCAGTCACCCACATTAAAAATCTAGTGCCATTCCATACTCTTTTTTTCCCCTGCTTCTTCAAACCTCATGTCTAAGCCCTGTCGCTTCTACTTCCTAAATAAATCTAAAATACATCATCCGTTTTTTTTTCCACTGTTACTACCTTAGTTGGATGATGTGGTTCACAGCTCTGATCGCTCAGAATCAAGGAAACCATTCCCTCTAACTATTAGGATGTTGCCTGCTGGTGACTCATAGTGGAATTCCCTCCAACCCGGAATTTCCCTCAGTCAAAGCTGCCTTGTCTGAGGTTATATTCTCTTTCCAGAGGCAATTCATATCCAGTGAGTACTGGTTGGTGCAGGGGTGCAAAGGCCTGGTCCTCTTTCCGCAGGCTGAGACGACTATGAACAGCCATCCCAGTGTGTGAGATCCCCCATGGGACAAGCTGAGGATTTGTATAATTCCATTGTAGTTCAGCTTCTCCCAGTCCTGACTTTCCTCACAGGTGTTGCCAAAAGCACACTCAAATAAACTTGCTGTATGTAACTCTCCATCTCACAATTTGTTTTCTGGGAAACCACACTGAAGATGTAAAGACAGTTGATTCCAAGAGTATAGACCAAGGAAACAGAACTTTGAAACTGATCACCTACCAATCAACTGGCAAGTCTAGCAAAAAGTCTTAATCATCTCTGACATGCTGTACCGAATCAATTACTAAAACTTTGCCCAGTGGTAAATTCAAAGCGTGTAGTTAATGGAAGGGAATGAACTAGAAAGTGTAATGGCTCAGGTACTTGAAAGATTGAGAATAAACAATCATAATAAGGATAATGGAATTGTGTGGCTATTTCTGGTGCCATTTATTCATTGGAGAGAAAGCCTGGAAGTGATTAATCACTAAGACAAATGTTAAAATCAGAGGGTCTCCTTGGCAGCCAATAAAGGGACTCTTACCTTTATAACTTAAGGGCAAATAATCTTTGGACAGGTTAGAATCAATTATAGAGACAGTGATGCTCCAGGGAAAATTGAATTCCTAGCCATGGCAAGTCTGCTATACCAATATAAAAACAGTGGTTGGTAACTAGTGGAGCCATGAGACTGAACATCTAATCAATGCACTCATGAATCTTGAATCTTCAGATCCTCCTTAATCCTCTGACTTTGCAAAGTGGCTCACTCCCCCTTAAAGACTAGAATTCTCTTTCTCTGCCTTGAAAATGATGCAGAGACCTCTGTTTCTAATGAAAACATGCCCACACATACACTCTAGTCCAAGATCTATTTCCATCACTCCTCAAACCAATTCCTCATCACTCCTCAAACCAATAACCAGGTTTAAGTCACAATACTCCAACAGAGAAGCCACTAGCCTGGCTAAAGCAAGAGAAGGATTATAATTGGAATAAATTGCAGGACCTAAGCAAAAAGTATCAATAATAGGTAAGGAAGCATACAATGGAATTGAATTCTGAGAGTGCTAGGTCAAAAAAGGGCACAACATAAAATTGGATAAGATAGAGTTCATCAAGACTCTTCCACCATGTAGGATTCAATACCACCATGGAAGAGGCATGAAACAGTCAAATTGTCAGAAGTATGCCTTGACCAATTGATGTGCACCAGCATCTGCTGCCTGCTACTGCAGCGCTGACAAACTGGATATGTGATGAATGTTCTATGGGTCAGAAACATGGACTCCCACTTACCAAAGATGGTTTTGCTATTGCAACTGCCAAATATCCAAAATGCCAACCACAGAATCTGACACTGCTCTTCCAATAGGGCACCAATCTTTGAGGAGACCAGCCACTTCTTAGATGTTGGTTATATTATACCTCTTCTATGGTACATCTTGAATTGGTACACATTCCAGGTATGAGTTTGCTCATCCTGGCCACAGGCTTAAGCTAATACCACATCAGTAACAAAGGAGATAAAGACCTCTACCCTCAAAAAGCTCATATGACAACAGGGTGAGAAGGTTAGTAGCCGATCCTTACCCTGGAAACAACATGGGGAGGGAGAAAATTACAGAAAGTAGGAGATGGCAGAGGAGGGAGGGGTGGAGAATGGAGAAGAAGTAACATGGTCAAATATTTTTGTACATATTCTAATCACATCTCCTAGTTTATACTTACTAATGGAGAATTCTTATCTGTGGTATGCTATATAAGTTAGCATGTACCTGGCATGTCTCGCTTTGCTAATGAGAAATCTAGGGATTTATTAGGCATGTCCCTTTATGAAGTATTGGTGCCAGCTGTGTAATTTTTAGAACATCCAATGGAAAACTTGAATAAACAAGACAGTCCTCTTGTGTATATCAGAGGTCAGCAAACTATAGGCTATGGGCCAAATTCTTCATGCCCCTTCTCTTGCATATTGTGCATGGCTGATTTCACTCTACCTCTGGAGAATTGGATACTTGTTACAGAGACCAGCTAGCCTGCAAAGCTAAAATACTTTCTATCTTGACCTGTAGGAGGAAAACATTGCTGATTCCTGCTGTAAAAGATGCTCCACAAGCCTCCCTTAGAAAATCTCCATCTTAAACCAGTGCCATGGCTCATCCTAATGTAGTAAAGAGGGATAAAAGCCAACATGGAATAGTTCTTGTAAATCAAAGAAAGAAAACGTTTCCAGATGGAGGGAGCTTTGTTCTCTCAAGTTTCTCTGTGTTAACAGAGCTTAAATCAAGCCCTTTTATGATTTAATTTGGGTAAATGCCCCCTATCGATCCCTCAGTCAGAAAGTTATGGAGATCTGGCCAATCAGGATCCTTCTCTCTCACCTCTTTATTGTTCCCTGATTTAAGTGGACAAGTGGTTCTCTCTTGCCTGAAGCGGACTAATATTTGCAATGTTTTAATATTGAATAATGTTTGGCATGTTCCACAAAGTCCCTCAAGGTCTTCTACAGCTCCTTGTGTACGATTCGTCCTCTAATTTCTTGGTAGTTAAGCTGGTCATTCTTCAATGAAGGTCTTCTGAATTTCTTTTAAAAAATATTTCAATGTTTCAAATAGATGTTATAATTTAAGTTTGAACATCTCTGTTGAAGCAGTGTTGTTAGGAGCCTAGAACCCCATCCATTCCTTCCCTGTGGTCCCTACCACAGTGCCGTGGAGTAAATTTCTTAGAACCCCTTGAGCTCAGTGGATCAAATTGAAAAGTCACTGAACAGGTAATGTTAAGGTCTCTTTCCAGATTGATTTACAATGACTTTTAAGTCTCCTCTCTTGGGCTCATAGATTCTTTTCTCTGCTTTATCAGTTCTTCTATGTTCTTTGATAGAAATACTTATTACATGTTCAAGTGTGCCAGCCGTTTCATTACATTTCAAAATGGATGCCCTGGCTTTCCACAATAGTAAGCCAGAAAATTCTTCTCTCTTCTACTTTTCATCTTAGCCCATAGAGGAGAAAGACTGCTAACATATCGACCCTTACAGGCTTCCCATAGGAAGAGTGACTGGTCTGACTGACTGAAGTCCAAGATAGTCTCGAAAATCATTTTCCTGCCAGTGCTAACGGTTTCTGCTCTAAAGGCCAGTGGGAGCACTTTCCTTCTTTTACTTCCTATACCCAAGTACGTACAACCACCTCTGTCCCCCTTAATTTGCATGCCCAGACAGGGCCCAGTGCTTGCCTTCTAGAGGTCTGTAGTGTATATTATTACACATTGCAATGTTAAGTGGACACTTAGAGTTTTAATATTAAAGGCAAGACCCCGTGATAACCTTGGGTCTAAGCATCTCAGTACAAAAATATTTAATACTAGCATAGCATTTAGGGAGTTATTAGTCATTCACCAGCTTATGAATAAAACCTTTGATACCCTAATGGTCAGGACTCTGAAAGGGAGACGAAAAGTATCCTCATTTCTTATATTCTTATTCTGAGCCAAGTGACTCAGGGGAAGCAAAGCCTCTGAGACCATTATGGTGGTTGGTGTCAGTAGGTTCTGAAATGGATTTTGTAGGCATGACTTGACAGAGCTGGTTTTCAAGCCATCTGTGGCTGGGTCATCTACAGATGAGCTTGGCCAAAACACAAACAGTTATTTTAGGAGTTAGAAGTTCAAGCTTATTTGCCAGAATCACAAGCAAAGTTCAAGGGTGAAGGGGCTCGGGCTTGGGGCAGAGAGAAATTTCTTTCCTGGAAACAGGATATCAGAATAAAGGCGAAGTTCTTCTCGGGAATACTCTGCAAGCAGATACTTTAATCAATGTTGCCATAAGACACAAGACCTAAAGCAGTTTTCTCAACTCTGGGGCACATTAGAATCACAGAGGGAGTTTTAGAAAAATATATGTCTGATTCCTAAGCTTTACAACAGACCAGTTAATAACAAAATCTCCCGTGGAAGGGTCCAAGCATCTGCAGTTTTAAAAGTTCCCCAGGTGACTCTCATATACGTATAGCCAGGTTCAGGATGGGGTAGGCAGCATAAGTTACTCTAGAAATGTGCAGGGAAAGATTTTTGCTGCACTGAATTTTGTAAGGCAGAAATCTAACCGGTTTTTATTCTCACTCCTATATTTTGGCCAGTGCTGAGGACTAGTAGGAGGAAAGGTCTGCTTTGGTTGCACCCAGAAGACAGAGGAAAAGCATTTTTGTGCCGACGGAGAGGTGAAGGTTTCAATTTAAAAAGTCAAGGAGAGGCAAGGTTTTGGAGAAGGGGGAGTAGATCTCATTTGGGTTTTAAAGAACTGGAAGCAGTTTTGAAGGTTAAAATTACACAGGAGAAGCTAACAAGAATTATGGTAACCTCCCTGTTTATTTAGATTACCCTTATGACTAGCATTACTGTAGGTGTGCTAATGAGCTAAAGACTGTTTTGAAACTCTCCCACTTTTTTTTTTTTTTCCTTTGTTCACTCTAGACAGTTCAGAGTACCACCAGGAAATCTCCATTTTTAAATTTCAGGTCCAGCCAAATCATTAAAATAGCGAGGATGGCTTAGTGGCTTCATAAAAATTAAATCAGGCACACATTCTGAGTAAGCTCATTATGGAAATAAGAATCCACAGAGCCGTTTTAAGGTTGATGCCCAATCCAAGATCTTGCCATTATCTTCCGTGCGTATGTCTATGTGTGCTGGGATGTCCAGTATGTGCCTATATAAAAATGCCTGATGGCAGCCCCTCTGCTTTCCCCAATGGATATTTTGATTTATACTGCTTCCAGCTTTATTCTACTTCCACTGATTAGTCTACATTTACATTTTCATAGCATCCAGCTGCTCGGCATTCGTGATTTACATTCATCCAATGTAATTAAAGTATTTGTTGTGGGTTTATAAGCTTTTTAATGGTCTATATTTCTGCATTTTGTGTCTCTCCTTTTCCAAATTTATTTTATTCATCAAGCTGTGTCCTAAAAAGCAGTAGAAACAATTACCTCTAAAGTATGTTAGTATACAGCATGAATAACACTCACGCTGGATTTAAAACTACCCTCGCTCGAATTACCAATTCAGTGCTGAAAATAAATGTCTCTCTCTCCAGAAATTAGAATCTAATTATGTACAATAAACCATGTTAAATAATATCAAGGGTCTAGCCTAAACCAACAAAGACTCAAACATCCCATAGAAAGCTGAAATGTTCCGGCTCACATTTTCTCTTCAGGGCCAAGGTTATTTTCAGACGCCTCTGGCACTGTTGAGAGCCTGTCCAGGTTTCAACACCATAGAGTTCAAGTGCCCATGAAGGAAGAAGGAGCCCATTTTTCGTGCCTGGTGCTCAGCACAATCCGATTTGGTAACTACTTTGATGTCAGTCCTCTGTAATTAATAGTAAGTTGTGACTCTGGGAAGTAACAACAGAATGACAAACTATTTACACTTTTACTACAGATGGAAATTGTCTGATGCAGTCAATATTTCAGCGTAGTTTCAGAAACTGAAATAATCTCTAGAATTCAAACTCCCCTTGACCGCTAAGTCCTGACTTCTCACTTTGAAGTCTCATTTGTCACTAACCTCACTCCGTATCTGATTTCATCTTTGGATGTATGTCTGTAAAATCCTAGAATCAGCAAACTTTGTCTAATAAACTCAATTCTTTGAGATGTTTTTGTTTTTGTTTTTGAGACCAATATAAATATCACCAGTTTATCTTATTAGATGCTAGGGCACACTTTTCATCTGTTTTAAGCCACAGGTTAAGGCTCACATTTTAAAGAAAACCGTGCCTGATTCATACCAAGAATTTACTCTCAACATCAGTCATTACACATTGTTCACACATTCCCACAATTATTTTACCCTGGGGTCTATTTATCTTTTTAGTATTTGTGCTGCTTTGACTATCAGCTCTCCCCTGTGTTGTTGAAAATGAAGGGTAAGAGATTACCCTTTGTTTTAATTGGTTCTGAAGAGGACAACTTTAAATAATTGTCGAAAAAAAAAAAAAAAAGAAAGAAAGAAAGAAAGAAAGAAAAGAGTTGCGAGGAGAGAGGAGAATTTTGGTAAGAACAAAATGGAACTTCATGCCAACTAACTTCCGTTTGGAGAGAAATAGGAAATGTGTAATGGGACTGTTATAAATACTTCTGCTATGCTAATTAGAATGATAACCTGTGGTCCACAGTCCTTGGCATGCTAGCTTTTATTAAAATAAGTTAAATAGTTATAGAATATGCTCTGTAGCACATGGCAATGCAGACTTTCACTGAGTAGCCTACTGAGATTCTGGTGTAATTATTTTTTTATTTTAATGGCTGTTTCATGATTTTATCTGAAATCCCACCTCTGATCATTTAAACTACAACTCCTAAGAGATGACTCTCTCTTTGGAAGAAATAGCTACCAGAAACTTTTTTTTAAAAAACTTTATTTTTGAAATAATTCCAGACTTACAGGAAAGTCCTAAGACTAGGATGGTAGGGGAGCCTGGGGGGCATAGTCATTTAGGTATCTGACTCTTGGTTTCCACTCAGGTCATGATCTCAGGGTCATGAGATTGAGCCCAGTGTCCCTGGGTGCTCAATGTGGAGTTTGCTTGAGATTTTCTCTCCTTCTCCCCTTCCCCCTCCCACTCATGCCCTCTTTCTAAATAAATAAATAAGTCTTAAAAAAAATAGCATCATGGTTTCCTAATGTTGTTGTGAAAAAGAACCACGAATTTCGTCTGACTGGACTAAAATCAAGGCACCAGCAGGGCTGTGTGTTCCTCCTGGAGGCTCTGAAAGAGACTTTTTCCTTACCTTTCCCAGCTTCAAGAAGTTCCCTGCATTGGCTCCTGGTTCCCTGCTTACATCTTCAAAACCAGCAGTGGAGCACCCTCAAATCTCTCAGACTCTCCTGCCTTCCTCTGTCATTTTCAAGGATGTTTGTGATTATATTGGGCCTACCTGAATAATTCAGCATAATCTTCCCATCTCAAGATTCTTAATTTATTCACATTTGCAAAGTCCCTTTTGCCATGTTAGTTAACGTATTTATAGGTTAGGGCTAGGACAGGGATATCTTCTGGGAGGAGGGGGCACTATTCTATTATCACAAAGAGTTTAAAGAATTTTTGTATGTTCTTCATCTATAGTCTCTAAATGTTAACATTTTACCACATTTGCCCTATAGAGTTTTCTTCCTTTCTCTTTCTGCTTATACACATTATTTCTTTCTTAGCCTTTTGAGAGTATGTTGCAGATATTATGTCCTTTTATCCCTAAATAATCAGTGTATATTTCCTAAAAACTCATTCTCTTACATAATTACCATAAGATTTATCTAAATCAGAAAATTAACACTGGTAAAATACAATTATCTAATCTACAGACCTGTTTCAGATTTTGCCAGTTGCACAATAATGTCCTTTAGAGCAAAAGAAAATCCCAGAACATATGCTGCCTTTTCTTGCTATCATGTCTCCTTAGGCTCCTTAATCTGAAGCTGTTTCTCATTCTTTCTTTAACAACATGCATAATTTTTAAGAGGACAGGTCAGTTATTTTGGAAAATGCACCTCAATTTGGGTTTGGTGTTTTCTTGGGATTAGATTCAGGTTATACATCTTGGGCAAAAATATCTCAGAGATGAACTTGTGTTCTTTTCAGTGTATCATGTCAGGAGACACCAGAAATCTTTGCTGGACCTGAATTCCAGTCTCACTAATAGGAAGGCCCAACATGAACTGAATTCTCACTCTGTCTGAATCTGTGCTAAACACTGTTATGTATATTATCTCATTTAATTGACCATATTTGTTTTCCCTACAACTGAGTGAGAGACCACACCACCGATGCAGTAAAGATCCAGACTTTGAACCCTTGGTCTTTTTACTCCAAATGTCATGCTCTTTCCACTTTATTTATAATAGCATTACTAAATTTTCATATTTAAGACTGACCAAGACAGCTTTAATATGCTATCGGTTTAACTAAACTTCAGATGGGTTCTTCCCAAATGTGGGACCCTGACCTTTCTTTTTTTAGACCATCTGTTTTAAAAAGCTTGCAGTTGTGAATTCTTTCTCTGATCCTTTGAGATGTAAATCTTGTCCCAGCCTCTTGGCAGTTACACAATCCAAATATGTTTTTCTCAAGGACCTGGAAGCCATCTCTTTGAAATGTCATCATCAGGAAAGAATGCTCTAGTCCGTTGGGCCTCTGTAGGAAGGTAGGAGCCTAACTTCATAAGTGCCAGTTAGCAAACACACTGACTAACCTCTCTCATTCATATCTTCCAGTACTTTCTCAGTAACTCACCCAAGCCCATACGTGATCTACCTGCCTTCTGTTAGTGGAGGTAAATCCAATCTCTTCTCCCCACTGCAAGAATCTTAATGAAGTCTTCTTGTCTGGTGTAATATTTCTCTTAAAGGTTTATATGAAAAAAATTAATGTATAAAAACCATGTTTCTGCCATCAAATATAAATAATGACAGGTATAGCAGTTTTAGTAATTTTTCAATGACTTGAATCACATACTATTTTAAAGCTCTCAAGTTAACATAACCATGGTCTTATTATACCTTTCTGTTTTGTCATTGAAACAAACACCTAACATTGTCTACTACCCACTTCCAGGAAGCGCTCTGCACGTGAGCTGATGGGAGCTGCCAGGTTAGCACCATGCCATCTCTCCTTGCTTAATCCCTAAAACATTCCTCTCTTTGCTTACGGAGTTGGGTTTCTGTCTTTTGCGAAGGAAGGAGTTCTGTTAATATTCTCATCACTTAAGATGTACTTCTATCACTGCCTTGGTATCCGAGCCCTTTGTCTGGAGGTATGTGTAAGAGCAGTTTTGACTCTCCAGAAACTTTAGGGCAGATGGCAGGACTTAGATTTCTGCATCCTTACTTTCCTGGCTCTGTTAATGAGGGTTAAGGAGAAGGAAAGGGTGTACCTTTTCCTGTGTGAAAGACAGTGAATTTTTTTTTTTTTTAAGTCCCAAGAGGAGGTACCAGCTGAATATATTTACTACCAAACCTCAGATTCCAACTTCAAAATTGCCTTGTTTCACGTGATTTTTTGTTTTCTCTTTGAGGTACCCAGCTCCCACTGTGATTACAAATACCTTTTCTCCTTATCCTGAGAATATTTATACTTTCTTTAATGTTTGCTCTCCCTTTTACATTGGCCCTATGATATCTAAGTCTTTATATTCTGGCTGTCTCAGATATTGTAGAGATTTTCTTCAACCAACTGGTGAAACCTGGCCCCCTACTTGTATTTAAACGTAAAGTATTGAAAAGTTAATGGAAGCTCTCTGTCTGCGTCCCTTCCCACCAACTGGACTTGCCAGTTTCCTTGAAGTACTTCTCTGAACAGCATTACTTTCCATTCCATCTTACCAGTCAGGAATCCTACAGCTTCCTGCCTCTGGGTAGAAGCAAAGCAGCAGGATGGCGATGCTAAGCGTAAGATGAAGTGTGGGGACATAGGAAGTTCATGATTCAATAGAAAGACTGATAGAGCCATGTTCCCAGTTTTCATTTCACCTGCTTGATAACTTATTTCATGCTGTGAAGTCCACAGCCTCTCTGCCTCCATTTTGCCTTTTCAGCATTTGTGTGTGTCTTAAGGGGAAGTAGAAGGGGGGAAAAGCTAGCCACCTGTTTGCAAGAATTGGCGAGGAGGGAAGGGGAGCTCCTAATGCTTTTCATGCACACTTTTTAGGGGGTAAGGGTCTGGAACTTCAAAGGGAAGACATGTAATTCACAGCAATATGAAAAAGTAAATGTTTGGTAAATGAGTGTTTGCTGAGCTACTTAGAAACAGTGGGACATAAAGGACTTTGATCCCATGGGTCTTGCTAGGTTCCTCCCCATCTACCATACGTAGTTCAGATGGTGATGTAACCATCTACAGACATTGTTCTCTTCTTGGGACAGGTCCTCTAAACTCTTCTGGGGCAGTTGTATGTGGGTAGGAGAGGAGGTAAAGAGCTTTTCCTGAATCTGCTGGGTTTTGATTGCTTTGCAGTTATTTTTTCAAAATAATCTTCATACTAAAGTGGTCCATCTTGGGGCAGCCTGTCGGGACCCCTATAGCGCTTATATGGATACCTTGTCTCTTCCTTTGTCCTGGTTCCTTTCTTCCTTGTTCCATTCTTTGTCCTTGTCGGTTCATAATTTTAATGGGTTTGAGGAAGGTGCAGAAGTAGTTGTAAAAGTCCAGTCCACTGTGTTTAACTGTGGGTGCTATTTATTTTTTAATTTAGATTTCCCTGCTTTAGTGCCTATCTCTTTACAGCATGTCTTTTCTAACTAGATGTAACCGCCTGGAAAATAGACATGTCTTTATACATGCTTTTGTGTATGACATGCATGCAGGTTATCTTGGTGTACGTGTATGGTATTTGTTTTGGGTATTAGGACTCCTGTATCAGCTGCTTCTCATCGAGCACTCACAATTGCCAGACGCTTCCTGTGGATTCATTCATTTATGCATTATATCACTCTTGTATCCTAAATATTACTATTATTAGATCTGATTTATGGAGGAGAAAACTGAGATGTGCAAAGGTTAAGTAACTTGACCAAGATCCGCTATGAAATGGTAGAGCTGGGATTCAAACACAGGCAGTTTAGCTCAGGTCTGTGCTCTGAACCACAGTGGCCCATTGCCTGTCCGCTATATAGATTTTTTTTTTCCTTTTATTGGTAGGATTATTACAGTAACTGGAAACAATGTTTGCCTAAGAATAGAGATTTGTATCCTTAGGGGAACGGATGGCCATGGCCACTGAGCTGCACCCTCTTATCCCAGCCTAGTGGCGTGCCTCGTCCATAGAAAAATCTCAACAAATGTTTATTCTCTCGCTTTATTTTGATACCCAAACGCAGGAAATTTTATCCGTAATTTGGGCTTTGTACAAGTTCTTTAATCTGAAAATATTCTTGCATCTAAAATGTAAGTTGTTTTAAGCTGGGGGGGCTGCAGGGGAGTGGAGGGACCGGTTCTTACGGAGCATTTACAGAGGAATTGTTTACTTCTGGCTTGAAATGGAGAATCTATTATACAAGCCGATTGTTGTATTCCTGTAACCACTTTGCATTTAGATGTACTCTTTTTAGAGTCCACTGTACATGATTTAAGCCATTTAAGTTTAGCTGAGTCCTGGACTGCATCTGATCGAGACAAAACCGCCTCTTTTGAAAAGACTGGCTTAAACTTCTGGATGCATTTCAGGAATGAAAATTGTTGTGGCTTTTTTCCTTTCTTTTTTTTTCCCCCTCACAAAAGATAGAACCCTAAGTCCTTGACTCAAAAAGGGCTAAATGTATATCCCCTTTCCTCCCTTGCAAACACACAGCACACACACCTTGTTACCAGGTTTAAAGTCATAGTCAAGGCTATTTTTTCTGCGTGTAGAATGATAACAAAGGGGAATGAATGCCTTTTCATTGTTGGGTCAGGTCGTATCTTCCTACTATCTTTCTCCTTCACTCTGCTAGAAAAGAGCCACCCTTTTTATTTATTTATTTATTTATTTTATTGAAGTACTGCTGACACAAAATGTCACCTTAGCTTCAGATATACAGCGTGGGGATCAGACAATTTGTATGTGATACTAGGCTCACCAGAAGTGTAGCTCCCATCTGTCCCCATGCAACACCACTACAATACCATTACAATACCCTCCATTATATTCCCTGCTGGGTACCTTTCTTCCTGTGACTTCTTCATTCCACCACCAAAGGCCTATACCTCCCATTCCCCTTCAAGCATTTTGCCCTGTCCCTCCCACCCCCTCCCCTCTGGCAACTGTTTTTTAAATAAGAAAGCAGTGAGATTCTTAGCATACATTTTGTTAAGAGACTCAATTAGTATCAGATTTTTCAATGACTGATGATTTGCATTCACTTCAAAATAGCCTCAAGCCAAGAACTTCTTTCACAAAGCTCACCTGAGGGCTCGCAGTAGGCAGTGACTTTGCCATCATTATTGATCTTTCTATGATTCGAAATAGAAATGATATTTTATATCTTATTTCTCAGCTCCTCAACAAAAATCTTCTGTAAATGATTTCGAGCTATCTATGTGTAGTCTTCTCAGAGAGGATTAGAGAAATTAGAACCGGTGACCTTTCAGGGTAAAACATGCAAACATAGACTTAGTTTACTCTTTACCTGGACTTTGAGGGTATATTAGTGCCTACGTAACATATCTGTGGTTTTTTTCCACAGATATACTATCTGTGGGTTTCTTTAACCCACAGATAGTGCGTTAGAACTAGATGATAGGGCGAACTGTAAGGGCCTACTTAGCCGGAGTAGCTCCACTTCCGTTGAACAGCCATTTTGTTGTTTATGCAGTAAAACTTAAACTGACCCTGCCACCCCCCCAACACACACTTACTTCAAAGCAAGTCCAGGAAACCAGGGAAATATGGTCGACCAGTCCCTGATAACAGAGCCCAAATACAAGGGCCGGTCAGGTCAGATGGAGATAACAGCCCAAATGCAGGGATGAGTCGGGCCAGGTGGAGAAATCCAATGAGTGGGGGCACATACTATCTCCCTAGCTACCAAGGAGTGTGGGCCCCACCTTTTGAGCACCTTTTGGGTGCCAATTCTGACCAAGGTGATAGGCTAGTTCAAATAGCTACTATGGGGTGAATTGTAATTCAGTTGGCCACCTTTATGTGATCTAGCATGACTGTGCAGCTTTCTATGTGTGTTACAATCTCATTGGCCACCTGTGTGGCCAGGCTCAACCACATGGCCTTTGCTCTATAAAAGTTACTCCGTGACGCTGGGAGGGGTTGCGCCTCTCTGTAAGAGGCAACCCAGAACGGTCAGTTTGATTCTCAATGCTTGGCGTGAAATAAAGCTTTGCTTGACTTTTGCTTCGTATCAGTCTCGTTCCTTTGACCATAGACCTAACAAAACCTGTTTTCCAGTTCTAATAAAATGAAAATAAATAAGACAGACCTTCCTTAAATTTAGCAGGTGATGTCTCATATTTCATAGCAGTATTCAAAACCAGCGGTCATAGGCATATTTAAATTTAGCTTTTGTTTTCTCTTGCTGTCTCTCAGCGATCTATGAAACTGTTCTCCTTTTCTTATTTTCTCAGAGCATTGGTATTATCTCTTCTATGTCCCTCTTGGTTCTTTTTTTTTTTTTTCTTCTGGTATATAATTAAATTTCATGAAATAAATATGGATTCATTCTGCTGAATGTTAATATGTTGAACTCTGCTATTAGTTCTGGCCATTTGGGGAATGTTGTAAAAGTCTTTTGGAATTTTCCCAGAACTAATAGGATTCTGAAAAGAAAAATCCATCAATTTACTTCCCAAGTTTGATCGTTGTTGGTTTCTTAATGAAAGAATGTGACCTTTTCTTGATGAACTTGGCATTGATCAGACTCGGACTTGAGAGGTTTGCCCAGAAATTCTGGGGCCACAGGACAAGTGGACGTGCAGCAAGAATCTGGTTTTCCTTCTCAGAATCCATTGCACTGTTCTTACTCTACAAAGTTCTCCTTCATCTTCTTGTCCTCCCCTGTCATTACCTCAACACCTGTGTGATTTTTTGTGGCACTAGAAAGTACTGTACTTTTAATACAGCCATGCCATTTACATAATGTTCTTTCACACTCAGGAAGTTTTCTCTTTCCTCTCAGCGAAATTTGCATCTCAATCTTTCTTCGTTGTAAGAGCCTCCAAAAACCCTTAAATCACAGCTTTTCCGAAAACATGAAAGTTATGATTTGACTTCTCCATTGCCTGTTTATCCATTGGATTAGTGATTTTCATTAACCTCGGGAATTTAAGGAGGCAGAGCTCCTGACTGAGAATAGATCTTTATCATGAAATCAAATTATCAGATGAAACCTTAATTAGGATTTGCACTGCTGATCAAAGGAACAGCCAAGGGATTATGTGGCAAAAAAGGAAACACAGAATCTGCCCAGTGCCAATGGATGGATTTTCTCTGTGATGCTTTATACATGCTGAAGCAAGTTTTTGGATACATGGCCCACTAATAAACTAGAAATATGAATCTGTTCTGTTTAAGTGAGCTTACTAATTCATTATTTGAGAGTCCTTCCAAAGAGAAATATGGAAGTTGTTGAACTAAAATAAATCTTGGATCTGCAAACTGACTTAATTTGATCCCATACCACCATCTCTGCCTTTATTTCAGCATATGAAATCATTCATTACAAATGGGGCTTATAAAGGATGAGACCGCCAAGGGAAGGTAGTCCAAGCAAGCTCATAAGATTTAGCATGGACCAGGGCCCAAAGAAGGAGCAAGTCTTTGTGTTAGTCTTTTTAGGGATAAGTACAAAGGAATAAAAGTCTGAAGCTAGGTCAGAGGAACCAGCTTGTCGTCTAAAATCAGCTTAAGTGCCTGTGCAGCTTTGGCCAGCTACTGGTACAGGACATCTTCTAGCTACAAATTCAGTCTCTAAGGTCCTGAGCCAGTGGGAGTCATGCCTTATCATTAGACTCCTCATCCCTGTACCCTCAGTGAGTTTAGACTTGACCTGTGGTCTTCAAGCTAGTGTGGTCCCCCTGGAATTCCTCTCATGCACTCAGCTGATGTTAGTTGATCACCTTTATGCACCAACTGAACAACAGTGAAAAACACACCATTCCCCCCTTTTTTTTTTAATTAATTCAAGTGTAATTGACAAACAGTATTAGTGTCGGGCATATAGCATAGTGAGTTGGTATTTATATACATTACAAAATGATCACTATGGTAAGTCCAGTTACCATCTGTCACTGTATACAGTTTTTAGGTACACAGTTCACTAAACAGTTAAAAATTTAAACAATCTTAATAAAAATGGCAGGTGCTTTGTTAGAGTAAATATGACAAAGGATACAAGAGAAATATAGAAGACACTTGTCAGATCTACATGAGGGAGAGGGGGTCACGGATGACTTTAAGGGACTTTAAAATGTTTCATGGGAACATAAAGGGTACGGATAGCTTTGTGGTGGGGAAGTAAGCTGTGAGGTTAGAAAGGTTAGAAGAGGCCAAGTCAGGAAGATTCTTGTATTTCACACCAAAGAGGTCAGAGTTCATTCTTTGGGCAACAAGGGATAAACGGAAGGTTTCTGAGCACAGGGAAGATATGACCCATTGGGAAAATTAGAAATAACCCTGAGGCCACTGGGGAGCACAGTGTGGAGATGAGTAAGGCTGGAGGCAATCATGTAGCCTAGGCATAGCAAAAACCTGAGCTCTGAGAGTTGCAGATTTGTTGAGGCAGCTTCAGGAGCTGTTAAGGAGATAGGATCATACGATTTGGGGATTGACTGGGTAAGGGTGGGGGTGGGTGATAGTTAATGAGATGGAGAAGTAAAGGATACCACTCAAGTTTCTTGCCTGGGCAGATGGTTAAATGGTGTTCTGGTTGACTGATAGAGAGACTACACGGAAAACAGATTTTCCAGAAGGCAGTATATGGTAAATTCAACTCTGTATACATTTGGTGAGGGGCGGCTGCCAGCAACCACATGGAAATGTCCATCAGGCAGTGCACTGTTACGGAACTCAGGAGACAGATCTGAACTGTAGACATTTGGGGTTATTGTTCTAGAGATGATGAGTGAAGTCATGGGGACTGAGAGTAAAGAGAAGAAAACTTACAGGATGTGTGAGAAAGAGGAGCCCATCTCAGGAAGATGAGCAGAGTCTTCCTCCACTCCCCTGCCTGAGGTGCCTTTGCTGTGGGATTCATTTTCTGTCTCAGTTTCTGCTTCCCATCCCAGCTCCCTCCCTGCTGGGATGGTGTCTCTGCTTGAAACTCTTGAATCACTGTGTGGGCATCCAGAAAGCCCTTACTTACCAAGCCCGTTTTTAGAGTCGATGAAGCATTGTTCCTCAACCACCAGCTGGGACTGAAATCCAGCTCCAATCCAGTCATTTTCTCTTGGGACCAAACTGCTTTCCAGCTCTTTCAAAAACTCCTTGTGTTTAGTGCCTTCCACACAGACCAGACCAGACTCGTTGGATATCAATACCATTCCAGATTAGACTCAAGATTGTCATGCGTCCTTGGCCTGCTGGGCCCCTCCTTTTTGTATTAAGTATATTTGAACTTTGGAGTTAGACAAACCTCAGTCTGAAATCCGACTCTACCATTAATAACTTTGCCATCTTTGGCAACTTACCCTTTCTGAACTTGATTTTCTGTATTTACAAAATGGATTAAAAATTCCTACCTGCCAGCACTGTTTGGAGGAGTGAATGCTTTGAAGAACCGACACATAAAGTTCCTGGCATTTCTCTGTAAATTAATACATTTTACTTCTTTCTATATTTTTTCCCAACTTGATTGTAAGTAATGTGAGAGCAGTATGATACAGTGGAAATAACAACCGCATATAGTCAGTGCTAGAATGTTTATATTTTTAGAGTCCTAAAATGGGTTTCAAATTACCTTACTTCTGTGTGAGTGATTTTATGTCTGCCAGTTCTTTTTGAGCTTCAGTTTTCTCATTTGTAAAATGAGGATAATAATACCTGTGTTATTTACTTCACAGTTGTCATGGGCCTCAAAGATAATGCAGGTGACGGCACTTAGAAAACTAGAAAGTTCTTTAGAAATATCAAACATTATCTCAAGCACCCTGCTTTTCTCACAGGAGATGGGAACAAACTTCTATTTTGGATATTCGAATGCGGACACAGTCGACACTCCAGACTTGGCCAGAAAATATTTATTTATTGCTATTTAATTGTTTGAATTGCTTCCAAAAGAAGTCTCAACTGCAAAGAGACTCAAGAAGATTTTTATTGCTAGGAGTCTCAATTAGTCTACAAACATTTAGTGGAACGCTCAGTGAAAGGTAGTTGGGTTTGGCCCTAGGAATACAGAGAAGCAATCTCCAAGACCTGCCTTTCAGGAGCTTGTGTTTTAGAATGAAGATAATCAAATAAGTCTGAGAAGCTTGTTAGACTTCGGAGATAGAGAGGTGCCTAGTCAAGGCTGATGGGGATCAGGGAGATCTTCGAGGAGGTGATAACGTTGTGGGTTCTGGAAGGTGACCAGGAAGAGTTAGCCAGGTGACACTTAGGAGTGGAAGTGGAGGCCATTGGAGAGATTTCATCAGGCAGGAGGAGCAGCAACAACAAAGCAAAGTCATCCATACATTGGAGCAATCTGGATTCTAAATGCACTGCATCCATTTGGGGACTAGAGAACAGTTGGGGATAGGGGAGGAAGAAGCAAGTGTGTCCCTACAGGGATCTGGTAAGGATTCAGTGAGAGCACGTACCTGGCATACTCAGCACGCGTTTGCACCACGCTTACTACGTGCTCTCAAGGTTCTCAGCGCTCGACGTATAGGAGCTCATTTCATCCTCCCAACAAGTTCATGAGGCATGTGCTGTTTTTATCATCATCGCCATTTTACATTTAAGGAAATGAAATAACACACAGGGAAATGAAATAACCTGTCCAAAGACATGCAGGTAGTAAACAGGGCAGCAGGTAGTAAACAGGGCAGCTTTGGCCAGTCTGACTCTGAAACCTCTGCTCTCCAGGGCCCCGTTTGCTGCCACCCTGTGTGGAGCCCACAGGTGTCTCGAGACTATTTCTCTTCCTGCCTAAGAAGTTGTTGTGCTTTTTATATGCAAAGTGATTTCATTTTCCTCTTCTGATAGGATAGGAATAGCCCCCGGAACTCCATAGATAACAGCTTAATAAGAAAAAAAAAAAAAAAATCTGTGAAAAGGAAAGAATAACAGATGTTAAAGGGCAGCTATGAATGGAAGGGTCTCCCCTCCTCAATAATTAACTGAAAGTCATCCGTCTCCAAGCAAGAACACAGATTGTCTTCCTGATTAAAGTGCCTGTGGTGACCCAATCCACTCATCTTAGGCCATTATTATTTCAAAGAGACATTTACCCAAAATAAACTTGTTTTTCTTTTTTTCCCCATCTATATGTTAGCATCTAGCTCATGTAATAAAACTCTGTATAAGAAAAAGGTCACACTCAGTTTTCTTTAGATGCCAGGTTGGACAGCCTACTGATGTAAAATCACCCAGGAATGAGATCTGACCTCCTCTTTCTGACTATGTGATCTTGGCCCACCAGTCAGTTTACCTCCCATTGTGTCCACCCCCAGGGCTGCTGTATGGAGTGATGATAATATTCTGAAAGCCCCAAAACCAGGTCTGTCCCAGAATGAGCCCTCAGTAAATGGTGGTGGCTGTCATTATTCAAAAAGTCACTCAACTTTCTTAGAAAAATTGAATCCGTAAGACTTCTTTGCCTGTCCATATTTATCATTGATCTTTCTATTTTAAAGCCAATGATCATATTCTATTTTGAAGTCTAACAAATTCTAATCTCTTGGAAAGGTTCAAACAATATTATCATTCACTATGAATTTGAGCAGCCCTTCTTTCTACTTTGCTGACATTTGAGTTTAAATTAATTTCATTACAGCTGCACATCTCTCCTCTCATGGCGGTTATCTACACAATTGAGAATTATGGCACGCAAATCAGGTCGATAGAAAGTTCTAATAGTGTTCAGCTATCTTTCCCACACACCTTTCTTTATGTTGCTGTTGCTCCAGATGTGACTTTAGTCACCATGTCAGGACCGCTGGGTGACGCCAGCTTCTCTTTCACTGTTCGCATGGCTCAAGGGTGAACCTTCCCAGGATGTTCCTTTGTCTCTAAAACTAAGTTGTTTAAGAGCTTTCCTAAGTAAAAGCCCATAGTACATTATGTACTGTGTATTTCAGGCAAATAAAATGTTTAAATCCACAGACTGAAAATGATCTTCACACATAAAATGAAATCTGATCAGTTTACAGCCCGACATGAACAGAACTCCCAAATTAGGCACTTCCAAATTCAGCACGGCAAACACTGCCAGCCGCCAAAGGAATTGGAGAAATCAAAGCCCTTCTAAATCTTCCTTCCATGACATATAAAAGATTCAGCAGAGTAGAGGTCAGAGAATATGAGGGGGAAAAATGTATAAAAGAAAAGAAAGATAGCTGATTTTTTTTCCCAGTATGAAGGGATAGAACCTAATTATTCTTTTATGCAGAAAATCCCTTTGGCTGTACACATGAATAAGAACACTCAAGGCAGCAACATTTTTCTTATAATTAGAAGAAATTATGATGTCTCTCTTGAAAGGCAGAATTTTCCTTATCATGAAAAACAGTGTTCTTTATCATCCTTACTTTTTATTAGAACCTTCAAAATGAGGTTTTCTTGAGCCTCTCGAAATAAATCCATTCCACTTTGAACTGCCGGAACTAACTATTAAAATGGGGCCTGATTCATCCTGAGAAATGGCCACATGCTCCCTTGCCTGAGATAATAGTGACTGCTAGATAAATGATAAAGAACACTGAATTCCTTCATCCCACCACCTGAACTGTCCAAGTTGGGGAATGTATTGATCACCCTTTTTAATAGGCTGGCATGTCTCATTTTCACACGAATTTATTTATTTATTTTTCCAAATATTTATTAACTGACTCTGTGAACAAGGTACTGAGACAAGAGGCTCAGTTGGCTGTGGCTGCTATGGAAATTAAGTTAAACAAAACATGACACCTAAAAGATGATACTCCTCAAAGAAAGGAAAAGAATGGTTTTTACATAGAACTTGAAAACATTGGAATGTAAGAGTGTTTTAATTTCATGTCAGCTCTTCATGGTGCACAGACTCGATGACCCGACTCAGAATTGTTACTGGCCGCTGATGAAGTAGTGACTTCAGGGGTAGGAAATCACAGTGCGGTAGCTGCTCTGCTCACCTGTCCTTGCTGGGTTCGGAAACAAGAGCTTCCTCCTAGGGCACTTCCCACAGAATGTGGCTGAGCAGTTCACCTCTCATTACTTGGGGTTCGCCTGCCCATGTACACACGCCATGTATGCAAGTCTCTCCCGGGTCATTTTAGCTCACTCATTCTCTTGTAATATTTCCCGTATTTTTCTTTGACTCTTTGTATAGTTCTTTTCCACTTCTGTTCCTCACATACCTAAGGCATCTTTAGAAGGTCTGGAAAGAAGAGGGAAGTAAATGAAAAGTCCTTCCCTTAGATGTAGCTCTAATAGTTTCCATGAAAGACCTTGTTGATTCCCAGTATCTTACTATTGACACTGAATTGGTATCGCCTACAATTATCAACCTGCCTTTCTATTAGATAGGAAGTTACTGGTGGGCGAAGCTATGTTCTATGTGCTTCTGAACCTAATCACCACCATGAATGCTTGGCAGGTAATTTGTAAATGAAGATCTGGATGTATTCTCTGTGTTACCTTAATGCTCCATATAGACTGTATTCAATTTATTTAAATTCGAATCTTTTAGCACCTGGCCATGTACACGGCTCTGTCTGTGCTACATGGTCCAGAAGGAGCAAAGCTGAGCAAAACGGAGTGTCTGTCCTCAGAAAAGTTTAAAGGGAAAAATAAAATGAATGTAATCTAACCATAATAAAGGCAAAAATTTAACTTTTGGGGTATTTGTAAACCCAGAGTTAGAATTCACCCATCAATAGGCATGAAAAGATCACGACGCACCCTTCTCTTCCCTATCTGTATAAGTACAGACAAATATTTAAAAAACAACATTGACAATCATCATCGAAAGGAATGAACATCTCCCATGACTACTACAGGCCCATGCACATAAGCTGGGAGCATGGGATGCAATTTTTTTTAGAGCGCAAAGTAAGGGATAGAACACATTGGGTTGGGGTGGCAGGAATAGCATTCTTAAAGATTATTTGAAATGGGCCTACAAGGGTGGTAGAATGTCATCAAGAAAAGAGAGGAGCATGATATTACATGTGGAAAAGAACAAATAGCACCATGGAAGCATAGAGAAGAATGCGGGGGGCGGGGGGGGGGAAGGCTCAGTTCTCTGAAATGTTAGTTTGGCCAGGAGATTACACTGGAAGATCGACAGGACTCTCTTAGATTCTCAGAGGCTGAGCCACCACTCAACCTCAAGAAATAAACCTTTCTACCTAGATTTCTATGGAAGCATCTATGGGACACCAACTGGAATTCTTGAGACCCAGATGGTTCTCTTTATAAGGAAAGTGCTTGAAGTCCATTATCTCATGTCTCCTGCATTCTTCATTAATTGGGAAACTTAGGTTGTAGACTAAATGCTCAATAATTATACATTGACAGACTATTGAGCCTTATAAAACATCCAAGACTGGAGCTGTGAACTAAAAATAAACAAGTACATAGCTTTTTCCGATATTTGAGCATTAGTCCACAGTAACTGAGCTTTTTAACTCCTAGCAACCATATCAGGTGGGAGACTGATCAAAGTGTATGCAAATGGTTTTGGAAAAGATTAATATTTTTTTTTTCCTCCCAAATTGCTTTTGGTGTAAAGAGATCTAGAAATGCGTTACTTTGTAAGTAAAAGAACTGGCGTATTTTAGGAATACATCCTATATTATCTCAGCTATTAATTATATATACTCTTATTTATGTGTGCCTTTATTCAAAAACATACATATCGACTGCCAGATCTGAGGCTCTAAATAAGGTTGAGGTGATTGTGAAGATAATGGAGGTAGGATTTGTGCTCATAAGGGTTCACAATTTAGGATGCAAGAAGGATAAAGAACAGTGGAAAAGGTTTTTGTCACTCAGGAGATCTCAATTCCTTCCTCACATACTGCCACTGATAGCACTGAGAATAGGTAATCACTTATTTTTAACAATCATTATTTCTGACCGATCAAATTTTTTTGGATAAATTACATATTTAGCCTTTTAGCATTTTATTAAAACATCTATTGCTTTCTGTGATAAGAAAAACAGCAGCAATATTTAAAAATTATAATGTAATCATTGGCTCTAAAAGATAAAAATAATTAAAACTATCCAAAGAGATATTTTAATAAGATAGTCCTTAGAAATATGTGGAGAGACAAATAATTTAGAAACCCAGTGCCTTGTCTTTCAATGTTATGATTGAACATAATGTATTATTGTTAGTAGGAATAATTCTGAGAAAAGGCGCACTTATGTTGTATTTATTTTACAGTAATTTGAAATGAACGCAGCCCATAACTTACTTTTAGATCTAGATCAGAAGATTTAAGGAAGATCACTCTGGTTGACTGTATCCTCATGACTGCCAAGAACACAGATGTCTTTAGAATCACTAAATTACTGTCTCATACAGTCTTGTCTCCACTTTTAATGGTTCGAGTTCTTTATGTAGCTATCCCTTATAAGCTACCTATGCGCCTAGCTTCTTTAATACTGTTTTTCAAAATGTCTGTCCAGTCCGATGCAGAATAAATGCTGTTGACCCCCAGGGTAAGCTTTTTCCATCCTAATTTTGGTTCCTCGTGAGAAGAGGGTTTAAGAATGTGGTTGTTTCTTGTGATCGATCCTCACACATTCACGACTTAGATTTCTCAACAAAGGGTCTTTCTGGTCTGCCCTTTCGGACAAATGGCTGGATCCTAAGGAGTTAACATAGTTTAAGACTTGAAAGAGAAAAATGTTCCTAGCAAAAAAAGGCTTACAGCAAAATAATGAGTGCCAAGGTTGAAGCTGCTCTTTCTTTGCTTTAGTGCTAGAGCTGCATTATTCACAACTGCCAATCAGCTAATCTGAAAAGAATTTGTTCTTTACTGCATTTCTCCTTTATTGCTCCCACCCCACTGGTCTGGTGTACATTGCCTCCAGCTAGGAGGGTTTAGAAATAGCTCCTAAACAGACAACAAATGCTAGTCTGTGAATCGAAGGGCGGTGGACACTGTGGAGAGAAAGGGCTTTTGCTCACCCCCATTTCCTTTTCACATTTAGCCTTTGCTACTGCCGTCCTGAATAGCTTGGGCTACTGCAAAAAGGAGAAATTGCCTGTCAATTTCTGAAAATTCAACGCTGAGCTTTTCCTGAAGTTTCCGAGTATGGAACTGGTTGTAGCTCCCCGAGAAACGGGTGGTTAAAAAAAAAAGAGAGAGAAAAGAGAAAGAAAAAGAGAAAAAGAGAAAGAAAGAAAAAAGAAAACCCTTTCAAGTGTATAGGAAATGAATTTTGACAAATTCTGTGGCTACTGCCTAACCTAACACCATTAGGTGTGAAACGAGGGAATGAGACCTCATGATTTACAGCTGAAAACAAGAGCCCTACAGATGAGGGTGAGACCCGCATTCTGCAATTACCCGTACATTGACATTTAGTGTCCTTACAAAGGCTTGCCGTGTTCCTATGCCAAATGTGTGCGTGCATGCGTGAGTGAGCAGTGTTAGTAGACGTATAAAAATAGATCTATGTATAAATAATTGGAGGAGTATCTTTTAACCAAGCAAGGAGTAGTATCTTGGCCAATTTGATTAAGGCCCCAGGGTACTTTTTTCCCCTTTGGTGTATATTCATGAAGCACCAGTTAAGAATGTTGGAATTTATGTAGGTCTACTGGGGAGTAATTATCACAGTGCGTTAGCAGTGAAAAATCAGACATCGTTGCCAGCTTTCCTCACTTCCAAAGCAAAGCTAAACATTCTCCAGGACGGAGTTAACTGGCTTTAGTCAATTTCCTGCACCAGCTCACCAAGTGTCAGTACAAGAGTGACACTGGCTCCCGGGTTAGGTATTGCCCATCTGAGGAAAACAGGACTCTGAGAGGCTCTTGGTTCTAAACCAGGAGTTGCTGCGTGCTCCAGATGGGCACACACCCAAGGGATGTGTCGCTGGCTGGCTCACGGGGTGTGGACTGGGTCTGAGCTGGTGTAGTTTGCTGCTTCTGTTCGTTCCTGAGCTGAAGTACACAGCCCCAGTCGGAGTGTCTGGCGGGCTGAGGAGGATGTGTGGTACACCTGACTCAGATGCAGGTGCTAGTTCTACTCCCAGCCTGCCCTCAGTCCAAGCCCACGCCGCAGCTTCCTGGTCAGCCCCAAGCTCCCCGTCAGACCTCCGAGACAGGCCAGGCGCCCCATCTCTCAGCCCAACCCTCTATGCGGCCAACCCAACCCCGTTTTCACCACTACCCCTCTGGGCTCCCTCCACGTCCCCCCACCCAGCTCCCTCCCGCCTCAAACCCACTGATCTGCCTCCTGCCACTCCACGGATTCCTTGTCACTCCAGAGCCTCTCAGCCACCTAGGGAGCAGTGGGAGCACGAGGCCATCGGGCAGGCGGTGGCACTGCAGACAGGGACCGTGGGGACCGCGTGTCAGATACGACTCGGCTTCAAGTCACCCAAGCCCCCGCGTGGCTCGGAGCCATGGGACAAGAGTCAACCTGGCTGCGGTATCCAGTTATCCCGACAAGGATATATAATCGAATCACTGAACAGACCCAGTGGCTCCTAAAACAGTGAAGTCATTTTGTTTTGTTGGTCAGAGACAGTTCATTGGTTAAGACATACGACTGAGAATCTAATGAATGCATCATTTTATCATCTTGAGAGAACTGGCTTCCGCTGCCGCCATGACCGGGTGTGTACATAATGCCATTTAAATGTGATTTTGTTACGAATGAACTGCATCCACGTGACTTCAGTGCACACGCCTAGGTGTGTGTCGATAACTACTATGCCTAGAGAGGTGGAGGGTGAGAAGGGACAGGGGCCGGGGGAGAGGGGGTGCCGAGCGTTGAGAGCGCAGGCGCAGCAGGGGACTGAAAGGGGGAAAAGAATCCAAAGGACTCACTGCAGTGCAGTTTTACATACAGGCCTGTAGGAGCAACCGGAATGTTATTAGACCATAAAAGCACATCAGGCTGATTTATGGTTTCTGATCAAGGTTTCTGTGAAAATTACTCTGCATCACCGGCTCAAGGTGACTGCTACCATTAATGTGTGGAAAATAAATGAGATGGGGAGGCTGATAGCACAGGAAGGAAGGGAAGCGCTGAGGCAGTTTATACAGCACAGGTTCCCCATTTTGTTTTACAGTGCAGAGAAGCCTGTCATCAAAATGATTGCTGTGGGGCAAGAGAGGCAATTCTTGGTAATTAGATCTTATGGCATGTAGCGGATGCTTTCTTAGAGCGAATAGATCAGGATGGTAGGACGAATGCCTGGCTTGCTGCCTGCCTTCTTTTCTGTTTTCTGCTCATATTCAGATAGGGTTTAAATTGAGGAGGAAAAACATTGCAATACTGTTTTCCTAACTCCATTTGTTTGGACTCGTATTCATTCCCACTCTCCTATGTTCCTGTTTCTCATCTCCCCTCAAATAGATAATCTTCCAAATTTGAGACTTTCCAAAAGAAGTGATGGCTGGAAATAGTTTCTATATTATCTGATCGCCACAGAAGAGTTGCACCATCCTTTCCATGCCTGCCCTGTTTAGAATTTATCACCAAAGCATTTCATAGACAGAATGCCCAGCTGCTTGTTTAACTGTAAACAAACAGTTTACAGTTTGAGATTGTTGCTGAATGCATGAAAGCCGTTTGCTTGAAAAATGCCCTTCCTTCCTTTTTTCTTTGCTCTTGTGGTCACTATAAACCTCTGGTTGGGCATTTGCTTATATTGGGTATCTCCAAATTGACTTAGACTTGGGAAATAGAATCTATTGCAGGAGTTTGATTCTATATGCAGAGAACCCTGCATTTTTGGAATGCTTGAGATGAAACCGAGTAGATTAAAGATTTTTAAATCTTTTTACTGCACCCCTTTCCTAGCTCTTAAAACTTGCCCTCTGGTGCTTCCGTGTAGCATTCCACATCTGGAATGGCTTGGTGTCTGCTCTCACAGCTGGCTTCTGCTGCGGTGATGGCCATTAAGAGACACGGCTTCAGGGAAACCCACAAGACAGAAAACATTCAGCCAAGCGAGCCAGGAAAGAATGGAGACCTGTATTTCTCTTCCTGTGTAGTTTTGAGTAAATTTTTCAATGACACATTCCACTCTAAATGCCCACCTTTAGATTACACCAAGGCTAGACTGAGACTATCATCCCTACACATGCAACACACACACACACACACACACACACACACACACACACACACCCTGGAATATTAATTGAGACAAATATTCAACATTGGTACTTCTTATACATATTGTCAAGGATTCTGTTTTAAGCTCAAATCTAGTGGCCACCTCCCCCACAAAATAAAAACTACAAAAAGATTTATGTGAGGCAAAGGACTCCAGTATCCATATAGCACTTAAAATTCTTAAAAAGCTTTCACCGACATCATGTCATTTGATCATCATGGCAGTGCCAAGAGATCACTATGATCACTAAGTGATCACTGAAATCACTAAGATTTTCATTATGATTTTGTTACAGATGGAGATGCACGCTCAGAGAAATTAGGTGTTTTGCTTGATATCATTTCATTCACAGTAGTATTGCCAGTCCTCATTTTCTTTATCTTTATCTAGCTATTATTGTGTTTTGTGTTTTATTTTGTTTTTGTTTTTTAAGTCATTGTTCTTGGAGAAAACAGACTGCTGTTTCTATGGTGATTCTCCTATGACCAAGAGACAAGATAATAGAGGAGGCTCTAACTTTGGTTTCTTTGGTTTGCTCAGCTGTAGATGGACTAGAAAGTTTCTACAGAAACTTCTAGAACTATATTTTTCCTCAAAATCTTGCTCATGAACCACACTGTTCAGATATGAAAAACCAGTTATGACCAACATATTGGAAGCAGAAAGGAACTCCCTTCCCATCTTCTATCTCCAAATTTCACCACCAACAGATATGTGTTGATATCTGTTTGAAAGAGAAATTTTTAAGAAAGGAGACAGGAATTCTTAGGACTATATGGGCACCCTAAATATGAGATTTAATTTAAATTTAGGGGATCCTACATTTTCAGGTTAACATTTAGCTCTGAAAATATTTGCTAAACCCCATAAAGAGGCAAAGGCACAACTAGAGGTTCTAGACAGACATGTGCCAAAATAGAGCAGCATCTGAGATGTTGCCAGATTGCTGTTGCTTGATGGCCTGGCACAAGCTGAATGGATCTATCTCCCTTCATATGGGGTCATCCCCTCATCATGCAGCTTCATTTAATTTGGCAGAAGCTACCTTGTACAGTAAAAGATTCTACAATTTGCTAATTCTTCAGCTTCAAAAGAATTATTGATCTTTGGAAAGGTCTATTTGTGAACTCAAGGATAATGGTAGGGTATCAGGAATTCAGGCACCTTTGAGGGCATGAAAATGTTAGAGAGAAAAAGGCACGTTCTTCCTTTAAAAGAAATAATTCTTTGCTTGAGATATGAAGAGTTGATTGATCACAGATCTCCTTCTTTCCAAAACACTCTTTTTCCAAAATCTGTCCCCTTCATGATCTTAGTGTAGTTTATTGGATTCGTTTAGTCTGTTCCAGCTATAAAATGTGATCAGTGTTTCAGTAACTGTAATAGACTTGCTGGAGAACTTTCAGTTCCAGATGTGGCAAAATCTCTTCCTCACTTCTGTCTTCCCTGACTAAAACCTCAACATCAACTCCCTCTTTCCCTCTCCCTCCTAGAAGATGAAATACTTCAGGATCAAAAAGAAACCAGAACCACTGAGAAAAAAAGACTGACTTTCAGTTGCACAGAAAATATTTAGAAAGAGCTTGGGGTGGGACCATGCTAACAGTCACAACAAGGTGGAGGGAAAAATATAGTGTCACACTGATGTCTGAGCCCAGTGACCAGTCAGTCACCCACAGGGTGCTCTGTGTGGATTAAAAGTTTTCTTTTCTTTTCTTTTTTCTTTTTTTTGCTAATAATAATAAACACTGTATATCTGAATTACTACAAAAGGTCTCTAAAACCTAATCCATGGCCAAGAGAAAGACACAGATGTTCTGGTGGACATAGGTGTGTGTTTTAGAGGATCTAGCAAGTCAGAGGGGGAATGGCTAGAGATTGGTACCCCCTTTCCTTTCAACAAGATTCAGCTCTCCACTCTCCTTTGCCCTAAGACAATAAGCAGAGTAGCTAAACTGCTTAAATCTTCATTCTTCATAACACACAGAGAAGACATTGTCTTCCTTCAGAGAAACCCTGCCTTTTCTTTTCCATAATCAGCTTAGAAATAAAATGCTATACTTTCTCTCCTCTAAGGAAACACACCATAGTAGGTGTGTTTAAATTTAGGGCAATGGATAGAATTGATTTGCCTCTCAGTCTTTAAAGCCCAAAGCTCTAAGCCCATACATTTCCTTGGAGAATCAGTGCTTACACAATGGCCTTGTGCTTTGTCACTTTTGCTCTAAAAATACCCAATTGTTTTAAGTACTGTAATTTGAAAAATTTGTTTATTCCAGAAGACATCATCTAGTGGCCAATCAGACAGAAGCCAGCAGAATGACAGAGCCCTTCAATAAGCTGACTTTCCAGACTTTACATGATGAACACAGTTTACCTCAAGGAAGATTTCATTTTCCTTGTGACGCTTACTCAGTTTAGTAAACTTTTACAGAAGACTTTTCTACCTATGAAGCACTTGTGTATGCAAGAGAAACCACCTCAAAACTTACCCTCTTTCATAGAGTGGAAAGACAACTCACTGCTGTTAACCATTTTTAGGACAATCAGTTGTGGCAGGATATGAATGTGAAAGGCTGTTTTGATATAGAAAGTTAACTTTTTGTTCCTTCCTGTGTTGCAGAAGTTAAAATTAAGCATCCCTTGTCTTCAAAGAGAAGAAAGTCCATTTTTTGGTTAATTACCTTTGGTTATAAAGGCTCAAAACAAAGTGTTGCAAAAGAACCTAAAGAATAGTGAGGTATTACGGAGAACACAAAAGAGAAAGGATCTGGGTACTTACTATATATCTGAGACAAAAGCACAGAGGAAAGTACCTTGGACCTTTCTTGTCAACCCAGAAAGATATGCTTTCTCTTCGGGGAAAGGCGGGAGGGGTGTACCTAGGAAAATAGGCATCCTTGGTTGATGCTGATTTCACAAGCATGACAACATGATCCACAGAAAGCATGGCATCTTTCTAACAGACATCTTTGGAGCATCAAGAAGCTTGGGAACTGGCCCAACACAGCAGATCATAAAACCATCATGTATACCAGGTGTCAAACTGGTGTTCTTTCTATTATTTCTGGAGAGGACTTCCCTTTACTTCCAAACAACTGCTTGCCTCGAGATGACCCCGCTGGAGTGATGTTTGTTAGTTCATCAATAAGCTGGGCTCCATTAGACTTATCCTTTGCAAGTCCTACCATTCTTATACCACTAGGACCCTGACCCTATAATGGCTCAAGACCAGAAGCCTGGCATCATGACTTAAAGGTAGCAATGAACAGAAAGAGATAGAAACCCACTTGAGCTGAGGTAGTACTTTTACTTTTGAAGGAAATGAAATTCTTAGAATTCACAGGTAATGCAGTCCAGTTATCAGGATAGAAGAACCTGTTGAGAACCAAAAATAGTCACTTGCCTAGAGAGTCCGCTGTGCATATCTCCACTGACAACCCACTGACATGTTAGGTTGAACCATAAAAAATGTCCAATTTTCAAATGTTCAACCATTTGGGGTCTATTAAAATGGAAATTTTGTATTATCTAACATAATCACAGAATATCTGGGGACTTGAGATGCCAGCCAGTGATGGCTACAACATTTGTATGGAAGAACTAAACAACATTATTCTGGTGGAGGAGGGAGGAGACATAAAAGGAACTTACAGTGACACTTCCCTTGCTTAGAAAACACACTGCTTTTACTTGATCCCTTTCCTCCTGTTTCCACCTCACTATTCTTATTACTGACACTGATCCACACTACTATTCTAGATCTTTCTATCACATACATGACTTAAAGCATACGTGTGGACTTTTACTTTTTAAACTTTGTCTTCAGGCTCTTTATTTTCTTTCTATACACTTCCTCTTGTATCACAAAGGCTTTAACTATCACCCAGGATCTGAGATTCCCAAATCAACATTCATGCTTCCTCTCTTCCTCAAACATACCCACATTCCTTCAGGCTTTTTTTTTTTTTTTTTTAAATAATTTCATCTTTAAGTTCAGCATGCCCCATTTCAAACTCTCCAGCTTCTTACTTTATTTGAGCAGAGAGTAGTTCATTCCAAGCCCCATCACTTGGCTCTCAAATGTATTTTTTCTGAGCTAGATATTGCTGATTGAACGGAGCTGTGACCTGATTGCTCACATCACTCCTCTTAGTCACCCACGTGTGGAACTTCAAGTCAGTTGTGATTTCTCCCTATCATCCTCTGTACCTGGTTACCAAGTCCTAAATTACCCTCCATCCACACATCTCGCATGTCTTTTTATTAATTCAGCAGTAGTAAGTGCTTTTTATGTGCCACTCTTGTTACTAGCTCTTCCTTTCCATCTTTTCTTTCCCCTGGATGATGCTGTACTTCAGGCCCTTATGGTCTTGGTTTTCTGTTTTGCCTTCCCAATTGTTTATCTTATTTTATTTTTCCTTCCCTCCTTCTATGTTCATCAGTTTTGTTTCTTAAATTCCACATAAAAGTGAAATCATATGGGATTTGTCTTTCTCTGACTAACTTACTTCACTTAACATAATATACTCTAGTATACTCCAGCTGTTCATATCAAACCACTGCTTTACAGCTGCCAAATTAATGGTTTTTATCATTTTACAAATTTTATAATTTTAGAAAGATGAATGGTCATTTACCAAATAAAATGCAAAAAAAGAAAAAAGAAGAAGGAAAATAAAAACTGGCATGAGGCTAGTCACTGAAGCAGGATAGACCACCACAGTTACTGGGAAAATCACAATGTCCATAGTATTCCAAGGGAATGGCAGGCTCAGACAGAATTCAGGCATAAACAGCACAAGGGAACCAATCAGGTTTTCAATCTGATGCATTAGAAATAGAAATGAGAATGATGGGTAACTCCAGAGGTCATGGAGGGGTAGCCAATACAAGCTCCACAGGATATAGGGGTGACGATGCTAAGTCTGATGAAATATTTTATGCTTTTTATTTAGTCTAGTATGAGAACTTGGCAGGGTTGTTTTGAGGGAGGAAGTTAAATAGGTCCAGACTTGTGGAACTAGGGAAATAATGCAGAGGCTGATAATCCTATTATTTCTCTGTTCAAAAACACTGGCTCTTTACTGCCTTTAACTGTCATTGAAATCTTCACCACGTCCCTCAACCCATCTTCCTGGTCTTGCTTTCATCAACTCCCTACATACTCTTTGTAATCCACCCAACCTTCAAAATGCCCCCATTTTCCACGTTATGCCTTACTGGTTCCCTCTCCCTTATCTGCTCTTACTTTCTCAGCAATGTGATTCAGAATACTATCTGCCATTCAATGTCTGCCTTCGATCCCACCTCCTTCCTATCCCTGAATCCAATAGATAGGTAAAATTGCTTCCTCCTTGGGACTCTCCATTTCTCAGATGCATGCCACTTGAAACCAAATTCTAAGGATATAACCAAATGCTTCCACATAGTATTCAGAAAAATATATTGATGTCTTTTTGTACTTGATATTATACAGTACACATTTTGTTCTCCTCTAGTCCCTTCTATGAAATTATAAGCATTTTTCCAAGCAGAGGTCATTCATCAACTAACTAGTCCTTTATGGGATCTATCATAATGCCTCATACAAAATAGTCCTCAATCAAGATTAATTTATTAAATTGTTTAATTGTAGTTGGCCCTTAACACGTGCTCGAACTACATAGGTCTGCTTATACAACTATATTGAAAAATATTCTTGAGATTTTCAATAATTTGAAAAAACTCAGACTTACGTAGTCTAGATACAAAAAAAATTAAGAAAGGTATGTCATGAATGTATAAATGTATGCAGATACTAGTCTATTTTATCATTTACTACCATAAATACAAATCTATCTTAAAAAGCTGAAATTGATTAAGTCTTACACATTTACAGACCATACGTGATGCCATTGGCAGTTGAAAGAAATGTAAACAAATGTAAAGATGTGGTATTAAATCATAACTGCATAAAATAGTAATACATACTGTATTACTAGAATTCGTAGCCATGCCCTGTTGCTATTGAGATAAGTTCAAGTGTTATGGATATCAGCTTAAAATGCCTTAGGACACTAATCATGTCCCCATGAATAGTTCATATCTTGAGTAAGTCGCATATCATGGTAAAAAGTCCTCTCTCACAATTCTCAGTTATTTTTCAACCTATTTAGTACAATTATAATAAACTTTGAATAACCCCATCTAAAGAGTACCACCTGTAATGCTGGAAGATCTCCCAAAAAGCAGAGGAACATCAAGACACTGCAAAAAGATCGGTCCATATAAAAACATTTTTAGAGAAATGAAAAAGCGAAAGAGTGAGAAATGATGGCATATTTCTGTGAAATTACACTGAAGGTGGTTGTCTGGCCTGCCTCCCCTTCCACCTCTGCCACCCCTGAGACAGCAAGACCAATTCCTCCTCTTTCTTTTCCTCCTGAGTCTACTCAATATGAAGAAAAGGATAAAGACCTTTATGACGATCCACTTCCACTTAATGAATAGGAAATAATCATCATGCTATACAGTTAACAAACATCTGTTGTTTATGTGTGTGAGTGCCTTCATATGAATATCTAATAACTGTACAGCAAAAACTGTGAGATATTTTCATATCATTATTAGCATTGCCTAAGCAGTCATTATGTACAATACCTATAAGATTTGTATGGAAGTGGAAATCCTTACATAAGTATAAGATAACATTTAATATAAAATTAATGATGTGTTTGTTTTCTTATGTTTTATAACTTTACTTTCAAAGAATTATATTACCATGTAGTATGTCTCTTTCTCATAAATGGAGAAACATATAAGCCTATCATCACGGGTAAATGGTTCTTTTTTTTTTTTCTTTTTAAAAATTTTATTTATTTGTCAGAGAGAGAGGGAAAGAGAGCAAGCACAGGCAGACAGAATGGCAGGCAGAGGCAGAGGGAGAAGCAGGCTCCCTGCTGAGCAAGGAGCCCGATGTGGGACTCGATCCCAGGATGCTGAGATCATGACCTGAGCCGAAGGCAGCTGCTTAACCAACTAAGCCACCCAGGCGTCCCACGGGTAAATGGTTCTTAAAAAGTGTAACAATGTTTCCAATTTTATAATGATTCATTTTTTATAATTGATTCATTTTTATAAATTTTTATAAAATTTTATAATAATTCATTCATTAATGTAACCTAGGCCACTGTGAAGCAATCATATCAATTACACCAGACTACCATAAAGTAATCACATTGCTACTTCATTATCAATGCATGAATCATTATACCTGTAAGAATTTTTTTCACATTATCTTTTCATTCTTAGATGTCTAACATTAGTAATATATATAGCATTTACAGTGTTTTATGTCATATAATATTAATGTAGGAACTGACAGATTATTCCTCTTATAAACAGATGATGTAAACTTAAGAGTATTGATAAATGTATAAAATATGTGTTAATCAACTGTTTATATTATCACTTGGGCTTTTGGTCAATAGTAGGCTATTAGTGGTTAAGTTTTGGGGGAATCAAAATTTACACTCAGATTTTTGACTGTGGCAGGTCAGTGTCCCTAACCCCCACACTGTTCAAGGGTTAACCATATATATTGTATAGCTCAAGTACTGAAATTTCTCTACCTAGCAAATATGGATGTATCACCATTAATATTTTCATTCAAATATCAATGCCCCAAGCCCCCACCTGTTGAAGGAGGTATGGGTCTTTTACAGAGTTCCCTTACACCAGTATTTCTGAGAATCTCAAAAGCAGTGTCAACATGTGTCCATGATTTTTGATTGTCACTGAGTGCAACTGCTTCCCAATAAGAATCATGCAGCCCAGACATCTCAGTCCTACCAAGGAGCTATTCAAGGCTTAAATTTCACTCCTAACTCTATCACTGCCACTATTGTAACTGGAGATCAGAAATCCTCATTATTGTTTTTTGATATGATAAAGAGAAACCTTTTCTGTATTATGCTTAACTGATGAGAGTGGAGATGTGGGCGGTGGGAGTGAGCCCTTTCATAAGGCCATAAAACTATAAAGCTTTATAGCATCTATCAATAACTTTCACTCACTATTCACAGCTAGCAATACCATGGCTTCAGCTCAGGCTTTGATAATCCCATAGACAGGTTACTCATGTCTAGCCATCTGGTCTTGCTGTTGCTTTTAGGTGCGTGATTGCCTTATACCTTAACACCATTGCTGCTGTCACCATGTCTTGTTCAGTGCTATTGCCCACTACTGCCACCACAATAATGATTGGACCTGGCAAGACAATGACACCACGAGCATTGCTATAGCTTTGCTGTAGAAGGTATGGTCCCGGGATCTATTTACATGAAAAAGTGTTACTTGACCAAGCTGCCTACTGTACCATTGCAATGTAGCTCTTCACTCTTTCATCTGGGCCAAGGCAGTATGGTGAAAAATCTTTTAACTCTTCTTTTATATTCTCTTAGGTTGCATTCCAGTACAGTTGTCTGAGCTCCATTCAGTTCTTTCATTTTGTATGTGCACATAGCTACATTCTCCCCATTTTCTCTGCCCGCCCCCCACCCCATCCTCCCTCTGGCACAATTGAGATGAGTTCTGGCATCAGCCACCCAGCTAAACTAAAATCAATATTCCATTTCTCCCTTGGGTCTACTTTGTTGGCTCACTATTTCAGTCTTCTTTTATCATTAAATTTCTCTCAGGGGCCCTATTTCCTTTCCTGAAAAGGCCTCCATATGTGAGTATATCCTGGAACCTCATTGGTATCCAGGTCTGAGTCTTTTACTTATTCCCATGAGATCTTCCATCCCAATACAAATTAGTGAATGTAAGTGATGTTTGGTATGGGGAGTGGAATTTGAGCCCTTCATCCTGACCATCAAAGATATCTGTAATTACTGCCTCTCAGAAACTATTTTAAAAGTCTTCTCAATTCCCTGAAGAAGAACAAGGAACTTTAAAACTGACCATTTCTATGCTTCACTATTCATCAGAGTTCTAGTTGGTGCATATATAGGAGTTAACTACCTGGGGTAGGCAAAGAACCACCCAAATGCATAGAGGAAACAATGCAGGATACTTTTGCAAAGATGTAAAAACAACAAAGCAAAAACAAAACAAAGAAACACAGCTCCTACTGAAGAGAATACTCAGTCAAAAGAAATAGACACGGAAGTAATATATATGTTAGAATTGAAAGAGAACATTGGAATGGTTATTATAACGATATTTCGTATGTTCAAAAGTTAATTAGAAATATGAAAGTTATGGAAAAGATTCATCAAAACTTCTCATAGATGAAAATTGTACTATCAGAGTCAAAAATTACACTGAATGGTATTATGGAAGATCAGATATTGAAAAAGGAAGATTGAAAGATTAATGACCTGGAACAAATAGCAATAGAACTGACTGATAGAACACAGATAACCAATTCAAAATGAATGATGAGCTATGGGAGAAGTTCAAGTGCCCTAATATATTTGTGATTAAAATTTCCAAAAGAGAGAGGAAGAAATATTAAAAGAAATAACACTTGATTGTTTCCCCTTTTTGAGGGAAATTGTAAACACACATCCATGAAACTCAATGAATCTCAAGCACAAGAAACACAAACTACACCAAGACATATCATAGTCAAATAGCTCAAGACCAGTACTTAATAGCAAACTTTAATAACAGCAGGGGGAAGAAAACACATTATATGAAGAAAAACCTAGAAATAGATGATAGCAAATTTCTAACTGAAAACAATACAAGTAAAGAGAAATTGAGTAATAACTTTGAAGAACTAATATTAAGAAATAATAATTGATAATCCTATACTCAGCAAAATTATCTTTCAAACTGAAAGTGAAGTATTTTTTAAGAAATACCGATGTTGAGAAAATTTATCACCAGAGAACTGGTTTTTTTTAAACATTTAATTTACTTATTTGACAGAGATCACAAGTAGGCAGAGAGGAGGCAGAGGAGAGAAAGGGAAGCAGGCTCCCTGCTGGGCAGAGAGCCCTATGTAGGGCTCAATCCCAGGATCCTGAGATCATGACCCAAGCTGAAGGCAGAGGCTTGGCCCACTGAGCCACCCGGGTGCCCCTATCACCAGAAAACTATTTAAAAAAAATTTTTTTTTAAAGCCTGAGACTAATAGAATATTGCATTATTGTATATTAACTATACCTCAATTAAAAAAAAAAAGTCTTCAGGCAGAAGTAAAATGGATACCAGAAGGACATATGGGCCTACACAAAGAATGAAAAGATTGGAAATAATAGGACTGGCAAATTTATAAGATTTACTTTTAATTAAGTGTTGTTAAAAGATAATTGACTATTTAGACAAGACGTGAAAAAATTCATCTTGATGAAAGTAGCATTGAGGCTTAAGGGGAGAAATTGAAATATACTACCATTAGGATCTTACACTGAATGAAAAGTTGTGTAACACTACATGAAGGTAATCTGTGATGAGTTAAAATTATGTGCTATAAATTCTCAAAGCTTTTTAGTTTGATGAAATCCCATTTGTTTTAGCTTTTGTTGCCCTTGTCTGAGGAGTCTGGTCAAAAAAAAAAAAAAAAAAGATGTGCTAAAACGGATGTCAAAGAGATTACTGCTTATATTTTCTTCTAGGGGTTTTTGGTTTCATGTCTTAAATTCAATTCTTTAACCCATTTTGATTTTTCTTTTTTCTTATATGGCATAAGACAGTGGTCCAATTTTTTGGTTTGTGATTGTTATTGTTTTGCATTTACTTGTCCAGTTTTCCCAGCACCATTTATTAGGTCCTTTCTGCATTGTATATTTTTGCCTCCTATGTCATAGATTAATTGACCATGTAAGTGTGGATTTATTTTTGGACTCCCTATTCTATTTCATCCATCTATGTATCTTCTTTGTGTGTGTGTCAGTACTATACTATTTTAATTTATAGTATAATTTAGAATCAGGAAGCATAATGGAGCTGACATTATGCTTTCTTAAGATTGCTTTGGCTATTCTTTTGTGGTTTCATGCAAATTTTAGAGTTATTCTAGTTCTGTGGAAAAAAAAAAATTGGTGTTTTGATGGAGGTTACACTGAATCTCTAGAATGGTTTGGATAGTATGGACATCTCACAATATTAATTCTTCTAATCCAGGAACACAGAATACCTTTCATTTATTTGTGTTGTCTTCAACTTCTTCCCTCGGTGTCTCATAGTTTTAGAGCACAGGTCTTTGAACTCATTCCTGAGTGTTTCATTCTTTTTGATACCATTGTAAGGAGAATTTCTCTTAATTTCTCTGATAGGTCATTATTATTGAATAGAAATGCAAGTGATTTCTGTATGTTAATTTTGTATCATGTAACTTCACTGAATTCACTTATTCTTTTTTTAAATTCATTTATTCTAATAGACTTTTTTCATAGAGTCTTCAGAGTTTTCTATATATAGTATCGTATCATCTGCAAACAATGAAAATTTTATTTTTCTTTTCCAATTTGAATGCCCTTTTATTTCTTTTTCTTTCCTAATTGCTGCAGCTGGGACTTCCTGTACTATGTTGAATAAAAGTGAAGAGAGGGGATAGCCTTGTCTTATTCCTGGTATTAGAGGAAAAGTTTTCATCTTTTCAATGTTGAATATGATGTTAGCTGTAATTTTGTCATACATGACCTTTATTACGTAGAGGTACATTTTTTCCTATACCTATTGTATTGAAAGTTTTTTTTTATTATAAAAGGATGCTGAATATAGTCAAATGATTTTTCTTTATTAATATGATCATATTATTTATATTCTTTGTTAACATGGTGTATAACATTGAATGATTTGCAAATTATTGTTGATTTGTTGAACCATCCTTGCATTCCTGGAATAAATCTCACTTGATTGTAGTGTATAATACCTTTAATGTATTGTTGAATTCTTACTAACATTTGGTGAGGATTTTGTATATGTGTTTAACAAAGATATTGGCCTCTTAATTCTTTTTTTCTGTCATATTTTTTGTCTGGTTTTGGCATCAGGATAATGCTGGCCTTGTAAAATGAGTTTGGAAGTATTTCTTCCACTTCAGTTTCTTGGAATAATTTTAAAAGGGTAGGTATTAACTCTTCTTTAAATGTTTGTTAGAATTCACCTATAAATCTGTCATATTGGACTTCAGTTTTTTGGAATTTATTACAGATTCAATTTCATTACTTGTAGTCTATCTATTAAGATTTTCTATTTCTTCATGACACAGTCCTGGAAGGTTGTGTGTTACCAGGAATTTATTCATTTTTTTCTAGGTTTTCCAACTCGTTGATGTATAATTGTGCATTATATTCTTTTGAGAAACTTTGTATTCCTTATTGTCAGTTGCTGCCTCTTTTTTTTTTTTTTTTTAATTGACAGAGAGTGAGAGAGAACACAAGCAGGCAGAGCAGCAGAGAGAGGGAGAGGGAGAAGCAGGGACCTTGCCAGCAAGGAGCCCGACATGGGTTTGATCCCAGGACCCTGGATCATGACCTGAGCCGAAGGCAGTTGCCTAACCAACTGAGCCACCCAGGCACCCCCAGTTGCTGCCTCTTAATTTTATTTGGGCCCTCTTCTTTTTTTCTTGATGTATCCAACTAGAGGTTTATCGATTTTGTTTATCTTTCAAAGAACAATATTTTAGTTTTCATGGATCATCTGTTCTGTTAGTCTCCATTTCCATTCTCATCTATATTGTTTCCCTCTTTGTACTTTCAGTTTTGTTTTCCTAGTTCCTTAAAGTATAAAGTTTGATTGTTTACTTGGGATTTTCTTTGCTTATTGAGGTTAGCAAATATCACTATGAACTTCCCCCCTGGAACTGCTTTTGCTGCATTCCATAGATTTTGGAACATGAGTTTCCATTTTCACTTGTTTCAGGTATTTTCTTTTATTTCCTCTTTGATTTCTTTCTTGACCCATTGGTTGTCTAATAGCATGTTTAGTCTCCACATACCTGTGTTTTGTCCAATTCTTGTAACTGATTTAGTTTCATACCATTGTTGTCAGAAAAGACATGCTTGATATAATTTCAATCTTCTTAAATTTGTTGACATGTTTAATATATATATGAAATAATTTGTTGCCTAACCTGTGATTTATCTTGGAAAATGTTGCATGTGTACTTGAAAAGAACAAGAACATTTTCTCTACAGTTTGGGGATGAAATCATCTGTATCTGTTAAGTCAATCTGGTCTATGTGTGGTCCAATATTTTTTTATTGATTTTCTGTCCAGGTGATCTATCCATTGAAGTAAGTGTGGCATTAAAATCCTCTGCTATTATTGTATTATTGTCAATTTCTCCCCTTGCATCAGTTAATATTAATGATATATATTTAAGTGCTCCTAGGTTGGGTGCATAAATATTTATAAATAAATAAATATTTGCAAATAAATATTTATAAATGTTACATTCTTTTTGGATGGACACTTCTATCATTATATAATATCCTACTTTCTGTTACTGTCTTTCTTTCAAAGTCTATTTCTTCTGATATGAGTATTGCTGCTCTAGCTTTCTTTTCATTTCCATTTGCATTTAACATTTTTTTCCCATTATTTCACTTTCATTCTGCATGTTGTTAGGTCTGAGATGAGTCTCTTATAGAAATCATATAGACAGGTGTGACTTTTTTATCCATTCTATGAACTTCTACCTTTTGATTAGAGCATTTATACCATTTACATTTAAAATAATTATTGATAGGTGCATACTTAGTGTTATTTTGTGATTTTCTCATTGTTTTTGTACTTCTCTATTCCTTTCTTCTTCTCTTCGTCTCTTCCCTTGTGGTTTGATGATTTTTTTTTAATTGAAGTATAATTGATATGTAGTATTACTTTTGTTTCAACTACATTACAGTAATTTCAGTAACTACAACATAGTTATTTGGCAACTGTTATGCTCACCACATGAAAGATACCATCAGTCACCATACAGTGCTACTAAAATACCATTGAATATACTCCCTTTACTGTGACTTTTACCCCATGATTTACTCACTTCCTAATAGAAACCTGTATCTTGCACTCTCTTTTACCCATCTCCCTGCTTCCCTCCCCTCTGGAAACTGCCAGTTTGCTCTCTGTGTATCTATGAGTCTATTTCTGTTTTTTTTTTTTTTTAAGATTTCATTTATTTATAACAGACAGAGACCACAAGTAGGCAGAGAGGCAGGCAGAGAGAGAGAGAAGAGGGGAAGCATGCTCCCTGCTGAGCAGAGAGCCCAATCCGGGGCTCGATCCCAGGACTCTGGGATCATGACCTGAGCCGAAGGCAGAGGCTTTAACCCACTAAGCCACCCAGGCCGCCCTGAGTCTATTTCTGTTCTATTTGCTTTTAGATTCCACATATAAGTGAAATCATATGGTGTTTGTATTTCTCTGACTTAATTTACTTGACATAATACCCTCTAGGTACATCCATGTTGTTCAAAAGACAAGATCTCATCCTCCTTTAGGGTTGAGTAATATTCCATGGTGTGGGTTTGTGTGTATTTTACTTCTCTAGCCATTCATCTGTCAATGGATATTCCAGTAGCTTTCATATCTTAGTTATTGTAAATAATGCTGTGATAAACATAGGGGTGCTTATATCTGTTCAAATTAATGTTCTCATTTTCTTTGGGTAAATACCCAGTAGTGAAATTACTAGATTGTGTGGTATTCAAATTTTTCATTTTTGGAGGAGCCTCCATATTGTTTTCCACAGTGTCTACACCAATTTACATGCCCACCAACAGTGCACAAGGGCTCCGTTTTCTCCACATCCTTGCCAATATTTGTTATTTCTTATCTTTTTGATTCTAGACATTCCGATTGGTGTTATGTAATACCTCATGGTTTTGATTTGCATTTCCCTGATGATCAGTGGTGTTGAGCATCTTTTCATGTATTTGCTGGCCCTCTGTATGTCTTATTTGGAAAAATGTCTATCCTCTGTCCAGTTTTTAATTGGGTTATTTGGTTTTAGGTGTCAAGTTGTATAAATTCTTTATATATATTGGGTATTAACTCCTTATGTGATATATCTTTTGAAAATAACTTATCTGATTCTGTTGTTTGCCTTTTATTTTGTTGGTGCTTTCCTTTCCTAAGCAAAACTTCACTTTGGTATAATCCCAATTGTTTATTTTTGCTTTTGTTCCCCTTGTCTGAGGAAACATATCCAGAGAAACATTGTTATAGCCTATGTCAAAGAAATTATTGCCTATGTTTTCTTCTAGGAGTTTTATGGTTTCATGTCCCACATTTAAGTCTTTAAATTATTTTGAGTTTATTTTCAGGTATAGTGTGAGAAAGTGGTCCAGTTTCATTCTTCAGTGTGTAGCTGTCACATGTTTCCAGCACCATCTATTAAAGAGGGCATCTTTTCCCCATTGTATATTCTTGCCTACATGTTGTAAATTGACCATGTTAAGTGTGCATTTCTTTCTGAGCTCTCTGTCCATTTCCATTGATCTATAGGTCTATTTTTATAACAAGATCTGTATGTCTGTGGTTGTGCCAGCACCATACTGTTTTGATTACTATAACTTTCTAGTATATCTTGAAATCTGGGGTTGTGATACCCCCAGCTTTGTTGTTCTTTCTCAAGAGTGCTTTGGTTATTAGGGGTTCTTTGTGTTTCCATGGAAACTTTAGAATTATTTGTTCTAGTTCTGTGAAGAATGCTATTGGTATTTTGATAGGGATGGCAGTCAAATCTATAGATTGCTTTGGGTAATGTGGGCAATTTAACCATATTAATTTTTCTAATCCATAAGCATAGAGTATCTTTCCATTTGTTTTGTCTTCAATTTATTGCACCATTATTTTGAAGTTTTCAGAGTACATGTCTTTCACCTCCTTGATTATGTTTATTCCTGAGCATTTTATATTTATTTTATTCTTGGAACAATTGATAATGGAATTGTTTCTGAATCTTCTTTCTGCTACTTTGTTATTAACATATAGAAACACAACCATTTCTGTGTATTTTCTATCCTGAGCTTCACCAAAAACTGTTAGAATCAATGAATTTAGTAGAATCTTTAAGGTTTTCTATAGATACTATGTTATCTGCAAATATATAAATTTGGGTGCCTTTTATTTCTTGATTGATTGCTATTGCCGGAACTTCTACTACTATGTTAAATAAAAGTGGTGAGAGAGAACATCCTTGTCTTGCTCCTGATCTAGAGGGAAAAGCTCTTAGTTTTTCCCCATTGATGTTAGCTGTAGGGTTTTTTTTTTTGTTTGTTTGTTTGTTTGTTTTTTAAGATCACAAGTAGGCAGAAAGGCAGGCAGAGAGAGAGAGAGAGGAGGGGAAGCAGGCTCCCTGCTGAGCAAAGGGCCCAATGCAAGGCTCGATCCCAGGACCCTAGGATCATGACCTGAGCCGAAGGCAGAGGCTTTAACCCACCTGACGCCACCCAGGGACCCCAGCTGTAGGCTTTAAATGTATTACCTTTATTATGTTGAGTTATATTCCCTCTAAACCCAATTTTTGAGAGTTTATTATGAATGGATGTTGAATTTTTTCAAATGCTTTTTTTGGATCTGTTGGTATCTTTCATGTGATGAGCATAACAGTTGCCAAATAACTATGTTGTAGTTACTGAAACTACTGTAATGTAGTTGAAAGGAAAGTAATACTGTATGTCAATTATACTTCAATTTTAAAAATATCATTAAACCACAGGGGAAGAGACCAAGAGAAGAAGAAAGGAATAGAGGAGTACAAAAACAACCAGATGATCATATGATTTTATCTTTTACTTTGTTAATGTGTTACATTGATTGATTTACAAATATTCACCCACCCTTGCATTCCCAAAATAACCCCATTTTCTAATGGTGAATGATCCTTTTAATGTATTGCTAAATGTGCTTTTCTAAAATTTTGTTCATGAGTTTTGTATCTGTGTATATAATTTTCTTTTCTTTGTACTGCCTTTGTGTGGTATCAAGATAATGCTGATCTTAGAGAAGTCGTTTGGAACTTTTCTTTCCTCTACTAATTTTTTTGGAATAGTTTGAGGGAAACAAGTATTAACTCTTCCTTCTTTAAATTTTGGTAGAATTCACTTCTGAATAATCCATCTGGTCTTGGACTTTTGTTTCTTGGAAGGTTTTTTGGTTTTTTGTTGTTGTTGTTGTTTTTTGTTACAAATTCAATCTTGTTACCAGTAATTGGTCTGCTCAAATTTTCTATTTCTTCTTTATATTTTGGAAGACTGTATGTTCCTTTTGTTCTGGATCATCCTATTTTTTGGCATATAATTTTTTACTTATTCTAATTGTTTGTATATCTGTGGTATCTGTTGTTACTTCTCTTTCATTTTGGATTTTATTTATTTGTGTCCTATCTCCTTTTTTTCTTGATGAGTCTGGCTAAAGTTATCAATTTTTTTTCCCCAAAGACCAGCTCTTGGTTTCATTGATATTTTCTACTGTTTTTGCTTTGTTTTGTTTTTTAATCTCTGTTTATTTCTGCTCTAACCTTCATTACTGCCTTCTTCTACTATCCCTAGATGTTGTTTATTCTTTTTCTAGTTACTTAAGGTTATAAAGTTAGATTATTTACCTGAGTTTTTCTTATTTCTTGAGGTAGAACTTTATTGCTGTGTAAATTTCCCTCTTAGAACGCTTCTGCTACAATCCCAAAGATTTTTGGACCATTCTGGTTTTAGTTTCATTTGTCTCCACATATTTTTTTTCCTTTGATCTTTTAATTCACCAGTTAGCTGTTTAGTAGCATGTTACTTAGCCCCCACATGTTTGTGTTTTTTCTATTTTTTTCTCCCCGCTTGGGATTGATTTTAAGTTTAATATTATGTGGTTGGAAAAAAAATTACAAAAATACAAGATTCAATTTATTGAGACATGTTTTGGGGCCTACTATGTGATATATCCTGGAAACTATTCCATGGGCATTGCAAAAGAATGTGCATTTTGTTTTATGATAAAATGTTCTGTATAGATCTGTGAAGTCCATATGGTCATACTATTACTATATTACTATTACTGTATTACTATCAATTTTTCAATTTTCCCTTTTTGTCTGTTAATATTTGCTCTATATATTTAGGTGCTCTAATGTTGAGTGCATAGATATTTACAGTTGTTATATCCCCGTCTTGGGTTGACTTATCATTATATAATTGTCCTTTTTCTATTATTATTATAGCCTTTGTTTTAAATTCTATATTGTCTATTTGCATGGTATATCTTTTTCATCCTTTTGTTTTCAAGCCTATCATGGGCATAATATAGATGAATCTTTTTTTTTTTTTAATCCATTCTGCCACTGAAGTCTTTTGATTGGAATACTTAGACCACCTACATTTAAATAATTATTGATAAGTATGTATTTACTGCCTGACCTGACCTGAGCTGAAGGCAGATGCTTAACTGACTGAGCCACCCAGGCATCCATCTATTATTGTATTTTTCAACTTCGATCGGTTGTTTTGTATATGTTCTGTCTCTTAATGTTTTTACTGAGTTCTACTCTTTTTTTTTTTATTTTTTTTTTTATTAAACTTTTTTTTTTTTCCAGCATAACAGTATTCATTATTTTTGCACCACACCCCGTGCTCCATGCAATCCGTGCCCTCTATAATACCCACCACCTGGTACCCCAACCTCCCACCCCCCGTCCCTTCAAAACCCTCAGATTGTTTTTCAGAGTCCATAGTCTCTCATGGTTCACCTCCCCTTCCAATTTCCCCCAACTCCCTTCTCCACTCTAAGTCCCCATGTCCTCCATGCTATTTGTTATGCTCCACAAATAAGTGAAACCAGACTCTCTCTGCTTGACTTATTTCACTCAGCATAATCTCTTCCAGTCCCGTCCATGTTGCTACAAAAGTTGGGTATTCATCCTTTCTGATGGAGGCATAATATTCTATCCCCAGGGGTACAGGTCTGTGAATCACCAGTGCTTTGGTGAGTGCTGTGAAGTGTGTAATACTGAGTTCTACTCTTACCTCAAGTTTGGTGAGCATCTTTATGGCCATTACTTTAAATTCTTTATCAGGTTTATTGCTTATCTCTATTTCATTTACTTCTTTTCCTGGGTTTTCGTCTTGTTCTTTCATTTGTATCATGTTCTTCTGTCTCTTCATTTTGCTTGACTTACTGTACTAGTTTCTATGAATTAGGCAGAACAGCTAAACTTGAAGGAGTGCTCTTGGATATGGTCATTCCCTGTGTAGACTTTGTGTCTGGTGACTTTGGCTGGCTGGTTGACTGGAGCTGTATGTAGCATGGACTGGGGGTCCTGTCCTGCTCTGTGCTGGGGCTTCTCTAGTTAAATGACCAAAGCTGAAGTGGGTGTGGGCTGGGACAGCCCCAGGTCTCCCTATGCAGAAGGTACCCTGGCAAGGTACCCAGCTAAAGCTGAAGTAGGTATAAGTAGGGGGTTCTGGGTCTCTGTATGCAGACAGCATCTTGGTGGGATGGTTGAAGATGAGGTGGATTTGGGCCAGCAAGTCCTGGGATGCTTGGCATAGGGGGCACCCTGGCAATATAGCTGTAACTAAAGTGGGTACAAGGCCAGGAAAGTCCTAATGCTCTTCATGTAGAAGGTGCCCTGGGAGGATACCTGAAGCTGAAGAGTATGAAAGGCATGGCGTCCTGGGGGACCTCTGGAGAAGCAAGTGGATCGTAGGCAGGGTGCCTTAGCTAAGTGGCTTGAGCTAAGTAGGTATTAGTTGGATGGGCCCAGAATGCTCTGCACTGGGGGTATCCTAGCAAGCTGCCTGGAGCTAAACTGATGTAAGCCTTAAGCAGTGCACCTCTGTCATCTTGGCATGATGATGAGAGCTATAGTGAGCACTGAGCACCAGTGTGTGCCATGCTAGGGCCACTTTACTGGGATGGCTATGACTGGTATAGGCTAGGGGCCCAGGGCTCCCTGATGTGGTAGGCCGGTCATAGCACCAGGACTTCTTTTCCACCCATGTTATCAAGGTAGAAAAGAAATATAAACCTGGTGCTCACCATTGCCTCAGACCCAGTGAGAGCTCCAGCAGTTCTCTCACCATTTGGCAGGGTTCTGGAGCTAGTTCCTTCATATTTTAAAGTTTTGTTGTTTGTTTTTTTTTTAATTGCAGTCTGCCTACCCCCACCCCTCTGCCCCATGCTCTAAGATGTCCAGGGCTGATGTGGGCTGGGGAACCAGTGCTTACTGAGGCTGGAGGCCAGGTATAATTCCTGGAACTCTGGTCCTGTCTATGCTATCAGAGCAGAGTGGGAACAAAAACTACTGCTTGGCAGCCTCTCTGACCTGGAAAACATTCCAGCAGCTCCCCCATTATTTGGTGAGAGTTCTAAGGCTGGATCTTTTAGATTCTAGTGTCTCTTTTAAACTAGCTTCCCCCCCACCCTCTGTGCTATGGGGCCAATGAATCTGCTCAGGGTACCTCATACTATCCTTTTCCACTGAAGTTGGCAGCATTGGGGTAGTGGATTCGTTTGTTAACATGTCTCTACTCTATTGCCATTCTCCATGTGGTCTATTTTCCATTGTGCAGAAGCTGTTTTGGTCAGCCTGCAGTTCCCCAGGAGGAATTGCTTTGTAAACAAGTATAGATTTGGTGTGACTGTGGAGATGAATTCAGGGTCTTCCTACATTGCTATCTTAGACTAGAACTTTAATGATTTTCATTACTGTTTTGTTTTGGTTGTCTTTATTTATGTGTGTGTGTCTGTCTGTCTGTCTTGGAATTTTATTTTGTGATTACTATGAGGTTCATATATATCAACCTATTTATGTAACAGTCCATTTGAAGCTGATGGTGACTTAGGTTCCAAAGCATTTTCAGAACACTACAGTTTTATCCCCCCATATGTTTTATGTTTTTAATGTCTTCTTTTATATTTTTAAATTTTATGTACCCCTTAACTACTTACTATAATGATAGCTGATTTTATGATTTTTGTCTTTTAACATACATACTAGCCTTTAAGTGGCTGACCCATTGCCTTTACCATATATATTTGCCTTTACTAGTAATAGGTAGTTTCTAATTTCTAGTTACAGCTTTTTCATCTCTACTTGAATAAGACCCGTTAGCACTTCTTGCAAGGCTAGTTTAGTGATAATGAATTCTTTTAGGTTTTGCCTGTCTGGGAAACCGTGTTTCTCTAAATTTTCCTCTTTGAACATTTGAAACATATCCTGCCACTCTCTTCTGGCCTGCCAAATTTCTGATGAAAAATCAGCTCATAGGCTTATGGAGGTTCACTTGTGTGTGACTGAATAGTCCCTTGTTACCTTTAAGATTCTCTATTTTTACTTTTTCTAATGTCGATTATGTCTTGATGAGGATGTCTTTGGGTTTGTCATGTTTGGGACACTGAATTCCTGGACCTGAATGTCTGTTTTCTTCCCCAGTAAAGAAAGTTTTCAGCCATGGTATCTTCAAATAAGTTTTCTGCCCTTCCCTCGCTCTTCTTTTAGGATTCTGATAATGCAAATGTTAGTATGATTGATGTTGTCTTGGAAGTTCCTTAAAATATTCTAATTTTTTAAAATTTCTTTTTCTTTCTGCTGTTCGAATTGGGTGTTTTCCTACACTGTATTCTAGATCACTGATCCATTCTTCTGTATCATATACTCTGCCCTTGATTCCTTTTAGCATATTTTCCATTTCAGTTATTCTATTTTTCGGCTCTGATTTGTTCTCTCTCGGTATTTTAACTGTTTATTGAGTCTCTCAGTGTCTTTCTCCATTCTTCTTCTGAGTTCAATGAGCATCTTTTTATTCATGACTTTGAACTCTGTATCAGATAAATTGCTTATGTCCATTTCATTAGGGTTCTTTTTTCTGAACTTTTATCTTATCTTTTGCTTGGAACATATTCCTCTGTCTCCTCTTTTTGTTTGACTTTGTGTTTGTCTATGAATTGGGCAGAATAGTTACTTCTCCTGGCCTTGAAGGTTGGTCTTCTGCAGAAACACCCCCTCTGTAATTGCATGTCCCTGGCAGTTTTGCTGGGATGGATGCAACAGGAGTGGCTGCAGGCTGGGACCTCAGTTCCAGGGCAACTTTGATGGGACATATGAAGTTAGAGCAGGTATGATCCAGGGTGGAGAAGGTGTCCCAGTACATTCAGTGCTGGGGCCACTCTGGTGAGGGATGGCTGGTGCTGGAGCTGTTGTGGGCATAGGACCCAGGGCAGACTGTAAGAGCTGTCTTGGAGAAAACAGCTAGAGCTGGTGTGGCGTATGGTCCTGGGGCTCCCTGGAATGGTGCTGGTATGCCAGCTAAACCTCCTGAACCATATTCTAATCCACATTATCAGTGTAGAATAGGAATGTAAAAAAAACTGAGCTTGCCAGCACCTGTGATTCAAGAAAGACTTGTAGGAGTTTCCTTCCAGTTTGATGGATTTCCTTCACTTACACTCTAGTTTTTCATTTATTTACTTATTTTTGAATTGTAATCCTTTTTTATTTTTTAATTGTAATCTTTTTTAATTTTTTTAATTAAACATAATTGACATACAATGTTATATTAGTTTCACATATATACCATATTGTATCAACAATTCTATATATTACCTAATGTTTACTGCAGTAGGTATAATTACTCTCTGCCACCATACAATGTTGTTATTGACTATATTCCCTATGCTGTACTTTATATTTTTGTGACTGCTTTATTTTAAAACTGCAAGTTTATATCTTTTAATCTCCTTAATCTATTTTGCCCATTCCCCCCACCTTCTCTCATTTGACAATCACCAGTTGGCTCTAAGAATCTGTTTCAAGTTAAACTTTATGGTATTTGTCTTTTCCTGACTTATTTCACATAGCATAATACCCTCTAGGTCCATCCCCATTGTCCTGAATGACAAGATTTCATTCCTTTTTTTGGTTGAGTAGTATTACATTATGTGTGTATGTGTGTGTCTTCTTTATTGATTTCTCTATCAGTGAACACTTGGATTGTTTCCATATCTTTGCCACTATAAATGTTGTAATAAGCATAAGGATGCATTTAAAATTGGTGTTTTCATTTTCTTTGGGTAAATACCCAATAATGGAATTATTGGATCACATGGCATTTCTATTTTTAATTTTTGAGAAACCTCCATACTGTTTTCTACAGTAACTGTACTTATTTACATTCCCCCAGCAGCTCACTGAGGGTTCCCTTTTCTCTACAACCTTGCCAATACTTGTTATTTCTTGTCTTTTTGATTCTAGACATCCTGTTTGATATTGGGTGGTATGTCATTGTGATTTTGATTTGTATTTCCTTGATGATCATGGTGTTGAATATCTTTTTATGTATCTGTTGGCCACCTGTAGATTTTCTTTGGAAAAATGTCTTTTGAGGTTCTAAACCCATTTTTAATCAGTATTTTGGGGTTTTTTGTTTGTTTTTGTTTTCCTTTTTTGTTTTTGCCATTGAGGTGTATAAATTCTTTATTTATTTTGGATATTAACCACTTATTGGATATAACATTTGCAAATATCTATTTTCATTCAGTAAGTTGCCTTTTTGTTTTGTTGATGGTTTCCTTTGCTGTGCAAAGGCTTATTTTGATGTAAACCCAATAGCTTATATTTCTTTTATTTCCCTTGCCTGAGAAGACATAACCAGAAATATGTTACTAAGGACAATGTCCAAGAGATTATTGTTATGTTTTCTTTTAGGAATTGTATGGTTTCATGTCTCACATGTAGGTATTTAATCAGTTTTTAGTTTATTTTTGGTGTAAGAAAGTGGTCCAGTTTTCCCAATACAATTTATTGAAAGACTGTCTTTTCCTTATTGTGTTTTCTTGTCTCTTTTATCATAGATTAATTGACAATATAGGTGAGGATTTACTTCTGGGCTTTCCATCTTGTTGCATGATCTGTATGTCTGTGGCTGTTCCAGTGGCATACTGTTTTGATTACTATAGGTTTGTAGTATATCTTGAAATATGAGATTGTGATACCTGTAGCTTTGTTCTTTCTCAAGATTGCTTTGGCTATTCATGTTCTTTTGTGGTTCTGCCAAATGTTTGGGTTGTATGTTATATTTCTATGGAATATGTTAGTGATATTTTGATAGGGATTGCATTGAATCTACAAACTGCTTTAGGTAATCAGGACATTTTAATCATTCTTCTGTCTTTTCCATTTGTGTCATTTTTAATTTCTTTCATCAATGTCTTATAATTTTTAGAATATAGGTCTTTTAACTTCCTACATTTTTTCCTAGGTCTTTAAATTCTTTTCAGCACAATTATAAATGGAGTGGTTTTCTTAATTTCTCGTTCCACTACTTATTAGTGTATAGAAACAAAACAGATTTTGGTACATTAATTTTTATGCCCTATAATTTTATTCAATCATTTATTCTCATAATTTATTGGTAGAGTCTCTAAAGTTTTCTATTTATGCTATCATGTTATCTGCAGATAGTGACAGCTTTACTACTTTTTACCAATTCAGATGCCTTTTATGCCTTGTCTGGCTGCTCTGGCTAAAACTTCCAGTACTATTTTGAATAAAAGTACAAGAAAAGAGATCCTGCCTTTTTCGTGATCTTAGAGGAAAAACTCTTGTTTCTCACCGTGGACTACTATGTTAGCTGTGAATTTTTTCATGTATGGCCTTTATCATGTTGAGGTGTGTTCCCCTTAAGCCCAATTTGTTGAGATTTTTTTTTTTATCATGAATGGATGACGAATTTAGTCAAATGCTTTGTCTGCATCTGTTGAGATGATTAAATGGTTTTCAATCTTTCCTCTTGTTAATGTGATGTACCACATTGATTTGTAAACAGTGAACCATGTTGGTATCCCTGGAAAAAAATCCCACTTAATTGTGGTAATTTTTTAAATGTATTGTTGAATTTGGTTTGCTTGTACTTTATTGAGGATTTTTGCATCTATGTTCATCAGTGGTGTCAACCTGTAGCTTTCTTTGCTCTTTCTTTCCAGCGCGCGTGCGCGTGTGTATGTATGTGTGTGTGTGTGATACTGGTGTCAGGGTATTTCTGGTCTCATAAAATAAATTTGAAAGCTTTCCTTCCTTTTCTTTTCTTTTTTTTTTTTTTTAAATAATTTGAGGAGAACCGGCACTAACTCTTCTTTAAATATTTGCTAGAAATCACCTGTGAAGCCATCTAGCTCTGGACTATAGTTTGTTAGGAGTTTGATTATTCAGTTTCATTACTAGTAATCCGCTTGCTCTAATTTTCTATTCTCCCTCCCTGATTCATTTTTAGAAGATTGTATGTTTCTAGGAATTGATCCATTTCTTGTAGGTTGTCTAATTTGTTCATAATATTTGTTTCATAATATTCTACATTTGTAGAATAATTTGCAGAATAAATATTCTACATTTGTAGAATGTTTCATAATATTCTTTTATATTTCTGTCATGTCAGTTATTATTTCTTCTTTGTTTTTTATTTTATTCATCTCTTATCTTGATGAGTTTGGTTGCAAGTTTATCGAATTTTTTTATCTTTTTTTTTTTTTAAGATTTTTATTTACTTATTTGACAGAGAGAAAGCACAAGAAGGGGGAGTGGAAGGCACAGGTAGAGGGAGAAGGAGGCTCACCACTGAGCAGGGATTTCCCCATGTGGGGCTCAATCCCAGGACCCTGGGATCATGACCTGAGCCACCTAGATACCATTTGTTTATTTATTTATTTTTTTTAAGCCAGATTTAGTTTCATTGATCTTTTGTACTTATTTTTTAAATTTCTCTTTTTATTTATTTCCATTCTCATCTGTATTGTTTCTTTTCTTCTTCTAACATTGGGCTATGCTTTTTCTTTTTCTAGTTTTTTAAGCTTTAAAGTTAGATTATTTGGGATTTTTCTTATTTCTTGAAGTTGATCTCTATTACCATAAACTTATCTCTCTGAACTGTTTTTACTGCATTTCATAGATTTTTGGATGTGGGTTTCCATTTTCATTTGTCTCAGGGTAATTTTTTATTTCCTTTTTAATTTTTTTCATTGATCCGTTGGTTGTTCAGTAGCATGTGGTTTAGTCTCCATCTACTTATGTTTTGTCCAATTCTTGTAACTGATATATAATTTCACAGCAGTGTGGTCAGAAAAGATGGTTGATATGATTTCAGTCAGCTTAAATTTATTAAGACTTGTTTTGTGGCCTAACTCTCCTACCCTAAAGAATGTTCCATGTGCACTTGAACAGAGAGGCTATCTCACTATTCTGCTTATCTGTTCAGTCAATCTGGTCTAATGTGCTATTCAAAGCCACTGTTACCTTATCGATTTTCTACATTCTTTTGTTGGATTGGATCCTTTTATCAATATATAATGTGCTTCTCTCTTTCTTGCTACAGTATTTGTTTTAAAATATTTTTTGTCTGAAATAAGAATTGCTACCCCAGCTTTTTTTTTTGCCTCTATTTGAATGGAATATATTTTTCCACCCTTTACTTTCAGACTGTATATTTATTTTGATCTGTAGAGAGTTTCTTGTAAGCTGCATAAAGATGGGTGTTCTCCTCACCATACAGTCACCCTACATCACTGGATTAAAGCATTTAGTCCATTTATGCTTAAAGTAATTATTGATAGGTATATAACTTATTGCCACTCTGTTACTCATTTTACAGTTTTTATAGTTCTTCAGTTCCTTGCTCTAGCTCTCTTCCCTTGTGGTTTGATGGCTTTCTTTAGTGTTATGCTTAGATTCCTTTGTCTTTATTTTCTGTGTATCTGTTACACATTCTGGGTTTTCTTTTTTTTTTTTAAGATTTTATTTATTTATTTGATAGAAACTGAGAGACAGAGAGAGATGGAGCATGAGCAAGGGGAAGGGGAGGGGCAGAGGGAGATTCAGACTCTCTGTTGAACAAGGAGCCTGACATGGGGCCCCGTCCCAGGACCATGGGATCATGATCTGAGCTAACATCAGTTGCTTAACCAACTGAGCCATCCAGGCGCCCCTGTTACACATTTTGATTAACACCCTATGCATATGACAGTTTATTAAATTTTTATTCTCACTTCAATATTTTATGTATACATCATATTTTATATATTTTGTGTACCCCTTGACTTATTTTTTTTAGATATAACTGACTTCACTATTTTTGTGTTTAACCTCCATACTGGCTTTATAATTGATTAATCTACTACCTTTACTATATGTTTCTCTTTACCATTAAAATTTGTTTTTGTCTCCTAATTTCTAATTTTTAGTTATGATGGGTTTATTTCCCCCCACTTAAAAAGTCCCTTATTTCTTATAAGACTGGCTTAGTGGTGACGTGCTTTAGTTTTTGCTTATCTGGGAAACTCTTTATACCTCCTATATTCTGAATAGAATACCTGGCAGAATATTCTTGGTTGTAGGTTTTTCTATTCAGAAGTATGAATATATCATGCTATTCCCTTCTAGCCTTCAATTATTCTGCTGAAAAATTACCTGATAGAATTACACAGTTTCCCTCTATGTCACTATAGTCTTTCTCTCACTGCTTTAAAAATTCTTTATCATTACTCTTAATATTTTAATTATTGTGTGTCTTAGTATGGCTCTCCTTGTATTCATTTTGTTAAGAGCTCTCTGCATCCTGGCCCTGGATATCTGTTTTCTTGCCAAGCTTAGGGAAGTTTTCTGCCCCCCCACCCTCTTTTTCTGGGATCCCTATAATGCAAATGTTATGCTTGATGAGGTCACGAGGTCACTGAAGCTATTATTATTATTATTGCTTTTCAACTTGGTTGCTTTCCATTATCCTGTCTTCCAGATGGCTGATTCATTCTTCTACATCCTATAATCTGCTATTGATTCTCTAGTGGGTTTTTAATTTTTATTTCATTTTTAAAATATTTATTTGACACAGAGAGAGAGAGAGAGAGCGCGCACCTGAGTTGGGAGAGAGGCAGATGAAGGAGTAGAGGCAGACTCCCCACTGAGCAGGGAACCTGATCCCAGGACTGTGGGATCATGACCTGAGGCAGAGGCAGATGCTCAACTGACTGAGCCACCCAGGCACCCTGGATATTTTATTTTAGTTATTGAATTCTTCAGCTTTGACTGGTTCTTTTTTATATTTTGTATCCCTTTGTTAAAGTTCAGACTAAGTTCATCCATTTTTGCTCTCAGGGCTGGTGAATATCTTTATGATGATTACTTTGAATTCTTTATGAGGCATATTGCTCACTTCAATTTCTTTTAGCTTTTGTGTAATTATGTCTTATTCTTTCATCTGGGATATATTCCTCTGTCTACTCATTTTGTCTCTGTTTCTATGTATTATGTAGGTCAGCAATATGGCCTATCTGCAAAGAAGTGACCTTGTATAGAAAAGATCTTGTGGTGCCCTATAATGAAATCTCCCTGGTCTCATACCAGAAGTGTCCCTTATGCTGTGAGCTGTGTGCACCTTCCTGTTGTGTCAGAGCCCCTATTTCATCAAGCCCAGCTGGCTACAATGACCCCTTTCCTTCCTTGGGTACACTGGGCAGGGGTTTGTTCCCCATACTGTTAAGAGGCTGGTGGCAGCCACAAGCTCTTTGGTGTGCTGGCTCAGTCTAGCTGTCTGCAATTAGCCTTTCTGTCACAGCTGCAAGCATACAAAAGTGTGGGCTTGCTCCCTACATAACCAGATAAGAGGGCAGGCTGCAGGTGCACTGATGTGGGGACTTATTTGCCCCTTTCCCCAGGGCAAGAGTTGCTTTGGAGTGGCACTGGTCCAAGCCTGGGCTGCCTACCAGCTGTGGTGGAACAGGAGCCACTTTGGAGGGATGCCTATGGAGGCAGGCAGGTTAGATGCCCAGGTCCACAAGGGAAAGTCAGGGTAGCAACTGTGGTGCCTGCAAGGTAAGTGGAAAGTGTTGGCACTGGTTCCCACAAGTATATGGCTATGTAGGCCTGGAGAGAGGAAGGGAAATGGCTCTACCTTGCACTTTTGTTTCCAGAGGAATCTCCTGCAGATCTTTGCCACTCCTGCTTGCATTCTAAGAGTATTCCATAAATCTCTTTCATGTATACCCCGGGAACTTTTCAGACTCTGCTTTCTGTGCTGGATCTCAGGTTGAATTATTTAGTACACTGGATATTTAAGTGTAGGAACTGAGTTTCATTTCACCCTCCAGCTCTCCCATTTAGTTCTGCTGGTTTCCAAAGCCAAATGTGATAGGAACTGGTCTTCCCAGTGCAGGTCCCCAGTGCCTAGTGTGTGGTCTGATCTTCTTACTCTTCTCAACTTGTAATGTCCCTCCCATTTGCAATCAGTCCCATCCAGAGATTTGGTTCCCAACTATGTCTCTGCCCTTCTTACCCTTTAAGATATGACCTGTTCTCTATAATTGCCTCTGGAAGGTCTGTTCTGCCTGTCTTCAGGTCATTTCAGACTTAGTCTCACAGATGTAGCTATGATCTTGATGCGGCTGCTAGAGGACCTGAGCTCAGGATTCTCCTATTCCACCATCTTCCTCTGTCTAGTTGTCCTTTAAACCACTATTGTTACAGATTTTTACCGTGCCTTGGGGTGGGCAAGTCTGTGCATAGGCTCCTTGATGATATCCCTCCCTACTGTATGTCATCATGGTGAGGGTGGGTGTTTAGTAGTTGTTCTGTATGTAGGTATAGATTCATTGTTATCTATGGAAGGAGGTAAGTTTAGGAATCTTTTTTTTTAATTTTTTATTTTTTATAAACATATATTTTTATCCCCAGGGGTACAGGTCTGTGAATCTTTTTAAGCCATCATTTAGGACTGCCCTGCAGAGATTGTTAGATTTAAAAAAAAAAAAAAGATATGGCATACAAACTAAAAAGTTCAGAGTGGCCATATTAATAAACTAATTAGAATTCAGAACAAAAAATATTTTAAGAGGAGGAACATTTCTTAATGATGAAAGTGTTAATTCATCAAGCATAACCATCTTTTTATGTAACTAATAACAAGGTTGAAAAGACAAACTCATCTAAAGAGTTTTTGTTTTTTAAGAATTGGCTCCCACAGTATGGGAGCCGGCTGGTGAAAACTGTAGGCAGGTCAGCAAGCTGTAAACTCAGGCAGAAGTTGATGCTGCAGTCTTGATTGCAATGGCTCACAAATTTTCTAGGATGGCGGAATATTTTATATTTTGATTACAGTGAGATTACATAGGTGAAAATATTCATTAAAGAGCATTAATCTATTCAGTTAGAGTATATTTTATTGTATGTAAATTATACTCTAGTAAAATAAGACTGTGTTTTGTAATAATACATACTCATTGTGAAAATTTAAATAGACATGTATAAAAAAAAGGGTGATAATCCATCCCACCCAAAATCCACTTCCCTGAAGTCAACAGTGGCTAAAAGATAGCTTTCTGTTAAATTCTTGACACAGCTCCTTTCTTGTTGTTTGCCAGGCTTCTCCATAGCAATTCTGAATCTTCTGGCTCCTAGAGTTTTCCACTATTCTTACTGAAACTATCATTGACAGTCTGTTCCTAAATGCTAAAGAGTCTCTCTTCCTAAACCTTCCACAGAAATCCTAGTGAACATGTTACCACACCTCAAAAATCTGCTCCTTGCTTATGTTCACTTCCTTGTTGAATGATACCATTATTCACTTAACCTATTTGCCAGAAACTAGGAAGTATACCTAGAATATGATGGGCAAAGAACAATCTTACACGACTTGCTTTACAATCTTCTTCTAGTAAATGTTTCTGTGACCCAAAGGAAAATGATCTAGTTAATTTAACCTGTAATGACCGACCTCACATGCCACCCGCATAGTCTGTGAAGAGGAAAAAAAAGACAATTGTCATATTCTTTTTTTTTTTTTAGATTTTATTTATTTATTTGACAGAGAGGATCACAAATAGGCAGAGAGAAACAGAGAGAAGCAGGCTCCCCACTGAGCAGAGAGCCCGATGTGGCACTCGATCCCATGACCCTGAGATCATAACCCCAGCCGAAGGCAGAGGCTTAACCCACTGAGTCACCCAGGCACCCACAATTGCCATATTCTTGAATGGTCACCAGGGAATCCCATTAGCTCACAGTCCAAGACAATTTCCCTTAAGCCCCATCATTTCTTACCAGTTTGGTAAAACAGTTTCCTAATTGCCTGCCTGGTTCTAGTGTCCAAATATGGAATTCAGATATCTCTCCTCACATTGCTTCTAAGTATTTTTCTAGGAAAAAAAAAAAAGACCAGTGATTAGAATTTTGTGTGAAGCTCTCCATATAGGATTTTTGATAGGTGCTCATCCCATATTTTTACCTGATAGTACTCTTTAAATTTGATATGTTGGTTTGCACTCCAGATTTTGCTTCATTCACTTCTTGACTACTTATACTTCACTGCATTCCTACATAACAAGAGAAGTTCCCATTTTTCAAGTTTGAAAGCTTTATCTTATCAAAAAATTTGACATGCCTACCCACTCCAGCCCTAGTATAACTCATTTTATACCCATTGTACCCTAACCAGTCTTGTTTTATGCTATGGCACCTATAAGATGTTTTTACCTTAAATGTCATGCTTTATACAACTTCTATATTCAGAGCCCTGTGCAGGAGAATATCTCAAACTGGGCATTTTAGACCAGACAGTTCTTTGTTATGGGCACTCCCCAGTGTAATGTTGGATATTGAGTAGCATCCCTGTCTTCTGCCATGATGTAGTACTTTCTACCACCTCAGTCATGGCAATCAAAAATGCTTCCAGCCATTGCCAAGTTCCCTTTGTGAGGAAAGAAATAAATCTGGCTGAGAACTAGTGGCCTGACATATATCTGGGCTTATAAAATCATGTGAAATAAGAATATATATCGCATTTTAGGGGTGACGAGCAATGACAGGAGAGGGTAGAACTTAATATAATATCTAATAATTTTTCTTGAGAATAAAAGGTTGAGGTAGAGAAAGTGGACCAAGGCAGAGGCTACAATGTTGATGGCTTGGTCTACTTTCTCTGGGGGAAAAGAAAAGGGCTCTATATGAAATCCAAGAAAGCACAAAACATGAACTTGTGTTTTTTTCCATTCTCTTTACAAAAGAAGTCCAAGCTAGTAGCTGTAGAGCCCAACTTTGAACTCTAGCCTTTATCCTTAAGAAGACAAATATGTAGAATCTCTCACATAATCATGACTAGAGGTGGCCAAAGTATATACAAAATGGGACAGGAATGTGCTCTAGCATTCTCACATGAAGTACAAATAAACAGTGGTCCCTTTCATGAACTACAGATAAATATTTCCCCCAAATTGATTATTTTCCCCCTGGAAACCTGAAAAGGAGTAAAGAATATTTCATTTCCATGGAATAGAAGGGAATTCCCTTCTACAATTCTGGATTTGGTCATCAAGATTTAAGACATAGGCAGAAACAACTACAGAAGGATTGGTTTTAAGAAAGTTTTTTAGGACAGGTTAAATATATTTTTGTACTGAAATAAAGAACATGTGAGAGTCATAATAAGTATGCAGAATCATAAATAGCAAAGCTAATGCCAACACAGCAGCAGTCAAAAGATCAGCAAAGAGGCATGACTGAATGTTAAAATAGGTTCTGAAACAGACACAGTGAATTAAAGAATTTTTTGTTTTGTTTTTTAAAGTCACTGTAACAAATGATGGTAATAGTAACTTTGGCAGGCCGCTAAAAAAGCTAGGTATCTCAAGAAATTATTCTCTCTTCTGTAGCAAAAATAAAATAAAACTAGGATATTTATTTCCCCCTTTAACACAGCAGGGATCACTTATAGCAAATAAGCTTAACAATGCTCCCATGTGGGAAACACTATTCCTGTTAAGAACTGACCACTGTCATTATCCACACAGTGCAGTAAATACCTAAACCCTGTCTCACATCAGTCTTCTACCTCTGCCTTCTGCCATCAGAATGCTGTTTCTTTTTCCCCAAGAAAACCTTAGAAAAGGTTATTAAACAGAAAAGAAGGTCCTCAACTATTCTCTCAACTCACCCCCTGCTGACCCCCAATACCAGACAGAGTAAACAAACCCAAAATGTAGGATAAAGATTAGGCTACAGGTATGGAAGGACTTACCAGCTGGCATTTTTATTCATCACCTCCATTGTATCAGGAATTTTTGCCAGATTCTGTGAAAGTAACAAAAAAAAAATCAAATAAACCTTTTTATTTATTTATTTATTTATTTATTTATTTTGAGCTTGAGGATTTTTAAAAAGAGCAGGCTCATGAAATAACTAAGTTTACAAAGCAGGCTGCTTAGATCAGAGAGCAGGGGCAAAGAAGTCCCAGAGTCTTCAAGGGGACTCAATCAATGAAGGCTTTCAAGAAGAATGTTTAATTGTTAAAGGGTACATGACAGACACTTAAAAGCAGAATGGACCCTTACCAATCTGAGAGAAAATTAGATTTAATAGCACTTGAAATCAGAGGGGTGAATTAAAGGGCTTTAATATGGCTGCACTTACAGCCTTGGGAAAATGGCTCAATCTCTGAGCCTCATTTGTAAAATGCTACATTGCTAATGCCTTCTTCACAGGTTGGTTGTGAAGTTTAAATGAGATAATGCATCTAGTATGTGCATAAGCAATTTAGTTGTTATTACTGTTAGTGCAAGGACTTCCAGAACCATGCACTTATATTATGGGACAGGAGAAAATGTACCTAATTGATCAAAAGCAATTATCTGTTGATACTGGGATTGGGTAAACTGTTTTTCTTCTACTTTTCTGCATTTTCTACATTTTCCATCACAAGCATATATTATTTTATAATCAGTAAAACTCAGCATTTAAAACAAATTTTAAATTTAAATTTATTGAATGAATTATTTGGCAGGATGATAAATGTTAATCCAACTCACATAATCAAGTGGCTTTTGAATGTACAAAGTCTTGATTATACTGAATACTTAGCACAAGGTTTGGCACGACTTAAGTCACATACAGATATGGGAAAACATTCAGGGAGATTATTGGTCTTGTGAATAAATGCATCCTACAAAAGCAGTTCAAATAAATTGCTGCTAAGTACCTAGATCTGCATGATGAAGAAGTATTGCCCAACCCTTGAAGGTTCAGGATAGGAAATCAGAGGCTATGGGTTCAAAATCTGATTAATATTCAACAAGTAGTAACTGCCTCCTTTGTGCTGGGCATTTTCTACTTATAAGCAGTGAACAACAAGTAAACAAGTATATAGCCCAAGAGAAGTTTAACCTTTTTTTTTTTTTTTAATCCACCAGTATGAAGAAAGCACACAGAATCCCTCTGTACTGAATCTTCCCTATCAGTCTTTTGACAAAATGGTAAAGCTCCCATTTTCAAAATAGTAAAAATAAAATTTTTGATTCCCTATTTCCCTCCAGGTATCAACTCCTTTTTCTTCCAGTTTATTGGCTACTGTGAAAGTATTCGGTGTCTCCAGCTCCTCCCCTTTCCTTCTCTCCAAAGGAATCTGCTCCAAAAAGGAAGTGGCCCAGACACTGATTTTGTCAATAGGGTCTCAGCTAGCAAACCCTAGGTCTATACAAATTAGAAAATGTGCCCCTCTGGATCATGAATTGTAAATATCTGTGCCCTCCATGTGGATGGAGCACAGCACAGGAGTATTTTACAACCACTCAATTTATCAGATGGGCACCTTTGAACAATGGATAAGCAGCACATCCATGATGGCTGTCCTTCTTGTGATGGCCAATGGCATCCAGGTGGTTAAAGCTACTGATTAATTTTTAGTCCTTATTCTACCTGCATTATCAGCAACCTATGCCAGAGTTGACTACTCCCTTTTATTTGAAGCACTTTCTTCACAACATACTCTCTCTTTAATTCCTTTTCTCTAATCTGCTTCCTCCCTCCCACCCCTCTTTATTGAGATATATAGTGTTCTATTTCAATTATAAGTTTAAGGTATACGATGTGATGATTTCATATATGTATATATTGTAAAAAGATTCCCTCAATAAGTTTAACACCTTACCTAATTGTATGTGTGGTGAGTACACTGAAAATCTACTCTCCCAGCAACTGGGTATATAATACAGTACTGTGACTATGAACACCATGCCATATAAGTTCCCCAGAACTTATAACTTAAGTTTATACCCTTTGATTAACATCTCCTATTTCCTCCAACCCCTGGCAACCACCATTCTATTTCTATGAGTAATATACCTTATGGCCTCACTTATATGTGGAATCTAAAACCAAAAAAGTCAAATTCAGAGAAATAGAGTAGAAAAGTTATTGCCAGGGAGTGGGGAGGTAGGAGAAAAAGGGAGAGATTGGTAAAAGTGTACAAACTTGCAACTATAAAATGAGTAAGGCCTGAGAATCTAATGTAAAACATGGTGAGTATAGTTGATAGTACTGTATTATATACTCCATTGTTTCCAACAACAAAAAGATATGTCTTTCTCTGACTTATTTCATTGAGCATAATGCCCTAAGGTCCATCTATGTTGTTACAAATAGCACAATTTCCTTCTTTATGGCCAAATGGCTTTCCATTATGTTTATCATATCTATCTGTATGTGTGTCTGTGTCTACATATAATTACATTTTCTTTATCCATTCCTCTGTCAATGGACACTTGCATAAAGGCTCCCTTTCCCCCACATCTTTACCCAACACTTGTTACTTCTTGTCTTTTTGATACTACCCATTCTAACAGATATGAAGTAGTATTTCATTGGGGTTTTGATTTGCATTTTCTTCATGATTAGTAATGTTCAGCACCTTCTCATGAACCTGCTGGTCATTTGTGTGTCTTCTGTGGGTTTGTTATTTGATTTGCTATTGATGCTCATAAGTTCTTTCTGTATTTTGGATATCAACTCCTTATCAACCATATGATTGATTTTCTCCCATTCTATAGGTTACATTTTCTCCCTTTCTATAGGTTACCTTTTCATTTTTCTGATTCTTTTGTTCTACAGAACTTTTTAATTTGAAGTACTCCCAATTGGCTCATTTCACTTCCTTTGCTTGGGCTTTGGTGTCCTATCCAAAATAATGCTGCTGAGACTATTGTCAAGATATAGTTTCCAGGAATGTCTTGTTTAATTTCTACATATTTGTGAATTTTCTATTTTCTTCCTTCAGATAATGGTGGTCAGAAAAGACACTTGGTAAGATTTTATGACTTAGTATATGCTCTGTCCTGGAGAGTGTACCATGTGCACTTGAGAAGAATGTGTATTCTGCTGTTGAATGGAATGTTCTCTATAGAGCTTAGGTCCATTTGGTCTAAAGTATATTTCAAGTCCAATTTTCCTTATTAATTTTCTGTCTGAATGATCTATCCATTATTGCAAGTGGGGTATTAAAGTTCCCTATTATCGTATAATCGTCAATTTCTCCCCTTATATCTATGTGTATTTCCTTAATATATTTAGGTGCTCTGATGTTGGGTGCATATATTTTTATGATTATTATATCCTCTTGTAAATTAATCTCTTTACCATGATATGGTGACCTTCTTTGTCTCTTGTTAGATTTTTTTTTTCTTTTTACTTAACATCTATTGGGTCTGATATAAATATATTATTCACCCTTGCTCTCTTTTGTTTTCCATTTGCATATAATATCTTTTTATGTCTCTTATAGGTATCATATAGTTGCATCCTGTCTTTTAACCATTCAGCCACTCTGCCTTTTGATTGTAGAATTTAATCTATTTACTTTAAAATTAATTATTGATAGGTTAGGCCTTATTAATGCTATCTTATTGTTTTCTGGTCACTTCCTTGTAATTCTCTTGTTCATTTCTTCCTCTCTTGCATCTTCTTGTGTGAATTGATGATTTTGTGTATGGTTTGTGTATCAACTGTAGGGTTTTGCTTTATGGTTACCATGAGGTTTATATAAAACATCTTATAATAATCTATTTGACATTGATAACTTAGTGTCCCTCTCATTAAAAAAAAAAAAAACTAGCCTTTTACTTTCCCTGATTGTTTTTAATGTCACAATTTACTTTTGATATTGTGTCCATTAACAAATTATTATAGCTGTAGTTATTTTTAATGTTTTGTCCTTTGACCTTTATATTAGTGGCTAAGTTATATTAGTTGAGTAGTTAATACACCATCATTTTACGATATTCAAGTATTCTGAATTTGATTCTAGTTCCCAGTGTATGTTTTCATGTTACTCATTAGCATTCTTTTATGAAACCTGAAGAACTGCTTTCAGTATTTCTTAAAAGCCACCCCCTACCACACACACACATATTCAAACTCCTGTATCCAACTGCCTCTCAGACGCCTGAATTAACAAACCCAAACTAAGTTTCCAATCTCTTCCTTATTCCTCATGGTGTTTCCTCATTTTAATTATTCAGCCAAAAACCTTAGAGTTACACAATTCCTTCTTTCTCTCATACCCACACCTATCTCTATAAGCACATTCATTACCACAATCTTCAAATATTGAAGGAAATCAACATTGTCAATGTCCACTATTCCTACTTTGTCCACACCACCACTCTCGTTCATTATTTCAATTGTTTCCTACCTTTTGAATCCACTTCTGTTTTGGTTCCTTTTCAATCTAGTTTCCACATAAGTCAGAGTAATCTTGTTAAAATTTAATTCAGATTATGTCACCTGTATTAAACCTTTTAATGGGTTCCAATATAACCCGGAGAAAAAAACCAGTAATTTCAATATCACACCAGCCTCACCAACCCCACCCTCAATGCCTGGCTTGCATTGTCTCTCTGACCTCACTTCTAATACCCCCTGTTTCCCAGCACATCCTGTTCCTTCTCCTACTGTCACATTTGCTGATTTATTCTTTTTTGAACACATCAAACACACATGTACCTACTGTAGGGATTTTCTACCTGCCATCTCTGCAACCTCAATTTTTTTTTTCTCCTCAAAAAGCTTCTTGTTTACTCCCTACTACCTTCAGATGTCACCTTCTTAGTGATGTTTCCATGGCTTCCATTTTTAAACCACAACCCTCCATTTTCCCTTCCAAGCTTATTACCCAATAATATATATTTTATTTATTTTTTAAATTGTTTCCCTCCCAAATAACATAAAATTCACAATAACTTTGTCTCTGGAACCTAACCCAGAGCATGACAATTAATAGGTGACAAATAATTGAAATAATATATAGTAACTAGCAATACTGGCATAGCCTTTTACTTCACTATTTCCAAATGGCAGCACCATAGAAAATTCAGATAGGGGAGAAGGTGAGTCCAAGGATACTGGCAATGACTGACTGAATACCTCAATGACCTAGCAGAAGACAAGTGCTTGAAAAGTAAAGGCTACAACAATTCATCTTTTTGAAATTTACCAAATTCATATTTAATTCCTAAACACACAAATCAAATATAGGTGACTATAAAAAAGATTCTGAAAGGGACAGATTCAGTGAGATTAAAGCTGTACAGTAAAATGCACGTGGAGGTTCATTATTGTCACCAATATTTTATCATCCTTTCCTTTCTTAAACACTTTTTTGATGTGTGGTCATTTGACCAGTTCTGGCTGATGAAGTGTGAACTGCACATCACCTTCCACTACTTGTGCTTAGCAGTTTTCTTTGTATTTGGTGCTCTGTTTTTTGTGATTCTTGAATATGTGGATTCGTGTCTTGTATCTATTTTAGAAACATCTTAGTTACCTTTCAAAATATTGCTTCTGTGCCATGCTGTAGCTCATCTTTTTTTTTTTTTTTTTTTTTTTGGTATTCCATTTATAAACCTATTAAACCACTTGTCTGTATCCCTGTATTATGTCCCATATGTTTTGTTGTTTTCTCTTTGTGCTTCAGTTTCTTTTATTGACCTGCCCTTGGGTTCCATAAGCAGGTCTTTTGTCTTATTCAAGCTAATGTTGAAACTCATTTAAAATCTTAAATATTTTAGTTATAAAATATTTGCCTTTTTGTCAATCTTTTCTCCTATTTCTTTGTCAATCAAGTATGAGAATATATGTGTATCTGCTTTTATTGATATTTTCCTAAATTATGAGATACACTTTCTTGCCTCTTCATAAGTCTTTTAATTTTTATATTATGTAGTAGACATCATACGTATTTAAAAAAGAAAAAAAGTCTAAAACTGATCCTGGGAAGCCTGGGTAGCTCAGTCAGTTAAGTGTCTGCCTTCAGCTCATGTAATGATCCCAGAATCCTTGCTCAGTGGGGAGCCTGCTTCTCCCTCTGCCTGAAGCTCCCTGACAAATAAATAAATAAAATATTTTAAAAAAAGAAAAGTGGTTTACTTTTTCCAGGAAAGGTAAACCCTTTCCTGTTCTGAGCAGATGAGTTGAGAGGCTAATCTTAACTATCCTAATAGAAATTGAGCTTAGGTGGGGCACCTGGGTGGCTCAGTGGGTTAAGTTGCTGCCTTCAGTTTGGGTCATGATCCCAGGGTCCTGGGATCGAGTCTGCTGAGCAGAGAGCCCGCTTCCCTCTCTCTCTCTGCCTGCCTCTCTGTCTACTTGTGATCTCTGTCTGTCAAATAAATAAAATCTTTAAAAAAAAAAGAAAAGTAAAGAAAAAAAAATTGAGCTTAGGCAAAGCTGGGTTTATAGAAAGATTCTGAACTCATCCCCTCCCACAGACACACCAAATCTCCAGCTACAAACGGATCATTTTCCTCTGAAAAAAATCTCCACAACTATTTGTGGAGCATAACAAATAGCATGGAGGACATGGGGATTTAGAGAGGAGTTGGGGGAAATTGGAAGGGGAGGTGAACCATTAGAGACTATGTACTCTGAAAAACAATCTGAGGGGTTTAAGTGACAGGGGGGTGGGAGGTTGGGGTACCAGGTGGGTATTATAGAGGGCACGGATTGTATGGAGCACTGGGTGTGGTGCAAAAATAATGAATACTGTTACGCTGAAAATAAAGAAAAAAAAAATCTCCACAACAAAAGGGCCACATCAAATGGACAAAAGAGGCTGAGACATGGTCTCACAAAAACAAAAAAACACACCATCCCTGATGTGATAGGGAGGGATCTCACCAGACAGGGGCTTCTCCCAGAGGAGGCCCTACACAGGCAACCCAGTCCCCGAGACTATATTAGAGAGCTAAGTCTTCAGAATATCTGGCATAGAAAACAAAGGGGCCTGATGTCTAGGGGCTCCAAAGTGCTAAAGGAAACTGAGATTCACCTCTTGGAGGCCTCACATGCAATATTGCTAACCCTGAGATCCAGTGAAAAAAATAGCAGTTTAAAAAGTATCTAGTGGAAACCCACTAGCAGATGGGATATCATAAGTATAAAAAGTCCCCCTGAGGAATGAGGGATTCAAGCTCCACATTGGGAACCTCTGAAGTGGGAATCTATGCCAAGAAAAAGAGGCCCAATAACAAGTAGCTTTGAAAATCATCAGGGTTTATGGTGATGTAGGAAGACCATGAACTAACCTTCTCCACAGATATAACAAACCTATGCATCTTTATAGAATTTCTCCTGAAGAAAGGCTGAGGGCTGACTAAACTTGCTTCTGCATAAGAGAGAGAGACCACACAGAGAATAACAAAAGAGAGGAGACCTGGCAACAAAAGGAACCCCCCCCCCCAACCACCACCCATCACCAATGCTGCAAACTGCAGTGGAGAGGAATAGTACTGAGGAACCATAGCAGATTCATTTATGCTAGGGCACAGAAAAAAAGTCATGGTTTAAAAGACTAAGAAATAAAATATCCAGCCTTAGTACACCCAATGACAGGAGAGCTGTTTAAACTCTACCCAGGTCAAAAGGGCTGGTGAGCATATGGCTTAGTCTACCCTCCACCTTCATAGTGCACACAAGGCCAGTGTTCCAGGTGCTTTGTCTGGCCGGTCATCTCAGTAAGCACCAGACCTGTAACCCACATCAGCCCTGAATGGGGGGGGGGGGGGTAGCTGTTATTTAAAAATACAACTACAGTATAAAGGAACTAGCCTTAGAACTTTGCCACAGAGGAGCTGCTGAAACTCACTCCAGGTTGCCAGAGTTCCTCCTCCACTGATAGCATAAACAGGAACAGCATCCAGCGCCCTAGCCAGCCTACTGCCTCTATGAACTTAGCACTCTTAGCACAGCACACTAGACACACCTGGTCATCACCATAGCTCTAGCCATCATGCCAAGTTGACACAGACACAGAGTAACTCAAAGCACTCCAGGCTCACCACTTTGGCTTCAGATGGCTTGCTAAGGGACCTCCAGGACAAAGTGCTCTGGAAGACCCAAGCCCATGTTTGTCTTGGCCCCAATTACCGCACCAGTGCATCCCTGTGCTAAGCACCCTGGGATACCTCTGCTCATATCAACTTCAGCTTCAGCTGTTATGCCAGGACACCCTGTTTGGAGATCCCCAGGGGAGTACTTGTGTGGAATGCCCCAGGGCACCCTCTTGGCCGAAAGCCCCAGGTCCTCCCAGCTTGTACCCACCTCAGCTTTCCTGCAAAGGCACCCTCAGTGCAGAGAGCCCTGGGACAGCTCTAGCCATTCTACCAAGGCAGTCTCAGCAAGGAGTTCCCTGGGACCCTGTTCATACTACACAGACCCAGGCAGCCAGCCTCTTCACCAGGCACAGTCTACACTGGAAATGACCATACACAAGAACATTCAAGTTAAGAAGAGCAGTTCTGCCTAATTCATAGAAAAACACAGAAAGCCAAGTAAAGTAGATAGAGGAATGTGCTCCATATGATAGAAGATAAAATCTGTGACCAAGATCTAAATAAAAGAGATAAGCAATACACCTGATAGCGTTTAATAATCATAAAATACTTACTAAACTTGAGACAAGAATGGAAAAACTAAATGACAACTTTGAGATATAAAACAGACAAAAAGGACCAAATTTAAAGAACACAATAACTGAAATTTTAAAATACACTAGATAAGAGGATTCAGAAGAATGGATCAGGGATCTGAAAGAGTAATGGAAAGAACCAAGCTGACCAACAAAAAGAAAAAGAATTTTTTAAAATGAAGATAGTTTAAGGTATCTCTTGGACAACATGAAGCAAACAAACATTTGCATTATAGGGGTCATCAAAGGAAAAAAGAAGGGATTAGAAAACTTATTTGAATAAATAGCTGATAGCTTTCTTAACCTGGAGAAGGAAACAGACATCCAGTTTCAAGAAGCACAGAAAGTTTTAAACAAGATGAACCCAAGAGGTCCACACCAAAGACACATAATAACTAAAATGTCAAAAGTTAAAGATGAAAGAATTTTAAAAGCAACGAGAGAAGCAAAAGTTACATACAAGAGAAACCCCATGAGTCCATCTAATTTTTCAGCAGACATTTTATAGACCATATTCAAAATGCTGACAGAAAAATTCCTACCCCAAGAATACTCTACCTCTCCTTCTATTCTGAAAGATAACTTTGCCAGGTAAAGAGTTTCCCAAAGAAAAATTGAGAGGTCATCACCACTAAAACGACCTTATAAGAAGCGTTAAAGGGAGTTGCATAAAGTGAAAAAGTCCATAACTAGGATAAACTATAAATAAAAGATGTAAAATACAACTATAGGGTGGGTAAAAAAGTTACTTTATAATGTGTTCAAACTTCAGCAATCGCCAAGTTAATACAGACTGCTGAATATTTATTCCAGGAAAAAAGGATGGGACAATATCTGCAAATCACTCAATATGATACATCACATTAAGAAAATGAAGAATAAAAATCACATGATCATCTGAATAGATGCAGAAAAAGCATTTTAAAAAATTCAAAAGCTATTCGTGATAAAAACTCTCAACAAAGTATGTTCAAAGGGAACACACCTCAATATAATTAAGGCCATATATGAAAAATTCACATCATACTCAGTGGTCAAAAACTAAGAGCGTTTCCTTTAAGGCCAAAAACAAGAAAAGGATGTCCACTCTTTCCACTTTTATTCAACACAGTACTGGAAGACCTAACCACAACACTAACACAAAAAAGAGAAATAAATTGGTAAGGAAGAAATAAAATTTTCACTATTTGCAGACAACATGATTCCATATATAGAAAACCCTGAAAACACCCCTGAAAAACTATTTAAAGTAATAAAGAATTCAGTAAATTTACAGAATACAAAATAACATACAGAAATCTGCTGCATTTCTACACTAACAATGAAGTAGCAAAAAGAGGATTAGAAAAACAACTCCATTTTCAATTGCATCAAGAATAAAATACCCAGAAATAAACTTAACCACAGAGGTGAAAGACCTATACTCTGAAATTTTTTATAACATTGATGAAAGAAATTGAAGACAATACAAATCATGGACAGAAGAATATTGTTAAAATGTTCAGACTACCCAAGGCTATCTAAAGATTCACTATAATCTCTATCAAAATACCAATAACATTTTTCATAGAACTAGAACAAATAATCCTGAACTGTCTATGGAAATACAAAGAACCCTTAATAACCAAAACACTCTGAGAAATAACAGCAAAGCTGGACATATCACAATCCCAGATTTCAGGATCCACTACAAAGTTATAATTATCAAAACAGTATGGTACTTGCACAAAAACATATCTACGGATTAATGGAACGGGATAGCCCAGAAATAAACCCATACCTATATGGTCAATTAATCTGTGACAAAAGAGCCAAGAATATACAATGGGGAAAAGACAGTCTTTAATAAATGGTTTTGGAAAAACTGGACAGCTACCTGCAAAAGAGTGAGACTGACCAATTATACTATACAGAAAAATAAACTGAAAACAAAGACATAAATGTGAAACTTGAAACCAGAACACTCCTAAAAGAAAACACAGGCAGTGATCTCTTAAATACCATCTTTAGTAACATTTTTATGGATAGCTTTCCTCAGGCCAGGAAAACAAGAACGAAAATAAATTATTGGGACTACATCAAAATAAAGAGCTTTTTCACAGCAAAGGAACCCAACAATAAAACAATAAGGCAACCTACTGAGTGGGAGAGGATAGTTGCAAATGATATAACCAATAAAGGGTTAATATCCTTAATGTACAAAGACTGTATCCAATACTTAAAAATTAAAAAGTGAGCAGAAGACCTGACTAGACATTTTTTCCAAAGAAGACATACAGGTGGTCAGTAGACACATGCTCAATATTGCTAATTGTCAGAGAAATGCAAATCAATACTACAATGAGATACCACTTCACACAAGTCAGAATGGCTAGTATCAAAAATTAAGAGAAAACAAGTGTTGGCAAAAATATAGAGAAAGAGGAACCCTTACTCACTGTTAGTGAGAATGTAAATTGATACAGCCACTGTGGAGAACAGTATAGAAATTACTCAAAAAATTAAAAATGCTAGACAATCTAGTAATTCCTCCACTGGGTATTTACCCCTCCCCCCAAGAAAACCCACTAATTTGAAAAGATATATCCACCCCTATGTTTACTGTAGCATTATTTACAATAGCCATGATATGGAAGCAACCCTAAGTATCCATCAATAGATGAATGGACAGAGGATGTGGGATATGTGTGTGTGTGACAAAATATTGATCAGCCATAAAAAATGAAATATTGCCACTTGTGCTAACATGGATGGACCTAAAGGGTATGATGCTAAGTGAAATAAGTCAGACAATGATAAACGGATATTATTGGAGCTTTATGTAGAATCTTTAAAAAAAGAATGAACAAACAAAGTGGAAACAGATCCATAAATCCAAAGAAGTAACTGGTGGTCACCAGAGTGCAGGGTTGGAGGGGAATTGGGCAAAGTAGGTGAAGGGGAGTAAGAGGTAAAGGCTTCCTGTTATGGAATAAGTAAGTCATGGGTATGAAATGTACAGCACAGGTAATACAGTCAATCAGGTTGTAATAGTGTTGTATGGTAACAGATGGTAGCAACACTTGTGGTAAACATAGTAATGATGAGTAAATTAGTTGAATCACTGTTGTACACCTGAAGTCAATGTAACTATGTGTCAACTATGCTTCAATAAAGAAAAAACTAAAAAATCAGTCAGGCATACTTCCAGGAGAGCCTGAGTCCTATAGGAAATAGAGATTCTGTTCTTATCTACAGATAAGAACTTCCTTACTTCCTCAGAACCAGCACAGAGGCAGTTTGAAAAGCATTTGGCCCTTAGGTTAAGATTTACTGAGTAATTGTAGGGCATATGACAGAGGGTCAGGGATTGGTAGGAAATTTATCAGGGAACAGACTCAGGTGGAAGCCATTTTTCTTTCTGTCCTTCAGCCTAGATGGCCCAATGCCAACAGGCACCAGTTCTGACACTTCTTATCTACATTGTTAGCACTGTTTACCTCACCCTGGCATTCCCCATCAAACCTGCTTGCCTAGGCAGGTGCCTCCCTCCAACAGGAGGTTCTTCTGGAGAAGGGGCACCTCTGCACACTCTCATGACTCCAACAGTGACAACTGGCACTTATAGCCAGCCACCCTGAATGCTAATGTTACCCACCAGTGTGCCCACATCAACTGTAGCCAGACCTCTCAGCCAGCCATGGGGTGGTGGGAAGCCCTGTCCCCCTGTACACCCACAGTAGTTATAGCCAAGATACAATAGGAGGCGCATGAAGCCTACACAGAAGATAGCCTTGGAACACTGGATTTTCATGACCAGAAGGGATGGCACTTTGGAGCCCCACAGGTTGCCTTCTACATAAACCCACTATCTTTAAGACCAACAGTCATAGCTGACCTACCTAATATAGAAACAAACAAATTAAGGAGACTGAAGAATATGTTCAAAACAAAAGAACAAGACAAAACCTAAGAAAAAGAACAAATCAGTGATAACTTACCTACCTGATAAAGACATCAAGGTAACGATTATAAAGATGCTCACTGAACATGAAAGAAGAGTGGATGAACACAGTGAGAACTTCAAAAAAGAGAATAAAAATAACCAATCAGAGCCAAAGAATAAAATAACTGATGTTAAAAAAAAAAAACCCTAGATGGAATACACAGCAGGTTAGAGAATGCAGAAAAACATCAGAAATTTGGAAGATAAAATACCAGAAATTTCCCAATTAGAACAGCAAAAAATTATTTTGTTTAATGAAGATAGGTTAAGGGAACTCTGGGATGACATTAACCATATTAACATTCATATTATAGGGATATCAAAAGGGAAGAGAATGAGAGAGAAAGGAGCACAGTTGAAATAGAGAAAACACATTAGAAGGAATAATAGCTGAAAATTTGCCTAACCTGGAGAAGGAAATAGGCTTCCAGGTCTAGAACACAGACAGATATACACCAAGACACATAATAATTAAAATGTCAAAAATTAACAATAAAGAGAAAATCTTAAAAGCAGCAAAATGAAAGCAAACAGGTTCACACTAGGAAACACCCATAAGACTATTAGCAAATTTTTTAGCAGAAACTTTGGCTAGATGGAAGTGGCAGGATATGTTTAAGGTGCTGAAAGGAGAAAAAAAAAAACTAAAATCAAGAATATTTTATCTGCAAGTTATCATTCAGAATTGAAGAAGAGATAAAGAGCTCATCACCACTAAGTGGACCTCACAAGAAATGTTAAAAAGATTATTTTAAACAGCAAAGAAAAGGACATAAGTGAAGGAAAATTATGGGGAAAAAATTTCACTGGTAAAAGCAAACATATAGTAAAGGTAGTACATCAACCCCTTATAAAGCTAGTATGAAGGTTAAAAGACAAAAGTAGTAAAATAAATTATATCTACAACAATTATTTAAGGGATACAAAATAAAAGATATAAAATATGACATCAATACTGCAGAAGCTGTAAAGATGTAGAGATTTCAAAATGTGTTCACACTTAAGTAACCATCTACTTAAAATAGACTGCTATACCTTTCTGTGGAGAGCAAGAATAATTGTGTACAAAGTAGAGAAGCATCCAAATATGTGACAACCTCTGTGTAATAAAAATCTGTGTAAAGTTAAAAAAAAAAAATAGACTGCTATACACATGGAGTGTTATATGTAAACTTTGGTACCACAAACCAAAAACCTAAAATAGGTACAAAAAATTATCTGATCACACGGAAAGAGAACAAGAGAAAAGGGGAACTGAGAACTACAAAAACAACTAGAAAACACTTAACAAAATGCAGTAAGTATACGCCTATCAATATTTACTTCAAATGTAAATGGATTAAATAATCAAAAGACATGGTGTGAATGAATAGATAATAAAATAAGACCAATCTGCATGCTGCCTACAAGAATACATACAGACTGAAGTGATGGGAAAAAAGATAATAACAGCAAGTGGAAAAGGAAAGCTGAGGTAGCAATATTCATATCAGAAAAAATACATTTTAAAACAAAGACTATAACCAGAGACCAAGAAGGGCATTACATAATGATAAAGGGTCAATCCAATATGAGAATATAATAGTTGTAAGTATCTATGCACCCAAAATAGAAGCACTACAAAGCAAATATTAACAGATATTAAGGAAGAGGATGACAACAATACAATAATATTAGGGGAACTTAACACCCTACTTTCACCAATGAATACATCATCCAGACACAAAATGAATAAGGAAACATTAGATCAGATTTACTTAATAGATATACAGAACATTCCAGCCTAAAACAGCAAAATACATATTCTTTTCAAGTATATATAGAACATTCTTATTTATGGCTAAGAAATATTCTCTAGAATAGATCACATTCTAAACCACAAAAAAGTCTCAATAAATTTATAAATAAAGTTATGTAGATTGAAATCTTATCAAACATATTTTCCTACTACAATGTTACAAAACTAGAAATAAATCAATTACAAGAAACTTGAAACTAAGCAGCATGCTATTAACAACCAATGAGTCAATAAAGAAATCAAAGAGAAAATCAAAAAATACCTTGAGACAAAATGACGAGAGTAATACAATGTTCCAAGTTCTTTGGGACAGAGCACAAGCAGTTCTAAGAGAGAAGTTTATAGCAATACAGGCTAATCAGGAAACAAGAAAAAACATGATAAATAATCTTATCTTACACCTAATGGAACAAGAAAAAGAAAGCCTAAAGTTAGTAGAAGAAAGGAAAGAAAAAAGAGTGAAAATAAATAAAATTAAGACTGAAAAAAAAAAAAAGAAAAAAATTAATGAAACAAAAAACTTGTTTTGAAAAGATAAATTTGATGAACCTTTAGGTAGACTAATCAAGAAAAAATGACAGAGTACTCAAATAAGAAATGAAAGTTAAAACTGACACCACAGAAATACCAAGGATTGTAAGAGGACACAATTTATACCAAAAAAAAGTGAATAACCTAAAAGAAAAGGATAAATTCCTAGAAACACTCAATCTTCCAAGACTGAATTAGAAAGTAGAAAACATGAACAGACCTATTACTAGTAATGAAATTAGTAATCAAAAAACTATTAACAAAGTTCTAAGACCAATGGTTTCACAGATAAATTCTACCAAACATTCAAAGTACCTATCATCAACTATTACCAATAAAATAAAATAAAATAAGGAAGGAACACTTCCAAATTCATCTCGCCAAGCCAGCATTATCCTGATACTAAGAGCAGACAAAAACACTACAATAAGAGAATTAAAAGCCAATTTCCCTGATGAACACTGATGCAAAAATCACAAAATTAGCAAACCCAGTTTAATACATTAAAAGGATCATTCATCATAATCAAGTGGGATTTATTCTAGGGATGCAAGGAGGATTCAACATCTGCAAATCAATCAACATGATACATCACATTTACAAAATCAGAGATAAAAATCATATAACCATCTCAATAGGCACAGAATGTTAAAAATTCAGTCATTCGTGATAAAAACTTTCAACGTGGGTTGAAAGGGAGACATACCTCAACATAATAAAGGCTTGTGTGAAAAACCCACCAGTTAGCTTACTTAGCAGTGAAAGGTGAAAGCTTTTCCTCTAAGATCAGGAAAAGTAAAGTTTGGCCACTCTCGTCACTCTTATTCAGCATAGTCCTGGAAGTCCTAGCCACAGCAATCACGTAAGAACACACAAGAAAAAGAAATAATAGTCATCCGAATTGGTAAGAAAGAAGTAAAACTGTCACTATTTACAGATGACATAATACTATACATAGAAAACCCTAAAGACTCTACCAAAAACCTATTAGAATTAATAAATCCAGTAAAGTTGTAGGATAAAAAAAAATGCAGAAATCTATTGCATTTCTATACACTAATAACAAAATATTAGAAAGAGAAATTAAGGAACAATCTCATTTACAATTGCAGCAAAAATAATAAAATACCTAGGAATAAATTAAGCCAAAGGGGTGAAAGTTCTCTACTTTCAAAACTATAAGACATTTGATAAAGGAAATTCATGATGACACAATAAATGGCAGGGGTGGAACCACCATGCTTATGGGTTGGAAGAATTGATATTGTTAAATGCTCACACTGCCCAAAGTAATCTATGAATTCTGTGTAATCCCTATCAAAATAACATAGCATCATTGACATAACTATAACAATCCTAAAATTTGTATAGCCAAGCACTCTTGAGAAAAAGGAACAAAGCTGGATGTATCACACTCCCAGATTTCAAACTCTACTACAAAGCTGTAGTAATCAAAACAGTACAGTTCTACTAGAAAAGACACACACAGATCAATAGAACAGGATAGAGAACCCAGAAATAAACCCATGCTTGCATAGTGAATTGATCTATGGCAAGGGAGGCAAGAATATATCATGGGAAAAAGAGTTTCTTTAGTGAGTGGTATTAGGAATACTGGGCAGCTACGTACAAGAGCCTGAAACTCAACCACTTTCTCATATCACATACAAAAACAAACTCAAAATGTATTAGACCTAAATGTAAGACCTGAAATCCTAAAACTCCTAAGCAAAAATATAGGCAATTATACTACTGGATATTGGTCTTAAGAATATTTTTGTGATCTGTCTCCTCGGGCAAGGGCAACAAAAGCAAAACTATGTAATTGGGACAACATCAAACTAAAAAGATATTGCACAGTAAAAGAAAACATTGGAAAACAAAAAGGAAACCTACTGAATGAGAGAAGATATTTGCAAATGATATATCCACTCAGGAGTGGATATATTATTAGATATTATCCAAAATATCTAAAAACTTAGAACTCAATGCACACACACATATGCACACAAAGTCCAACTGATAAATGGGCAGAGGACCTGAATAGACATTTTTCCAAAGGAAACCTACAAATAGCCAACAGACACATGGGGGAAAAAAAAATGCTCGGGGCACCTGGGTGGCTCAGTGGGTTAAAGCCTCTGCCTTCAGCTAGGGTCATGATCCCAGGGTCCTGGAATCAAGCCCCGCATCAGACTCTCTGCTCAGTGGAGAGCCTGCTTGCCTTCCCCTCTCTCTCTCTGCCTCTCTGCCTACTTGTGATCTCTGTCAAATAAAAAATATTTTTAAAAAAATGCTCAAAATTACTAATCATCAGAGGGATGCAAATCAAAACCATAATGAAGTATCACCTGAGTCAGAATAACTGGTATCAAAAGGACAAGAAATAATAATGTTAGCAAGGATGTGGAGAAAAAGGAATTCTTGTGCGCTCTTCTTGGGAATGTAAGTTGTGATACAGCCAATATGGAAAAAGATATGGAAGTTCCTCAAAAATTTAAAAATAGAAATACCATACTCCAACAATTCCACTGCTGGGTATTCATCTGAAGAAAACAAAACATTAATTTGAAAAGATATATACACACCTACATTCACTGAAGATTATTAGCAAGATATGGAGGCAATCTAAGTGTTCATTCATGGGTAGATAATATATTGTGAATATATACACATTTTAAACACACACACACACACACACACACGAATATTTCTCAGCCATAAATAAGAATGAAATCATTCCATTTGCAGCAACACAGACATACATAGAGGGTAGCATTCTAAGTGTAATGTCAGACAGACAAAGATAAATTTTATATAATTTCACTCAGATGTGGAATCTGAAAAAAAGAAATGCAAACAAAACAGGAAAAGACTCATAAATTCAGAAGACAAACCACTGATTGCCAGAGGGAATGGGGCTATAGGGATGGGTGACATAGGTGAAAGGGATCAAGAGATATAAACTTCCAGTTATAAAATAAGTAAGTCATGGGAATGTGAAGTACAGCATAGAAAAAATAGTAAGAAGTATTTGATAACATTGTATGATGATCAATATTAACTACTTTTCTCACGGTAAGCATTTTGTAATGTATATAAACGTCAAATCACTATGTGGTACACTCGAAATTAATATAATATTGTATATCCACTATATTTCAATTAAAATTGAATAAAAAGCTGGAGTTTAGCTTTAATTAAAATCATTCTACCTCTAGTTTCAAGTGTCTCCAGGAGGAGTTTTGTCATCTCTATGTTGTTGCAGACCTTGCCCTCTAGATGGGGCTTTTCTTTTAAAGTACCATGAGTTTGTGGGGGCTCTTACTCTCTCTAATCCAGCCCCCCAGTGTCCCAGTTACCCAGTCATTCAAATGCCTCATAGAAAAAGCATCCTAGGAGTTTGGGTTTCCTCTAGATTTCAGTCTTTCACATCAGCTTACAACCATCAAAACCTCTGCTGGTTTCTATTTCCCCTGGTTGAATGTTCCTCCCTATGGTAACCACATCCTCAGCCCATCTCTGGACAAGGTAAATATCCCATGGAAGATAATACCTTGTGAGCTAAATTTGCCAAGGAAATTTTATACATTGGTAGAATTTTAGTTTACTTGTTTTTCTTCTAAAGCTCTCCTATGTCTGTGGAAATATAAATTTTATCAGTACTTGGATAAAGTACAGAGTACTGATAAAATACATTTTATGATTTTCCTTTTCTTAGGTGTTACAACAGGAGTTATATCTTGCCACTACCTGTTATAGCATAACCAGCAGTGAAATCAAATTCTGTAGTGAGGCTTTTCATTGGTTAAACCTATGACTTTATCACTGTTAAGCTTTATATCCACTGCTCACACTTGAAATACTATGTTATTCAAAACTTTAAAAATTATTGCCAGTTCTGTCTCATCTAATACTTTAATTAGCATATCATCTATATCTTTGATCAATAAATTAACTGGGAATAAGTTACTCTGACTAGGACAACTATAAATCTTTCTAGTGGAATATGAAAATTTTGCTTGAATTGATAACTCCATCAATTAACATTCCTTAAGCAATTATTTAACCAGATGTTAGATAATTCTTCATCAATGTTCTGGCCATTTCTTCACCAACAAAAGAGACTGTCAATGGAAGTTAAAGAAGGGAATATACCCTAGAGTAATTGTGGAAGGTTTGCTTAATTTTCCTAGAATACCTAAAGTAGTGACAGTCATTTGCTTTAAAGTTGATCATTACAAGTTAAATTTATAATTTTAATGTTGTGACAGTAGCTTAGAAGACATCTTTAGAATATTTGTAATCATTGAAAGCTGAACAGATAAGGTTCCACCTTAAAATTTAAAAGCATAAGTCACCAAAGAAACTAAAATCTTCAGATTTGAACCATGACAGAAATTCCAAGAAAAAAATAATAAAGAAGTTCCAGAAGCAGTATTTGTGGGGAAAATGATAAGAAAATAGTTTTCTTTTGTACAAATGTATTTCCTTTAGTCCAGTAAATTATACACTATTTTTTAATTCCTGATTTATTTTAAAATAAATACTTTTTACTGTACTTTTATTCTATATATGCAGGGATTTCAACACTCGTTTTATACTAGGATCACTAGAGTGCTTTTGTCTTCATATCCATGTGGGGCCTCAGCATTAGTATTCTTTAAAACACTACTATCAGACCTCTGGAAAGATTACTTTTAAGATAGTTTTAGTTTTACAATAAAATAAAGATACAGAGATTTCCCATATATCCACAGCCCCCATATATCCATATCCTTCCCTATTTCAAGGTCACTTACCAGCACCTTACTTTGGTGACCAGAAGGGATTGCTTTACAGGGTACCACAGGACCTCTTCTATACTAGGCCACTACTTTTAAGACTAGGATACATAGCTGACCTACCTAAAACACAGAAACACACACACAGAGTTAGATAAAACCCAGAAACAGAAGAATATGTCCCAAATAAAACAATAAAAACAAAACAAAACAAAACAAAAATTACAGAAAAAGATCAAAACAAAATAGAAATGAGCAACATGCCTGATAAAGAATTCAAAATAGTGGTCTTAAAAATACTCACTGCACTTAACAAAAGAGTAGATGAGGCAGTGAGAACTTCAAAGAGATAGAAAATATAAAAAATAATCAGAGTAGAAAAATACAACAACTGAAATGAAATATAAACTAGAGGGTATTAATAGCAAACTAGAAGATGCAAAAGAATGGATCAGCAAACAAAAAGGGTAGTGGAAAGTAACCAAGCCTCATAGAAAAAGAGAAAACACAATAAAAAATGAGAATAGGGGGCACCTGGGTGGCTCAGTGAGTTAAGGCCTCTGCCTTCGGCTCAGGTCATGATCCAGGGTCCTGGGATCGAGCCCTGCATCGGGCTCTCTGCTTCATGGGGAGCCTGCTTCCTCCTCTCTCTCTGCCTCTCTGCCTACTTGTGATCTCTGTCAAATAAATAAATAAATAAAATATTAAAAAAAAAAATGAGAATAGGTTAAGAAATCTCCGTGGCACCATAGAGTATAATAACATTTCCCTTATAATGATCCCAGAAGGAGAAGACAGAAGGCAGCAGATAATTTATTTGAATAAATAATAGCTAAAAATAAAACATGGAGGCCATCAAAAAAAGATAAACATAGGAAGTCCATACCAAGACTTCTAATTAAATGGCAAAAATTAAAGATGAGGAGAATCTTGAAAACAACAAGAGAAAAGCAAACATTTATATAAAAGCGAAACTCCATTGGGCTATTAGCTGATTTTTTAGCAGGAACTGATGTGATGTATTCAATGTGATGAAAAGGAAAATAATCTACAACCAAAAATACCTTACCTGAAAAGGTTATCATTCAGAATATGAGGAGAAATGAAAAGTTTGCCAAACACAAAAAGTTCATCACCACTAAACAAACCTTAAAAAATGTTAAAGGAAATTCTTTAAGTGGAAAAAAATGCTGTAACAAGAAGCAAGGAAATTACAAAAGGAAAAGTATTCACTAGTAAAGGCAAATATATAATTATAGTAGTAGGTTAATCACTTAAAAACCCAGTATGGAGGGGCGCCTGGGTGGCTCAGTGGGTTAAAGCCTCTGCCTTCAGATCAGGTTGTGATCCCAGGGTCCTGGGCTCACATCAGGCTCCCTGCTCAACAGGGAGCCTGCTCAACAGGGAGCCTGCTTCCCCTCTCTCTCTCTGCCTGCCTCTCCGCCTACTTGTGATCTCTGTCAAATAAATAAATAAAATCTTTAAAAAAAAAAAAAACAGTATGGAGGTTAAGCACAAAAGTAATAAAATCAATTCTATCTACAAAATATAGTCAAAGGATATACAAAATAGAAGCATGTAACATATGACTTCATATAATATGGAATATGGAATAAAAATGTCTTCTTGGAATGTGTTCAAACTTTAGCAACCATCAAATTAGTACTACAAGTTATACTACTATACACATAGAATGTTATATATAAACCCCATGATAACCACAAATCAGAACTATCATAAAGACACACAAACAGAAAAATATCAAAGTGTAACATTAATAGAAGCCAACAAACCACAGACAAAGAGAGCAAGAGAAGGACTAAATGTGCCAACTGAAAAACACAGGGTGACTGAATGGTTAAAAAACAAGAGCTCTCTACATGCAGCCTACAGAAGACTCACTTCAAACCTAAAAACACATACAGATTAAAAGTGAAGGGATCAAATAAGCTATTCCATGCAAATAAAGTCGGGGTGTGGGGGAGGCTAGGGTAGCATACTTACATCACAAAAAATTGACTTTAAAAAAAAGCAGTAACAAGAGCCAAAGGTATTACATTATGATAAAAGGATCTATCCAACCAGAGGATATAACAATTGTAAATATCAATGCAACAACCATAGGATCACCTAACTATTGAAAGCAAGTATTAACATATAGGAAGGAAGAAGTTGACAATAATATTAAGGGACTTTAACACTCTGCTTATATCAGTGGATAGAGCATCCAGACAGAAAATAAGGAAGCAGTGGCTGGGAACAACACGTTAGACCAAATGGACTTAACAGATATATATATAGAACATTCCACCCAAAACCATCAGAATACACATTCATTTCAAGTGCAGGTGGAACATTCTCTAGGCTAGATCACATTTTAGGCCACAAAACAAGCATCAATTAATTTAAAAAGACTGAAATCTTAGTATTTTTTCCAACCACAATGGTATAAAATTAGAATTATAAGAAAAAAAAACTGAAAAAACACAAACACATGGAAGCTAAAAATTATGCCATACAACCAAGGGTCCATGAACAAGTCAAAGAGGAAATCAAAAAATACATAGAGATGAATGAAAATGGAAACATAATGGTCCAAAATCTTTGGGAAGCAGCAAAAGCAGTTTGAAGAGAGAAGTTTAGAGTGATGTAGGTCTATATCAAGAAACAAGAAAAATCCCAAATAGTCTAAAGTTAAAGGAAATAGAAAAGAATAAACAAGGCCTAAAGTTAGTAGAAGAAAGATAATAATAAAGACTACAGCAGAAATAAAGACTAAAAAATTAGAAAGGAAAAATGAGGTCAAAAACTCGTTATTTGAAAACATGAATAAAATTGATAAACCTTTAGCTAGACTCATCAAGGAAAAAAAGAGTACTTTTAAAAAATCAGAAATGAAATAGAAAAAATAACAATGACACCAGAGAAACACCATGGAAAGGATTAAAAGTGACTACTACGAAAAATTATATGTCAACAATCTGAACAACCTAGAACAACTGGATAAGCTGCTAGAAACACAATTGTACGAAAATGAAACAGGAAGAAATATAAAACTGAATAGATTAACTATTAGTAGTGAAATTGAATTGGTAGTCAAAAAACTCCCAACAAACAAAAGTTCAGGACCAGAGGGCTTCACAGTTGAATTCTACCAATATTTTAAAAAGAGTAATACCTATTCTCCTCAAACTATACCAAACAATAGAAGGGGAAGGAAAATTTCCTCATTCATTCTATAAGGCATTAACCTGATATCAAAATTAGATAAAAGCACTTCAAAAAAAAAAAAAGAATGAAAATTAAAGGCCAAAATCCCTGATAAACATGCAAATGCAAAAATCCAAAATATTAGCAAACTGAATTCAACAATACATTAAAACAAGTATTACCATGAGCAAGTTGAATAAGACACAAGCATGGTTCAATATTTGCAAATTAATCAATATGATACATCACTTTAACAAGAGGAAAGATAAAAACCATATGATTATTTCAATAGGTGCTTAAATAACATTGACAAAATGCAACATTAATAATAAAAACTCTCAATAAAGTAGGTTTGTAGGAAACATACCTCAACATAATAAAGGATATATGTGATATAGTCATTACTACATCCTTCTCAATGGTAAAAAACTAAAATGTTTTCCTCTCAGATCAGAACAAGATAAAAATGTCCACTTTCATCACTTTCCTTTAACATCGGACTAGAGGTTCTAGGCACAGCAATCACAGAAGAAAAAAATAAAAATTCTCCAAATTGGTATAGAAGTAAAACTGTGACTACTTGCAGCTGTATATAGAAAATCTTAAATACTCCACCAATTAACCTTTAGAATAAATGAATGCAGTAAAGTTTCAAGATGCACAATTAATATACAGAAATCCATTCTATTTCTATAAATATCTAATAATGAAGTAGCAGAAAAAGAAATATAAAAAGCAATCTACCTATAATTGCAACCACAGCAAAAAATACTGGGAATAAATTTAACCAAGGAGGTGAAAGACCTATAGTCTGAAAATTATAAGATATTAATAAAAGAAATTGATGATAACCCAAACAAATGAAAGGATATATCATACTTAAGGATTAGAAAAATTAGTCCTGTTAAAGTGTCTGTTCTATCCAAAGCAATCTACAGATCCAGTGCAATCCTTACCAAAATACCAATAGCATTTTTCATAGAACTAGATAAAATAATCTTAAAGTTTCTATGGAAACAAAGATCCCCAATAGCCAAAGCAATCCTGAGAAAGAACAGCTGGATATAGCACACTCCCAGATTTCAAGATACACTACAAAGCTAATGTATTCTAAACAGTATGGTCCCAGCATAAAAACAGACACATAGATCCATGAAACAGGATAAAGAACCAGGAAATAAACCCACACAGTTGAGGAGGCAAGAATTACAATGGGGAAAAAACAGTCTCTTCAATAAATGGTGTTGGGAAACTGGACAGCTAACGTTCAAAAGAATGAAACTGGACCACTTTCTTATACCATATACAAAAAATGAACTCAAAATAGATTGCAGACCTTTACCATGAGACCTGAAGCCACAAAATTCCTAAAAGAAAACAGATGGTAATCTCTTGGAAATCAGCGTAAGCTACATGTGTACAGTTATTTCTTCTTAGGTAAGGGAAACAAAAGCAAAAATACACACTAGGACTACACCAAAATACAAAGCTTTTGCACAGCAAAGAAACCATCAGCCATCCAAAAGGGCAGCCTACTAAATGGGAGAAGGTATTTGCAAATGACATATCCAATAAGGAGTTAATATTCAAAATATGTAAAATACACACACACACACACACACACACACACACACACACAGAGAGACACAGACTCAACACTGAGGGAAAATAATCCTATTAAAACACCGGGTAGAGGACCTGGATAAACATTTTTCCAAAGGAGACATACAGATAGCCAGGAGACATGTGAAAAGATGCTAAAAATCACTAATCATCAGGAAAATGCAAATCAAAATCAAAATGAGTTATCACCTTATACCTGCAGAATGGCTAGTAGCAGAAAGGCAAGAATTAATAAGTATTTCTAAGCATGCTGAAAAAAGGGAACCCTCACACACTGTCAATGGGAATGTAAATTTGTATTGGGGTCCTCTAAAAAATAATAATTGAAATATCCTACAATTCAGTACTTCCACCCCTGGGCATTTACCTCAAGAAAAGAAACACTAATATGTAGTCATTGAGACATTATTTCCAATAGTAAGACATAGAGGCAACTTAAAGGTCCACTGACAGATGAATGGATGTAGTGGAATATTACTCATCATAAAAAGAATGAAATTTTGCTATTTGTGACAACCTGAATTGACATAGAGGGTATTGTGCTAAGTGAAATAAATCAGATGGAGAAAGACAAATACCACATGATTTCTATATGTGGAATCTAAAAAAATAAACAGAAACGGACTTATATATTTAGAGAACAAACTGATAGTTGTCAGAGGGAAGTGGGTTAGGGGAGTGCGCAAAATAACTAAAGGTAATTAAGAAGTACAAACTTCCAGTTGAAAAATAAATAAGGAACAGAGATGAAAAGTGAAACATAGGAAATATAGTCAATAACATTATAACGTATGTTGACAGATGGTGACCATACTCAGTGTGCAGTGAGTAATGTATAGAATTGTCAGATCACTATGTTGCACACCTGAAATTAATATAACACTGTATGTCAACTATACTTTAATAATAAAAATCAAAGTAATAAAAAATTTGACTTAGAGTTATTTTTAAAAAAGGAATGTGCTCTCACATTTTATCAAGACTTTACTTATTTATTTGATGGGGGTGGGGAGAGCACAAGCAAGGGTAGCAGCAGAGAAAGAGGGAGAAGCAGGCTCCCCGTTAAGCAGAGCCTGAGGTGGGACTCAATCCCAGGACTCTGGGATCCTAACCTAAATTGCAGGCAGACACTTAACTGAATGAACCACCCAAGCCCCCAGTGCTCTCAAATTTTAAACTTTAGTAATGAGAGACATTAATCAGCTAGAAATTGCATAGTCTGTATGAGCTACAGGTTGATGAACAAACAAAAAATTCGTAATGACTAAAACAATTTTTCAAAAAAAATATTCCCCACCAGAATGGTACATTTTTTTATCAAGGATACACCTGCACTAACATTTCATCCAAAGTTCATAATATGCAGATTAAACCATAAGGTTTGCTCTCAGGATTATACATTCTATGGGTTTGGACAAGTGTATAATAACACATATCCATCATTATAATATCATAAAGAGTATTTTTACTATCCTAAAAAATCCTCTGTGATCTGCCTATTCATCTCTCCCTCATCCCACCCTAGCAACCACTGATCTTGTTCTCTCTCTAGTTTTTCCTTTTCCAAAACGTCATAAAGTTGAAATCATACAGTTAGCAGCCTTCTCAGACTGGCTGTTTTTACGTAACAAAATACACTTAAGGTTCTCCCATGTCTTTTTGTGGCTTGATAGCTCATTTCCTTTTAGTACTGAGTAATATTCCATTGTATGGATATACTATGGGTTACCCATTTACCTACAGAAGGACATCATGATTGCTTCCGTGTTTTGGCAATTATTTATAAAGCTGCTAGAAACATCTATCTGTAGTCCCCCCCACCACCACCTCTGTGGACACAAGTTTTCAACTCCCTTGAGTAAATGCCAAGGAAAGCAACTGCTGGATTGCGTGGTAACAGTATGTTTGGTTTTGTAAGAAACTGCCAAACTGTCTTACAGAGTAGCTGTGCTGTTCTACATTTCCATGAGCCATGTTTGAGAGTTTCTTTTGTTGCATATCTATGTCAGGATTCGATATCAGTATTCCAGATTTTGACCATTTGAGAGGGTGTATAGTGGTGTCTCGTTGTTTTGATTTGCATCTCCCTGATGATATAGGATGTAGAGAGTCTTTTCATCTACTTATTTGCCATCTGCATATGCTCTTGGGTGAGTTTTTGAAGATTTTAAACCATTTTTTTTAATTGGGTTGTTTATTTTCTTGTTGAATTTTTTGAGTTCTTCATATGTTTTGGGTAAGAGTCCTTTATCCGGTATGTCTTTTGCAAATATTTTCAAAATATTGAAGACTGTGGCTTGTCTTCTAATTCTCTTGATAATATCTTTCACAGAGAAACTTTTAATTTCAAGGAAGTATAACTTATTATTTCTTTCATAGATCCTGTCTACAGTAGTGTTTTTTAAACTACAGATTGTTTCACACTTTTAGATATTGAAACCGTTTGTTAAATCACCATCAGAATTTCTAAAAAGAAAAACATTAGATATATCAAAGAATTTCTTGTAAAAATGCTAAGTACTATTTTGGAAAACTTGCTTTTATTATATATATAGGTATAGATATAGATACACACACACATACACACACACACACACAACCACAGAGAGGTGTGATGAGGTATAGATAATATATTGCTTATTATGGCATTGAAAACATACTTCAACATTCACAGGAAAGCACTGCTGTTTACTCACAGCAAGGCCTACTATGGTGCCTGGCATTGAATCCACGCACTAAGTTGGTAGGCAGGTAATGATGGGCAGACAAAACTAGGTAGGAAGACTGGCATTTCCTAGTATATTCTTAAGTACTGTGCATACACATCCATCCATGACCACTGGAGGTGCTATACTGTCTACTAATTGGGCTCTGAATAAGTCCTTCTTCCCACACGAGCTTAATCAGTTACAGTCTCCATTCATATACTATCTTGGTTTCTCTTTAGACTCTGACTTTATATCTAAATGTCACTTACTTTATCTGACCCCTTGGATCTGACAACCTGAATTTTTATTGCTGGTTCATACTTGGCTTTATCTCTTCTTGACCCACTCTGGATTTATTAATTATAACATAGTCAGTTCCTCAGTTCTGACCCAAGTCTCTTAAGAATTCAATATCCATCAGTGTCCTCCCATTGACCCATATAAACTATAGCTAGGAAAAATTTTACTCTCACCCACTGTTGACAACTGCTGCCCTACAGAGCTGTGCTCTCAATTATGATACTAAACATAATTTTCTAGGATTATGGCCAATTTCATTCATAGTGTGGGCAAGTAGAATGGAGGTTTAATATAAAATAGCACAATGTTCCTGGTAAGTGAATAGATGTTAGAACACTAAAAGCCAGCACCTAGAGAAGACTAGAAAAGGCAAGGCAAGTAAAATGTGTGTTTGTTGGGTAGTGAGAAAAGAGGTAAGATATGTCGGCTTCTGGAACTCAGTTAGAAAAGGCCAAGAACAGAATTTTAGTACAGTGAGTTAAACCAGACTGACATATGATGGTACAGGTGGTAAAGTTGGTGGTACCTGGGTTCAGAAGTTCCAGACATGGTGTCTTCTTATATAAATGGATCCCTCTAGGAATATTCTGTGACTCAAAGTCTAAAAATTGTAGATCAATTTAATAAGTCATCACTTGAATTAAAATTATAGATCAGAAAAACAGGAAGCACGGCTCCATATGAAAGATTAATGAACACTAGATTAGAACTCCCTACCACTTCCTGCTTCTGCTTAAATGACACCTGTTTAAACCAACAAGAGACACTGATGTAGATCATAGATTACGCAATTAAATGGCCCCATTATATTAGAACTGAACTGGTCAGAGTGATAATAGTAGATAGATAGATAGCATCAACCAGGTGAACAAGTCAGGGACCAGTGACACAAGGAGAAGACACTTCTGAAATGAACAGCCAAGAGGCTGGGTAGGTAGAAGAAAGTTTTAGTGTCGCCTCAAATCTGGGAGGTAAAGAAGAAAGGAGAGTCTGTACTCAGCCTCTAGGTGCTCTAGGACCAAGAAGTGCTTATGAGCAACACACTGGGTCCAATATCACCTTGTTTTAACATCTTGAGTGGACCACTTATCTTATCAGGCCACTAATCATGCATTGAATGCAAAAGGAAGTTGGTAACTGAACTAATTAATAAGTCAAAGATCAATAAAGATAAGAGCCATCCAGTGCAAAGTGGAGGCTGATAACTTTAGAGAGTAGAAAAAGCAGATGCTGACATATTACAGAGCATAGCCTTCCACTCAGAATTGTGGATTCTCAGGAAGCCCATAAACTGTTGTTAGAAGTATTCAAATCCAGAGATGCCTGGATGGGTCAGTCGGTTGAGCAACCCACTCTTGGTTTTGGCTGAGGTCATGATCTCAGAATCAAGAGATCGAGCCCCAAGTCAGGCTTTGCTCTTAGTGGAGTCTGCTCGTCTCTCCCCCTCCTCCTCTATGCCCCTGCCCTTCTGCCTGTGCGTGCTCTCTTCCTAAAATAAATAAAGGGACGCCTGGGTGGCTCAGTCAGTTAAGCCATTGCCTTCGGCTTGGGTCATGATCTTAGGGTCCTGGGATCGAGTCCTGCATTGGGCTGCCTGCTTCTCCTTCTGCCTGCCTCTCTGCCTACTTATGATCTCTCTCTCTCTCTCTGACGAATAAATAAATAAATAAAATCTTCCAAAAAAATTTTTTAAATAAATAAAATCTTAAAAACATATATATTCAAATCCATATATAGTCTAGGCATTTTCAAATGATGAGATAATATGCCTGCATATATTTATGTTCACTACTCTTTGCAAATATCTGTAGGTACAATAAGATTAATCAAATATGAATTAATTTAAAAGATACATTGTTTTATTGAATTCATACAAGTTTATTGTCATTAGCTATTTTCTCAGTAATTATAAATACTAGAACACAGCTACTATCAGATATTAGTCTGAGAAAATGTTTGCTGTTAGAAATATTCCCCACAGTCACATAGGCTGAGAATTACTGCTTTAAAAGAAAAAACAGGCATCATCACCCCAAAGAGAAAGCAACTAGAACTGGGGGCAGGGAATGTGTTGAAAGCAGGGTGCTCAAGTGGAAAGAACAGAAGGCCTTGTCATCAGTTCAGATCCCCTCCGCGCCATTTCCTAGCTCTGGGATCCTGAGCAAATTATGCATCTTTCTATGGCTATTTTCATCAATAAGTTACAATATTATCCAAATTTAGAGTATTGGTGCAAGGATTAATGGCAACATATGGGAAGAATCTGGAACATAACAGCTACTCAATAAATTGTAACCATTTGTAGCTACTTTGAAAGAGAAGGTAATTAATTCTGAGAAACAAATGAAGTTCAAAATAAGGGAAACAAAACAAAACAAAAAAAGTTGAAAATTTGACCAAAGGATCATAAATACAGAGTCGAAGCAGAGACAGGATCTGCCACTAAGGAGGTGAACATAAATTACATGTAACCTGTGGACTCCAGATGCTTCCTCAGTAAAATAAAGCAGCTGCGCTCAGTTTTAAATCCTATAATTTTCCTTACATTACTTTTAAGGAGAATAAGATTGTCAATCCCAGATACAAGCATTGGTTGAACTACTGAGAAACTGCTGCACACTCTTGGCAGCTCTTTGATCTCTGCTCCTGCCGCACGCCCCAGGGCCTCAAAGAACCTAGAAGGACCAAGCCTATGGCAAGCGTGTTGGCAATTACATAAAGCTCCAAGAGTTCAAAGTCACATAAGTGGATTCAGAATGAATTTCCCAGCTGTTATTTGTGACTAGTTTACCATGTTATAATTAACCCAGGGAAAATTATAAAATATCATGCCTCTTAAATAGTATGTTGTATCCTAAGTACTATGAGATCACTCTCAGTCAAACTCCCACTGATTCCCACTGTGTCTGCTTGCTTACTTCCCTTCCAGGTCCTCTCTCCTTCTGCACCCACTTCTTGTTACTTCATAGTACATATAATTCTTGATTACTCATAGGTGTAAAAATAATTCTGTACAATTGTGCTACGACAATAATATTGTAAAAATATACCATGATTCGTGTAATCTCCTACTTATTGACCTTTATCAGATGTCCAGTTTTTATCTATTAATAACACTCCCCTAAAAAAATAGCAATTTACATACATGTTTATGTATTCTTGCTTTTATTTCTATAGAATTCTCATTGTACAGTATTTCTAGTTGGAAGATGAGTTTTTAAGTTTAATAACTACTGCCCAATTGATTTCCACAAGAGCCCCCAACAATGCATATTTCTACCATTAAAATCTGAAAATTGTTTTTTTCTATGATGTCTGACAACAGGTGTTATCATTCATTTTGTAATTTTTGCCCATATGGTGAGCATAAAGCAAGTTTTCAATTTTAATTTACTGTGATTTTTCTGAAAATTTGGTATGGAGGGGCTCGGTTTATTTTCATATATTTATGATTTGAATTCGCTCTTTTCTGTAATGCCTGTTTATGACTTGTGTTTATTTTCCTACTGGATCTTTCATTTACTATCAATTTTAAGAATTTTTTCTATGTTATATTTAACATAAACTATTGCCATATACTTTGAAAATATTTTCCCAAAATGTTTACTGATTTGGCTTTTGCTACACAGAAAAATATTCAAATTTTATAGAGTTAAATATGACTATATTTCTCTTAATGGTGCAATTTACTTTTTATTTTACAAGTTCTACCCCCAATTCCCTAAATTTCTTTAAATATAATCTTTATTTTTTTAACATTTATATTATAATGTTGCTAAAATTGCTTTGAATATAGTGGGAAATTGGGAATCAAATGTGTTTCTTTCACATTAATTAAATTCATTACCATTAATCAAATGGTTAACCATTTGGGCCAGAGCCATTTATACCCTGGACCATTATCTTCCTACCAAACTGATTGTCTAACTTTGTAGTATATTAAGTTTGCATGATGACTGGAAAGCTAAGCTAATACTATACTGGTTTTACTATAGTGACCGGAGGCAGTTTGTTTTATTCAATTCTCCACTCTCTTGCCATGTGATCCCATAGCACACTGGAGTGGGTAGAGCACATTTCCTACATCCCACTGATGTTGGACCTGGCTATGTGATGTGCTTTGATTAATAGAAGATGGACCGAAGTCAAAGTGTGCTAGTTTCAAGCCAAGCCTTTTGTCCTTCTGTGAATCACCATGAGAAGAACATGTCCCACAGGGTCTAGGGATGGGAAGACATATGGAGTAGAGCTGAAACCAATTTAAAACCTGGATTCCAGTCTCACCACTACAAAGCATGAAGTAAAGCCATCCCAGACAACCCACAGACACATGAGAAGAAATGCTTGTTGTTATAAGGCACTGATTGCTAAGCTGTCATATATCATCAGGGCAATAACATACGATTAGTACAGTATGAGCATAGTAGGACTTAATATCTAGCAAGGAATCCATATCTATTCGTTTTTATGTATATTTAGCTATACTCAACTATATATTCTTTCATAGGAACATTCATATAAATGTTCATTTTAAACTTTATCACATACAATCCAAAGATGAGAAAAACAACCCACAGATTTAAGTCACTATTTATAATTACATCCCATATCTTTTCATTTTATTCAGATCTTTTTTTTTTAAATCATGTTCTGTAATGTAGCTTAATAGTTTTCTTGGAATATTTTATCACACAGTTTTTCTCTATTAGAAATGGATTATTTCTCCAACTCTGTTTCTAGCTTATTACTGCCAGTGAAGATGAAGCTAATAATTTCTGCATATTTACCTTATTTCCAACTACACTGTCAAATTCCCATATTAAATCCACTAGTTTTCTTCACTAGATTTTTTAAGGCATATAGTCTTACCAGTAAGATAAACCATAACTGTATCCCTCTTTTTTGTAGTAGTTATTTAAATTTACTTTCACTTTATTGCCTTATTGTGGTCAATGTAATGCAAAGTCTTGGTGAACAACATTACAGAAGGCAGCCTAACACCAACCTGCATGAGGACCTAAGATATAAATAGCAATATAAATATGTTCTTTTATTAGAATTGAAAGTAACAGGATTTAACAATGCTAAACTATGTATCGTTATAGACTACAAAAAAAAAAAAACAAACTTTTAAAAAGAAAGGTATTTCATGGTTCCTCATTAAGTGTTCAGCCAAGGGAGTTATATCACTTACAAAATATCCATGTGAACCAAGCTGCTTTGTTCCTCTAGCATTTAGATTTCGATCCTGATAATACTTTCATTAGAAGCAACCCTGCTCTTTGGGGCAGGGAAAAGATCAAGATAGGCCAGGAAAATGTTGCTGCTAGAAAACAAGGATGCTTTATAAATGCACGAACCAGGGCTGAAGACACAAAGGAGTGTCTGAGGGTTTTGCAGCAGCCAAGTAGAACAATATCAGCATCAAAAGGAAAATGAAGATTCCAATTGGCTGGAATGGGCTGGGTTTGGAAAAAGCCACCCATTTGTAATGACACTCAAAAATGTAAAAGTAAAGGTAAAAATAATTGATGAATTTATGTAGTTTAAATGAGAGAAGCGTGTTGATTTATGCAAATCTTCTGTTTAATCTAAGTATATACTTATTTATTTTTTGAAAGTCTCTATTTATTTGACAGTGAGCATGAGCAGAGAGCCCGATGTGGGGCTCGATCCCAGGATCCTGGGATCATGACCTGAACTGAAAACAGATGCTTAACTGACTGACCCATTCAGGTGCCCCAGTTTATATTTATTTGTAGGCACATACCTATACCTAACTGTACATTTTCTCTACCAGTTTAAGTGCAGTGGATCACAAAAACTGGAAATAGATTGAATATCAGAGAATTTTGCCCTCACAAAGGGCGTTACATATACAGGCATACCTCAAAGACATTGTGGGTTTGCTTCTAAACCACAATAAAGTGAGTCAAATGATTTTTTTTTTTTTTTGGTTTCTTAGTGCATATAAAAGTTATGTGTATACTATACTGTACTCTATTCCGTGTGCAATAGTATGACATCTAAAAAAGTACATATCTTCATTACAAAATATTTTACTGTTAAAAAATCCTAGTCCTCCTCTGAGCTTTCAATAAATTGTTATCTTTTTATTGGTGGAGGGTCTGTGTAGCAGTCTTGATGGCTGCTGACTGATCAAGGCAGTGGCTGCATCAAGTTCTTAAAATAAGACAAGAGTGAAGTTTGCTGCATCAATTGACTTTTCCTTTCACAAACAATTTCTCTATAGCATGTGATGCTGTTTGATAGCATTTTACCCACAGAATGTCTTTCAAAATTGGATTCCATCCTCCCAAACCCTGGTGCTGCCCTATCAACTAAGTTTATGTCATATTCTAAATTCTTTGTTGTCATTCCAACAATCTTTACAGCATCTTCACCAGGAGTAGATTCCATCTCAAGAAACCACTTTCTTTGCTCACCCAGAAAAAGCAACTCTTCATCTGTTCAAGTTCTATCAGGAGATTGCAGCCATTGAGCCACATCTTCAGGCTCCACCTCTAATTATCTTACGACTTCTACCATATCTTTAGTTACTTCCTCCACAGAAGCTGAACCCTTCAAAGTCATCCACAAGGGTTGGAACTGACTTCTTCTAGACTCATGTTAATGTTGATATTTTGTTGTCATAAATAATGTTCTTAATAGCCAAACTATGGAAAGAGCCTAGACATCCATCAACAGATGAATGGATAAAGAAGGTGTGGATATACATATACAGTGGAATACTATGCAGCCATCAAAAGAAATCTTGCCATTTGCAACAACGAGGATGGAACTATAGGGTATTATGCTGGGTGAAATAAGCCAATCAGAGAAAGACAATTATCACATGATCTCTCTGATATGAAGAACTTGAAAGGTAGGGAGGAGGGGTTGTGGGGGTAAGGGAAGGAAGAATGAAACAAGATGGGACCAGGAAGGGAGAAAAGCCATAAGAAACTCTTAATCCCAGGACACAAACTGAGGGTTCGTGGAGGGGAGGAGGGTGGGAGGGATGGCGTGGCTGGGTGATGGACATGAAGGAAGGTGTGTGCTACCATGAGTGCTATGAAATTTGTAAGACTGATGATTCACAGACCTGTACCTCTGAAACAAATAACACATTGTATGTTAATGAAAAAATAAAAATTTTTAAAAAATTGAATGTAAAAAAATAAAAATTAAAAAATATAATGACTGTTCTTAATGGCATCCAGAATGGTGAATCCTTTCCAGAAGGTTTTCAATGTACTTTGCCCAGATCAGAGAACCAGCTGCCTGTGGCAGCTATAGCCTTATAAAATGTATTTCTTAAATAATAAAACTTAAAAGTCAAAATTACCCCCTGATCCATGAACCATGGAATAGATACAGTGTTAACGAGACTGAAAACAACATTAATGTTGTTTTACATCACCATCAGAGCTTTTTTTTTTTTAAGATTTTATTTATTTATTTGACAGACAGAGATCACAAGTAGGCAGAGAGGCAGGCAGCGGGGGTGGGGGTGGCAGAGCAGGCTCCCCACTGAGTAGAGAGCCCCATGTGGGGCTCGAATGCAGAGGCTTTAACCCACCAAGCCACCCAGGCACCCCACCATCAGAGCTCTTGGGTGACCAGGCACACTGTCAATTAGTGATAATATTTGAAAGGAATCTCGTTTTTTTTTTTTTTCCTGAGCAATTGGTCTCAACCATGAGCTTAAAATATTCAGTAAACCACCTGATATACAGATATGCTGTCATCCAGCTTTGTTGTTCCATTTATATAGCAGAGGTAAACAGATTTAGCATAATTCTTAAGGGCCCTAGGATTCTGGGGGCAGTAAATGAGCACTGGCTTCAATTTTTAAGTTACCAGCTGCATTAGCCCCAAGAGAGTCAGTCTGTCTCCTGAAGCTTGAAGCAGGCATTGGTTTTTCTCCTCTAGCTGTGAAAGTCCTAGATGTTATCTTCTTGGAATAGAAGACTGTTTTGTCTACATTGAAAATCTGTGGTTTAGGGGCACCTGGGAATCTCAGTCATTAAGTGTCTGCCTTCAGCTCAGGTCATGATCCCGGGGTCCTGGGATTGAGCCCCACATTGGGCTCTCAGCAGGAAGCCTGCTTTTCTCTCTCCCACTCTTCCCCACTCCACCTGCTTGTGTTCCCTCTTTTGTTTTTATCAAATAAATAAATAGAATCTTAAAAAAAAAAAAAGGAAGAAAAACTTTGTGGTTTAGTGAAGCCACCTTCATTCATTATCTTGGTTAAATCTTCTGGATAAATTGCTGCAGTTTCCGTATGAGTACTTGCTGCTTCACTGTGCACATTTATGTTAGGGAGATGGCTTCTTTCCTCTGACCTCATGAACCCACCTGCTAGCTTCAGACTTTTTTTTTCTGGAGCTTCCTCACCTCTTTCAGCCTTCACAGAATTAAGGAGAGTTAGGGCCTTTTCCTGGCTTAGGCTTTGGCTTATGGGATTGTTGTGGCTGGTTTGATCTTCTGTTCAGACCATTAATATTTTCCTCATGTCAGCAATAGCTGGTTTTTGGGTTTGTCTTACTTATGTGCTCACCGGAGTAGCACTTTAAATTTCCTTTAAGATGTTTCCCTTTGCATTCACAACTTGGTAACCATTCAGCACGAGAGGCATAGCTTTCAGCTTACCTCAGCTTTTGACATGCCTTCCTCACTAAACTTAATCATTTCTAACGTTTGATTTAAAGTGAGAGATGTGAGACTCTCCTTTCACTTGAACACCTAGAGGGCATTGCAGGGTTATTAACTGGCCTAATTTCAATATTGTTGGAGCAATGAGCACACACACAACATTTATCAAGTTTGCTGTCTTACACGGGCATGGTTTGTGATGCCCCCAAAATAATTAAAATAATAACATTAAAAATCACTGATCATAGGTCATCATGATAAAAATAATAATAATGAAAAAGTTTAAGATATGGCGAGAATTACCAGAATATGACTCAGGGACAGGAAGTGAGCCAATAGATTTGCCACACGGTTACCACAAATTTCTCCAATTTGTGAGGAAAACAAGTAATAGCTGCCAAATGCAGTAAAGAATAGTAAAATGAGGTATGCTTGTATAAAGAAAATTTTACATTGCCTCTGAGGGAAAAAAAAAAAAAGTAACGAAATAAAGAAGCAGGCCATATTCTTTGATAGGAGGACTCAGTTTTTCCTCTTTTAGACCCCAGTAACAACAAAGGTGGTTTTATTTTTGTTGAACTGGGCAATCTAATTCTAAAGTTTGTAGGAAATTTCCTTTAAAAAAATGAAGACTTTTGGAAGTAGATTTCTAAGATACATCCAAGCTGTTAACAAAAAATAAGTTTGAAGGTTTAGAAAGTGCCAGAGAAATATGCAAATTATAGAGACTTCGCAGATGATAAAGAATTCAAATTAGTGAAGGAAATTATTCATAAAAGCAATTACAAGACAGAAAAAATATATAATTGTGATCCCAAATGCACCAATTATATTTAAATAAGTATAGTAAAGTTTTTAGTATTAAGACAAATCATGAAATTATTAGATATCTTACAAATATCCTTTCTCAGGTTAAAGAAATCCTCTTTTCCTTGGTTTTCTGGGGCTTGTTTGTTTTTTGTTGTTGTTTTTTAATAGACGCTGAATAATTTTCAGAGTTTTTGTTTTGCTTGAGATCGAGCAAGTTGACATTCGCTTTAATATATATTAATATGGTAAATGATATTTCTAGATTTTATCTAAACCATTCTTTCATTTCTGGGATAAATAAAACTTGGTCATGGTTTACTAACATTTTAATATATTTTGTTGTTTGTACATATTTTCCTTGGAAATATTATATCTATGATCATGACAGGCATTTTTCTACAATTTTTGTTTTTCCTTTTCTTCTTTTTAAGATTTTATTTATTTATTTATTTGTCAGAGAGAGAGAGAGTGAGCTAGCGAGCACATGCAGGCAGAGTGGCAAGGAAAGGCAGAGAAGCAGGCTCCCTGCTGAGCAAGGATCCTGGGATTATAAACTAAGTGGAAGGCACTTAACCCACTGAGTCACCCAGGCAAACTCAGAAAAACTTCTGTTTTTCATAGTGAGTTTGGCTTAGTTTCAAAGTCACACTGACCTACTATAATAAGTAACAAAAAATTCTATTCTCTAGGAGAGTTTGTATAAAATAGGAATCACATGCCTACTATTTGGTGGAGGGCATCTGTGTAACTATCAGGATTTTATTTGCTCTTTATGGCAAAATTTTAACTTCTGATTTAATAACATTGGGACTAGTCTGTCTTTCTACTTTATCTTGAGTAAATTTTGGAAAATTATATTTTTTCTATGTAATTGTCAATTTCATTGAGTTCTTTATGTAGTCTTCCATAACTGCTGTGAAACAAACCATCCCAAACCAAGTGGATTAAAACAACACAGTAATTTATTATGCTCGCTAATCTCCAATTTGGGTAGGGTTTAGTTGGATGGCTTCTTCACATGGCACTATCTGGGGAGGCTAACTGAAGCTAAATGGTTCACTTCCAAGATGGCTCACTCACATGGCTGCTAAGTTCCCTGCTGGGGCCTGAGCTGGGACTGTTGGACTGATGCCTCCCTTATTCTTCATGTGGGTATCTCACAGAATTGCCTGGATTCAATAAAGCAAGATGGATTGGCTCCAAACATGAGAGTTCCAAGAAACAGGAAATGGAAGCTGCCAGTCTCTTAAACTCTGAGTCTGATATAAGGAGAACAGCATGGTTCTCCATATTCAGTTGGTCAAATTATCAGAGAACCTATCCAGAATTAAGGACAACAGACACAGCTCTTTTGAAAGGAATGTCAAGAAATCTTTATTCCCTCACAATTTACTCACATAAGATTACTCTTATAATATTATTATCCTTTAAGTAGTCTATCTGTAGTTACATTACACTTTCATTTTTATTAATGTTTATTTATTCTCCCCACCACCTTTTTTTCATTCTTTTCAGTTAATTTTTATCTTATACTCTTTTCATGGAATCAAGTTTTAGTTTGGTTGGTTCTATTATAGTTCTGCTATTTTACTAATCTCTATCTTTTTAATTGTTTTACTTATGTATTTTCCTGAGGTTAATTCTACCACTATTCTGATTTCTTCTTTCAGATGATTTGTAACAGAAGCATTTAAAGTGATATATTTTCCCACATTTAAAGTAAATGTAGAAAAAATATACCATAGCAAGCTTGTCTGCTATCTTTTGAAATGGCTCTTAAAAGGCTGGGCCTTGGCTGGTATATAAGAACTTTTATTTTGGGAGGGTTCCCATCTTTAAATGGTAAGAGTATCTCACTGTGCCTAAACTGTACCAACAATATGGTTTATGCTGAACAGTTTGCTTTCACTATTTGGAAGCCTGCCAGGCAAGGGTTACCTATATAACCAGTTCATAACAAAAACCCTGGTCACTGGGTCTCAAATGAGATTCCCTGATGGGCAACATTTTATATGCATTGTCAAAAGTCTTTGCTGGGTGAATTAAGCATGTCCTATGCCATTCCTCTGAGAAAAGGTACTTGGAAACTTGCTCTTGATTTCTCCTGCCCCAACTTTGCTGATTATACTTGGTACAACTCTGTTATAATAAATCATAGCTGTAAGTACAACTATATGCTGAGTCTTGTGAATCCTTCTAATTATTGAAACAGAAGGTCATCTTGGTGACCCCCAACACGGTAATGCTTTAACTTCATCTTACATACTTTGATATATAGCTTATTCATCACCACTGATTACTTTCTAATTTCTACTATGGTTTTTCTCTTGGACCCATATTTATTTGGAAAGAGATTTTAAATATGTAGCTAAAATCTTTTTTCAAATATTTTTACTATCAATTTCTAACCTAGTTGCATTGTGGTCACAGAGCGGATATAAGGTATTATCTCTCTGATATTTTGGAGACTTTCTTTCAGACCTATCTGTTCAGTTTCCATAAACAATGCATATGTACTTGAGAAAAAAAAGGATATGTTGTCAAATCATTATTTGCAGTTTTATATATATGTAAATCATAAAATGCAAATTTCAGGGAAAGTAAATTGCTGAAGGAGTCCCTTTCCTGGATCAGTTAGGGGAAAAGGTACTTCTCTTACTAATTTCTAGAAACACTAAGCAGGAAGTAATCTAATACAGGAAATTAGTTACCTTCAAAACACAATTAGGAGTCCCAAGAGATCAAATGTCAAAGGCAATCACTGCAAGTTTTTAAGAAATCTGGGCATTGTAAGGATGATTGAAAACTGTCATGATAGTTTCATCTTCCTGTGTCCTTGAGATGGATGATTCACAGGAGAACCAGGTGCATGTAATGGTATTATAAGAAGAAATATACATTTGGTCTTCATTATACTTTTGTACTTCCTGGCACAGAGTTCCTAAAACCCTTGGAATTTTCTAATAAGAGTAATAAAGGTATCTTCTATTAGTAGTAACAAGCCCCTCCCAACCACATCTGAATTTATGTTATAGAGATGAACTTTGGAAAGCCCATAAGCCAGAGGAACAAACCATGTGATTAGAGGGTTGCAAACTTCTGCCCTGCTTCTGACCTATAGGAAAGGGAGAGGGTCTGAAGACGGAGTTTGATCACCAAGGGCCAAATGATTTGATCAATTGAGTCTACATAATAAGAACCTCATATGAGCTACTATTTCCCCATTTACAGTGCTTTGTGCATCTCTTTAATCTGCCTATTCCCAACTTAAATCCTTTATATTAAACCAGTAATCTAGTAGGCAAACAGAGGCATTTTCCCAGATATAAATCTTTTCCCTTTATCACTTCTGTTATCTGCCAAAGCCCCACACCACCCTCATCTCCAGAGTAGTAAAAAGCTTCTGCACCATCTATCCTCAAAGTATCACAGGACACTTACATGGTGGAATCTAAGCTAGAAATCTTAGGTCAAAGAATTTTAAAAATAGATTTGCCACACTTTCTGTGCCTGAAAACCAGGATAAAACATAAAAGAGCAGAGTTGACTCCAACGTGGCTCTGGGAAACCCCTGGCCATAGCTCTGGCGATCCCACCAGGATGGGCTCAATGTGAAGAACCATAGGACACCCCAGCCCATGCCCATTTCAATGCCAGCTGTCCCACTGAGTGGCCTCAGTGCAGAGTACTTAGGGAACTCTGCCCATGCTCGCTTTAGCTCCAACTGTCCTACAATGTATCTTCAATGCAGCATACCCCAGAACCCTGGGATATCACATTCACTAGCTCTTACTGTCCTACTAAGACATTCCTGATGAAACATACCCCAGAAATGCCTGGCCAACACGTGCTTCAGCTCTAGCTATCCTGTCAAGGTGATCACATTTAATGTATTGCAGAACTCCCTAGACCTTTTCCACTCTAGTCCCAGACAAAGTTTGGCCCCAAAACAATAAATCTAGCATGCTCCCCCCACATCTATGCCCTCTCCAGCTGCAGCCAGGCACCTAGCAAAGCTTCCAGGCACACTGTCTACACAGAGGACACTTGTACACAAGGCTACCCCATTAAGCCCAGCAGAGGTAATTCATAGAAACATACAGAGACAGTCAAACAAAATGAAACAGAGGAAGGTGTTCCAAAAGAAACACAAGCTAAAACCCCACTAAGAAAAATAAGTAAATAAAACTAATGAAATTGAGGTAAGAAATTTGCCTAATAAAGAGTTCAAAGTAATAGTCATCAAGATGCTTACTGAATTCAAAAGACTAAAGAAAGACAGTGACAACTTCAGCAAAGAGTTAGAATATATATGAAAGAACACATCAGAGTTAAAGAATACAATAACTAAAATGAAAAATACACACCAGGGATTACAAGCATTAGATGACAAACAAGAATGGACCAGCAATCTGGAGCACAGAATGGTGTAAATCACCCAATTAGAACAACAGAATTTAAAACATGAGGATAGTTTAAAGGACCTGTAGGACATTAAGCATGCTAACTTCCCATTACAGGGGCCCAAGAAGAAGAGAGAAAGAGGGGCAGAAAACTTATTTGAAGATACAATGGCTGAAAACTTTCCCAACCTGGGGAAGAAAACAGATATCCAGGTCCAGGAAGCACAGAGTATTGGGGCTCTATGTTGGCCATGGAACCTGCTTGGGATTCTCTCTGCTCCTCCCTCTCCTCACCCCCCTTTCTAAAAATATTTTTTAATGGAATAAATGAATAAATAAATAAATATTTAAGTACCCAAAATAATAGTACCTAATGCCAATGAACAATCAATAATTCAACAAAGAAATGAAAGAGGAAATTAAAAAATAAATTGAGGTAAATGAAATGGAAACACAACACTTCAAATTCTATGGGATACAGCAAGCCATTCTAAGAGAGAAGTTCATAGCAATACAGGCCAACTTCAAGAAACAAGATAAATCCCATATAAGCAATCTAACTTTATACCTCAAAGAACTAGAAAAAGAACAAATAAAGTCCAGAGTTAGTATAAGGAAGGAAATAATCAGGATGAAAATGGAGTTATATAAAATAGGAAAAAAAAAAAATATATATATATATATATATCAATAAAACTAAGAGCTGATTCATTTGAAAAGATTTTTTTATAAAAGTCAGTGAACCTATAGTCAAACTCTGATCAAAGAGAGAGTCCAAATAAATAAAATCAGAAATGAAAGAGGAAAAGTTATAACTGACAACACAGATATAAAATGGATCAAAGAGACTACTATAAATAATTATACACCAAAAAACCTAGAAGGGATAAATTTCCAGGGAGACACAACATTCCAAGGCTGAATCAAAGAAATTGAAAATGTGAATAGGCAGATTACAAGTAATGAAATTGAATCAGTAATTTAAAAACTCCTAATACTAAAGTCTAGGACTGACAGCTTCACAGGTGAATTCTACCAAACATTTAAAGATATAGTACCCACTCTTCTCAAATTATTCCAAAACATTGAAGAGAAAGGAATGCTTCCAAACCCATTTTATGAGGCCAGCATTACCTTAATACCAAAACCAGAAAAGTACACTATAAATACACTATAAAAAAGAAAATTATAGGCCAATATTCCTGAAGAACATACATATAAAAATCCTCAATATATTAGCAAGCCAAATTCAAAAATATATTAAAAGGGTCTCTATGATCAAGTAAGAAAAATTCAACATCTACAAACCAAAGCACATTTACAAAACCAAAGATAAAAATTATATAATCATTTTAATAGATACAGGAAAAGCATTTGACAAAAAAGTCAACATCTATTTTTGATTAAAAAAAAAACTCTCAACAAAGTGAGTAGAGAAGGAATGTACCTCAACATAATAAAGGTCATATATGACATATCCACAACATCATACTCACTGCTAAAACTCTGAAGATTTCTAAGGTCAGGAACAAGGCAAGGTTGCCCACTCTAACCACTTTTATTCTAAATAGTATTGGAAATCTTAGCTATAGCAAGAAGGTAAGAAAAAAAGAGAAAAAAAAATCCAAATTGGAAAGGAAGAAGTAACACTGTCACTATTTGCAGATGACATGATACTACATATAGAAAACACTAGGAGGAAGCAAGATGGCAGAGGACTGGGAAACCGAAATAGCATTAGGTCCCAGGAGTTCAGCTAGATAGTTATCAAACTATTCTGAACACCTATAAACTCAACAGGTGATAGAAGAGAAGAAGAGAAGCAATTCTAGGGACAGGAAATTAATGACTTTGGGGAAGGTAGGACCTGTGGAGAAGTGAATCTGAAGCGACAGGAAGATAGACCACAGGGGGAGGGACCGGCTCTCAGCAAGTAAGAAAGCAGCAAAGGACAAAATCAGAACTTTCAGAAGTCTGCTCCACTGAGGGACATTTCTCCAGATGCCAATCCTGGGGTGGAGCCCTTGTGGGGACACTGTGGTCTCAGGACCCATGGGTCACAGAAAGACCAGGGCTGTCTGAGTGCAGCAGAGCTAACAGGTATCGGAGTGGGGAAGCCAGCTACAGAGAGGGAGCTGAGCAGTGGGCTCTCAGCTCAGGGTTACCTTAACCATGATCCAAGGCAAAGTCAAGCCACTGCTCTTCGAGCAGGTATCCCACAGGTGGCAGATCTGGGGAGACATAACTTCCTCCTCTGGGAAGAGTAGTGAGGGAGCACGTGGCAGGAATCTGCTGGGTTTGGAGAGTCCAAAAGGGGCCATGACCAGAGATAGAAATATTCAGTCACAAGACATGTGAGCACAGAGTGCACCCAGAGACCAGGGAGATGGGAGGGACTGACTGCTTTTCTCTGAGGCCACACTGAGGAGTGGGGCCCTGAGCTCTCAGCTCCTCCTGGCCAGAGACTGGGAGGCCACCATCTTCATTCCCATACTCCAAGGCTCTACAGAAAGTGTTCAGGGAATAAGAACCACGGAGAGCAAACCCAAGCAGGTAACTTAGCCTGGCCCCTGGCAAGGGTGGTACAATTGCATCTTGGGCAAAGACATTTGAGAATCACTGCAACAGGCCCCTCCCCCAGATGATCAGCAAGAACATCCAGCCAAGACCAAGTTCACTGATCAATGAGAACTGTAGAACTCCAAAGTTAGGGGAAAGCAGCACAGAATTCATGACCTTTTCCCTGTGATCCTTTAGTCTTGTAAAATTAAATATTTTTATATTATTTTTTCTTATTCTATTTTTTAATTTTCCTCATTCCTATTTTAACATTTTTAACTATTTTATCTTATCAATACGTTTTTAAAAATCTTTTTAAAATTTTTAATCTTCATTGTTACAGTCATATTTTATCCCTTCATTTTATTTAACGTTATTTTTGTATGTATATAGATTTTTTTCTTTAAAATTGGGATATAATTTCTTATAATAGATAAAAATAGAGTCTAAATCTAGCTCCAGCCTGATCACATTCTCTCCTTTTTTTTTCCTCTTTTTTTTCCAACCATCAATTCCTTTTTCAGAATCTTTTATTTTTCATCTTAACAGTCATATCCCATTACTTCTTTGTGTTTACCCTTATTTTCGTACATATATAAGTTTTTCTTTCTTTAAAATTTTGGGAGCTAGTTTCTTCTAAGAGACAGAATACACCCAATATCAAGTGGGGACTCTGGTCTATTTACCAGTCTCTCTCTCTCTCTCTTTCTCATATATACATATATATATATATATGTATATATATATATATACACACACACACACATATATATTCATATAGTCATATATATGACTATATAGTCGTATATACGACTATATAGTCATATATACATATATAGTTATATAGTCGTGTGTGTGTGTGTGTGTGTGTGTGTGTGTGTGTGTGTATACAAAAAAAGCATGGAATATACTAGAGAATCCTTTTCTGGAGATATAAAAGAATTAAAAGAATTAAAATCTAACCAAGTTGAAATCAAAAAAGCTATTAATGTGGTACAATAAAAAATGGAGGCTCCTACTGCTAGAATAAATGAGGTAGAAGAGAGAATTAGTGATATAGAAGACCAGATGACAGAGAATAAAGAAGCCAAGCAAAAGAAAGAAAAAAAATAAACAACTCACAAGGGAAGAATTTGAGAGATAAGTGACAGACTAAGATGAAACAATTTTAGAATAATTGGGATCCCAGAAGAAGAAGAAAGAGAGAGAGGGGCAGAAAGTATATTGGAGCAAATTATAATAGAGAATTTCCCTAATATGGCAAAGGGAACAAGCATCAAAATCCAGGAGGCACAGAGAAACCCCATCAAAATCAATAAAAATAGGTCCACACCCCATCATCTAATAGTAAAATTTACAGGTCTCAATGACAAAGAGAAAATCCTGAAAGCAGCTCAGGACAACAGGTTCATAACATACAATGGCCAAAATATTAGACTGACAGCAGACTTATCTGCAGAGACCTGGCAGGCCAGGAAGGACTGGCATGATATATATATTCAGAGCACTAAATGAGAAAAACATGCAGCCAAGAATACTATATCAAGCTAGGCTCTCATTGAAAACAGAAGGAGAGATGAAAAGCTTCCGGACAAACAAAAATTAAAAGAATTTGCAAACAACAAACCAACCCTATAGGAAATATTGAAAGGGTCCTCTAAGCAAAGAGAGAGCCTAAAAGTAATAGACCACAAAGGAACAGACAATATACAGTAACAGCCACGCTACAGGCAATACAGTGGCACTAAATTCATATCTTTCAATAGTTATCCTGAATGTAAATGGGCTAAATGTCCCAATCAAAAGACACAGGGTATCAGAATGGACAAAAAACCAAGACCCATTGATATACTATCTACAAGAAACTCATTTTAGACCCAAAGGCACCTCCAGATTTGCAGTGAGGGGGTGGAAAACAATTTACCATGCTAATGGACATCAAAAGAAAACTGGGGTGGCAATCCTTATATCAGATAAATTAGATTTTAAGCCAAAGACTACAATAAGAGATGAGGAAGGACACTATATCATACTCAAAGGGTCTGTCCACCAAGAAGATCTAACAATTTTAAATATCTATGCCCCTAACATGGGAGCAACCAATTATATCAACGAATTGATAACAAAATCAAAGAAACACATCAACAATAATACAATAATAGTAGGGGATTTTAACACCCCCCTCACTGAAATGGGCAGATCATTTAAGCGAAAGATTAACAAGGAAATAAAAGCTTTAAATGACACACTGGACCATTCATATTCAGAACATTCCATCCCAAAGCAACAGAATACACAGTCTTCTCTAGTGCACATGGAACATTCTCCAGAATAGATCACATCCTGGGTCACAAATCAGGTCTCGACTGGTACCAAAAGATTGGGATTATTCCTTGCATATTTTCAGATCACAATGCTCTCAAACTAGAACTCAATCACAAGAAGAAAGTTGGAAAGAACTCAAATACATGGAGGCTAAAAAGCATCCTTCTAAAGAATGAATGGGTCAACCAGGAAATTAAAGAATTGAAAAAGTTCATGGAAACAAATGAAAATGGAAACACAACTGTTCAAAATATACGGGACAGAGCAAAGGCAGTCCTGAAAGGAAATTATACAATGATACAAGCCTTTCTCAAGAAACAAGAAAGGTCTCAACTACACAATCTAACTCTATACCTAAAGGATCTGGAGAAAGAACAGCAAAGAAAGCCTAAACCCAGCAGCAGAAGAGAAATAATAAAGATCAGAGCAGGAAACCAAAAGAACAGTAGAAAAAATCAACGAAACCAGAAGCTGGTTCTTTGAAAGAATTAATAAGATTGATAAACCCCTGCCCAGACTTATCCAAAAGAGAAGACCCAAACTAATAAACTCATGAATGAAAGAGGAGAGATCACAATCAACACCAAAGAAATACAAACAATTATAAGAACATATTATAAGTAACTATAAAACCAGCAAATTTGACAATCTGGAAGAAATGGATGCATTCCTAGAGACATATAAATGACCAAAATTGAACCCGGAAGAACTGAAAACCTGAACAGACCTTTAACCAGTAAGAGATTGAAGCAGTCATCAAAAGTCTCCCAGCAAACAAGAGCCCAGGGCCAGATGGCTTCCCAAGGAATTCTACCAAACACTTAAAGAAGAATTAATACCTATTCTTCCGAAACTGTTCCAAAAAAATAGAAATAGAAGGAAAACTTCCGAACTCATTATCTTGATCCCAAAACCAAAGACCCCATCAAAAAGGAGAATTACAGACCAATATCCTTGATGAATATGGATGTAAATATTCTCACCAAAATACTAGCTAATAGGTTCCAACAACACATTAAAAGGATTATTTGGCATGACCAAATGGGATTTATTCCTGGGCTGCAGGGTTGGTTCAACATCCACAAACTAATCAATGTGATATAATACATTAATAAAAGAAATAACAAGAACCATATGATACTCTCAATAGATGCAGAAAAAGCATTTGACAAAGTATAGCATCCTTTCTTGATCAAAACTCTTCACAGTGTAGGCATCAAGGGTACATACCTCAATATTATAAAAGCCATCTATGAAAAACCCAGAGCAAGTATCATTCTCAATGAGGAAAAACTGAGAACTTTTCCCCCAAAGTCAGGAACATGGCAGGGCTGTCCACTATCACCAGCTATTCAACATAGTACTAGAAGTTCTAGCCTTAGAAATCAGACAACCAAAAGAAATTAAAGGTGTCCAAATCAGCAAAGAAGTCAAACTGTCACTCTTTACAGATGATATGATACCTACTGTGGAAAACCCAAAAGACTCCAAAACTGCAAGAACTCATACAGGAATTCAGTAAAGGGTCAGAATATAAAATCAATGTATAGAAATCAGTTGTGGGGTGCCTGGGTGGTTCAGTGGGTTTAGTCTTGGTCTTCAGCTCAGGTCATGATCTCAGGGTCCTGGAATTGAGCCCTGCATCAGGCTCTCTGTTCAGCAGGGAGCCTGCTTCCCCCTCTCTCTCTCTCTCTGCCTCCCTCTCTGCCTAATTATGATCTCTGTCTGTCAAATAAATAAAATCTTTTAAAAAGTAAATAGAAAATAAGTGAATTCAATATAGTTGCAGGATAAAAAATTAACATACAGAAGTCAATAGCATTTCTGTATATTAATAACTGATCAGAAAGAGAAGAAAACAATCCTATTTACAATTGCATCAAAAAGAAATATCCCAAATAAATTTAACTGAGGAGATGAAAGCCTTGTACTTTGAAAAGTGTAAGAAATGAATGAAAAAAAAAATGAAGATAATGCAAAAAGAAAAAAAAAGGAAAAAAAGAAAAAAAGAAAGCTGGTCCATGCTGATGGATTGAAAGAATTACTATCGTTAAAATGTCCAATGTTTATAGCAGCAGTGGCCACAGTCACCAAACTGTGGAAAGAACCAAGATGCCCTTCATGGATGAATGGATAAGGAAGATGTGGTCCATATACACTATGGAGTATTATGCCTCCATCAGAAAAGATGAATACCCTACTTTTGTATCAAGAATACCCTACTTTTGTATCAACATGGACTGGACTGGAAGAGATTATGCTGAGTGAAATAAGTCAAGCAGAGTCAATTATCATATGGTTTCACTTATTTGTGGAGCATAACAAATAACATGGAGGACATGGGGAGATGGAGAGGAGAAGGGAGTTGAGGGAAATTGGAAGGGCAGATGAACCATGAGAGTCCATGGACTCTGAAAAACAATCTGAGGGTTTTGAAGGGGTCGGGGGGTGGGAGGTTGGGGGAGCCAGGTGATGGGTATTACAAAGGGCACCTATTGCATGGAGCACTGGGTGTGGTGCATAAACAATGAATACTGTTACACTGAAAAGAAATAAATTTTAAAAATAAAATAAAAAATGTCCATACTATCCAGAGCTATCTAAAGATTCAGTGCAATCTCCATCAAAATACCAATGGCATTTTTCACAGAATTAGACCAATCCTAAAATTTGTGTGGAACCACAAAAGAGCCTGAATAGTCTAAGCAATTTTGAGAAAGAAGAACAATGCTGGAGGTTTCATTTTCCTTGATTTCAAGCTATACTACAAAGTGATAGTGATCAAAATGCTATGGCACTGGCGCATAAAAAAATACATAGCACCTAGATCAATGGAACAGAATAAAGAGCCCAGGATTAAATACCCACCAATTTGATCAGTTAATCTGTGGCCAAAGGAGGCCTGAATATACAATGGGAGAAAAGACAGTCTCTCTAGTTAATGTTAAGATAAATGGACAGCCAACGTGAAAGAATGAAACTGGACCCCTATATTGTAACATACACAAAAATAAATTGAAAATGAATTAAAGATTTGAATTTAAGACCTGAAACTATAAAATAGAAGACAGTGAGCTCTTTGATATTGGTCTTGGCATTATGTTTCACAACAGTTCCTCAGCCAAGGGCAATAAAAGCTGAAATAAACAAATGGGATCACATCAAACAAAAAGATTTGCACAGTCAAGGAAATCAATAAAAGGAAAAGGCAACTTATAAATGGGAGAAGATATCTGCAAATCATACACTTGATAAGGGGCTAATATCCAAAATACATAAGGAACTTACACACCTGAGTATTAAAAAAACAGCCCAATTAAAAAACGGACAGAGGACTTCTCTAGACATCTTCCCAAAGACCTATAGATGGCCTACCAGTACATGGAAAGATATTCAGTGTTACTAATGATCAGGGAAGTGCCAATCAAAATCACAATGAGCTATCGCTTTCCACCTTTCAGATCATCTCTCACCAAAACAAAAAATACTAAGAGTTTGTGAGGATATTGAGAAAAGGGAACCCTCTTACACTGTTGGTGGGAATGTAAATTGATGCAGCCAATGCAGAAAACACTATGGAGTTTCCTTGAAAAAATAAAAAGTAGAGCTACAATATGATCTAGCAATTCCACTTCTGAGTATTTATCCAAAGATAAATATTTATCCAAAGAAAATGAAAACACCAATTTGAAGAGATGGGTGCACTGCTATGGACTGTTCCAACATTACTTACAACAGCCAAGATGTGAAAGCAAACTAAGTGTCCATCTGTAGACGAAGGGATAAAGAGAATGTGGTTAAGTACACCCACACGTACACACACACACACACACACACACACACACACACACACACACAGGAATATTACTCAGCCATAAAAAAAGAATGAAATCTTGCCATTTGCAACAACATGGATGGACCTCTAGGGTACTATGATAAGTGAAATAAGTCAGAGAAAGACAAATACCATATAATTTTACTTATATGCAGAATGTGAAAAACAAGACAAACACAAACACAAACAGAAACACGCTCACAGATACAGGGAACAAACTGCTGGTTACCACAGTAGGGAGAAGTTGGGGAGAAAGCGTAAAATGGATGAAGGAGATTAAGAGGTACAAACTTCTAGTTATAAAATAAGGCATGAGGATATGATGCACAGCGTGGGGTATAGAGTCAATGTTATGGTAATAATTTTGGTTACAGATGGTAACTAGACTTACTGTGAGGATCATTTTTTAATTTGAGAAACATCCAATCACTATGATGTATACCTAAAACTAATAAAATATCATGTCAATTACACTTTAAAAAAATAGGGATTGATAGACACACAAAATAACAAAAACTGAAGATGCAACAAAACCCCATAATATGCAGCACACTGCACCAACTAAAAGATAGGAAGCCCCTCCTACAGGCTTCAGAGCCACTGAGGGTATAGAGCTTAGAGAACTCAGTTTGGGTCCCACTGGAACCTTTCCATCAAGTTTATATAGGACACACACCAGTAGGTGTCAGTGCCAGTAGGTAAAGCTTTTTAATTCTGTAGTTTAAGTAATCCACTTTTGCTGATTTGGGGCTGCCTTATTCATCAGTTAATGAGAGAGAATAGTTATAATCATTTACTATGATGGTAGATTTATCATTTTCTTATAATTTTGTTAAATTTATATATTTTAAATTCATCAGTTACATACAATTTTAGATTCAGTCTATCTTCCTGGTAAATGAAAATTTCATCAATATGTAGTGATCTTATTTATGTCTCAATATTTTTTTTTTTTGCCCTTGCATCTATTTTATCTTATCTAAGACTAATGTGGGCATACCAGCTTTCTTAGAATAGTATTAGTCTGGCATATTTTCATTCCATCTCATAAATTTCAGTCTTTCTGTGCTCTTATTTAAGTTGATGTTTTATAAACAGAACATAGCTAGATTTTTCAGGATTTTTATTCAGTCTGAAATTCTTTTCTTTTACCTAGAAAGTTGCTACATTTGTCAGGACAACCTATTTGCTTAGATTAATTTCTATCATATTATTTGTCTTTTTTTTTTATTTTCTACCTCATTTCTTGCATACTTTTAAATAGGCTGAATTTCTTTGGTGTTGTTTTCACCTTAAAATATTCCTATACTAATTTGGAAGTTAAACATTTACTTCTATTCTTTTGGTATTTCCCTTGACATATCATCAGGCCAACTTACTTTTCAAATTTAAACAATTTGTTATCCCCTCCCAAATAATGTGATTAGATCATACAATTATAACAGTGACTGCTTTTACAAATTACATGCTTTTTTTTTCTAATATGTTAATTCTATCTTTTCTAAGTAGCAAAATTAGATATTACTACTGCTAGTGTTTGGCACTGTACTCTTGTTTTCCCTAAAAAAAAAAAAAAACCTGATAAATAGCACATCTCCTACCTGTCCAAGTTCTGAACTAATTAAAAGATAAGCAAGTGTATGGAAAAAAATATGACTGGTATTTGAGAATGTGATTTAAATCTGTGCATCGGAAAGCTTCACGATACTGGGCCACAGATGAGACAAAGTTACCCACAGGCAGTGGTGAGTACATGGGCCTCTGTTTGGGGGACCACTTCCAGGTAAGCATGGCAAAGGAGCAGAGTGGAACACAGGCTTTGTGCAAATAATTCAGCATCTGATCTCAAACATTATGAAGCCAATAAAGAAATCGGTCCATCTACAGTACCACTGCTTTTGTTACATGTGGAATCCTTTAATTTCAAGTTTGTGATTAATGTAAAAATCCCCTGTTCCATCCACTTTTCAAGGATTTGAAGCACTTCTATGAAGTTGGAATTTCTAGTCTTTAAAATATTTGGAAAAAGTTGATTAGCAAGCTTTTATCGTTTCTAAATTTTGACAGTACACAAGTACTGTGTACACTTTTAGATGCATTTTGTTAAATAAATTTATAATAAATGCAGCATTAAATGAAGTGGTAATAGTAGTATGTGATTTTTCACATACCAAGTCCCTGGGACATTTAAAGATCTTGGCAACAATTCTGTTTGTCAAACATGCCAAATAGTACTGAGCAACCTTGACAAGAACAGGCATCATTGTCATATGCATATTTTTTTTTAAGATTTTATTTATTCATTTGACAGAGAGAGATCACAAGTAAGCAGAGAGGCAGGCAGAGAGAGAGGAAGGGAAGCAGGTTCCCTGCTGAGCAGAGAGCCCGATGTGGGACTCGATCCCAGGACCCTGAGATCATGACCTGAGCAGAAGGCAGCGGCTTAACCCACTGAGCCACCCAGGCGCCCTTGTCATATGCATATTTTTAATGGAATGACATCAGAGTGTTTTAGAAGGATTTTGCTGTTTATTTGGTTGTTTGGTAAGTTACTATTATTACGTTTAATTTATAAAAGGGTTTCAAGACAACTTCACTTAGAGTCTATTTTAGGTCTTTCTGCAGAATTTTACCAAAATGCCCTTTTATCTACTTAAGTTACCAAATGATTTCTTCCTTTAATATATTGACACATGAATTATCTCAGCATATTTCCTAATATTAAACTACCTTTGTCTTACTCAAATTATCCTTATTTGTTCATATTGTATTTTATATTGATATACTGATGAGTTCTACTTGATCATTTTCATAGAGAATTTTTCATCTATATTCATAGGTGGACTCTGCCTATAGGTTTGTGGATCTTTACCAGTTTCTGTAGTAAGAGTCTGCTCAGTTTATAAAATAAATTTGAGGAGTTTCAGATTTAGTTAACATCAGAAGTATCTGATCTTTCAAGAACTGGTAGACAGTTACAAAACCATTTTTCCTTGTTTCTGGTGTTTATTTTTAAATTTAGATCTTTAATTACTTTTCCAATCTCTTCTAAGATCTCTAATTACCTTTCCAATCTCTTCAGTTTCTACTTCTTGAGTCAATTTGGTTTTTCTAATTCCACACCATTGAATTGCTTGTAATATTCCTTTAACTCTTGTCATCTCTGATACAATTATTATTCCTAATTTTTATTTTCTAATATATACTTCATTCTTCTTTGCTAATCAAACTCACAGGGACCTTTCAAATTTTTCTTTAATTTCAAATACTTTTCTTTTGTTCTAAAGGCATTTAACACTATCCATTTTCCTCTGATCAAGCTTTTGCTACATCTCTGATGTTTTGCCATAATGTGTTTTCATTTCATTGCTGTGTAAATGGTTCAGAATTGTAGTTTTGAAACTTCTTTGATCAAAGGCTGGATATGAGACTTGATTTTTTAAACAGCTTTTTAGTAATATTTTTTATTTTATTTTTCTGGTTTTTATTTTTATTTGGACTATTATCAAAAATATAGCCTGTTTTGTGTCTCTTTTTTAAATTAAGTTCTTTTATGTGTGTGCCAAATACATTGTACATTCTTTTTATGTGCCATAAAACATATAACATAACATATATAACATAATATATAAAATAATTACATTATCTTTTTAAAGGATGTTAAGATGTATGTGTATCTCTAAAAATAGTTTTGATGACTGTTACTTAATTCTGTGATTACTTTTTCCTAATGAGTTTTATTATCTGAAAGACTTCACTTAAAATGTCCCACTAAAACAGTTTATTTTTGTACATGTTTTTGTGTTTCTAATCCTTTCTCCTTTATATATGTAGATGCACTGTTTGGCCATGAAAGATTTATGACTGTCATACCTTGCTTATAAATTACAGCTCTAGGGATCACAAAAGTTCCTCTTTATCCTGTTTAGTCTTTTTATTCTTAGATTTCACCCTGTTTAATATTCATACTAAACCCCAGTTCCCTTTTTATTTGCATTTCTTAGTATCTCTTAGCCCATTCCATTATTTTTCAGCCTTTTTTTTTTTTCAGCCTGTCTTTATAGTTCCTGTGAATGATATGTAACTGGACTTTGACTTGCAATGCAGTGTTACAGTGATGATCTTTTTTTTTTTTTTGAAGAACCATCAATATTTTTTTGCATTTTTTCCTAGTAAAATTGAAATATAACTGACATATAATATTGCATTAGATTAAAGTGTACAACATCATGATTTTATATATGTACATACTGTGAAACGATTACCAATAATTTTAGTTAACATGTATCATCTCCCATATTTACAATTTTTTTCTTGTGCACAGTACAGTATTTTTAACTATAGTCAGCATGCCTCATCTTATAACCAGAAGTTTCTACTGTTTGACCATCTTCACCCATTTCTCCCATTCCTCACCCTCACTTCTAGCAACCCCCGATTTGTTCCATTTCTGTAAATTCCATCTTTTAGTAACTAAAATCAGGTCCCTCACATTTAGCATATCCACTGATAGACCTTTCTTACTTCCATCTTCTTTTGTATTTATTTTACTATTTTCTCTGCTTGACCAGCTTTTTTCAAATTTTAATTTTTCCCTATTCTTTTCCACAATTTGTGAGCTCTTATTTTTTCTTTTCACTAGTGTTTACCTTATTTCCAAATTCTAAGGAATTCATATACATATTTTTGTTATTAATAATATACCAACTATTCATCTATTTCTTCTCACCAAGGTACTCTGCCTGCCCCCCTCAGTTTTCCACATCTGTACCAATAAAAGAAGAACTTTAACACATTTTATCACCTACTTCCTCCAATATCCTGGGTTATGATAAAATAGTTTCATATTTGTAGCTCAATTCTATTCCCTTGTAGTGTATGTGACTGAAATATATCTTATCACTTATTAGGAGAGAGACCCTAGATATCGTTGTTTTACTACTTCATCTTTTCCAATCCTGAGGACTCTGATTTGAATCATGTATTATTTAGAATATTTTCTTCAGTATTTTCATCAGATTGTTTGCGTACTCAGGTGACATATTCTCTGTTCATAACTATTTGTCTTTTGTCATAGTGAATAAATATCTTGGCTAGGTATAGGAGTCTCAGGTTATAATCCATTGATCCATTTTCTTAGTATAACTTAATCCTTTAGCTTTCAGTGTTAAAGAAGTCCAAATCAGTTGAATACTATTTTTTCCTTAATTAATCTAAACCTTCCATCTTTTTTTTTTTTAAAGATTTTATTTATTCATTTGACACAGAGAGATCACAAGTAGGCAGAGAGGCAGGCAGAGAGAGAGAGAGGAGGAAGCAGGCTCCCCGCAGAGCAGAGAACCCCATGCGGAACTCGATCCCAGGACCCTGAGATCATGACCTGAGCCGAAGGCAGCGGCTTAACCCACTGAGCCACCCAGGCGCCCTAAACCTTCCATCTTGATGCTTATAAAGCTATCTTTGGATTTTACCAAAGTATGTCTATATATATCCATTTTCTTTTTCATCTTGCCTAGAACTTGGTGAGCTATTTCAATCTACATATTCAATTTTTTATTTAGCTCAGGGAAATTTCCTTCGATAACTGTTTAATTATTGCATTTCCTTCAACTGTTCTTCTGTTTTTTGTCACTTCTGGGACTCCTATTATTGATATATTAATTTTATGGATCTCTTTTCTAAATACCTTATTTTCTCCACAGGATTTATATTTCTTCAATCTTTTCTCCTGGTTTGTTATCACTTGATTTTTTTCAGACCACTAATTCAAACCACTTTCTTTAACTACAATCCATTTGTAATGTTTTTAAATTAAAAAAAAAAAATCCAGGAAGGACAAGATTTCCTATCAGAGGGTTGGTACAGGAGCACGTAACACTGTGGGATTTAAAATACATAGCAAACAGCATTGCAAAGTGTTTTCAGCTAATTCTAAAGGTTCAGTGTCAGAATTCCAATTTTTTGGAACTGGAATATGAGGGAAAATGTTAAGAAATAAGCTTATGTGAGGAGTATATAGTGAGAAAGCAATAGTCAAAGCTGGAGGAAAATGATAACATATTGAAAATTTGGCTGAGAACCATCATTAATATGGGGGCCAAAGTTCAAAATTAGGTAACCAGGAAGTTTTTTGTTTTTTTTTTTTTAATTTTTTTATTTTTTATAAACATATGTTTTTATCCCCAGGGGTACAGGTCTGTGAATCACCAGGTTTACACACTTCATAGCACTCACCAAAGCACATACCCTCCCCTGTGTCCATAATCCCACCCCCTTCACCCAAGCCCCCTCCCCCCAGCAACCCTCAGTTTGTTTTGTGAGATTAAGAGTCACTTATGGTTTGTCTCCCTCCCAATCCCATCTTGTTTCATTTATTCTTCTCCTACCCACTTAAGCCCCCATGTTGCATCACCACTTCCTCATATCAGGGAGATCATATGATAGTTGCCTTTCTCTGCTTGACTTATTTCGCTAAGCATGATACGCTCTAGTTCCATCCATGTTGTCGCAAATGGCAAGATTTCATTTCTTTTGATGGCTGCATAGTATTCCATTGTGTATATATACCACATCTTCTTGATCCATTCATCTGTTGATGGACATCTAGGTTCTTTCCATAGTTTGGCTATTGTGGACATTGCTGCTATAAACATTCGGGTGCACGTGCCCCTTTGGATCACTACGTTTGTATCTTTAGGGTAAATACCCAATAGTGCAATTGCTGGGTCATAGGGCAGTTCTATTTTCAACATTTTGAGGAACCTCCATGTTGTTTTCCAGAATGGCTGCACCAGCTTGCATTCCCACCAACAGTGTAGGAGAGTTCCCCTTTCTCCGCATCCTCGCCAGCATCCAGATGGCCAACAGACACATGAAAAAGTGCTCCATATCACTCGGCATCAGGGAAATACAAATCAAAACCACAATGAGATATCACCTCACACCAGTCAGAATGGCTAAAATCAACAAGTCAGGAAATGACAGATGCTGGTGAGGTAACCAGGAAGTTTAACTCGTTGCTCTACCTAAAGGACATACTAGCGCTCACTCCATAATGCCTGCCCTATTTGGAGAATGAGATGATGACAAGCACCTGAAGACCCAGCGATAACCAGAGTATGAGAATTACACCAGCCCCCTCTGCTTCTAGGATAAAATTGCTCTCTAAAACCCACAGACTAATGGATTTAGGGTTCAGAGGGCAGATGAGCGTAGGCAGTCTTTTATTTGTGCTATCAAGCACACCGGTTCTTTGCAAGTGAGGGGATGAGATATATATACCCATACAGAAGGGGGGATAATTCTTGCCCAACAATTCCAGTCTTCCCTGCACACTCTATTTTACAGGAAGTACAAGCTGAAATATAGTGTACCACCTCTATGAATAGATGGAGTAAGATGATGGGTCAAGATCGGACACAGAAAGTCAAAGGATCATGGGGAGGGTCACAGAACTTTTCTTGCTGCAGCTGCTATTCAATGTATCGAGAGGAAGTAAACCACCTCCTGGTGGGAACAGAGAATGCACCTGTCCACAACAAGAGATAAATGGCCTGTGTGGGGAAAGTTGGTTGGAGAAGCATTTGATAAGTGTCATCAGTATTAGCAGAAAGGTCAAGGAAAATGAGGGTAGAAAGAGAAACCTGAGAAACAATTTGGAAAATAATCAATATCCTAGATATTTAGAAAAATTCTGAAGTCATGAATACCAAGCCAGCAGGCATGTTTTTGCAGAGAATCAGCCAGAGAAAACAGAAGGTCAATGTACTGACGGAGGAAAGATGGATTTTCTCATCCATTTGACAAGTATATGCTTCAAGTGTTGTGATCTGTGGCTGTCTCTGGGGTTTTGATCAGTTATGAATGTTATTTCATTATATGCAAGACCTGTGGGGGAAAAAATCCTATATAAATGATTGGGATTACTGCAACGTGCCCCTCACAGCTGCATCCAGTTTGTAAATAATTGAACAAGATTTTTCTTGCCATGGTCTACCTCCCAGGTGAATTTAATATAGGATACATCAAAATAAAATAAAAAGTTAGATCGATGTAGTTCTATCTGAGCTTGTTACCACGTGAATACCATCTTGCAGTGAAGAATACTCGAGAATGACATCTGAAACAATAGTTCCTCAGGTTGATGAGCTCAGTAATGAATCGCTGTGTTATTTCCTTCCCAGAGTGATTAGAATAGCGCTTGAATTCTTGAACATACTGAAGTGCTTGTAAATGAAGCAAACAGATGTCTGGTAAAAACAAGGCAGGGCACACTCACTCAGGGGTCAGTGTCTTTATGGTGAAACCAAACCCCCTCAGCAAACTCACGAATGAAAGTATTCCTTTCATACTGAAGAATTCTGACTTTGTGAGAGAACTTTCTTTCCAGGTGGGTTGATTCTAACTTCCATCTAATGTAACTGGACCAATTTTAAGAATGTCTATTATATGTATATTATTTGCATTCTCATGAATAGAGTCTGTCAGGGCATATATCTTATCTAATCATTTATTCACTCAAGAATTAATTAAACACTGTGTGAAAGTTTTAGTCTCAGTGGATGAAATAAAGCTGAAGGAGATCTAGCCTTGAGGAGCACTAAACAAGATAATTAATATCCATTACTCACCAGAATATTCTATATTGTAATATGGTTTATAACTATAAGGTACTCTAAAAGTTCATTTTTTAAATTTGTTTTGTTTTTAAGCCAGAGGGGGATTAGAATAGGCTACTTTGAGGATGTGATCATTGAACCAGACTTTTTAACAAAAGTTAACATCTATTGATGTGAGAATAGGTATTACAGGGAGAAAACCCAGGGATCAAAGGAATGGAGAAATAAGTAATAGTAGAATTATAAAACTTGAAGAAACCATAAGGGAACATTTGATTCAGGTGATATGTAAAATATCTTGACCCGAAATAATCTCTCTTCTCTGAATTTTTGTAGTCATTAATATTGATCTATTGCCTTATTTTTAATGTACTTGTATGTCTTAGTGGGCCCTTGAGAACAGGAATAATGTTTATCTTTCATTCCCACAGAAAGTGCTTAGTAAATGGTTGGACAGCAAAAGCGTTTATCAGGTCAAAATAAAAATAAGGCAGAGAATGGTCTTAGAAATGGCGGGTGGGAAACACCTCCTCTTATTATTTTTTGTCCTTTATGCACATTGTAATAATAAGATCTGATTCTGCATCTCTTCATTCTCCTTCGTTTCTTTTATCTATTTTATTATAGTCCTTAAAAATGCACATCTCATTACTTTCTTCCATTTTCATGTGACATGACATCATTTCCTTCATGCCCCTCATTAGATTATTTAACGCGCTCATCTCATTACACCTTTCCCATCTTGCATCTCATTACACCCCTTAAACATGCACATCTCATTACACAGTCCTTACATATCTCATTACACGGCTCCATTTTTGTATCTCATTGTCATTTCATTTCTGCATTTTATTACATTAAAACCTAGTTCCCATTATAACTTACATATTTTGAAAATTTATATACTCTCTCTGCTTTCTTTTATGCATCTAATTATACGGCCTCTCCTTTATGTGACCAGCTCATTACACTTTTCTTTTCACCCATCTCATTTCAGCCCCGAAGGATGCCCATCTTACAGGACACTTCCTGAGACAGCTCATTAAACCACCTCACGTATTCACCTCATTACAGCTTCTTAACATATATGTCTTATTACATAGAACTGTTCATGAATCTCATTAAAATCTCGGAAGGTACATATCTCACTATTCTCTTCTAACTTATGCATCCTGTCACCACATCACAACTACACATCTCATTAAAATGTCCTTTTATTATTTTAATATGTCCCTTTATTATAAATGTCCTATTTACTATTTCAGTATATTTTTATGTATGATGAAAATGACACATATCTTTCAAAAAGCGGTTTTCCCAAATAGTACTTCGTATGCCTTTAAATTATTATGTTATTACATTGGTGCTTCTCAAACGGGTGCCTCAGAATGTTAATAGAGATGCAATAAAAATAAATTTAAATACTTCGGGTTAGTAATAAGTTTATAAGTTTGCACGGGTTAATAGAAAATTAACTAATTAAATTTAAAACTTTCATTCTTAATTCAGGACTTCTTGGAGCTTTTTATATACTATTGAGAACCATGAATATTCATGAAGGAGCTCTGGCCTGTAGGATTTCTCAAATGAATCAGCCACACAGTCCAGCCACTGGCTGTGTATATTAGCTGCTCCCAGAACTTGTGTCTTACAGAGCACAAATCAAGAATGTGTTACAGTGTTTCATACACATGCACATTTATATTCTCATGGACATACAGTTTTATATTTACCACTATTTATTTTACTTGCAGCCCTGCATTGCTTTCTAGAACTAATGACACTTGCACAAGTGATTCCTTGATGAATGCCTCATCACAGTGGTTCCTAAACTGGTGGGTAGTAAAGTTACCTGAAGAACTTGGTAAAATTACAAAGACCCTGGACCCATCTTATTTCAGAAAAACCCAGGCTTTTGTGTTTCTTAGTAGCTCTCCAGGTGATTCTGATACACACCAAAGTTTGGGAAGTACAGGCTTTTTGAGTATGTACTGTGCCATGTTCTATGTGAGAATACATAAACAGGTTATGTTTATGAGCCCTCACCAGAAACTTATAATAATTCAACTTTGGCGGTTGTTTGCTCTCTCCTGAGTCCCTATGCAGAGCTACACAGGTATTTCCTCCCAATGAACTGGCCTGCTTATCTATCTAACTGCTAGCAATACACTGAAGCAAGAGGAGGACTCCCTTATCCAGAGGGGAGACATTCAAGACCCCCAGTGGATACCTGAAACCGTGGATAGTAACGAACCCTACATACGCTATGATTTTTCTACACATACATATACCTCGGATGAAATTTCATCTATAAATTAGGCATCATTGTAAGAGATTAACTACGACACCTAAGAAAAAAAAAACAGAACAATTTTAACAGGACACTGTGATAAGTTACGTGAATGTGCTTGTTCTCTCTCACTCGCTGCAAACAACTTACCCTTCTTCATCTTGAGATGGTGCGAGAAGCTAAAATCCCTACCTGCTGAGATGACGCGAGGCAAAGGATGCAGGCGCCGTGGAGAAGTGTTGGGTTACTATTTACCTTCTGAGGATTCATCAGAAGGAGGATCACGGGCTTCCAGACCGCAGTTGACCTTGGGTAACTGAAGCTGCAGAATGCAAAATTGCAGGTAAGTGGGGGACTGATGTGTTTACTCAGTCAGAGGACAAGTCTTGGCATAAGATGGACCTGAATCTCCTCCCCACCAGTATCTGTTGACCTTGGGTAGAACACACTACACTCTGAGCATCAGTTTCCTCTACTGTAAAATAGAGTAATACTTTCTTATATCATCGCTGTTAAGGATAAATGAGTGGGGCATCTGGGTGGTTCAGTCCGCTAAAGTATCTGACTTGGTTTGGCTCAGGTCAAGATCTCAGGGTCCTGGGATCCAGCCATGCCAGGCTCTGTATTCATTGGGTAGTCTGCTTAAGGATTCTCTCTCTCTTCCTCTGCCCCTACCCCACCAGGGCACACTGCTCTCTCTCCCACTCTCTCTCAAATAAATAAATAGATCTTTAAGAAAAAAAGAATAAATGAGCTTAATACATAGAAAATTCTCATCACAATTCCTTGCACAGAATGACTTCTCAAGAAATAATAACTATTTTCAATAACTTTATTTGATGCTCATATGTCACATTAACTTTATTGCCTTTTTTTAAAGATCTTTATTTATTTGGTTAGTTAGTTGACAGAGAGAGCGAGAGAACACAAACGGGGAGCAGGAGAGGGAGACAGAGAAGCAGCCCTGCAGCCCTCCTCCCCCGCTGAGTGGGGAGCCTCAGGTGGGCTTGATCTGATGGTCACTTGCCTGAGACCATGACCTGAGCCAAAGGCAGACGCTTAACCTTCTGAGCCACCAAAGCATCCCAACTTTACTGCCTTTTGAAACCACTACAGTGTATCAACTGATCCTCAGGTAACAGAAGAATTAAATAAAGACACAAGTTCCCTACACGATCACTAAGGGAGATTGTACCTGAATACCCCAAGTCTGCCTGCTTGCTAGGCAGACCTTAGCAGATATGATAAATTACCATCCTATCAGATGATAGAAATCCAGAAGTCACACATTCCTACATGCATAAAAATGGGATGAAAGTGACAAGGATACTTTGGAAAAACAACCTCTCTCCACCCCCAAGTTGATGGGTTAACGCTGATAAAGAACCCTAGCAGAGCGGTTCTCAAACATGCCTGCTCACTGAAATCGCCTGAGGAACTTAACTGCTGCCTGGGTCCCACTAATAGATTGAAAATTAACTGATTTGTGATGAGGTCTGGGCATTTCTCAATTTGGGTTTGGAATCTGTTTGTAAAGAAAATAAGCCACAGCTTTGCTTTGCTTCTGATTCTTGTAGAATTAGCACATATGCTAATTGTGATTTGTATACTTAATTAAAGATCTGATCTTGGCAATATTCATGGCCAGGATTTAGAGTGTCAGTCAACAATTACTCAGGTCTGTGTGCCAGTAGAGTGCTGGGTGCTGGGTAGGAATGGAGAGGCCAGTGAAACAAAGTTGTTCTTTACTCCAAATTGTAAAATTACCCAATAAAAGGACAAGATAACTTCTGAGAAAGAACAGGGGCTGGTGCCAAAATTGTAAAAGGGCTCTAGAGTAATTAGGAAGAAAGTTACAAAATTCGTTTGGGGGGGAGTAGAAAAAATGCTGCAACACCCATTTTGGAGGAATGCTGGCAATGTTTTCATTAAAATTGTGAACAAGGTAAGTATGTTTAGTAATTGATATTCATTTAACATAGTTTTGGAAATTCTAGCCAATGTAATAAGCTGAAACAAAAATAGTATACATACCAGAAAGTAGGTTTTTAAAATGATTACCATTTGCAAATAATGTAATTTCCATGGTGAAAACCTAAGACATAAAACTTTGTATCTCATGATTGGACTGCTACAGTATAAATATACAAAAATAAACGTGCTCACTGGCTATCGGCACTATTCAATCCAAAGAAATAATAACAAAAAAAATTCACTTTCTATGATATCTTAAAATATAAAGCATTGGAAATAGTTTTAACAGGAAATGTGAAGTACTTTATATTTGCTGGTTATAAAGCTGCTAAGACATTGGGTTTCTGTCTTACCTATTTACTCCTCTCAGACCGTAGGAATTTGCTCTTTTTCTTATGGAATTTCCAAGAACAAAAAGAATAACCCAAGAGTTTGGTGCCTAAACAGTAGGAATTACCTTAATTTAATGGAAAACGTGAGATAATTGCCTCTGTATTTTTTTGGACTGAGAATCAGCTCACTCTTGAAATGGTGTGGCTACTTTGCCTTCCTGGAGCAGCTGAGAAAGATGTTTGTTGGACGTGGAGAGGAAAATAGCAAGGACATGATGGACAGCAGGAGACAAGGGAAGAGGAGAAATAGGGAAATGTATGCATACTATAACCTCTTGAATTTTTCCTAAAAGAACAAAGAATGATTTAAATTTAATAAAGGGAGAAAAATAGGGACAAAACAAGAGGCAAAGACAGAATAAATGGGGGTGAGGAAAAAATACAAGCATAAAAGGATCATTAAGAAGAAACAAAACAAACTAACTGGGAGAAAATTAAAGAAATAGTGGAAAGCTTGCATGGTTTTCTAAGTACCGTCATGATTATTTTTTCTCTAACGAGATGAACACAACTGCTATAATGCTATTCATAAATAACCAGATCACTTTCTGTAGGGCAAATTGCATTTTCAGCTGACTAGTTTATAATAAATAAATATTCACCAAAGTGCATGATTCTTGAGATTGGGTCATTTAGAAACTTCCATTCCATTAAAAGTAAGTTTTATTTCCTTGACAAAGGCTACTAGCTGAAACGTCAATTGCCTGTCCTAAGGGATGGCACCTGTAAGTAAAATAAACATATTTTTAATAGAAGAGATGGTCAAAGTGACCTTATCTCAAGATAGCATGCACTTTGGTGAATATTTATTGTTGAATTAAAGAGATCCTAATACAAAAGGACAGTAGTTCCTCTTCATTACCTTTCCTTGCTACATACAGGTGAAAAAATTTTTAAATGCTCAAATTGCTTTCAGAATTTACCAATCATTGAGTAAAAGATCACACACATAATAAACACTATAAATAATTTGAAATAAATCTGCCGGTTCAGATTATAAATATTAATATGATGCTGAAATTAATCATACATCTTTCCAGCCAAAAATTCTTATTCTATTTATCATTGATACCTTTATTTGTTACTCTACAACATTTAATTGGTTTGCAATATATTTTCAAACAGTAACAACTAAAATCGAAGGCCATTACTGATGTGAAACTGAAATGTCAAGCTACATTTTTTAAATTAAAAATAAATGCAGTGATATGTTGTATTTTTAAATCGTAACAAAAATAAATCTACACTTATATTGGATCTAGGTGGAAGGATTCAACTGATGACAGATGAAGAAATGACATAAGATAGTTCATTCAAGTTAATGAAAATTATACCAAATCCCCAAGGGGGAAAAAATGCCAGAAATATTCCAAGATGCTTTTAGATGTTGAAGTAGATTTACAAAATCTAGTATTTTCAAGTGTGAAGGATCTTTTGATATCATGTAACTAATGTCCTTTATTGGGGCACCTGGGTGGCTTAGTCAGTTAAGCGACTGCCTTAGGCTAAGGTCCAGCTTCCTGCTCAGCAAGGAGTCTGCTTTCACCTTCTTCCTAACCCCCGGGCTTCTTCTCTCTCACTCATTCTCTCTCTTTCAAGTAAATAAATCAAATCTTTAAAAACAAAAACAAACAAAAAACTAATGTCTTTTATTTTCAAGGGTTATACACTAAGTCCCAGAAAGTTCAAGAGAGTTCACAAGATTCATACTCCTTGATATTTGTAGAACTGGAACTAGAGCCTTGATTCTTTGCTGAGGAAAAAATAAGAGACTCCCTTCAAGTTCTAGGCCACTCTGCCTGAATTACAAACACTGCCATCAATATTCCTACTTCATGTTCAATGTTACACAAAAAAGACTTCCTGTATAACCTATGTATAAATTACCTACTGTTACATTTTAAAATCATACCAAAACTTAATGTCTTGAAAGAATAATAATTATTATCTTTCAGAAATTTGGGAGCAGCTCAGCTTGGGGAGTGGGGTGTTGTAGTTCTGGCTCCAGTTACCTTGTGAGGTTCAGTCAGATGTTGGCTTGAGCCGGAGGATCCACTTTTTACAACTACATTCCCCTCAGGGCTGACAGGTTGCTGCTGGCTATTACCCAGAACCTCAGTTCCTCTGTACATAGGCCTGGTCACAGGGTGGCTGACTTCACCCAGAATGGGAAATCCTAGAGACCAAAGCTAAAGTTTCAATTCCTCTCATAGCCTAGCCTCAGAAGAAGTACTATCTCTCTCACCATATTCTATTTGTCACACAGGACCAATTCGCATTAAATATGAGAAGAGATTACACAAAGGCATGAAGACCAATAGGCTAGGAGTACTGGAAGCAAATTTAGAGTCTACCACTGTCTACCATCATCTTAAATGATCAATATCATTCCCACATGCAAAATATACAAATTCAACCAAAAGGTCAACAAAAACCTTAATCCATTCTAGCAAAGAGTTCTTAATCTCAAGACCTGTGAACTACAGAAGATATCTGCTTCTTACACACACCATCAGTGGTGTGAGAGAGGGAGAGAAGATTACTGCTATAAATCCATTCAAAAATAAGAAAAGAACAGGAGATACATAGGACTCACTGGTTTAAAAATTCTGAAATCCAGGCTGATTTCAAGCTTTACTAAAAAGCTGTGATCACCAAGACAGCATGGTACTGGCACAAAAGCAGACACATAGACCAGTGGAACAGAGTAGAGAGCCCAGATATGGACCCTCAACTCTATGGTCAAATAATCTTTGACAAAGCAGGAAAAAAAATATACAGGGGGAAAAAGAGTCTCTTCATGGTGCTGGGAAAATTGGACAGCTATGTGTATGAAACTCAACTATTCTCAACTAAACTCAACTAGTCATGCAGCTGTGTGTATGAAACTCAACTATTCTCTTACACCATACACAAAGATAAACTTGAAATGGATAAAAGACCTCAATGTGAGGGAAGAATCTGTCAAAATCCTAGAGGAGAACATAGGCAGTAATCTCTTTGACATCAGCCACAGCAACTTCTTTCAAGATATGTCTCCAAAGGCAGAGGAAACAAAAGCGAAAATGAACTTTTGGGACTTCATCAAGATCAAAAGCTTCTGCAGAGCAAAGGAAATAGTCAACAAAACAAAGAGGCAACCCACGGAATGGGAGAAGATATTCACAAATGATGCTACAGACAAAGGGCTGATATTCAACATCTATAAAGAACTCCTCAAACTCAGCACATACAAAACAAATAATCACGTCAAAAAATGGGCAGAAGGTATGAACAGACACTTCTCCAAAGAAAACATACAAATGGCTAGCAGACACAAGAAAAAATGTTCATCATCATAGGCCATCAGGGAGATTCAAATCAAAACCACACTGAGATACCACTTTACACCAGTTAGAATGGCCAAAATTAACAAGACAGTAAACAACATGTGTTGGAGAGGTTGTAGAGAAAAAAAGAACCCTCTTACACTGTTGGTGGGAATGCAAGTTGGTGCAGTCATTTTGGAAAACAGTGTGGAGATTCCTTAAGAAATTAAAAATAGAGCTTCCCTATGATCCTGCAATTGCACTACTGGGTATTTACCCCAAAGATACTTATTTAGTGAAAAGAAGGGCCATCTGTACCCCAATGTTCATAGCAGCAATGGCCACAGTCACCAAACTGTGGAAAGAACCAAGATGCCCTTCAACAGATGAATGGATAAAGAAGACATGGTCCATAAATACAATGGAGTATTATGCCTCCATCAGAAAGAATGAAAACCTAACTTTTGTATCAACATGGATGGGACTGGAAGAGATTTTTCTGAGTGAAATGAGTCAAGAATCATATGGTTTCACTTACTTGTAGAGCATAAGGAATGACATGGAGGACATTGGGAGATGGAGTGGAGAAGTGAGTTGGGGGAAATTGGAGGGGGAGACAAACCCTGAGAGACTGTGGACTCTGAGAAACAAACTGAGGGTTTTGGAGGGGAAAGGGGCGGGGGGTTGGGTGAGCCTGGTTGTGGGTATAATGGAGGGTGTGTATTACATGGGTGTGGTGCATAAACAATGAATGCTGGAACACTGAAAAGAAATAAAAATAAAATAAAATAAAATAAAATGGAAAAAAATATCCAGCCAGCTATGTGATGGCACTTTGATTAGGCCTGGGCCCTCTTCTCTGGGAAAGATCTTCACAGCTCTTGGCTCTGTCCTCTGGGCTCTTTCTCCCACCCTCTCTCATCCTTCTTTTTCCATGATAAACGGCCAGTGTTTTCAGATGAATACTTTTCTCAACTTGCTTCCTGACTATAGCAGCTCAGAGGTCTAGATGACTCTTTTCATTTTGTATTCGTTTTGTATTCTAATTCAAGGAGACAGTGTTTACCATAGTAAAATTATCTTAAAAACCTATAGGCTTCAAGAAATGGGAAAAAGACATGAACAGACATTTCTCCAAAGAAGACTTATAAATAGCCAACAGACACATGAAAAAATGTTCAACATCACTCAGCATTAGGGAACTACAAATCAAAACCACAATTAGATACTACCTCACACCTGTCAGAATGACCAAAATAAATCAGGAAACTCAAAAGTTGGAAAGGATGCAGAAAAAAGGGAACCCTCTTATACTTTTGGTGGGAATGCTAGTGGGCACAGCCACTCTTGAAAACAGTATGGAGGTTCCCTAAAATTTGAAAATAGTACTACCCTGTGACCCAGCAATTGCACTACTGGGTATTTACCCCAAAGATACAAATGTAGTGATCCGAAGGGGCACCTGTACCCCAATATTAATAGCAGCAATGTCCACAATAGCCAACTATAGAAAGAGCCCAGATGTCCAACAACAGATGAATGGATAAAGAAGATGTGAGATAGATAGATAGACAGATAGATCTATATCTAGATCTATATCTAGATCTATATCTAGATCTATATCTAGATCTATCTCACATTTTCTTTATATATATATGTACCTACGTATGTATATACATGTACATATACACATACACATACATATACACATACACACACAGTGGAAAACTACTCAGCCATAAAAAAAAAAAAAAAGAAATCTTGCCATTTGCAATGACGGGAATGGAACTAGAGGGTATTATGCTAAGCAAAATAAGTCAATCTGAGAAAGACAATTATCATATGATCTCCCTGATAAGTGGAATTTAAGAAACAAGGCAGAAGATCATAGGGGAAGAGAGGAAAAAATAAAACAAGATGAAATCAGAGAGGGAGACAAACCATAAGAGACTCTTAATCATAGGAAACAGACAGGGTTGCTGGAAGGGAGAGGAGTAGAGGGAATGGGGTAACTAGGTGATGGATATTAAGGAGGCACATTATGTAATGAGTACTGAGTATTACACAAGACTGATGAATCACTGCCCTCTACCTCTGAAACCAATAATACAGTATATATTAAATAATTGAATGTTAATTTAAAAAAAAAAAAAAACCTATGGGCTTCCTATGAAGCTTTTGGCTTCATTTTCCTAGACAAAATCTACACCCGCACATTAAGTTCCTCTCTATCTTGAGATTCTAGGGAAGCTCCTGTAGCCCTACACACTTGATACTCATAGGCATCCTATAGTTTAATGAAAGGGTCAGTGAAGTACATCTGTAAGATTCTTAAAGGAATATTTTCCCACTTTAGATCTGTTTGAGGTTTTAATAGAGTTTTTTGGTCTCTTAGTTTCACCTTCAGATGAGGAGTTCTCAAAGTGTGCTCCAAGGACACTTGTGGGGGTGGTCCCCAAGACAGTCTACAAGGTCAAAACTATTTCCATAATAATATAAGTCAGGGGTGCCTGGGTGGCTCAACTGATTAAACATCTGACTTTGGCTCAGGTCATTATCTCGGGGTCCTGGGATTGAACCTGCGTTAGACTCCTAGCTCAGCAGAGAGACTGCTTATCTCTCTGCCCCTCCCCCAACTCATGTGTGAGCATTCTCTCTTTGCCTTTCAAATAAATAAGATCTTTAAAAAATAATAATATTATAAGGCACAATTTTAGTTTTCTGCTATTTTCTCACTATCTTCTACATGTAGTAGAATTTTCCAAAGGCTATATGACATATCTTCCAGCTACCTTCTATCAAGTTAGGTGTTAAAGAAATTTATAAACATGTAAAACAATGACATTCTTCCCACTATTTCTTTTGAAAAATACATTTTTAACTAAAACCATATATTATTTTGTTAACATATAATGCGTGCTATTGTTTTAAATTCCTCAATTTTGATTTCTAAAATCAATATATATCACACACGTACCAAAAGCATCTCAGGGTCCTCAGTCACTGTAACACTGCAAAAGGCCCTAAGATTGAGAAGTCTCAGAAATATCACTTTTTTTTTATTGTTTGTGTTTAAAAAAGAACATGTTTGTTCAATGTATTGACTATATTAGCTATTACAAAACCTCTCTGCAAATAATACAAACAACAATAAAATTATTTTTTTTTTCTGTAGAAATGTGTAGCCCACAAAGACCCAGGGATGAATCTCCCACATTGGACCCAGCCAACAACAGGCTATTTCTATCTGATTTTCTCTTCTTTTGGTGTTACCAGTAAGCTAAGTGCAAGCAAGCTCTCACTTGGTTACAGTAAGTACTGATAGATCCTCATACATAAGTCTAACCAACAAATCAGATTAAAAGGAAAGAGCCAATGTAATACAAACTTATTCATTATCTGTTTACTGTAGGAAACATATTCCTGGGTCAGTTGAACAAGTAGTTTAAACCATCTTAATATCTGAATCAGAACAATTCACTGTTCAGTCTTCTCTAACCAACCAAAAGCCAGCAATAACAACAAAAATAACCAGACTCTTGTTATTAATATGATATCATATTCTATTTTACAGTTATTTCCAAAGAAAGACTTGCTTTTTGTTCAAGTTTCAAATCAGATTTTAAATAAAGTTGATTCTCAAGTAAGATTTTAATACTGTTATGTGAAACCTTGACTATCTTAGCTTTCAGATCATTTTGTGCATTCAAAAAATGTCTGTCACTTCACTTTAGTCCCATGCTCAATCATTTAGAACAAAACACAACACAACAAAAATCCCAATCCATTCTGCCAGCTCAACAAAAGGCTTTGTGTGGGTGTGTGTTAAAAAGTAATTATGAGGTTTTTATTTCACTAATTATTCTTCAGCCTTTGAAATGTCAGTGTAGGTCAAAGTAGCAGCCAATGTTTTAAACCAGATCTGAATTCAAATAAGGAGGCCACTGCAGGAATAACAAGAAAAAGAATCAACAGTAAAGTAATTTGACGTTATGAGTGACGGAAAATGAGAGTCAAGGTCACAAGAATTTAAAGTTTCCATCCAAAGGACCTATCATAAACCCCAAAGTATCATGCGAAATTTATAATTTATATTTTAGCTATGACATGATTGACTGGGACTTCCTATCCACACTGCAATGATGTTTTAACAAGGTCTAAATTGAGACTTATGTAATGAGTTTTTTTTTTTAATTTTTAAAAATTACAAAATCATATAGGACTTTTTCTTCTAAGTAGCCATTTGGGGAGCTCATAAACTCATACCAAATATTTTATAACTACTCCAAACATTTTTCCTTTAATTCTCATTTTAGAAATTATTTTTGAGCTGATTTCCTAAATTAATTTGAGGCTTGATCTCATTATAACAAAATTTCATTTTTACAAATATTAAATCGTGACACTTTCTAACTTCAACAGAAAGTAAGCACACCCTCTGAGAAGAGAACATAAGTAAGGCAGGCAAATTGATTGATTGTCCCATATAATAACTAATATGCATGAATATTCTTTCTATTTTTTGCTAATCAGTTATCTCAGGGAGGTTAGTAGACTTAGGTGTAGTGCTGATTTCCCTGACCCCGAGCCCTCAGGAGCAGCTAAGTTTACACAATGAAAGCAGACCAGATTGGAGTAAAGTGATTCCATTCATTTCAGTCATGCTCATGACTGATACCCAGTGTCATGACCAAATTGATCACACAATGGTCTCCATCAATCTTTGCAACAGTAGAATTGAGCAGATTAGTTGTGCTGTGGCCTGTTCATTTCACCTTCTATAGAGACAGCTCAATCTGAGAGGAGAAAGAAGAATAGTAAGTTAATTGAGGATAGAGGGTTCACTCTGATGGTTTATGACAATCACCCCACTTTTCTCCTTTGTTCCCACATTTTGATGTCTGGTGTATCTACTGTGCTCTAGGCTCTTGCTTCTTCATGTGTTCCCAGATCTGCAGCCTTGGCATTATCTTAGGCCTCTTCCAAGACCTAGTAACAGACCCTACTCTTAAGAAGACCTCCTCCCACCACCGTGATTTCCATACACTTTAAATGTAAGAAGCACTGGTCTGCCCATAGCTACTTTGAGAGTTGATAGATCCCTCAATATTAAGCAAGTCCATTGTTTATAAGAAGATCTGAGATCATCTGTGTGGGTGAAGACCAGGAGGGATGCTCAAGAAATAGACCAAAAGACTAAAGGAGGATTTCAGAAAAATCTCTTCAAAACTGACTCAAAGAGTGACCTTCACTAGAATATGAACTGTTTCTGGAACAGAAACACTCTCTGTTGGTTGCTCTGGCTTGCTTAATTTCTGACACTCTAGCCTTGCACTGTCCAACAGAAATATAATGTGAACCACAGATGTAATTTTAAAATTTCTACTAGCTACATTTAAGAGATAAAACTAAGTAGGTTTACTTAACCCACTATATGCAAAATACCAATCAATATTTAATCAATGCTAATGATAGTTTACATTTTTGTACTAAGTCTTCAAAATCTAGTGTGCATTTAACACTTACAACACATCTCAGAATAAGACATTTCAAGTGCTCAATGGACACACGTAGCAGTGGTTACTGTATTGGACAGGATTGTCTAGTTAAAAACCAGAACTATAACTACAGCCATCTTCCTTCGATCATATATGTAGTATTTTGAGACCCATACTTTTTAACTGCTTGTATTCTGGTGCATAATTTAGATATTTCTGTCTGTCTTAATCTGTTGCTTGTGTGTGTGTGTGTGTGTGTGTGTGTGTGTGTGTGTGTGTGAGAGAGAGAGAGAGAGAGAGGGAGAGAGGGAGAAAGAGAGAGATTTGTCCAATTTGAAGCATGCCCAAATAATGTACTATGGCTTTACTAATATGTTCACTATTCCCAGTGAGTTTTGCTCCTTTCAAGCTTAGTTAAATTGTAATCTAGGTTAATTAATTAAGTTAGTAAGTACTTTCTCTTTACATATTCTCCTTGCTTATCCCCAGCTAATTCACAAAAAGGAAAACTCAGCTTTCCAGATATCCCATTGTAGATTTGATAGCATAGAAGTTGGGCTTCTCTGATTCTCAACCTCTTTATCTATAAAGAGGGAAAATAATGGTGTTTCCAATGCAAAGTTGTTGTGAGGATTAATTGAGGGAACGCATGGACGGCAGTCCAGAGCCTGGCACATAGTAAGAGCTCAATAAATGCTATTTATCATCATTTTAAGTCTCACTTGAACCTCAATAATAGCTAAGGAATAAAAATAATAATATGACCCAAGAACGTAAGAAGAATTATAAACTCTCATGTCAGAGCCACTGACCTTCCAACACAAAATCCATGCCTCATGTTTTAAGTTTTTATTTTAGCCACCACACTTTTTTGGTACTAATTTCAATATTAGTCAAATACAGTAGGTTTATGCTGTGGTTAACAAATAAATCATGAAGTAAAACGGCAATCTCAAGGGCTTAATACAACAAAGGGTCAATTTTCACTTAAGTCACAGCCTGATGTGTGTCAGGTGGCTTTCTGATGTGACTGCCCACCCCCCCAAAATGGTGACTCAGAGATCTAGTCTATTTCTATATTGTTTGACTCACATCTTAAATACCTGGCCTCCAGGATTTCTGGAAAATGGACACATGCACACCATGGATAGCTTAGCAAGGTTTATGAACAGGCCGAGAAATGGCATGCACTATTTCTGTTCCCATCCTTATTGACCAAAACATAATCAAATAATCACAACCCAACTGCAAGTCTTCCTCAGACTTCAGATCCCAGAAAGGGATCCATGAAACAGAATTTGGAAAACACACACAGGTTGGTATTTTGTGCATTTGGAGTCCAGAATGCAATATTTTAAAAAAGCATGCCTCCCAAATATCAGGGTGCATATGGTGGGTTAGGCATGGGATGAAAGGACCTGATTCAAAGACATATGGAAGAAGAGAAAAATGACAGCCCTGGCTTGTGTGTGTATAACAGTCAAAATGTGAAATCAAGGGAAAATTACAAATTTATCTTCATTTAATGAAGTCTGATATTTATTTAGCACAGTACACTTTAAAACATCATAACATGCTTTTAAATTTCTGTAAATTATTATGCCCCAACCACAGAGCCTGGTGACACAGGTGGTACTTTTTCCCATTTTACAGATGAGTAGGAGCTGAGTCTGGCTCAATGACTGCCCTCCAAGGAACCGAATGTTAAGGGCAGCATTCTGCCTGAGTGCCACAGGGTCTAGAATCCAGTCTCTCGTCTAGGCCCAAACAACTCCTAAAGCAATGGCAAATGTTCCCTCAGACTCTGAGTAAACACCAATGAAAGAAGTTCACTGTGTTACAAGGCTTCTCTCCCTCCTCAGTGCCAGCAACTCCCTTTGACATGGATTATTCCTTATTCTGCTTTGGGGACCAAAGAAAAGATGCCTCTTTCTTTGTCATCACAATTATTCTCATAGTTGGAGATAATTGTACCCATTCCCCAACCCAAATTCATTACAACCTATCTTTCCAGACATTCCTCAACGAGATGATCCAATTTTATTGTCCCCCAGTCACACTCTAGGTTGTCAACCTCCCTTTTAAAGCTTGACATCTACAGTTAAAACCAGCATGCATGTATGATCTGAGATGGCCATCTCTCTTCAGCAAGAGTGACGTGCCTCATATCACGCCCTAGAGTTCATGCCTCCTCTTCTGAATGACTCTCTCTTCCTCCTGCCCTCCGCTCCTTAGAACCACCCCACTGTCCTAAAGGGCTCTATATATTGTGAACTGCCTGAAAATTTGAAATAGAATCAGTAAATGTGTTTCTTTGTGGGAATCTTCAACCCTGAAAAAATCTAAAAGACTCAATAGTCACTAATGTTTGTTTGAAAATATTTTACCAGGTAGTCTTTACTGCATACTGCCTTATAAGTTACAGAAAGTGTGAATGGTAATAGAAATATTTATAGATGTCATTTTACCTTTTTTGTTTTCATTTTATTTTATATTTACTATGTGCCAGAGTCTGTGAGGTTAGAATGGCAAACCAATCATAGTGTTTGCTTTTGTGGTGCCAAGAGTCTACCAGGAAAGAGACATTGCTCAAGTAATCATGCAAGTAAATATCAAATCGCAAATATAAACTTTTGAAGGAAAATACCAAGTACTTTGAGAAAACAGAAAAGGGACTGATTATAAATTTTGGAGACATCTCTGAAGATATAGAGATTTACAATCTGGGGCACCTGGGTGGCTCAGTGGGTTAGGGCCTCTGCCTTCAGCTCAGATCATGATCTCAGGGTCCTGGGATCAAGCCCGGCATCGGGCTCTCTGCTCAGCGGGGAGCCTGCTTCCTCCTCTCTCTCTCTGCCTGCCTCTCTGCCTATTTGTGATCTGTCTGTCAAATGAATAAATAAATAAAACTATTTTTTAAAAAAAGAATCAGGTCGAGTCGTTTAGGAAGATGAGTTTCGAGCTGATGTTTTTAAGAGATTTACAATCTGAATAATGACAAAAAAGTTGAACCTGGATGATTAGAACACAAACCTCATTCTCTATCCATTACATATTTGTGCCTTGCTAATGGTAAGCAAAGACACATCCTGGAAAAACCTGTCTATGATGGAATTTCCAGCACAAACATAATGATAAATGCATAAGGAACAACACAATCCATGTTTACCCTTTGAGAAAAGAATCCAACAGATAATTTATTTTAAAAAAAAAAAAAAAAGAACCACATGCTGAGAAATCAGAGAAATATGAAAGGATTGAAAGGGGAAGTGACATAACTTGAACCATAGCTTGGAAAGGCTTCCAATAATCCGGGTAATTATTAGGACACTGAAAGAACCAAAAATAAGGTTTGAGTAAATGGAAGATAGATAATCCAAATGGAGTGATAGCATGCAAGGGTGCCTCAGAGGAAGGAGAGAGAAAGGATATGTCCCGACCCCTAGTTCCCAGAAAGGTTGATCGGCTCATGAGAAACCGACCTGCCTTTTTCATTTTAAGAAAGCAGGTATAATGGACTTGGGAACGCCAATGACAATGTGGACTCTGCCTCACTACAGTTCTGTGCTCCCCCGATCAGATCTTTATGTCACATTAGTTTCATCTAAGTCAAGCAAGGTTCTAAAATGTGGCTGTTGCCCATTAAAGAAATAAGGGAGATGGTTTTCCAATGTACTTTAAAAATTGGATTAATGCATTGTAAAAAAATACCCTGGTTTGTTGCCTCTGAAAGGTCTTCCCTTGACTCAACATATAGCTTGGAGCATGTTAACATTCTAAAAGTCTTTAGAAAAAATATAAACTGCTCTCATGAAAGTTTATATCTGATCTCTTTGCTCAGACAGCAACATTCTTTTTTTTTTTTTTTTAAACAAAGCAAAGTAATAAAATTCAAATCTGCTGTTGTTTAACCATTCTGGATTTTCCAAGGGCAGTGTTAAGGTGAATACCTTAAATGAAACTGATAACAACATGTAAGTCTCTTAAAGATGGTAGAAACCTCAGAAAGGTGTCTCACAAGAGTTTAGTGATGAAATCGACTTGTTAAAAAGCAGGCTCTTCTCTACCTTGAAATTCCAGCCATCCTCCATATTATTTTTCAAAGTCTGAGGGCAATTCAATTTTACATGGCATTTTCAATGGGATTTTAAAATGTACTTCTTGAGTAAAACTATTTCTGTATTATAAAATCATTATGTAGCATTTTCTTTTCTGTCCTTTGGTGTCTGGATTTATTTCTCCTTTTCTCAATTCCATGATTAGGCAGAATTTCTATCTTTTCTATCAAGGACATTTAAACAGGGTATAGATTTCAGGTTTATTTTGTCTATGGTTCTAAAAATGCAAAGAGCTTTGTTTTAATGTATTTGATTTTCTTTAGAGTCAACATTCCTACTTGCATTTAAATGTGATGATGTAAATCAGAGCTGACACCATGAGCTCTGTCTGCAGCTTTTGCTTGGCCCCAGTATTAGGCACCTCCTCTGCAGATTCCAGCGCATTCTACATTGTTTCTCCTAATCACTATTACACTAGGTGAATAAACATGGTTAGAGTTTACATGTAAAGCAGCTTCCTCACAGAAAATACTCATGATGAGTCATGATAATAGAAAAGCCACACAACTCTGGATGTGCAGATACATCTCAGAACGGAGTTGTCTGTTACATTCTATTCTGAACATAACAAAATTGAAAACTGAACAACCCTTAGAGTGCACACAAATCAGTTCACAAGACCAGCAGTGTCTTTCAAAGTCCAACAGTTTGTCCTCCAGCTCAGGAACACAATCACCGTTTCTTTCATTAAACACCCAATGATGTTGTCAGTTTGCATATTAGATCACGTCGCATGAAAAATAGGTCTCTTTGCGTACCTGACTCACAGTCAGCCCTGTGAGATGTTCTCACTTGGGAAGACTTCCGGGCACAGCAGGTTCTCCTCTCCTGGCTCATCTGCACTCTGAAGTGCACACTGTCTCCACAGCATATGCTCCTGGAGCGGGAGAGCACTGGAATCCTCTGCCCTCGGTTAATTCCCCTTTTCATTCTCTTGCCCTCCCTTCCACTGACCTCCTGACTCCCCTTTTCCTCCTCTTTACTTCCTCTTCCATCCTTCTACCCCAACCCTCTCCCTCTTTTACATAAAAAAAGTGTAAAATTGAATGTTTATACATAGATTATGTAAGGCATTTCCATTGTGCTTCCAGGAGAGGTGTTTTGTCGGGCCAATATTATCATGCAGCTCACAGAACCACAGACATTTTTCTCAGCTCGGAGAGAATTAGAGATAACCACATGAAGTGGTTTCCAAATTATATTTTAGCAGAGGGATCTTGGGTTTAAAGACAATTCTACATGTGATCACAATATACAAAATTGATGAAGGTGGAACTGCTCTTCAAAACAAAAAAGGAAGGCACAGAGTCCCTGGTCCTCAGCCTCCTCCGCCTTCAAGGAGCCCCATCTCCTCAGGAAGCAATAGGAAAACCTTGATATCATGCTCTACCTATCTGAGGAACAGAAAGATCAAATATTCTATCCCAGATAACAAACCCTTTAAGTGACAAGGACACAGTGACAACCCACCTTTCTGCATCTGAGAATTATAGTTGATTCTGCTCTCATTTTAATAAAACAGGAGTTCAGAGCTGATGAAGACACAGAATGACCTCGAGTGAAAGATGGGTTTGTTACATAACTTTAATAAACATTTATTTAACATTTACACCATGCTAGGGAGTGAGCAGGTATTACAAATATAAAAAGATTCATTCCTTCAAGATGCTTAGAGTCCAGTAGCTGGAAGGATGCACAAGACAAAACAAAAACAGCAAGCCCAGAGTTTCAGAAGAACAAAATACAGAAAGAACCTTCAGTCTTCTCTGTGGAGTCCTGGAAAGCTTGACAGGTGAGATAGATTCTTATCCAGGACATGGAAGAACAGGAGCTGGCCAAGGAAAGGACATTTAGGCAGAGGATTCAGCATGTACAGAGGCACGGAGGAATGAAAGCTTATGGCAGCATCTGGGAACTGATCATAACTTGGGGGAGCACACAGTGCGGGAGGGAGAATGGTGGACAAGGAGGTTGGAAAAGTACAAGGGACCAAAGAGCTTATCTGACAGGAAACCGGGGAGAATACAAGATGTCTGAGCAGGAAACTGGCACGCAAGTTAGAAAAATTATCTGACAGTGAGGAGGATGCAAATCAGGGCTTTGACGGCGAAGGTGACAATGAACTACAGAGTCAAGAGGATCACCCTGGATGACGAGTGAGAATAAAGAGAAAAGATAAGGCCAGATTTCTAGCTTGAGCAATTGGGTAGATGGTTGTCAGATTCTGGACAGGGAATACAGAAAGGAGATCACATTTTAGACTCAGAGAAAAAGAGGATTGTTTTGGTTTTGAACATAATGGGTTAGAGGAGAAGAACTGGGGTCCTGATGGAAAAAATCTCGTGCTTTTAGACAAAGAAGCTTTTAGGCTAAGAAGAGAGTCAAAGATTTTTTTAAAGGGGGGGCAGAGGGTATGTGTATAACTAAAGATTATTTATAAAGAGGGTATGTGGTAACTAAAACCTAGAATAAGATTTCTCCAAAAGACCACGATGACGAAAAAGATAAGATCCCAGAAGAGAGAGCCCTCAAGAATTCCAACATCTAAGTGATAGATATAGAATGAACATCCCACAAATAAGGCTGAGAAGGGGCTACCTGAAATGTAAGAAAGCCCGTCCTAGCAAGAGAACTGTCATGGAAACCAATCCAAATGAGGAAAGAACATCATGGGATAAGGAGGGACAACCGTGGTCAATTCTCTGAGAGCCAGGTCAGATGAGAACTGAACATCGCTGCCTGTGTTTGGCTAATGATGCTGTCTGTGGTCTTTGATGGGCAGTTTAGTGGAGTGACGGGGACAGAGACGGAAGTCTAGCCCTATTGTTTGAGAAACAAAGGTAAAGTGAGAAGCAGAGAAATTCATCATAGGTTGTTATTTCAAGAAACTTTCCTATGAAGGGAAAGGGAAATAGAGGTTTTTGAATAAGGAAAATGGGAGCTACATTTACTACTCCTTTCAGAGAACCTCTAGAGGTATCAGTGAACCTGGCAAGTTTGAAGATCCAATAGAGGGAGAAATGGCAAATGGGGCACAGTCCAAAGGAGCTAATAGAAGATTCCCAACCCTGGAGACAGTAGTAGTCTTGAACAGGTGGAAGATGGATGCGTGATGAGATGTTTCTAAGCCATGGAGTAGAATCTGAGTGCTTTTACTAGAAAGCTAAATGCTGGAAACGAGAGAGGATGTAGCCAGGACCAGTTTGGAGACAGAGGGAAATGTAGCAGAGTCCCTGACTACAATGGCTGAGGGCAGGAAATGCACCAAGAGGGACATGTACAAAAATTGTCCATTGCTATTGAAATACTACTGAGCTCAGAGACATGAGTTTCTGATTCCAGTCTAGGAAGATGTCCATTCTTAATCCTAGCCCTGGGGGTTGGGACATGTGGCCACAGTATTATGAGATAGAATGACATTATACCCACGTGTCAAGGGGACACCAGAGGAGCATGTAGGAAGGCAAATGTGCATTCTGACAACTCTCAAAGTTACCAAGAGGCTCAACTTCCCTCACTACAAATTTCCTTTTGTAGATGTAATCATCTTACCTAAATTCCATCCCAACTTCCTATGGCCTTTGGGTAGAGACAAGCTGCCTTTTTTCCTCCTCCTACCAGCAGCGTACCCCCTACCACTTTGCGTTCACTTTCAACCTCACTTTCCACTACTCGGCATCATTAGGATGAGCAACAGCAACGGGCGACACTTCTGTCTGCAGGATGATTGTGTCTATAGAAGCCATTCGTAGGCCTTCAGAGGGCAGGTATGTTATCTCCAGCCCTCGAAGATTATACCCTTATACATAATCACCAGCACTCCCTATCTCGATACGGTCGGTTAATAACAATCTGTCTTTCCAAAGACCTCAACGAATTCGGGAGCAGTTGCCTTGCAGAGTATTTTCACCACTAAAACAGCTCTTAGAGATAGTGGGGGGGCGGGGAATCAAATTAAGTTGTTTCCCTCCTACCCTTTTGCTACCTACTTGGAAATCATTAGTAGAAATGATAGTTAGTCTAGCAATAGCAAAGGCAATCAAAACAAGCACATCCGTCTCAGCGAACCATGTCGCTGGCTTGGGTATTCCATTGGCTGCTAATTAACAGTGACACACATTAATGGCCCCAGCAGCAGGGTCAGCCCAGCATTAGCAGCACTGTAACGTGGGCAGAAATGATAGATAAAGTCTTTCCTCCAGCTCCAAAGAAGAAGGAGGGAAATGAAAGCCACTTGACAGCGTATCTCCCAGGGAAGCTGGTCTAAAGCAGCCGCCTTCCTAAACAGAAGAAGAAAAGGCTGGAGGTAAACACGTTCCTGCTTCCGGGTCCCTGAGCAATTTTCTGTTGATTTCAATGGAATGTGACCTTAGTCCTGCACAAGGTAAAGGTCACCACCATGTAGAGTGTGGAGGTGGAATGGTAGGCTCGGGACAGAGCTAAGCTTTTATTCTGAAGCCTTTCTTCCAGTCCCTAGGTTGGTTCTTACTGAACAACACAATGAAAATGAACATAAAAAAAAAATGAACAAAACAAAACAAAACAAAAAACACCCACCCACGGCTTTCCACCACATTGCAGCTGTAGCCTGAGCTGTATGACCTTAGAATCTGCAGCTATCCTGAAAGGGGCTTTAAGACCTCTCTTAAAAGAAATCCCCCTTAGACTTCTAGAGAGTCCCAAATGGATTCTTCGGGAGCCTCTAGAGAGGAACAGTTGCATTCCTTCGCCTAGTGCCGTCTGGCTTTGTGGGGTTCTGAGCCAGCAGCAGGGGCTCAGGAAATATTGGCCGACCAAATGAAGACATCTATCCCCCATTTTTATCCACGTGGCCCTGACTAGTCTATCAGATTACAGTGTATGCCTATCCTTGAGCCATGTCCAGAGAGGCAAAAAGACGAATTTGTGATGGGGCTGGCGGTTCAGGGAACAGCTGGGCAAGGAGGAGAGGACGGTTTAGGGTAACGAAGTGCAGCTTAAGGGCCTCGGGCTCCTGTCAGGAGAGAAAAACGGAATGACAAGGAGGTGATAGCAAAGACAAAGGTGTCTGCCTGGAAACCCCAGAAGGCAACCTGGGGGCCCCCCGCTCTTCTGGGGAGGAACGGGAATCCAGCCCCGGACTCTGATGTCTCTGTTTTCTGTTGCCTCTTCCCCCGAATCTCCAAGGGAAGCAGACTGTGTTTGTTTGTTGTGAACAGCACTGCAATACACAGACAGATTGACAGAAATGTATGCCAGCCCTTCTTGTTTAAAAACATGAATTATTCAAGAAATATTACAATATTAATTAGAAATCATTAAAATACGAGTGTTGGGGGAGGGAGGAACGAGATGGTGCATTAGCAAAATCGCATTTAGCCCAAACATAAAGTGTGCCAAAGCCGCTTAATCATTGTTTTGATAGTCAAAATACCATAACACCCGTTTCACAGAACGGGGGGAAAGGAAGGCTCTTGGAAGCCTCTGCTTCCCATTATTATTGGTGAGATTAATTATTTATGGAGCTCCGGCAGTGTACGGGGTGCTCCAGAAGACACAAATAAGGAGAGGTTTCTGCCCGAAGGGCATAGGAGAGAAATCAGAGCGGCACCAAGTTCTGACACACACACCCAGCCAGTGATTAATGATCAAGAGGACGAGAGGCTTTTGCTTTGACTTTTCAGTTTGCTCAGTGTTTTGAGCTTTCAGCTTTAAGAGGAATCACAAAGTGAATGTTGTTACTAAAGAATGCCATGGAAGATGGAAGCTATCGGGAGCCCCGTAAGCGAGCAAGTTAGATAAACCAGGAAGGTCAGTGTCACATTTACAAACTATAGGGGGCGGCACCCAAGAACCAGGATACTGAAAGGCAGTCAGTGTATTGAGTAATCTGGTCCGGAGGACTCCCAGGTGATGATGATGATTTCATAGGCAGCATGGGTCCACAAACTACAATTTTGACACCAAACGCTCTCGCAATGGAACACCCGCAAACTCTAAAGGTTATGACACTGGTGACTGTGTATTTTCCTATATCCGAATACGACACTGACGCTGACATATGGCGATCATTTAAAAAGGGACCTCTGTGACGGATAGGACAGTGCATATGAAAGGAAAAGACCGAGGAACACAATGAGTCAGTTCATCTCCATCTTAAGAGAGGCCGTCACTACAGCTGAATTAACTGTTTCCTGATGGTAGGGTATCATTCCGAGGCTGTGGTGGTGGGACACAAATAGAATCCTCGTGACCTTAATTGATTACAGTAGCTTCCACTCAGCACCAGAAGAGGCTGAATCAATGAGCAAGTGATTATCACACCCTGCAGGAGGCGGGCAGGAAAGACTGAAAGCAGGCTTGCAGAGAGCCAGTATTGGAAACTAGTTCATCCTCTTGCCCCATTTAGCCAAGGTCATGCCCAGCAACGGTTCACGGTCATGCCCCAGCATCACCAGCACCGACTGTAAGGTGTAGAGAGGGGCATGACCAAAGGAGTCACGGAATCTTCCGTTCACACTCAAATTGACAAGCCCATAGAAGCTGCCAAGAACATTTAGGCTATGCTGTCTCCCCCTTGTTTAGAATAAGAGCCTGTTCTGTTGCATGATAAAGAGCACCTGGATCCTGGGTGGGGACTTTGTCTTATTCCCTCCCTATCCCATTCCAGGTCAATTTCCACATATTAAAACAAGAAGAGCTGGAAGGTAAGTCTTGAGCTCTTATGGCTGGAGTATAGAGTCGGGAAATGAAACAGGTCTAAATAGAAACATGCTGTCGCTGAAGGAGGAGGGGTGAATCCAGAAACCAGGAAAGGCAAGACAAACCTGGAGAAGCCAGTCACAAATACAAGTTAGGAATCTAGATGCACAGAGGTTCAAAGTCTTAGGAGCGGTAATAATCACAAAGGAAGAGACGAGTGAATTCTCCAGGGCCTGCTCCAACTGGCTTTTTATTTCTTTTCGCAATTCTCGTGGGTGTTTCCTCTCACAGAGTGCCCTTCGTTGCTGAGGGAGCCTTCTGACAGACTGCACAGGCCCCGGGATGCTCAATAAATATTTGTGGGGTGAATGACTCAATGATTTTAATTTCGGTTCAAGTCCATCTAGGCACCAGCAGATGTTCAGGGAATCTAAATTAATGTACTTCCCACTCGACATATATAAATTGACCGATATTACTAACAGGATGTGGAGACAGGGGTTGGAACAAATGTGACTATTTATAAAAATCAAAGCTAAGTGAGGCAGTTATAGAACCTTAGAAGTTGGGTCGTTTTCCAGACTCATTAGGCAGCTTCCAAACAACAATTGGCTTGTAGCATTTGCATCGGTTCCTTGCATATTGGCCACTATTGCCATATGTCCCTTCTGGTACTGACCCTGTTCTTTTTCTTGTGCATCTGAACCCTCTTTCTCTCCATCCATTCTGCTAAGACAAGAGAACCTGTCTTCAATCACTCTGTGTTCAGGTACAAATATTATTAACTAACTCTCTTTTTGTCTCTCTCAAAATACACACACACACAAACACATACACCTATACACATCTCATATTCAAAAGAGGAGGTTAGTATATTAACTTTTTCATTAGATCTGCTTTATTTATTTATTTATTTGTTTGTTTATTTTTTAGGAATGTCACTTTTAACTTCTGGGAGTGGGGATAGGAGCTATTTTTAAGGCTGCAATAATAGCTGTAATAATAGGCCAGAAAAACAACCAGCAGAATAAAATAAAGGTACAAATCCATTTGGAAGGGAATATAAGTATAATGGGATACTTGACCCCACAAACATGACCTCAATAGCTGATCAAAAGCATTGTGCTTTCCAAATAATCAGGATGCAATTTAATATGGTAGTAACTGCCCAGGTTACAAGATCAACTGTCACAGTCTGAATTTCCCTGAGTTCATGTTTACAAGCTCTGAATATCTCCGCAGAATAAAGAGCTCAAAAAAAGCCTACCTCCACTTGAAGAAAAGAACTTACCAAATGCTTCTCGATTCATTTATTAACTCATCGGGCATCCAGGTTGAATTCAAGTTCACCCTTCTAAAAGCTCTGTTTCTGCTACCAAAGCAAAGTACACGGGAGAAGCAGTAACAATAATGACAAAACTAGACTCAGACGGTCATGCCCCAGTTAACATTATGGAATAAAACTCTCGTCCCCTACCTATATCCTCTGGGATGTAATGTAGGCCAAAGAGTAGTGCGACAACTCTCAAAAGGGAAAAGTGAAAATGAATAGAAATATGCTTTTCTGCCACATAGACACACACTCGGGGCCACGTTCTTCATGAGTATAAAACACTCTTAAAAGTTAGGGTTTACTTGAAACTATCTAGGCATGCTCCAGACTGATTCATTAGAATCCTCTGGAATCCAGTGGGATGTTCTGGGGAAAGGAAACACATCCCAAAGCAGCCCGACCATCTGCTAAAGTAGGGGTCAGCCTCTCTGAACTTGAGAATCCTCAGAGCCACCCTCACAGCACCCCTCTGGGAAGACAGGTGGGGGCTTTCTTGGGCCCTGCAGATCCCAGAGCAAAATCAAGAGACAGGGCTGCTGTCTGTGGGCCAGAAGGCCCTTGCTATGCTGTGTACCTCTTATTGTCTTATTAAAAACAAAACAAAACACTCTTCAACAAGTAGGCCAGCTAGTTTGGTGGCAGTGGCCTTCTGGCCATCTCAGAGATACAGATCTCTATGAAGACCCTGATGGGCAATGCACCCTAAGAAGGTGAAATTAGGCTCTTTCTGGCCTGCAGGGTGGCCTCTGGCCTGAGCACCAAGACCCTGGGGGATCCACTGAGTTTCACCTTTCATTAAAATCAACCAACCAACCAACCTCAGGAAATCACATCTTGCCTGTTGCAGAGGCTCTCACGTGTAGCACAGAGTTTCAGTCAGTCCTGGCCTCCATACAAACCCACAGCATCCTATCCAAGTCCAGACAATGACACCAAGAGATCTCCCATCATTTTCCTCTAGCCATTCTGTTACTCTCCCGCAACATTCTCAATACCTAGACTTCTAAATGTAAAGAGTCTGGATAAGGCTAATTAGAAATAACGTACCCATAACATAAACTGACATAGTCAAAAGTCGACAGGATGCCTGTATTTAAATTATAGCAAGAGGTGGTTCTTTCCACCCTGTCATCCTATGAAAAAAAAAAGCGCTCCAGAGTGACCACCCACAGATGTTTTTAGATGTTTCATCGTCCTCAATGCTTCCCTTTGGAAGTCCAGCATGATGGTAACTTCTCTAACCTTCTAGATCAAGATTGGGAGACTTTATAAACTGCCTGGCATCACAAGTCAGGTAGAACCCCTGCAGCAGAAAGAAAATAACCAGGGGTCTCAAAATGAAACCCTCATTCCAGTGTTTCGTACTACTTATTAAAAAAAAAAAAGCCTCAGGGAATCTGCATCCTGCCCGTTGCAAAGGCTCACGGAGAATATGATTGCACGAATATCAGTGCCAGGTTTGAGTGGCCTCTGCAAGCAAAGGAGCAAAGGCCACATAGAGTCCTAAGGTCTCCGTGCCGAAAAGCTACACCTCCCTAAAATTAAAGCCAAGAAACCAGAGCAGAGGAGACAAGGAAATATCCCCTTTCCCCGTGGCACCTCCTGCCTAATGGGAATCGTAGTTAATGATCTGAATCGAAAGCGAAGTCTTGTTTTATGGAATGCTCACTCTTTGTTAAGCAAAGCTGTTTGGGCGAAGGACCATTCTATTGATTTAAAAATTGATTTCTTTTTTTCCCCCTTCATATAACTAAAACATGGCTCACAAATCACAGCTCTTTTATTCTCCTGGCTACAACCTAGCCTGAATCTCTCCCAACCTACTCATCGAGGGACGTCTGATGGAGGAAGTGGGAACATTTGGACAGAGATTGTTCAAGATTCTATTAAAGGTTTCAAGTGGCTTCCTTTGAACATTTGGTAATTTATATTTCGAGTCCCTTGGTGTAATTATTGTAATTATCATTAATCATCAACTTCCAGACCCAATCGAAATACAGAACATTGGAAAGGTCAAAGCAATGGAGAATTCTACTATTCTTCACAGAAGATATGAGGCATTAACATTCTGATGCTCCACTTGTGTGACAAAGATTGTAATGAAAACAGAAAATAGCACAAGATTAATGTGTTCTCATGATAAGAATCATCATAAGGAAAAGAAAAAGTGGAACAAACTTAACCCACTCCTGTCACAGAGGCACGGTGATGAGGTGGGTTGAGACTAAGGGACAGGCTGTGGCAGGTTAGCCCAACCCTGCTGAAGAGGATCATGGCTTCCTTCTTCTGCGGAGTCACCACTTCGGAGCATAGCAGGTCACATTTTGGACAATTTGGTGGACTCCTGGTTGTCTCTCTGGCTCCTTCCCTAGATAGCTGACCCCAAATCAAATCATTCACTTGACCTTCAAAGCTATCATTCTCGTGGTAGTTGTTTGCCTCGGGCAGGAAGACACAGAGCCTATCCTCCTCTGGATAGGATCACAACTACCTGTTAGAAATCCACCTATGTGTCCAAAACAGGACTCCTCATCTCTTCCCTGAAGCAAATCCATCCCCTGTGGACAAAATAGGATTGTGTTGGAATGTCAGATTCTGAAGGTGCCCACACCTGTATTCAGATCCCAGTCTGGCCACTTACTACATGATGCTGGGAAAGATGCTGCTGGCCTTTTCCTATTTGTAAAATGTGCTTAATAAAATCTGCTTCATGGTGTTGTTTTAAAGATAAAGTGAGGCAATATACCTAAACTACTTAGCACATAGAAAGTGCTCGATAAATGTCAGCTATTTTTTTATAGCTCAAGTCCTTTATTATTATGAAGTCCATCTACTTACTTAAGCAGAAAAAGATAAGTCTGTGAATTATTCTCTATTTCTTCATTTCTGTCAGAATGGGACCAAATTCTGTCAATTGCACTCCTTTAATGTCCCTCAAATCATTTCGTTCAATTTTCATTGCTTCTGCCTTGACTCAGACCCTTACAAACTCTTCCCAGTATGAATTTAATTCTCATCTTCCTGCCTCTATACTTGTCCCATTCTAAACCATCAGCCACATTGGAGCCAAAACTCTCTTCAAAAGCACATTACATAATGCCTTTCTCCTGCTTAAATTCACCAGTGGCTCTCCAGCCCTGGAGCCATAGCTCTGATTCCATAGGAGGGCACCAGAGGTCCCTGAGATCTGGCCCCAGACTCTGTCCTTCCCACTTTTCTCTGACACCTCCACATTCCCATGTTCCAGATATGCCACATTTCCTGCAACCCCAGCACACTCCCCTCAAGCCCTCTTGCCTCCTATGTCAGTGCTGTTCCTGGCATCTGAAATCACTGTGTACCTATGTCCGGTCAGCGCCTTCGAGTCCTTGTATGACTCAGCACAGGCACAGGCCTCTCAGAAGTTCTCCCTGAGCCTCTTCTCCCTCGTGAATGTTAAATGTCATCACAGTACTTAAAATACTCTTCTGTCAATATTTCTGTTGGACTTTGTTTTATGTAGGTCCCTATCCCCCACTGGGCTCTCAACTCCTAGAAAACGGACACTGTTCTTTCATCTCTGTGAAGCCACTTCTTAGCCTTATGTCTAGCACGTAGGAGAGGCACAATAAATTTTCTTGAATAAATTCACACATCTTTCTGGTTTCTCCTGCTATCTACAATTATGAATGAGAAGGGAAGGGAAATACAATTCAAGTACTTCCTTTTTCTTTCTTGCTAACCATTAAAATGGGAAATGACTTGAAAAAAAAAATCCTTAAGTTAAAGGCGAGAAAAGGATTATGGATTATCTATGTATTTCCAAGATTATTCAGGTTCTTTGCATTGGGCTGCTGACAGAAGACAGTGTAGGTAGGGCCTGCTGAAATATACCAGCAGGCTAAGGATAATTGTAATAATTTGCTGAAATTTGTCCCTCTAAATTGCCCCTGTATAATAGAGAAAAGAATGAGAGATATTACGAAGAAAACTTTTTTAAAAGCTAACTTTTTTATCTCAGCAGAGATGGAGGGGGACTGTACTATACAACTAGTTTTCGGGAAGTCTATTAAGGGAGACAGCAGGAAAAACCATACCCAACAACACAAAGGTGTGGAGGCCAAAGGAGGATAGGCTGTCTTCCTGCCAGAGGCAAACAACTACTGAGAATGGAAAATGCTATAGCTGATGATCCCTCTGTTTTGGGGTTTTTTTTGGGGGGGGTTAGATTTTTTTATTTACTTGTTTGAGAGAGAGAGCATGCACAAGCAGAGAGAGAGAGAGGCAGGTAGACAGATGAGCAGGGAGTCCGACGTGGGGCTCAATCCCAGGACCCTAAGATCATGACCTGAATCAAAGGCAGACATTTAACCAACTGAGCCACTTAGGCACCCCGATCCCTCTGCTTGAAGAGTCCCTCTCTATACTCGTACTAATGAGAGAGAAAGACGTATTTTGCAGTAGGAGAGAGATGGCACATTCCCTTCAGAGGACTCCTGAGCATCCCCTGGGTCCAGAGACCACTGGAGCTTTGCCCACAGACAACCTCTGGGGCTGGGCTGACCAGCTTGGCTATTGACTACTGGAGGCACTGACAACCAAGAAAAACTAAATCATAGTCAAGGGAAGCAAAAAAGTTCCCAGCTAGAAAGATAGTACTGAGGTCTGAGGGGAGAAACAAGGTCAGAAAAGGAAACAGTAGCAATTTCAGAAGGGGAATGAGTGTGAAATTGACAAGGGCAGGGGATTCAGGGTGAAAGCTGTGGACCAAGCAGGAGAGCCCCCTGCAGGCTGTGTTGAGTGGGGGTGGTTTGGGTACTTAAAGGAGCTGGTCAGGATGAAGCAGCAAGAACTCTTCCACAGAAAAAGAAAAATTTTTAAGTTACTTCAAGTGAACCATGTTCCATGGCACCAAAACTAGGAAATGGAGGGAAATCCATCATAAGGCTGGAGAGTAGAAGGACATGACCACACAAAGGGGAAAACTCAGCACCCCAGAAGCTCCATAATGAGTGTCCACACTGGCTCTCAACAGCTTTAGCAACCACCATCCTGTCTCTTCTCAAAGTGCCTGTAGGCTCCTGATAAAAACCCCTGTTGGCCTCGGACAATTCCTCCCACCTTCTGCTTAATCCCATCTCAGCTGTGAGCTGGCCTTCCCTCCTCTGGCTATCCCCCTCATTCTGACGAGTCTGTCTGATGGTCTCACTTGCCTTTCACTTCATCTCCGTAAGAGGCTGCTTCTCAGCTCCCCTTCTCTGAGCTACGTGCTCCCAGCCCTCGTGGGACAGGTCTTCCAGATGCTGCACCCTGACCAAGTCCAGGGAAGAGAGCAGGGTCTCCCCAAGCATGAGCGCGTGTGTTGGAGAAGATGCTCAATAAAATTCTCAAGTGCAATGAGATAAAACTACTACTCACAGCTCTAGAAGGAAATGATGTGTGTCATTGTTAATGAAAATCTAGTTTCGATTTATTCTTCTCCTACCCACTTAGTGGAGAAGGGAGTTGGGGGAAATTGGAAGGGGAGGTGAACCATGAGAGACTATGGACTCTGAAAAACAATCTGAGGGTTTTGAAGGGACGGGGGGGTGGGAGGTTGGGGTACCAGGTGGTGGGTATTATAGAGGGCACGGATTGCATTGAGCACGGGGTGTGGTGCAAAAATAATGAATACTGTTATGCTGGAAATAAAAAAATAAAAAAAAAATAAAAAATAAAAAAATAAAAATAAAAATAAAAAAAAAAAAAAAAGAAAATCTAGTTTCAAGGAACTGGATGCTATGCTGAGTGCCTGTACATGCATCCAATATGTAACAAAGAGTTCCCTGAAATACATTCCATTGTGTATTTGGTACCAAATCCTGCCTGGAAACAAAGTACGACTTCCAGGAAATGGAAGAAAGGTGAATTCTGGGACTGTGAAAGTCCTGGGCATGAAAATGAAAAGTCTTAGAGGAATGGGATATTCAGCCCTGATTCTCAATGATGAGAAGGGTTTTGGCTGAAGCAAGAACACACACATTAGAAATAATAGGATTGGGGATTGGAAGGAAAACCTGTCAGATGGAAATTTCCAGTTGAGCTCATCAAGACAATTTAAAAATAAATAGAGGCACATTCCCAGATTTAACTGTGTAGTTAGTTACTGTGGAAGGATGTTGCCCCCAAAAGACCAGTGGAGTTAAAAAGTCCAAATATTTTAGATGAAAAAGTACTCGAAAAGGAGTCACAACCAATATTGAAAACCTAATTAATGATAAGTAAAACAAAGTTGAAATTATAAAAATGATTAAAAAATAAACAATATCACTAAGATTTGATATCTAATAATCATGATTAAAATGTCACTTGAAATGTATACCTTATCAATCAATTATGAATAAACCCCTTAGAAGGAAGTATTAGTAAGTCTCATTCTCTGTAGTCTAAAAGGGGATATCCACCCCAATCCCACTTCCCCCCGGAGCTATAAGAAGAGTCAACAGGGTAAATACTAGTGGCTCCTGGGATGCAGTCTGCTATCCCAGCAAACTCAGTGCTGGCCCCTGAGTTTTAATGGAACCAGAGAGATTATGTGGTTAGATGCAAGTACAGGTGAGATCATAAACCTGGAACTGTGTGAAATTAATACCCAGTATCAGCACTGCAAATGAGACAGGTACAATACAGAAATATTCAAAAGATACTGTGTGAATACAAAGACTAACAGAGCCAATTTGGAGTGCAAGGACTAAAGCCATAGTCACTCACACAGTGGTTAAGAATGTGGACTCTGGAGGTGCCTGGGTGGCTCAGTCCTTAAGCGTCTGCCTTGAGTTCAAGTCGTGATCCCCGGATCTTGGGATTCAGTGCTGGGTTGGGCTCCCTGCTCAGTGAGGAGTCTGATTCTCCCTCTCCCACTCTCCCTGCTTCTGTTCCTTCTCTTGCTGTCTCTGTCAAACAAATAAATAAAGTCTTAAAAAAAAAAGGATGTGGACTCTGAAGCTAGGTTCAAATCCCAGCCCCACGAATTACTGGCTGTACTCTTTGGGGCAACTTAGTAACTTCTGTTTGCCTTGCAAATTTCCTTGTAAAGTAGTGATAGTAATAATACATATTCCTTATGCTATTGTGGGTTAAGTTCAATCATGGAAAACACTTTGGAAAATATGGGGCACAAGGCAAGCTAAATCTTTGCTATCATTGTTACCCAGCAAAGATTATACATCCTAGAAATCCAAACATGAAGCAGAAGCTAACATGGAACTCAGGGGCTTCTTAACAGGTCATGGCAACGTTAATTGAGTCAATAGCCAATTTTAAGTGCACACAATGTGACAGGCACTTTGCTAGGTACTTGAAAGAGTATAGTAAATGATGAGACCATATAAAGGAGCTAGAGAAATTATGTACCCACCAGGCTGGAAGTGAGGTAAGCAGCATTTGAAAATGAAAGTTTTTCTTTCCTTTTCTTTCTTTCCTGGAAAACGGAATTCCGAAGCCATTAGGTGAGACTGATGGAGGATAGTGAGAAGAAAGGCAGGCAGGGGCAAAGGGCCCCATCCTAAAGGAAACTACCCTTCAAGGAAAAAGACCCCATCCTCTTATGCTACACCACCCTGGAACCTACAGAACCTAGAATCTATACCACCCTACACCACCCTACACCCTTTCCTGCATAAACAACTACCTGATATGTAGATGAGTGTGTAGACAAAAATCTGATTGGGTGACGGGTGCATGGAGGGTTAATCAGATTAAAATAGCCTGCCAATATGTACCATCATCCAATAAACATTGCTTTGCTGTCCACCACTCTGTCTGGTCTGCCTCTTCATTCTTCCAAGAGGCAGGACCAGTAACCATGGGCATTAAAGGAAAAGACATCCTGAAAGAAGACAATCTCAACTAGCAGCTGGAGAAAGCCAGGATTTCCCAGAGTAAGGTGTTAGAGTCCTTGAGAATAAGAAAGGAAAGGTTCAAAGGGCTGGTCAACATGGGGTGTCAGAGCCTCGCTGTGGTGAGGAGGGCATTGGGGGTGTGGGAAAGCAGGGTGTGGACTACAGCAGGATGTCACCTCAGAACAGGAAAGGCAGGACATTACACACAAAGGGACTGATCAAAGCAGTGAGGATATTAAGGCTGACGGGAACCAGGTTTCTCATTGATGAAGAAGAAAGTTAAAAATAGAGAACACTAGAATAAACCCTGTGATGTTGGCTTGGAATTGGATGCATCCATGTGAACTAAGATTTCCCATGTATATAGATAAATGTAGAAATAAATTACAGGTCAATTACCAACAAAATACACCACCACCGGGTAATACTTTGGTGCATATTTCCTACAAACAAGGACATTCTACATAATCTAATCAAGAAGGACAGGTTTTCCTTCAGGTTTTACGTGCCACCAAGCAATGTAGATCTGTACCTGTAGCTGGCCTTGAATCAGGGCAGGGAGTGGAAAAAGAGAGGAAAAAACAGACCTCCCCCACTCTCTCAGTCCCATGGGCCAGGAGCCCCTTTTTCCCGTTCTCGGGTAAGAAAGACTGGTTTCTCCCAGAGATTGTGCTTCCTGTACCTACCGCCAAGTTCGCTGATTTGGCCTGCTTTTGGGCCCAAGGTGGGACAGAAAGGGCAACTCTGTGGGGAGGGGCAACTCACTGCTACCTTACCAGTTGTCCTTGAATTAACTTTCCTCCTCATTCCACCTACTACTGTTTCATTTCTGCCCTTACGTAGTTGTGTTTTCTGTATTTTAACCAGTCTTTCCTTGTTACCACTGGAAGACATAGACTTTATAGGTCCTACTCCATCTTGGCAGAAATCCCAGCATCTTTTCTACATCTGTCCTCTGGGAAGTCTGGCTTCATGAGTGTGCAGTCTGTGTGGTCTCATGGTGCCTAGTGCTTCGAACGGCCCTATGCTTGTTTTTATGCTCTGTTGAAGCAACCCACGGAATGGGAGAAGATATTTGCAAATGACAGTACAGACAAAAGGTTGATATCCAGGATCTATAATGAACTCCTCAAACTCAACACACACGAAACAGGCAAACATATCAAAAAATGGGCAGAAGATATGAACAGACACTTCTCCAATCAAGACATACAAATGGCTATCAGACACATGAAAAAATGTTCATCATCATTAGCCCTCAGGGAGATTCAAATTAAACCACATTGAGATATCACCTTATGCCAGTTAGAATGGCCAAAATTAACAAAACAGGAAACAACATGTGTTGGAGAGGATGTGGAGAAAGGGGAACCCTCTTACACTGTTGGTGGGAATGCAAGTTGGTGCAGCCTCTTTGGAGAACAGTGTGGAGATTCCTCAAGAAATTAAAAATAGAGCTTCCCTATGACCCTGCAATTGCACTCCTGGGTATTTACCCCAAGGATACAGATGTCGTGAAAAGAAGGGCCATCTGTACCCCAATGTTTATAGCAGCAATGGCCATCTTGAAATTCTTAACAATTTTATCTTTGAACTTGAATGGGTAAAGTTCAATGGAATAAAGGAGCACGTGTATAGATGACTCAGTATGCAGGCCCTACTATTTTTTTTTTTTTTTTTTTTTTTGCTATCACAAAATGGTGGCATTCGTGAGCTGTCATGAATACAAAATTCCAGTAGACTCTCAACACGTGGGAGTTCAGTGGGACTCAAAGCAAGTACAAGATCAGTGTATTAGATCTATAACTGAGTAAACAGGGGCACTGGCATCCCCAAGAAGTCATCCTTTCTGTTAGAAGCAGAACTTTCTTTGAACACAGAAAGTTGACAATGGTGTTTTAGGAAACCCAAACGACCGAAGAAACCTGTCCTGTCCTTCTAACCCACATTATTGCCCTATGTTAGCCAACAACGAACACTGAAAATGATGGCCTCTGAAAGAGAAAGACAATAGTTCTTTTATAAAATAGTGCCTTTTCTTTCAGTCCATTCTGACTCAGCAGTAGGGCAAAGTACAGAGTATGAGGATGTGAACAAAGAGGGAAGTGAAATTAAAACAGTTGAGTTCATTTTGTGCAGAATGCTCACTATTGTGATAAGAACAAATATATACGCATGCACAAATGGTGTCATTTCGGTGATGATACATAAGAGTTAAATGCTCTTGTATTTGCATTTAAAACTGGCATTACCCTGGGGCACCTGGGATCCAACTAGATCTCAGCTCGGGTCTTGATCTCAGGGTTGTAAGTTCAAGCCTTGTGTTGGGCTCTGTGCTGGGCGTGGAGCTTACTTTAAAACAACAACAACAACAAACAAAACAAAACAAACAAAAAAGCTGGTATTGCCCAATAAAAAGATAAGTGGTAAAATTTATGCTAATAATTTTAACATTTTAATTTTTTTAACTTAGAATGATGCTAAATAGCAGATAAAAAATACTATGACAAGCTGAGAGTTCACAAAAGGAAGAGTTTGACAATACTATGAGTTTGAATACTATGACAAGCTGAGAGTTCAAGAAAGGAAAAATCTTCATATTTAGGTGTTTTTTTTTAAGATTTTATTTATTTATTTGAGTTAGAGAGGTAGAGCACATGAGTAGGTAGAGAGGCAGGCAGAGGCAGAAGGAGAAGCAGACTCCCTGCTGAGCAGGAAGCAGAACACAGGGCTGGATCCCAGGACCCTGGGATCATGACCTGAGCTGAAGGCAGCCACTTAACTGACTGAGCTACCCAGGTGCTCCCATATTTGGTTTTTTTAATGGTACTTCTTTCCTGACTCTTGTACAAGGAAGGGGTCTTGTATTTCCATTTTGCACTGGGCCCTGGAAAGTATGTAACTGTCCCTATCTGTCCATTTTGGCTGGAATCCAAATCCCATTTTGGATTCTCCTAAGGAGCTCTCAGTTTATCTGATGTCTGTTCTTCCTCCTCCCAGTCAATAACCCCTCTCCCCACCTCAAATCCCCGGAGGAAGAATGTTAGCCTACAGACTGAAATTCAGAACACCCGAGGTGAGACTAAGCTCTGGACCCTGTCAAAATCCTCTGGGGCAGGCAGTTTGACTTGTTGGCTGTTTTTTTTGTTTGTTTGTTTTAGATCTTTGCAAAAACATGGCCAGTCCTGTTTGCCTATGTAGGAGTAAAATGCCTAAATAATCCTATCGGTGCTCAAATAAATGGACTTTCAACAGATGCCAGAATTTGCCATCATGGATCCTGTGGAATGAGCCAGATGCAAAATCAGGAAGAACTAGGCTTGGCATGCTATTTAAGATTGTGTGTTTATGCTGCAGTAGAAGCATCAACTTCCAAGAACTGTGCTTGGGGTTAAACGATACGGCACACAGCAGCACACAGAAGTTGCTCAATAACTCATCTATGTATTTGCACTTGGCTGTTGGGCAGTTTTAAATCATTGTCCAAATAGCTCATGAGGTATACATTACAGTGCTGTCACTCTTCCCAACCTGGACACGCTTTTAAAAACAATGTAGCCCTTGTAAAGTGCCTGGTGAAATAATGCATACTAGGGCCTGAAACTATATAGGTAGTTTATTAGGATCATCAGATTTGAAGAGTTCAAGATGTATCTTGAATTAATAAGTGCCCGTGTCCTTCTCTTCTTAACCTTTATCATTTTTTCTCAAGACTTCAAATCTGAGCATTTCCTTTGTTCTTACAAAACCCTGGGAACTGATCAAATTCTGCCACACTCTTTTCAAAATTCTTCCGTCAGTTCACTGTTATGCTTTTTTCCCACCTGACCAAATCAACTTACGGAATGTCTTGACTTGTAAAATTCATAGAAAGAAATGGACTCACCCGCTGCTAAAATGATGAGAACACTACAGATGGCCATGATGAGAAAGAGCACTGTGGTTTTAATCTGAGCAAAGTAATCTTTCAGTGGCATAAAATTAAATGCCAACATTATACTGGTCCCTAGTTTGTTGTAACATAAACTTAAAAAAAAAAAAAAACACAGGGGAAGGTTTTGGTTTTGGGTTTTTTGTTGTTGTTGTTGTTGTTCTGTTTTGTTTTTAAGATTTTATTTATTTATTTGACAGTGAGAGAGGGAACACAAGTAGCGGGGGTAGGAGAGGGAGAAGAAGGCTTCCTGCTGAGCAGGGAGCTTGATGCGGGCTCAATCCTAGGACTCTGGGATCACGACCCATGCTGAAGGCAGATGCTTAATGACTGAGCCATCTAGACGCCCAACTTTTTGGTTTTTTTTTTAAGGAAAAATATTTTCTAGCACCTTAGGCTTATCCTTTATCCATATCAATTCTATTTAGTTCTATTAGATGCAATTAGGGTACCAAAAAACAAACACGGATATTTAAAAGTTTGAATCCCTTGCTGTTACAACTTTGAAGGGTTTACCTGTCTTAGCTTGTGTTTCCTATAATTTTCTCTAGGACAGAAGAAAGACACACTAAGTGATGTGAACTGAAAAAAAGGAAGGACAATTCTTACTCAAAGAAGTGGATGATTTACATTTGCCATGTAAATGCAGTTTTTTGCAGTTATGTCCCCATTATTTATGGCATTAAGGGACAGGGCTAGCAGAGATGGAAGAATCATAGCATCTCAGGGTTGGAAGTGCTTAAAGGTCCTGTAGCTCCATCACTCATATGATGGTTAATTTAATTCCATAGCCTTCTTCCTATACCACGTAGACTTCCAGCATGTGCTTGAATATCTTTAGTGATGGCAAAAGGCTAGCTCATTTCATCCTTGAATAATTCCATTAGATTTTGGCTCAATCTAAAGGACATATCTTTCTACCCCTCTGTAACTTCCACACCTATTCTTCGATAATGGAAGGCAAGGACCATACTTTCAATCTTTGTCTCTCTAGTGCTTATGATAGTGCCCAACTGACATCCAGTAGGATTTCATTCCGTGTTTATTTTATAGAACTGAAATACAGATCTAAAAATAGTGTCTCTCAGGCCATCTCCTCTCCAGCTCTTTGAGAATTCCTCCTTGTCATGACTTCTAACTCCCTTATCATCCTGGTGCCTTCTCATTAAATGACTTTTATTTGCATTCCCTTTCTAATTATGTTGTCTCCATAATAAAACAGAATATTGCAAGTTTGTTCTTTCAAACACAGAGTATAATTTACTGTCAACTCCATCAACCTAGAGACTACTTTTCAAATAAGACCACCCAGACTTAAAGTATCCTCTGTGAGCAGCCACCTCCTTATAGAAGGATGTCCACATTAAAACAAATCCTTTACCAAAGGCAAGGGCCACTGCTGCAGAACTCTGTTTTCCTGAATTATATTCCAGGTTTTTAATCTGCTTTTATTTTTGTGGACAAAAGCATAAAACTTCAACATAACTTTATTAAAGACTAGAAACATCTGGAGACAGGGGGCGTCAGATCAATGTAGGTTTAATCCTGACACCATTTATTACTGGCTGTGTGATCTAGACAGAGAAGGTCCACTTCTCTGAGTCTCATTTTCCTTTGTTAATAGGGGATGGAATGTCTTTTATTTTAAAACTGTCTTTTGAAGGACAACTGAAAGGACAGAGGTGCCATTTAGTAAATTAGGAGGACTACAAAAGGAGAGATTTGATAAGTGGGGGCTTGGCATCCAGGCTCTGGAATGCCCACCAGGCAATGGAGTAGTGGTATCAAGTACACAATGGAAAACACATGCCAGGATTCAGGAGAAGGGTCTAGACAGGAGATTTGGAATTTGGAAGCTTGAAGCTATAGATTTGTATGAGTCATGAGACTTGGTAAGCTTCCTAGAAATGGGAATAAAAAATAGTGCCCTGGTCCCTCTAATACTAGGAAGAAATAGCAATGGAGACCAAAAAAGAGAGATCAATGAGGTGGGAGGGAAACCAGGAGAAAGTGATGTTCTGGGAGAGAAGCTGATTACTACTGCCTTCTCTTGTCCTGCTGAGAGCTTGGTTAATTCAAGGAGTCACACATTAGTTCCAACCTCTAGCTCCTAGAACACTGTCTGATATACTGTAGGCCTAATGAAGTGCTAAGTGTATTCTTTTATTTTTTAAAGATTTATTTATTTACTTGAGAGAGAGAGAGCAAGAGGGAAAGACAGAGGGAGAGGGTTAGAAAGAGCTCCAAGCAGACTCCGCTTTAGGCATGTAGCCTATCACAGAGCTTGATCTCACGACTCTGAGATCATGACCAGAGCTGAAACCAAGAGTCTTTCACTTAACCAACTGAGCTACCCAGGTGCCCCAGTGTCATTCTTCTAGATCTTGACTTGATCATCCAAATATTTATCATGTTTTTGGGCTTCAATACTTTCACCCAATCACGGATTTAGAACAGAAATCATTACAGATGCATAAAAAAGAATTTCCTAGGGCTGATATTGACTAACAAACACCCCTTTGGTACAGTTGCCAAAACAGTTATGATACATTTAATGGTGGTTATATTCACTCCAAATTTCTCCCTTTTGCTAAAAGGAATAACATGGAAGATCTCACTTATTGCCCTGCTACTGAACAATGTTAGTGGTAATCAATTCTCCAATTCTACAGCCTAATAAGTTTATCTAAAAGAAAAAAGAAATTGAGTTTTACCTGATAAGATTTTTTTAGAGTGAATTCATGCTGACTCCTGATGATCCTTTAAATTCTGAACATAACATTTTCATAATAACACATTTTAAAAACTCATAAAGAACTGAAGATGAGGGGCACCTGGGTGCAGTCGGCTGAGTCTCCAACTCTTGGTTTCTTCTCAAGTCAATCTCAGGGTCGTGAGACTGACCTCCATTTTGGGCTCTGTGCTCCGTGTGGAGTCTGCTTAAAATTCTCTCTCTCTCCCACTGTCCCTCCTGCTCATGTGCTCTCTCTCTCTCTCTCAAATAAATTAATCTTAAAAAAAAAAAAAGACTATAGACAAATTCTTTAGCTGGTTCATGTACTTTTATCCTACCCCTACCTTTTAAAATTAAAAACTATACTTTCCCATCTTCAGTATATCTTTCACCTGCAGCCATTTTTAAAATTTGTTATTGGGAATATACTAGGGCTTTCTCTCTCTAACAGGGAAGTGTATAGTAGTTATAAAAGTAGTGTTACCTAGTGAATTATAAGAAAGTAAATTGCTGACAGAACTTATGAATTCAAGAAGCTCCATGAATCCCAAGCAGGATAAACACAAAGAAAATCATCCTCAGACATATCATGACCAAACTGAAGAAAACCAAACATAAAGAAAAAAAATCCTGAAAGCAGCCAGAAAAAACCAACACATTACATACAAGGAAACAACAGAAATTGCCACAAGTTTTTCGACAGAACTCACGGGGCCTAGTCAGTGGAAACATCTTCGAACACCTGGGAACAAAAAACAAACAACTGGACAAACAAGCAAACGAACAAAGCAAACTACAAATTCCCAATTCTATATCCAGTGGAAATATTTTTCAGGAATGAAGTTGAAATAAAAACATTGTCAGATAAAGGAAAACTAAGAGAATTTGTCACCATCAGATCTACTCTAAAAGAAATGCTAAAGGGAGTTTTTCAAGTTGAAGAAAAATAGTATCAGAGGGGGAACTTGAAACTTTAGGAATGAAGAAAGAGGGACAGAAATGGAAAACACTTAAGTTAAAAACATAGCCTAGTTTTCTCCCTTTTTTTTTTTAATATTTTATTTATTTATTTGACAGAGAGAGAGAGAGAGAGCGAGAGCGCACCAGAGAGCACAAGCAGAAGGGGAATGGTAGAGGAAGAGGAAGAAGCAGGCTCCTGCTGAGCAGGGAGCCCGACATGGGGCTCAGTCCCAGGACCCTGGGATCATGACCTGAGCAGAAGGCAGACATTTAACTAAGCGAGCTACCCAAGTGCCTCAAGTTTTCTCCTTTTATGTTTCTTGTAATATGTGTGATTCTTGAAAGGAAAAACTAATAACATTATCTGGGGCCAGGGTGTGCTGCATATATACAGATATGTATAAAAACTATTACACAAAGAAAGGATAAATAGGACATGTTCATAAGGCTCTTACATTTTACTTGAAGTGGTAAAATAGTCATTATAAATACCAGATTGCTAGGTGTCTACATTAAAATCCCTAGAGCAACAACTAAAACTTAATACCAAAAGATACACTCCAAACATTAATGGATGAATTAAATGAAGTACTAAAAATATTCAAGTAACCTAGAAGAATGTAAAAAAGAGAGAACAGAGAAACAAACAAAAAAAAATTCAAAGGAACACACAGACAAATAATAAAAGGGTAGACTCGATATTAACATATCAATAACTACTTTAAATGCAGATGATCAAAATGCCCTAATTAAGATTGTCAGATTGGATTAAAAAATTAGATCAAGCCATAAGCTGTCTACAAAAACCCACTTTAATTAGTATGACATGGTGAAACTAAAAGTATATAAAAAGACATCATACAAACAGCCAAAAAAAGCTGCATTTGCTCTATTAACATGAGAAAATGCAGATTTCCAAATGAAGACAATTGGGATAAAGAGAGATGAGGAGGTGTATGAGGTAATGATATAAGGGTCAATTTCCTAAGAAGATATAACAAATGTAAATGTGTATGCACCTACCAGTGGAGAGCTCAGAATACGTGACGCAGAGATTGACAAAACAGAGGAAGAGCAGGCAAGTCTGCATTTACACTTAGAGACCCAAACACTCCTCTTGTGGTAACTGACAGTACAAGTAGATCAATAATCACCAAGGGCATGGGAGACTTGAGAAGCAGTCTCAAACAACTTACCCTAATGACCTCTCTGAAACCCTCCATCCACAAAAACAGAGTATGCACTCTTTCCAAGTGTGTGTGGCACATCAGTAAGATCCGCCATGTTTGGGGCCATACTGGAAGTCAAGCCATTCATTTCCTGTTTCCTTGACCACGTGTTTGGCAGGTTTCAGGCACATGATGTGGGACAGAGGTTGAGCCCAGCTGCATAAAGAAGCTGTTCGGAGTGACTAATTTGTAACTTAAAAGATTCAACCTCGTGTACGCTCTGAACTGTCTAACCTATGTAACATGTCCTAGTGTATCACTCTTACGGATACCAATTGATATGAAAAATAGATGAGCTGAAGTCAGAGTAAGAAGCAAAACTTTGGAATTAAAGTGTGTATCACTTTTAAGCAAGTAGTACTGATAATTATAGTTGAGTACTGCTCATTCAGGCTGCCCCTTCTATTCAGAAATACAATGGACTCTTGAACAGCATAGGTTTGAACTATGCAGGTTCACTTACATGGATTTGTTATAGCATAGTACCAGAAATGTATTTTCTCTTCCTTACGATTTCCTTTTTTTTTTTTTTAAGATTTATTTATTTGAGAGAGAGAGAGAGAGAGAGAGAGAGTGTGTGTGTGTGTGTGTGAGTGTGCATGTGGGGGCAGAAAGAGAGAGGGGGAGAGGATCCTCAAGCAGCCCAATGTGGGGCTCAATCTCATGCCCCTGAGACCATGACCTGAGCTGAAATGAAGAGCTAGATGCTCCACTGACTGAGACACCCAGGTGTCCCCCTTATAATTTTCTTAATACCATTTTCTTTTCTCTAGATATGGCAAGAATACGGTATATAATACAGATAACATACACAATACGTGTGGATTGACCATTTAAGTTATCAGTAAGGCTTCCAGTCAAGAGTAAGCTATTAGCAGCTTTTTAGGGAGTCAAAAGTTATCCATAGATTTTCAATTGCGCAGAGGGGTGGGGTTGGGGTGGTGCATTCAGCCCCCCAACTGCCACGTTTTCAAGAGTCAATGTACTGTTGGCTATAACGCAAGTTATGTTTGGTGCTTGGAAGTTATTACAATCCTGGTACTTAGAAACTACCCTTTAAGTGGCTTCAAATGAGAGAGTTTTGTGAGAGCCATCCAGGCCACAGGTACCGTTCACTGGTTCTCACATACTGTCTTGCACAGAATCTTCCCCATGCAATACCTCAGACTGCCATTAACACAGTACCCCCTCTTGATTAATAAGAAAAGGAGCTTAGAATGTGTTTTATCATCTTCAGCTTCCTGGTGTTTGTCAAATACTCTTGTTTTACAAGAAGTAGTTTTCTTGTAGGGCTGTGAGTGTGTCTGCATAATTTTTCATCAAGGCAATAATGTAGGATCCTAAATCACAAGCATTCTTTGCAAGTCCCTTAAGTGTAGTGTAATTTGGAACCGGCAATCCATTTCAAATTCGGTAAATTAAAGGGGAAATAGCCAAGCACGAGTTAGAGAAGCAGGCATGACTCCCACACCTGCAATTTCAACCAAATGACATAAAATGCCAAGCCATTATTCTTCCAATTTAGCTTCCTCAGCTTTCATGTTCAAAACCAAATTCATTCTAAAAGTAATCAAATCAGATAAGGACCCGGGCTGGGGAGGGGTGGAATGCTTAACGACATAGCCAGAGGAGACGGTCGGAAGGTTCTGGTGTTTTAACATTCAGGTTATTTTATGGAGCATATTTGAAAATGATTTTTTTTCGGGTTCGTTTAATTGGAGTATCAGAAATCCTTTCATCTGTTTTGACAATTGAAATGATGATGTGTAGCCTGCACTATGTTTATACCGTTAGAGATAGGAATATCCATATGGATGCTCGAGCTTCTGAGAATTTAAAAGAACAGGAGCAGCTAAAGGCCGATTAGCCATGGAGAACATTAGCTTCGATGCCTTCTCATACAGAGCCAGACATTACGTCAAGCATGACAAGCCACTCTAGCATAAAAGTATTAGCGGCCTCCAAGTCTCGGGCTTACCCTGAAGTTATTTCATTAAAATACAAAATCATGTTGACCTAATTTTTTGACAGGTTTTGAAGAGAGCAAAGATCTCCTGCCTGACCGCACCTACCCCATCTCCCTCTTCATTCTGCCGCGACTCTGGGGACTTGGCCAGTTTCAAGGCTTTGCCGGGTACCAATCCCTTTTATTTTAATCAAGGTGGAAAGCCTGGCTCTAAATGCTTTCTCCCCTCATCTCCAAACATGTATGCCGAGACTCTTCCCTGGCAGGAGAACTTCTTTCGATAGCGGGAACTCTTAATGTCCTTGTGGGGAAGAAAGCTACTCAGCATTCAGCGGAGAAGCCGGAACCGCCTGGATCGGTCTCATTATGTAGGCCATATGCAATAAGCCCCGGTACCTAACAGCTGCTGGTGGTAGGATTAAGGGGAAAATATTTAATTTGATGCAGAAGCACGTGCGCGTGATTTCAGCTGTAGCTCTTACCTGCTCCCTGGGGTGTGTGTGAGATATATGGTAGAACGCAGAAATCATTTAATTGTGTCAACACAATGTTAGGATGTTTGTTTAAAGTAAAAATTAGTTTTTGCAGCATAAATTGATTAGTTGACAGGCTATTCGACTGTCACGGAGGCTACTGGATACAAAGAAAAAAAATTGGCTTGGTTAATCTGAGCAAAGGGGAACAAGTCCTTTGAGATCTGGGGAAATACAAGCAATGTAAATTCGGATTAGTCTTTGTGTTCTGTAAATCAATAAAACAACAGGGAAGTGTGAAGAATAGGCTAGATCATCTATCAAACTGGTTTTTATTGTGTTTCTATTTCTATCCCTAGTAAACATGTGCCTTCAGTTTCCCGTGAATAAAAGCATTTGACAAAGGAATAAAAATGGACTGGAGTTCACTGTAGACGCCGTGCCAATGACAAAAGGGGTGGGGGTGGGGGTGTCGAGAAAAGATGAGAATCAGAAAGGCTGCTTCCTGCAATCTCAGAGCTAGATCATCTTAAAATTCTCAGGTGACAGGTGGTGAAAGTGAAGATAGATTTTATGTATCTACTGCAATGAAGACTGTACCTTATGCAGAATACTAATCAGGAATTTTTTTTTTTTTTAAGGCAACAGCATTGTCTTAAGAGGCTTTCAAAGAAATAGAGGTGCACGCATGCACACCCACAAAAGAAATCAGTTTAGAAGGCTTCTGATGCATCTGAGATTTTTCCCCCATCACCACTTTTAATCACAGAAGAAATAACAAACGTGCCAAAATAAGGGAACATTAATTTTGTGGCCCAGTGAAGGGCCCCATTCTTTCCAAATGGTCCTCGTGTTCTTTTAAGCCCTCCTTCAAGGCGCGTATTTCACCTGATTGAGTTAATTGAGGGGCCTCTTTTATTTGTGTTGACAGTTTGCATCGTCATTGTGTGTTACCTTTCGGTGCAGACAGCCTCTCGCTCTCAGCCCTGCGCCCCACGCCATGCGGTGCACTGAGCTACTGCAGAGAATGCGGAGGGGAGAGGAAATGCAGGCTTCGGAAGTGAGGAGCCGCGCGTTAGCTGGCAGTGGTCGAGGCGAGCGAGACTGAGCGGTACAGATCTTTCCTTCGGAGTGTTTGAAAGATGGGGGCGTCTTTGTGGCATTATCTTCCCAGGTGCCCCAGATGGCACAGTGTACTTCTAATGGAAAACCATTCATCTGGCCCTGGGACTGTACGTGTTGTACATCACGATGGTTCATGGAGGAAACGAGCTCAGACAGCTTAAGCAGAAGGCACGAAGGCATAATGGAAGAGAGGCACAAAAGGGCAGGCGAGTGAGTCAGAGGCTGGGGAAGGGGAGAAGAAGGCTGTTATTTCTGTGTAATTCCCCAGGATCCACTCCTGCTTGGGTTGGCCGTGAGAAAAAAACCAATTCAATTTGAAGGTGGTTCAGGGTAAATGAACCAGGGAATTGAGCTCCTGGAATCTAATTAGGGACCCCCCAAATTACTACTACCTGCCCAGCAGAAAAGTCAAATGGCTATAGCAGCCAGAAGAGTTAAGGGAAGTTGGCAGAATAAGCAGTCCAGAAGGAGAAGGTTTGCAACCCTTCCAGATTCTATCTCTAAAACTCTTAGAAGTGATTTTTTCTTAATGCTAATGCCATAGGCAGAGAAGACTGCAAAGCAGAAACTGTGGCCACAGAAAAGGAAGACGTAGGATCCCCGAAATGTGAAAGGCCAGAGAGTCTCTATTCCCTCTGGGGACAGGTGAGACCGTATCCCCTAAAGGGAAGCTTCGTGAGGACGGAGATCCGTCCTGTACTGTGTTGGGAAAGCACATTACCCGCCCCATAGGGAGGAATGACAAATGCCCCGGGGATTCTGGCAGAACTGATGGAAAGGTGGGAGTTGTGCCTCAAGGTCAGCCCTGGGAGCTCTTCCCCATGATGCTCATCAACCTGGCGTCACACGGTTCCCTTCAGCCTGGGCATATCTGCTTTATCAAAGGCGAGCCACTTTGGGGTCTTGTGTATTTCTCCTGGTGAAGAAACTAACAGGAAAGGCTGCAGGAAAGAGTACCGGACTCAGCGTCAAGACCTCCGATGTGGTCCTGACACTCTCACTAGTCTGTGTAACTTGGGGAAATGATTTTAAGGGTTATTTAGGCTCATTTGTAGATTAAGGTGTTGGTTTAGACAATCAAGATCTATGATGGCTTCTAAACCTGAGGATCCTCCCCTCAAAAAGTTCACATACTTGTAACGATTTCGCAATTACCTACAAAACCCACTTTGTTACAAAAGACATGAAATTAACCCCCAGAACAATAAAAGAGCCAGCAGCTGCTGTGGCCTTTGAAATTGATTTCCATCCTTACCCTTCAAACCTTCATTCACAAGCAACAAATCAAAATTTACATATAAGAGGCAAATTGTACTTTTATTTACTGTAGGACTATCACCACCACAACTGCTGATTTCTCCCCAAAGCCTTATAATAACTACAGTCGCCTCGATTTCATGTGGACCCCTGAGGGCAGAAAGGAGCCCATCAATCCAAAGGAAATAGTGAAATGGAGTATGTTGCCCTTCTCCACTCCAGCCAGGAAAGCAAAATTTAGGTTTCAAGATGTCAATTAAATGAGCAGCTAGTCCCCCCCCCCCCCACCACACTGAGAAAAGAAGGTTCTCATGCTGAACATCTTATAGAAACACAACAATAGAACACATTAGCAGAAAAAAAAAATTATAGCTAGCCATGGCATCCTTGTAAAGAAAACACACACATACACAAAAGCAACTTCCTACCTTTTAATAGGGGGCTGTCATATTATGTTAACACAGGCTGGTTCCCTGTAGTCTGGCACATGCTCAGAGCCCCTCCATCAGTGGGGGTGAGCTCAGGTAATGCAGTTTGTCACCAGACTTAGCCAAGCAGACTTAAGCAAAAACACTCTCATTGGGAAAAGGTATGATTCATCCCCCAAGCAAACAAAAAAATGTTTGAAATGTATCCATTCTTTGGATGAATAATTGAGTTTGTCATCTAAAATATTTTGTGCTGACACTTTGGGAGATGACAGTGTGACTTCACATTTATAAAGATGGTTTATTTTCCCCCTAATTTGAAACAACCAATGGGTGGGGGCGGGTGGAGGAGTCACTAATGGTTCAATTAAACTTGAAGGATCTGGAAGATGGTAACTGACGCATACCACTGTTTCTCATCCTATTAACTAATAAGTTAGTCTCTCCCTCTGTGCAACTCTTGCAGTTAATAAAGTGGCTCATTTAGATGTCACCAGAATAATATGAGTGAAAAGACTAAATTTAGAGAGTTAGGGCATGAACAAATACAAGACTCAGGAGCACAGCCCCAGTATCCCCACCCAGTCCCAGAGTGGATAGATCAAAGCTGCCCCTTTAGCGTTCCTGCTGATTCATATGTTTATTCAAATTTCTTTTTTTGGCCAAAACCTTCTCCGTGCTCCTTCCAGTCACAGGTTAGCAGACATCTAGGACCATGGCAAAGTTTCTAGTTTTTCTGCCCCTATACCTTTCTTTTCCACCCCTACCCATGCCGTAAACCCTCTTAAAAAAAAAAAAAAGTAGAGGGGCGCCTAAGTGGCTCAGTGGGTTAAAGCCTCTGCCTTTGGCTTAGGTCATGATCCCAGGGTTGTGCAATTGAGCCCCGCATTGGGCTCTCTGCTCGGTGGGGAGCTTGCTTCCTCCTCTCTCTCTCTCTCTGCCTGCCTCTCTGCCTACTTGTGATCTCTGTCTGCCAAATAAATAAATAAAATCTTTAAAAAAAATATAGGAAATTACAAGTAAGTCTAGAACTGTGTCTACACAGATCCCGAAACACAGTTCATCTCAGTTTGAAGTCACGTGATGCCACAGTATTTGTATGTTATGTACACATAATTGATTGCCTCAGCTCTTCCAAGATTGTGAGAAAGGGATTGCTCACTTAAGAAGTGGTCATTCAATCCAATTAGCTTAATCATTTGACCTTAACCAGCATGATTCAGTTATTTGAATCATGAAGCAGCCAGATTGGATTGAGCATTTGCAAATTGATCTTTTTCTCTGTGATTAACTTTAATGATGACAAGAAATAACAAAGGTGATGCAAAAATGCATAAACTGGTGACTTTCTGAAGAATTCTTGCTTTTCAGGATGACCAAAGATTACCCCGAGTAATAAATCCAATCGAAATATTTATTGAGCATTTCTCAGCTCAAGATGCCAAGTAAGAGACACTACAGAAGCACTCACAATGACTCAGACCTAGTTCCTGGCCTTAGAGGTTTTTTATCTCAAGCAGAAAACAAGTATGTAAACAGGTATTCATGCTGCAAAGAAAAATGTAATGTACTAAGTAAAGCTGCAATAATAAGTAATGAGAGCAATTAATTTTGAGAGGAAGAAAGAACAAGCTTGCACTGAACCTGGGAGGGTAAGCAAAACAATTAAGGGTAGCAAAAAGCAATGCCTTCAGGGCCAGCCAGGTAACATCAATATGAGAAGCACTAGAGGGCTGGGGCCTAAGGCAAGCTGTACCATCAAGGCCCCACCGAAAGGATTTCAAAGCTGATTTTAAAACTTTTTTTGGCAAACTAGACTACAGCTGTGAATCGGATCAGCCTTCCTCGGTCAAATGCACTTCATTTAGTGAGAAACAGAATGATCAACAAAGCATTCCATGGTAAAGCTGCAGAGCAAGGCATGTGGCAGGGACTTGGCGGTCCCCTGACCACCTTTCTTCTTCTTCTGGCCCACTTTCATGTCAATCCTGTAACCTCTGGGATGGAGGGCAAAGGCATTTAGAAGAACGGAGCCTCCCATGCCGGGACCCATCATTCAAATTTCTTTCCAGTTGGTTCTGGTCTTGCTCCTCTAAAGATGATAACAGAACTTTACCCTGAACTTGTCCCCCCTCCAGGTATCCCAGACTTAGAACAGAATTGCTAATGTATTCCTAGTGCTTAGGTTTGTAATCAGCCAGTCATCCAGCCCAGACCACCCAGTTCTCCAGACCCTTCACTATTCATGTTTTCCGCCTTCTACTTGGCTCTGCACCCAGAGCTGGAGGGTCTGTGCAAGCCCCAGCCTAAAGAAGGGAATGCTGCCACCTGCCGGCAGACTCCCGGGATGCAGGCTGACGCATCTCTTCCAATCTTGTACTGCCTCGGCTCTGCTTCACCAAACTTGGTGAGGCCCCTGCCCTCAGGGCTCCTGGCAGCCGCTTGCCAGCATCACCCCATTGTTTCTTGGCATATACTTGGTGACAGAATCCAGTCCATCACACTCAACCTCCTCGGCACCTACAGCCAATTTATCCCAGCAGACTAGACCAGCCCTGATGGGGACTTCTGGAGCCAAGACTCAGCCCTTTTCTCTTCAGACCCCTCATTCTTTGGTTCACAGAGCCATGCTGAGGTGTGACTTGTGGTACAAGGAAACCTGATGCATCCAAAACATCAAGCTCGCCACGTGCCAGGCCCTGTTCTGGGAACACAACCATGAACAAAACAGGCTCAGCACCCTGTCCTAAAGGAGCTGACATTTTTAAGGGAGAGACATACAACAAGTCATATTAATAAGTAAAATGCCTCGTGTAACAGTGGTAAAGCACTATGGAGAAAAACACAAACAGAGGAGAACATAGACTGTCAAGGGGAATGGGGTGTTGAAATTTTAAATATGGCAGCCAGGGAGATGGTGAAGTTGGGAGTAAAGACCTTCAGGACATGAGGAAGTTCCCTGGGGGCATCTTGGGAAAATCAATGTAGGCGATGAAACAGTAAGTGAGAAGCCCCGCAAGCCAGGACCGTCTCCAGTACATCTCGTGAGTTTTCTGGAGGTCAGGGTGTTGGAGCAGAGGGAACTAAGGCGTTATGGAGGAGTAGGAGCTGGGAGGTCATAAAACGCACTGCAGCTTCCCTCTGAGGGAGAGGAGAAACCACTGGAAGTCTCAAATAGAGGAGAAGGGCGGTCTGAGTTAATGTCTCACACAACAGGAGGCCAGTTAGGAGGTAATCATGATGCAGGTTCAAGGTGAGCGTAGCTTAGACCAGGAGAGCCTGATTCATGCAGTTATTGGAAAGGAAGCCTGAAAATGGAGAGCTCCAGATGAAGATGGAAAGATCCAGATGAAGAAGGCCTTGAATGATATGCTACCAGGTTTAGACTTTATTTGCTGAAGAACAGGAAAACAAAACAAAACAAAAACCTCTGATCTCTTTATTTTAAAATAAGAGTTTTCTGCAGAGTTTAATATTTAAAAAAAAAATAACTGGCAGAAACATTTAAGGTGATATGAAGAGAAGAAAAGGAAAATGGAGATGTTAGCAGTCTCCTATATTATATGAGGCAAAAGACAATTCAGAGCTCAACCAGGAGAGAGGCCATGTAAGAGAAAGACTTTGAAGATGTTAGACAGTGAGATCTTTAATGACAAGCAAGTAGGTTTCAATAATCTTCCTACTCTCCACATGCACCACAGTGCCTGGAACACAGAGACATTCGAGAAACGCATTCATTCATTCATTCAACAGATATTTTTGAAGAGCTTTAAAAAGCAAAATAGACTGGTCTGTTCATTTCCTAGGGCTACCATAACAAGTTATCTCAAACTTGCTGACTTAAAATAACTGAAATTTATTCTCTCACAGTTATGGAGGCCAGACAGCTGAAAATCAAGGTGTTGGCAGGGCCATACTCCCTCTGAAGCCTCTAGGGGAGAATGTTTCTTTGCTTTTCCAGCTTCTGGTGCTTCCTGGCATTGCTTGGTTTGTGCTGCCTAACTCTGGTCTCTGTCAGTCTTCACATGGCCTTCTTCCTTCTAGCTCTCAATGTCTTCGTTTCTGTCCTTATAGGACATCCATCATTAGGTTTATGGCTTACTGTAAACCAGGATGGTAAGGGCAATCCAGGATGGTCTCAGATCTTTAACATTAATTATATCTGCAAAGACCCTATTTCCAAAGAAGGTCACATTCTCAGGAACCGAGGTTAAGAATTGGGCATATCTTTTGGGGCCTAGTTAGCCCACTACACTTAGATTTAATAAAGGTGTGACTCTAAACTGCCCAATTTAAACCTCATTTCTGCCACTTAATAGCAGTGTTTCCTTGGGTAAATTACTTATTCCCTGTGGGCCTCAGTTTCCCCACTTGTAAAATGGGATTAATAACAACATGTGTTTTCGTCGTGATGAGCACAGGGTGACATATGGAAGGGCTGAATCACTATAACCGTACACTTGAAACTAATGTAATACCTCATGTTAACTAACTGGAATTAAAACAAACCTTTAAAAAAAAAAAAAACAGTACATGTTTTGTAGTGCTACCTGAGGCTTACATAAACCAACCTATCTAAAGTGCCTGATCTGGGGTGCCTGGGTGGCTCTGTGGGTTAAGCCTCTGCTTTTGGCTTGGGTCATGGGCTCAGGGTCCCCCGCGTCGGGCTCTCTGCTTGGGAGGGAGCCTGCTTCCTCCTCTCTCTCTCTGCCTGCCTCTCTGCCGGCTTGTGATCTCTGTCTGTCGGGTAAATAAAATCTTAAAAAAAAAAAAAATTAAAGTGCCTGATCCACAGTAAATAATAAATGCATTATTATTGTTGTAAAATACTAATATATGCAGCCAGGTTTCCAGAAGTATAGAGACAAAGCACATGTATTGTTTCCCTAAGGAATCCACAGTCTAGTGAGGCAGGAACACCGGCAATGGGCGTCATCCTCTCAAGCGTGGCAGGTACCACAATGGAGTCGGAACAAGCAGGTTGGGACACACGTTGAGGAACATGTCAAAGTTAATCAGATAGAGAAAGAGACTCGAGGTGTGAGGGAAGAAGGAGTGGCGAGGTACAGAGGTGAGATCCTGGCCGAGTGAGCAACATTCACAAAACTGTGGAGACAGTAGCAATAGGAGAATAACGTTCATCTAAGGAACTACAGTTTAGCGTATCTGGAAGAAAGATACAGAGAGAGCACAGTGAAAAGAAATAGTGGAAAAATTAAGCAAAAGTCAGACCATGAAAGTCTCTGTGTGTGTCACATGAAGGAGTTGTCATTTATCATGGAAGTGGTGGAGAGTCGTAAAGTAGTAGAAGGAACAAGAAAGTGACATGGAGAGAATGTGCTTACATTTCAGGGCAGTCTGTCCAGCTAATGAAGAACCTGGGTCTACAAACATTTTCTTAGTATGTACCACATCCATGAAAATTAAGAACACACCCCAATGTTTGCAGTTAATTTATTTATTAGTATATTTATTTCATCTATGAATGACTGAACTAATAAACACCAATGCAAAACACATAAAAGAGCTTCCAAAAAATGACATATGGTTAACCTAATCATAATTTCAAATAACTTATTTCATTATCAGTTAAAAAGCTTTTTGCAGCCACTTAAGGATTGCCATTAATAATAATATTTTTGGTAAAAGAATGTTATTTAATATTTTATGAATTTGAAAATATTAGGTTAACCTTTTGGGAGACAGTGACTCAAAGGTCTGATTCCAAATTCACTCTCTTTGGAAACTTAGTTATAATGGCTCTCTTAGCTGAAAAAGATGTCTCACGAAGACACATGGAACCAAGATGGAAGCCACTTCTGGCTGTGAGCCTATGACACTCCTATTCAATTCCAATCACCAATTTTGTAGTTGTGAAATTCAGCTGGTAAACCTTCCCCTACGTAGCTCTCTCAGTTGTAAGTGGAAAACTAGTTGGAAGACACAACATTTGTATATTTTTAACAAAGGTGTTGAGTAGACACACACATTTCTTTGGATGATTTCCAGAATCAATAAGAAAATTCCATTTCTAAAATATTTCAATGAACAGATATGAGAATTATGATATATGGTCTGTGTATTGCTTTTGATAAAATATTATATAACATGAATATAAACTATGAATAAAAACACAAATTTAAATATTCATAGAGTGTTCTTTCCACAGCATCGATTTTTTTCAAACATGGTGATTTCTTACTAATTGTTAACAGTTTTAACCTTTAACATGAAATGACACACTGTTTATTTTTTCAAAAATATCTGCTGGGTAATAAATTACTGAGATATTTTCATAGACCACTGCTAACATAGCACACTTGCATTTTTGTAACAAAAAACTGCCAGTATACTTATTAACACACATTTGCTATACTATAAAGCGTGCTAAATATTAGTACGAAATATTTTTATAGTCATCCTCCCATCCCATTAACAAAGAGGTAACTTATCAAAACAGTATTCATTAATCTAGGAGGGGAAAAGCAAACCATATAAGAGAATGTTAAATGCAATGTCTTTTGTTGTGCTGTTCAAGTCCCAAAGACCAAGAACAATAAAACATATTCCAAATACACCCCGTCGTAAATTGAGCTCACCTATGAAACATGTGCTGAGAGACTTGAAACTGTAACCATTAGTGCTACATAACAGAAGATATGGAGTTTTAGAGAGCAGCTAAAAGCCTGCTAAAAGAGATTTCTGTGAAAAGAACTGTTTCATGAGGCCCTGTCCCCTACTGTGGGGCAAGATAAAGGGGTGCTCTTAAGCCAAGTGAAGGATATTTCAAGAGAACTACTCAGAGCCCTTTACGTGGTTCCTCTGGGCTTATGGGGAACACAGGAATTGGACTGATGCTTTCAATATGGTCAGAGGTTAGCACAAAGAGAGATGGCTACTTCAGGAAGGTACTCTATCTGTTCCCCAGGGTTGTCAAGGCAAAAGATGGTGAATTTTTCCTTGGTCATATTGGGTCAACTTGAGAGAACAGCAGACCTCCCAAACACCCCAACTCAGTGGGACCATAGGAAGTAGAAGAGCAGGGGAGGGTGGTGAGACATTTGCATGGGATGAGGGCTTAGAGTTTCAGCATTTGACTGAATTGGGCATTTAATATCCTAGAGCGACCAAGAAGATAAGGATCCACCCACATTCTCCCAGAGTAAGGAAAAACAACAAACCAAAGCAGGATTGCAGGGACAATCCTATCAAGGAAGCCTGTTCACCTCCATATGCTCCAGAATGTCAGAATGAGTACACTATGACAACAAGGCTGGTAAACGTGTGTTTCTTGAAATTAGAAGTTCTAGGCACATAGCAGCTGCTCGACAAATGCTCATTATTTGATTGAGGACTGTAAACACTGCCATGGTCTTTCTTTATTCATTTAGTGTGTTACCGGCAGAATCCACACCTCCAACTTTTATTGAATACACTGGATCACATAGCTTCTGTCCTTTATGGCTTATTTTCCATTGGAGAAAACTTGTTTTCCTCAGCACACACCAAATAATGAGGACCATAAAGCTTGCTCTTTTTAAAGCATTTATAGTAAAATAATTTAGTTCTCTGAGTTTGTACATTTCCCCCTACAGAACCAAGTTTTCTTTGGTAGGTTGTTCAACTAAATAATGTAATGAATAATGAATAACAACAATCTACCGCATGGAGTAGATTTTCTCAGACAGTTGCATATGGTAGGAAAGTGTTTTCCGAAAGAGGAGGCCTAGGGAATATTCACAGTGTTCAATAATGCAAGAGCAGAAAGATTGAAACTTTCTTTTGATTCAATATTGTTTGGAGCCTGGTGTGGCTGGACAGAGAATGCATAAGAACTTTTAAAGAACTGCAAATCGTATTTGGATAGAAGAGTCTACAAGGACAAACCCTAACTTCATCTTTTGCCTTAATTAGATCATTCTCATGTAAACCCCACTCTTCCTCCAGGACCCAGCAGAAGCCCCTCTTCCTCTGAGAAGCTCTCCCTGGCCTCAGTGTCCCTGGGTCACAACGCAGTGGCCCTGCTCTGAACAGAGCCCACCCACACTTCAGCTGTACCACACAGCCGGCATTTCGTAGCTTGATCTCAAATTGCTGCTTTCCCTTCTTCTGCTGGCAGGACTGTTTTTCCAACTACTCTTGTTTGTTTGGATATATTTTAGCAGGAAAAGACCACACATACATGCTTCTGTAGTCTCTATGGTATCTAACACCCTACTTTTGAATAAGCGTAGGATTGGTTTGCTCATTAGATGTTTCCCAAATCTTTTTTGTTAGTTGCTGTCTTTAGATGGGCACTTTGGATTGACATAGAGACAATGAAAAATAGGAGGGAGAAGGCTGTATGTGCCTGTGTCTAAACAATGTGGTTGAAAGCCTGAGGTCTGAATAAACATTGTTCCACTGGTCAATAGCCAAATGGTATCTTATAATGATTTCCTAAATGTGCTATGTACTTAACAAATTGGAAAAGTTTACTAATGCCTACCTAAACATCACAGGGTTGCAGATAAAATGCGGTAATTTATAGAAAAATTCTGAGATAAAAATAAAATACACAAAAAGGCCAATATTTAACTTCATCCTCAGTTTAACTGGACTACTGTAAATTGAATATTCTGTTATTTACACTCTGTATCAGCCAAAGTTCAGAGAATGACAATTTCTCAACTATGAGATGAATAAAGTTTAAAAACTAAATACAATGATCCAATTGTTATGATATTTTTCCAAAAAATGATTTGTCCTCCATCCACAGTTATAATAATGTGTCTATAATGCACTAAGCAACTCAGTGAAAACAACATATATACATAGAGACACATATATGTGCCTATCTATGTATATGCATATCTAGGCATACCTGTCCTACCTAAATCTGTGAATTTAATTTCCTGTCGAGATGGTTATTTGTTTTACAAACTAAAATTATGGGAGATATTCTGAATTTTTATATTATTATATATATTATTTATATATAATTATACACAATATATTATTTATATTAATAATATTATTTATAAATTAATATTATTATTAATAATGTTAATTATATGTGATATATTATTTATATATTATATATATTATATTATATTTATTAGTTAACTATCACATAAACAGCGTTAGTCTGTAAACCCTCTATGGAAGAGTCCACATTTCTTATGTACATCTATAAAGGCCATGTTGAGTGCTCGTCACACAAAAGCCCCTTTCTAATTGCTGCAGCCTGAATGGACAGCAGGACAATAATGGACGGGGGAGGAAACGTGTCCTTATTTTGAATTACTTTATGAAGCCTCTCTGGGTACACTTCTTCAGTGCCTTACCTTGTGAAATCAACAGGAAAAAAACAAGAGGCTTCTATTCTTAAAGCAAACAAAGAAACAGATGTGTTCAGCCTTCAAAATTTTTTTTCATTTTAATCTTTGCCATCCTGCACTGGGTAACAATTCTTTCTTCAGTGTAGAAAAAAACAGGTTTTCTTAGTAATTAACCATCTTCCGGTTCCTTTTTTTTCCTTAGATATTCTCCAAGTCACATGTGTTGCTATTGTAGGCAAATCACTAGAAACTCAGCTAACAAAAAAGAAACCACTGAAGTGAAAATAAATTAATATTCCTTGACCTCACCTACTGGAAGCATATTGGTTTTTTTTAAAATGATCACTGTAGAAACAGAAAATCACTGCTGGTTGAAAGCTTGAGAAGATGCTTTAGAGGTAAAGGTTACAGACATTTAGAATCATAAAAGCATTTGTATAAAATATTGTGGCATGACAGCTGGGTCTCTCTCATTTGTATATGCAACTCTTTTTGAAAGGCAAAGATGCTCCTTAATGAAAGAGGTTCCTAAACAACTCTGGTTGAAGTTGTGATCCTACCATCCTCTGAGAATTACTTCGTGTTCTATAAAGGCACACACATATGTCTAGATTGTGATTTTCTAAGTGTTTGTTATTCTCTTTGGAGACAAGGAGTTTGTTCCAATCAAGACAATGAATCAAATCTCTTGACCAGTGACAGTTCACCAAGGGCGGATACAGACTACTGGGCTCACAGGTTCACTCACATTTGTTGGGTAACACCATGCATGGATAAAGCCAGTGGGTAGGGAAGTGTGGGCTCAGGAGCCCTATCACCTGGGAAGTATTTGGAGTTCTGGTATTGACTACTAGGTTCCCCGGGGCAAGATACTTGCTCCCCTCTGACCTCAGATTTCTCATCTGACAGGGATGAAATAATACTGCCCATGCCATACAGGACTGTCAAGGTCAAATTAGTCAATGAATGAAGTGCTTAGAAAAATACTGGGCATGTAAAAGGTCCTTACAACCTCTTAGTTATTATCACGGACACTGGAGTCACTGCCAACCCAACTTTCGTGACTATATACCAAGCAACATTTGCCTCAGCGGCTCCTAACCCAAACAGAACTTTCTTGAGATTTCTAGAATCCTACTTGTCCTTCTGTACAGTTGTCTAATTTAAAGAGCAATTTCAGGGTTATTCATGTAAATAAGCGTCAGAACAATGATACAGAAGAATAAAGCGTTAGTTGACCACAGAGCTCCAGAGTCAGACTGCCTAAGATCCGATCCCAGTTTTGCTATTTTTCTGCCATATGTCTTTGAGAAAGGCATATGAATTTTCTTCAGCTCAGTTTCCTTATCCATCAAATGGATGTAATCATACCCACTTCTCAGAGGATTATTGTGAAAAGAACATTGGTTAGTCATGTAAAGCATTTGGCCTCATAGTCAAGAGCCTAGCTCAATGTCAATGGTCAAAAACCTTAGATGGTGGGAAAAAGGCCAATAAAAAATGCAGCAATTGCTGTGAAACCCCATGAATTCCCAGATGAGCCAATACCCTTGGAAGTCCCTCTTTCCCAAAACTGGCACAAACCACAGAGATAGAAAATGTCTTGTCACTTCCAGAAGCTCTGTGGTAGTTGCAGGACTGTACAAGGCCAAATAGGAAGAGGACTTCTGGCAACATGAAGTACAGAAAGAAACTGCAGAAAGAAAGCCATACAAACCGTCAGGGCTCCCAGACTCTACAGTGGGCCCTTAGAATCCTGTGCCGTAGAAAGTCTAAACTCAGACAAAGCAGACCCTTAGTCACAAGTTTTCATGAAAATTCTTTCACTCCACCACCCATTTGCTTTACAGTATGTTGGATGTGATAGATAATGCCCCACATAAAAACTCCAATCCATGTCCTCAAAAAAATACCTAGGGGCAAAGGGTGGGAAACTAAGAGCAGTTCCAGCAGGAGCACAGTGGAAGCTTAGACGGAAACCTCCCGTTTCCCTTTGGCAATAACCCACAAAAACAAGGAGAATGGAGAAAACCAAGCATTTTCAGCAGAGTTGGATCAGATAACACCCACAAATGCTACCTGGCATTGCCCAAATTTTATCTCACACCAGAAGTCATGAGTATGCTCTAGGGAAAACCCCAGGGAGTTTAGAGGGGTTCTAGGGATGGTTGAGCTCAGCTCGTTGCAGCAAATGACCTTCTTCCAAATGGAGGGGGTCTTCCCTGAGAAGGGGCCGCTGTGAGCAAATCTGTGGTGGCACAGAGCATTGTCAATGTGGGAAAGAGAGAAGATTCTGAAGTCTAAAGTTATCTTGGCGGGCATGGGGTAGGGGACATTGGGAATATATCTCCGACAGAATCTTCAAAAATACTTTTTTTTTAAATAAGATTTTATTTATTCAACTATCAGAGAGAGAGAGTACAAGCAGGGGGAGCAGCAGGCAGAGGGAGAAGCAGGCTCCCTGTTGAGTGAGGAGCCTGATGCGGGGCTTGATCCCAGGACCCTGGGTTCCTGACCTGAGCAGAAGGCAGATGCTTAAGTGACTGAGCCACCCAGGCATCCCCAAAAATATCTTCTAAAGCATTAGCTTTCTCTGATGAACAAGTGCTACGTAGGGCGGCAGTGTGAAGAAGGAAGCCCAGCTTCTCCTGAACCAAGCAGAGATGCTGTGGTCAGGGAGAGCAAATGCAGGGCAAAGGGAAACCACCAGGCTCATTTGCATTTCCTCATCATTGCAGAGCAAAAGCAAACACTGCATGCTGAGCACTTATATATATTAGCTCATTTCATCTCAACCCTAAGATATAGGTTCTCTCTTTATCCCCATTTTACTGATGAGGAAATACGGGCACACATTTGCTCAAGGTCATCAACTAGTAAGGAACAGGGACAGTATTCAACCCAGAAAGTCTGACTCTAGAGTCTACACACAGATCTCTATCCAATATAATCTGCAAAAAGTGAGGAGGGGGTGGGTAGCACTTGTTCATAGATTAAAAGGAGCCCTTCCCTTTACTCTGGAGCAACAGAGGTGGAGTCCTTCAGGGGTCAACCCTCAAGGACCTGAACACTCCCACACAGCAGAATCCTTCTCTTGGTTATCCAGGTAAACAATGAGTATTAGGCAAGGAATATATTCTATATAAATAAAAACATGGAAAAGAACAAGGCAACAGGGGCACCTGGGTGGCTCAGTGGGTTAAAGACTCTGCCTTCGGCTCAGGTCATGATCCCAGGGGCCTGGGATCCAGCCCCACATCGGGCTCTCTGCTCAGCGGGAGCCTGCTTCCTCCTCTCTCTCTGCCTACTTGTGGTCTCTGTCTGTCAATAAATAAATAAAATCTTAAAAAAAAAAAAAAAAAGAACAAGGCAACATCCCTGCAGATGAAAACCCGCTAGGAAAATGTTGCCAAGGAGAAGATGAAAGTTGTGAATATGAATTAAGACAAATCTCCAGGAAGTCACTGGAATTGTGAAGAGATCAGGAAATAACCCTCCTGCTAACAGGAGGAGAGGAAATAAACAAACAGACCTATGATAGAAATAGAAAGAGAAAAAAAAAAGATTAGCTAAGAAATTAAGAATAAATTAGAAGGAGTAAGGACAAGGAAAAAATGTTAAATATGTCTCAAAATCCAGAAACCATAAAAGAAAAGATTGATAAAAACCTTTGAACATGGAAATTAGAACCTTCTGCTTAGAAGACAAACAAATGAAAAATCATTGAAAGCAAAATGATAAATGTGAAGAATGCTAATAACTCATATCACAGCAAAAGATGTGAAGAATGCTAATAACTCATATCACAGCAAAAGAGGCAATTATCCCAATATTTAAAGGAATCTTAGAAAACAATAAGAAAAGGACCATAACCAGCAATCCAACAGAAAAATGGGCAAAGGCCATGAATAGTCAACAAAAAATGACAATATAAATTCACTTTATGTATATGAAAAGATCCCCAACCTCATTCATAATTAGAAGATACAAATTTGAAATATTCCAGCATAACATTTTACCTACCAATCTTGCAAAACCATATTCGGACAAGATGCGCCATTGGCAAAACTATAAGGCGAAGGGTATTTTCATGCATCGCCATTAGGTGTGCCCAGCACAGGGCAATTTTTGGTATATTTAACAAAATAATAAAGGTATTTGACATTAGACCTGGCAATTCTAATCCTAGGAATTCCTCCTATAGATACACCACCACATGTTATCAGTAATGTATATACAAACCTGTTCATTGGAAAGTTGGTTGTAATCTCCAACATTTGGAAATTGCCCAAGTGTTTTTCAGTATGGAGCTAGCTAAATTAACAATGTTCTATACACATGAACAAATACAAGCTATTGATTCTCTCTAGGGCATGTGGGGAGAAAAATGAGACAGAGGGGCAGATGAGAATATGATTTCCCAGTATATCTCTTGTTACATTAATTTGTTTCTTTGGTATTGTGTGCTCGGATGTTTTTGTTTGAGAGATTTGAGACCTTTTGCAGATTTTATTTCTTATAACATTGACTTCTGGAGTCTAGGCCAGCTTTTTTTTTTTTTTTAATTCTGCAAATGTATCACTTTTTCAAAACTAAAAACGTAAAATGCATAACCTGAAATATCTAAAAACGGATTCAAAACAATAAACAAGTATTAATCTTGTTGTATTTCAGATTATATTTAAAAATCAAGAGATTCCAAAATCGACATGCCGTGGTGGAGAGAGTATTTACAGGTGACCCCTGAACAATGCAAAGGCTCAGGGTCCTGACCCCCACAAAGTCAGAAACCAGCACATAACTTTTGACTCCCCCCAAACTGAACTACAAATAGTTTATTGTCACTGGAAGCCTTACTGATAACATAAAGAGTCAATTCACACATATTTTGTATCTTGTGTGTATTATGTACTTGTATTCCTTTTCTTTTCTTTTTCTTTTTTGACAGAGAGTGAGAGAGAGAGAGCACGAGCATGGGAGGAAGTGCAGGGGGAGAGGAAGAAGCTGGATCCACACTAAGCAGGTAGCCAGATGTGGAGCCCGATGTGGGTCTCAATCCCTGGGATCATGATCTGAGCTGCAGGCAACCCCTCAACCGACCGAGCCACCCAGGAGCCACTATGTACTATATTCTTACAATAAAATAAGCTAGAGAAAATAAAATATTACTAGAAAAATCATAAGGAAGAGAAAATGCATTTATGGAACTGGAATGTTTATCAAAAAAACATCTGCATATAAGTGGACCCTCACAGATCCAACCCTCCTTTTCAAGACTCTCTGTAGTTTCAAAAATATCCTCTAGGGGGCGCCTGGGTGGCTCAGTGGATTAAGCCTCTGCCTTGCGCTCAGGTCATGATCTCAGGGTCCTGGAATCAAGATCCACATGGGGCTTTCTGCTCAGCAGGGAGCCTACTTCCCCTCTCTCTCTGCCTGCCTCTCTGCCTACTTGTGTTCTCTCTCTCTCTCTCTCTCTCTGTCAAATAAATAAGTAAAATATTTTTAAATAAATAAATAATTCTCTTCTGGAAACTGGAGAACATTTGGGGCAGTTAGTATAGTACTACGTGTTAAAGCGGCAGCAAGCGGACAGGCAAACTCAGATTTGTGAGGGGAAGCAAAGCTTGTAGATGAAATGGCATGGGCTTGCTTCCTACCTGTGGTCATGGATGCCTGGCACTCAGGCCTCTCCTGCCTCACTAAGTGTCCCAGACAGGCTTCTGGGAGCGGAGATCCCCAAACCCGTTCAGTCCCTCACCACGACTCCCCAGTTTGGTCACTCCCAGGCCTCCAAGAACCGCTACTCTCGTTTTCTCTGACAACTACACACAAATATGCAGCACTTCACCCCAGGTTCTCAGAACCAGAGGATCCCCCTTTCATTTTGAAAAAGAGTCCTGAGCAGCTCTAGGCTGGGCCTCAATAGACCATCACTTGCAGTGTGAAGAATGTAACCTTTCCTCTGTGAACATCATCTGAGGAAGCAAGGGGAAAGACAATTAATATGAAAATAAATGCATTATGCTCTTAGAAAAGAGAGATTTTGCAATATGAGCCTCATTAAATTCTCATTATTTATAGGTGAAGCAGTTTGAATTACCTTATAGGGTTTTTGGTTTTTACTTTTGTTTTTTTTAGACTTTTTTGTTTCTTGCAACCCATTACATGCAATGGTTTTGTCATTTTTAAGGGCCCAAATTTATAACAAACATTTAATTATTTTGGCAGTATATAGCAGAATATGCATCTCACATAAGGGAGAAGCGCTGGTTTTACAAAAGCCTTCCTGAACTGTCCAAGACAAATCTTAAAATCTAAGTCTAGTTGGTAAATAATGCCAAAGGCATTAGAAAATAAAAAGGATATGTAGAATTCAGTCATTCTTTTATAGTTCCCATTAACAGTCAATGTGGTAACAAAATATAATGCTGTAAATCCTTCTGAGTTAAGCGAATAAAAAGGCCATAATAAAGGTCAATTTTACTACCATCAATTTGCAATGATGGGACATTTGGTTGCCAAAGGAAGCAACAAAAGCAACCCAGAATTATGGCATCTCTGAAAAAAAAAAATGTTGCTATTATGGCAAGAAGTGCTTTGAGGAGATTTACACTGAAACCAACACTCAGCTCTGCTCCAAAATAATAATGTGAATTCTTTATAAATTGTTCTAACCCTGTGCAGGGTAGTGCAAAAGACAAACGCATTGTCATATTGTAATGAAACCAGTTCACTATACAGAAGATGGAGAAGTTATAATGGGTATTTGAAATATATGCAAAAATAAAGAGGAGAAATGGTAGTTTTGCGAACAATTAATGCTATCCATAATTACAATGTGCAAACAAAGAAACCACGGGGGGACGATTGCACAATAATGAGATTGGGGGGAGCATTAATCCTTCTCTGAAATGGCGAGAATGCAATTTTTATAAAAACAACAACAGTCCAAACAATAGCACAAAATAGAAAGGGGGAGACTCTTGTTATTGTTTTAGGAAAGTTGAAAATTAAAACCTCCAGGAATCATTAAATACCTGAGAGATGCCATGAACCCCTAATCTCCCTCTCCTCCCTGCTTCCCTTGTTTTATCTCCCAGTTCAGACTGTGCTCTTCAGCAGGAGAACCATATGCTCTACTCTAATTTATGTTTACATTCAGACCCCTTTGTAAATGAGAAAGACTTCAGAGCAGATCCTCATTTCTACAGCTGGCTTCAGCTACCTACGTACCAGCCCACCAAGGAAAGACAAGTCCTACATAGGATTAAAAATGACCACCAAGTCAGAGCATGGAAGGAATCTCCCATCAAGACAGTTGTAGGATGCTATTAAACACCTTGTGTTTCTAATTGTTTTTTCCCAGATTAAAAAATGCACATGCACGGAAGAAATTCAGAAAGTACAGATATCACCTGTAGCACTACTACCAAGAAAGAAATACTGCAATATTTTAATGTAATTACAGCTTCCTAGGTTCTTTTTCTGCTCTCATGTATGGATATATTAACATGTTGGTGATCATATTGTAAACACCTTTCTACAGATACTGCAGTCATCACTTAATATTTTATCAGAAATATTTCCCACATCATTTCTAATACCTATGGCGTTTTCTGTTGATGGTCAAGCTATAATTTATTTAGACTCCTTTGTGTAATCATTCAACCAATACCCACTGAGCATCTACCAAGTGACCCACTGTCGTAGGTGCTAATTTGGCGAACATAATTAAGGAGTATTCCCTGACTTTGAAGAGTAAGTGATCACTGGGATACCTTAATAATTTGTATGTGCCACACTATGTAATTGGTTGCTGGTCCCAGAGGAGAGTGGCTGCTACTTTCTGGGGAGTTCGGGAAGGGCCTGTGAACAGAAGAAGTAAACATTAATATGGGTTTTGCAGAATGAATAGAACAGACAGTCAAATGAGAGTGAGAACTTCTTCTTCTTCCTTTTTTTTTTTAAAGATTTTATTTATTTATTTGGCAGACAGAGATCACAAGTAGGCAGAGAGGCGGCTTAAAGAGAGAGAGGAAGAAGCAGGCTCCCTGCCAAGCAGAGAGCCCAATGTGGGACTTGATCCCAGGATCCTGAGATCATGACCAGAGCTTAACCCACTGAGCCACCCAGGCACTCAAGAGTGAGAACTTCTGACAGAGGGAAAAACATATATAAAGGTACAGAGACAGGACATGATGATGGTGATGCCCCATAAGAAATATTAAGTCTTGGGACACGGGTGGCTCAGTGGGTTAAAGTGTCTGCCTTCTGCTCAGGTCATGATCTTAGGGTCCTGGGATCAAGCCCCATATAGGGCTCTCTGCTCAACAGGGAGCCTGCTTCTCTCTCTCTCTGCCGCCTCTCTCTTGTGATCTCTCTCTCTGTCAAATAAATAAATAAAATCTTAAAAAAAAAAAAAGAAATATTAAGTCTTCTTCAACTTTTAAAAATGGTCTATTGGGGACACCTGGGTGGCTCAGTTGGTTAAGCGGCTGTTTTCGGCTCGGGTCATGATCCCAGCGTCCTGGGATCAAGTCCCACATTAGGCTCCTTGCTCAGCAGGGAGCCTGTTTCTCTCGCTGTCTCTTCCAGCCACTCTGTCTGCATGTGCTCGCTCTCTCTCTCTCTCTCTGAGAAATAAATAAATAAATAATTTTTTTAAGAAAATGGTCTATTGTACTACTGCTGTAAAAGTGACACAACCAGTCTTTCTCTGATAGATGCACATCTCCCTTCCTCACATCCGACTTTATAAACACGGGTTTTGTTTAGGCTTTTCTTTCTTTCTGGGTATGGCCATACCATCTGGTTAGGGAAGAAAGACTATGATGTCAAAAAGAAGGAAAAAAATCACTGGAAATAAGTGGATTCTGAACATTTTAAACAAATATTGTATATCATTGGGAAGAGAGATATAATTGGGAAGAGAGATATAATTTAGCAAACCGACTTTTATTCTAAAATATACTGGTTCTAGGGCACCTGGGTGGCTCGGTGGGTTGAATGACCGGCTCTTGATTTTGGCTCAGGTCATGATCTCAGGGTCCTAGGATCAAGCCCAACATTGGGCTTCACACTCAGTGGGGAGCCTGCTTGAGATTCTCGCTCTCCTTCTGCCTCTTTCCCTCCCCCATTTGTGTGTGTACACTCTTGCTCTCTCAAATAAGTATATAAGTAATTTTTTAAAAATGAAATACATGGGTTCTAATTATCAAAAAGAAAGACAAATTCTAAAAACACAACACTGGTAGAAGTACAACATATTCTAAATACATAGCATGTTCAGGGTTGTGCAAAGAGCATTATCAACTCTTGAAATCCATAGACTATAGCATAACAGACAATAATGAATCTGGAAGGGCTGTGTAGGATGAGTGGGAAGAATTCTTCTGAGTCTCCAGAACCTTCTGATCAAAGCCATAGAGAGCACCTCTGTTCTCTGTGTCTCCTTGGAGCTATTTGGATTCATCCTTTGATTACCTGTTTATAGATCATTCCCCTGAGTTTGGAGCTATTACCAACATCCAGTAGCTTCAGTCTATTTCAACACGTGATAATTTGACCCCTAGGTTTCCTCTTACCACAATATGGTTTGGTTCCTTCTAGAGCTGGTGACCAGCCTGCTGTTCCAGAAACACTCGATCCTTTAACTGGAGCCCTCTGAAGATTTTTCAATGATATATTTAGCATAAAGCAGACCCAAAGACCAGAGCAGAGCATTTCCGCCAACAACACATGACAAATGAACTATCTTCCCAGGAAGGAGGAAATACGAAGCCGCCACAAATGACACATGGTGTTGCCACAGTTCCAACGGTAAGTGCACACCTCTGTCCTAAGACCAGCGCCAAGCCATCCTCCGGGCTTACAGGAAAGCGGTACCAGCAACATGCTACAAGATAAGGACCCGTGCACATGCCTCCCCATGAAGAGTGTGTGGGTCCCGACTGATAAAGAGCTCTATCCCTGTATCCAACAGAATGCACTCATAGAGCAAAGCAGTCCGAGTCTGAGAACGAAACGACAAGCAAGATGATGCTCTCCTCTGATAAGAGGCACCCACTACCACATTTGTCAATTTAATGGGAATAATTTTAAGCTTTTAGTGTCTGATAAGGGAATTAAATTTTACTTAGTTATTTCCATAGAAACTAAAGAGTTTGCAGAGATATTCAGCATTTGATTTCTTAATCACATCTTCCTAAATGTTACTTTCACAAAACAGCATTGGTTTTCAAAGACTGGGAAGAGGAAGTGGGAAGAGCCTGATGGAAATAAATGAGTTACTATAACTCCTAGACTGTAGTAATATAGTATATTAATCAGCTGATATTTTTAAAAAATTAAATTAATACACTGATTATAAACCAGGTTCAAAAAAGAAAAGTGCCAGTATGTATGTATACATAAATTGCTTCTAGATTCCCACTTGTGGTAAACATGCCTAAATATTTTTCAAGCTATAAAAGGAAACCCAAATAAATACCAGCTGTGCAGGTTTATCTAGGAACAGAAAAAATATGGAAAGAAGAAAAAGAAGGCACTGCTACATCATTAGTTTAAAATGAATCCAAAGACTGCAAAGTGGGGGCAGGGGGTGGTGCATTCAGAACAACAGAGAGGTAACTCGTTGGTTCTGTCCTGGAATCTTGCCCTGGTTATCACACACAGTCGCCAAACAGAGTCACATAGGGTCTGTATTGGTGAAAAAGTCATTTCTACAGCTCGGCTCTCTCCATTTCTTCCTCTGTGGCTTTTTCTCTCTATCTCTCGCTCCGTCTCAACCTCTCTGTGCCTCCATGTTCATGTGAGTCTCCCTGTGTCTCTCTCTTCCTTTTCTGTGCCTTTCTACATGTGGGCGTTTGCATGTCCGTGTCCCTGTCTTTCTCTTTTTGCTTCTGTCTTCGCAAGACTCCATCTCTCCCTTTCTTCCCTGTCCCTGCCTCAGACTGGCTATTCTGCTTCCAAATGCACACAAGCAAACAAGAAAGACCTAGGCCTTATTTATATTACTTCCCAGAGAACAAAGGATAATTAAATTGAGTCCAGGTTTTAGACTCCCAAGAGAGAGAAACTAATGGGTCCAGGTTGGATCAGGTAAAACACTTAAACAACTGAGGTCACAGAGAGCGCATTACAAACATGGTCTCACACATTGTGGGGGAGGAGCAGAGGCAGTTCTCAGACTAGGGGGCATGAGAACAAAATGTCTGGATGCCAGCGGCACCTCATCTATCAAGACTTTCCAAATTAAACCAGCTCAGAAAGATGTCCCACTTGGCACTTACTTAAATATACTTACAATATACTTAAATATATGCCACTTACTTTGATACATGCTAGTTACATGACCTTGAGAAAGTGATTTGTCCCTCTGATCTTTAGTAATACAAACTACCTCACTGAACTGAAGACTGAATATGTGAATATAGGTGACAGTATTTATGATTAAGGTTGACACAGGGTCATTGCTCAATAAGGGCATCACTGCCCTCACCTACAACATTACGGACTATTGCGCCTTTTAGGGTTCTGATCTTGTCATCTGTGCTTGATCTCCTAAACTTTTTACCAACTCAATGCCCCTCCCTCCCCCATATAGCTAGCAAAATGCCTGACACAGAGCAAGGTGCTCAGAAAATTCCTGTTGACTGATCAATGATGTTAATACTCTTATGGACTTGAAAACTAAAACCCAAAAGAATATGTTGTATTTCTCATCCTATGCTGAGAAAAGATTCCTGATGAAAGAGAAAAACTATGATCATATATCCAATGTGTAAGTAAGTATAGGTAGATAGGCTCAAAAGACTAGAAATGGTGTGGGATTTTTCTTTTGCTCCTAGGATGACAGATTTCTAGGATGCCTGTAGAGGAATAAGGCTGGAAGAGACAGTATTATTCACATACATAAAAACACCATAAATATTTGACCCTGTGTTGCTTCCAACAGTCTCAAGACTTCTGAAATATGATTTGAGAGTGTTTGGAGAAAGACCGTAACCCCATCATCAAATCCTCCCAAAATCTACAACCACATACAAAAAACACAAATTCTTAAGCACTTGTCTGTTTTGTTCCTCCCATATCCCCACCACTGATCATAAAGGTATAACACAGTAGATGCTAAATATATGCCAGCAAAATGAGTGAATTAATGAAATGAATGAACAAACCCTAACTCCATCCCTTGTAGGGCCAACTTTATGGGCATTTGGTCCATGCAGCTGCACAGAGCTCTACACTTAGGACCTCACACTTGGTTTAATGCTCTGTGGTCATTGTCTTCTAATCCTGAATTATTTCTGAATAAGGGGCTCCATTTTCATTTTAGACTGGGCCCATCAATTATTTAACCAATCTTGCTTCTCAATGGTGGTGAATAATACTGGTGACAGTTAGCCCATCACTCTATGCAGCAGTAAACCCAAGTGCCCTATTCACTTCAGGCCATTATAATGAAATGTCACGGACTGGGCAGCTGATAAGTAACAGAAATTTGTTCCTCACAGTTCTGGAGGCTGGGAGTCTGAGATCAGGATGCCAGCATGGTCAGAGGAGGACCCTCTTCCAGATGGCAGTCTTATTGTATTCTTACATGGTGAAAGAGGTGAGAAATCTCTATGGGATCTCTTATATAAAGTCACTAATCCCATTCATAAGGGTTCCACCTCTATGACCTAAGCACCTCCTGAATACCATCACATTGGGCATTAGGATTTCAACATATGAATTTGGTGGGCATAGCCGGGGGGCAGGACACAAACATTCAGAACATTGCACCATGGAAATAGCACCAGGAATAGAGATGCTTGTTCTGAAACAGTTGTGAAGCCCCCTTGGATATAGAGACCCACTGAGTCACAGATGTTCCAACCCAACCACCCAGTGCCTCCTGGAGTTTCTCAGAAGCTTCTTTACTCTCCCACCTGGCTCTGGCTCTGCCTCTCAAAGAAGATACCAACATTATGGACAAATGTCTCCTGGGTGCTAGCTATACTATTAATTATTTGTTTACTCAGTTCCAGAGGCCAGTAGTGGTATCTCTTATCCACTCACTTCTCATACCGTAGCTTAATAGAGTGGTTATTACCTGTGTATTTCAATTAGGGTTCATAGTTTGGGGTATTTAATTGTTAGAAGGAAATCAATACACTTCTTATCAAAGGCTTCAAATCAAAGCAAGCCAAATTACTTGTAATTCCAAGACAGGTCGCCTAGTAAGCTATGACAAACACTTGAGGGGTAAATGTCGACATATTAAATCCCTAGTAGCATGAAGAGTTAACAGAAAAAATGTTTAAAATTAATCTATACTTTATAACATTCCTCCGCTTGACATGTTTTTCTTTTCAAATATCATTTTCATTATTTTTTATTTTAATAGAGTGGTAATCTTTGATTCAAGTCCCTGTCTCTGATCATAATATATGTTCTCACTGTCGTTGAAAATTTGTTCCTGTCACATAGGAATCCACTGCTATTAGATTCTATTGCAATAATTTATTAATATTAAGTCCATTAAATGACATCCTAGGCATAGAAAAATACTCTATACTGAAGAAATAATTTGGTTCAGAGATTTTTAGTTCTCTTAAAATTATCTGGAAGCATTCATGATTATTTTAAAAGATTTGTCACAGAAAAGAATAGTGCAAACATTTAAGAATAACAAAGACCATCAATATGTCTACTTTACCAATTCTGAATTTACATACTAGTTCCAATCTCCCTCTGGCCCATTACATTCCCAATGTCCCTATTAAAATTATATGATGACCCAAAGGTACTAAAAAATCAAGTTAATGAGTAAGAATAGTATTTCTCTTAATCCACTAAATTATGTGGAACAGTTCTCCTTCAAATTCCAACCCCAGCCCATTCTTAACACTTTTAAGACTTTTTTAGTCTTTCTTGATCCAGTGTAACATTTCCAGAGAAAACAAAGGCATTAATCCTTCTGGACGTTCACTGACCATATATCCCTGTTCTGCTCAGTTTCTGCCATGACTTGCTCTCTTTTCCTTCTCTTTGTCCTTGTGATTCATCTGTCTGGTATAGAAAATGTACAGCCTAACCTGGGCAGTTAGCACCCTGCACAGAGAATGCTCAGCTCAATTTTCTAAAACAATTAAACTAAAAATAGCTTCAATTTACAAATAGAAGGACAAAAGCTGAATTGGGAAGAGACTTTCTGTATATACATCAGTGAGTCAGCAGTGGATCTCCCCTCAGTAAAAGCAAATGAAATACTATATCGTCCCTAATAGCTCCAAAACATAAGAATAAGTCACTATTAGGCCAAGTTTGGGCATCCTAGTGATGACCATTTAAGAACACACAGAACACTTGTTACTACAACCAAATCATTCTGAAGACGGAGTACTAGGTAAGTTTCTACCAGAACTGAGAACATACTAGGCTGTTAAGCCAGGAACGGTGCTGTATATTAATTCTTCCATCTACCATTGGGTGGCTTCCATGGCCTACAGAATAAAGTCCCGCCCCTCCATGGGTATGAAACTACAAAACCAGCCTAGTTTTTAAAACGTAACTTATACACGAGACATACCGAAGGTGCCAGTGACCACTCTTTTACCTCTCGGCTCCAAACTTACCCTTCTGTACACTTGGCCTTGTGATGCTGAGGCTGGGACTTTACAAATAGCATTTCTGCATTACCAGTGTCTCCCCGAGTTCCAACAACAGGGACGATAGGTGGAGGATGCAAGAGGAGACAAGGAAGAAGAGAATTAATAGTCCTTCCCGTTTGTTTCCCGTGTGCTTTCTGTTTACTTCCTGTTTGCTCTGTTGCTGTGACCATCCCGCTAGCCATGCTTCTTTGACCCAGAAGGGGTAGTTTCTTCCTATAAAGGCAGCTAATTCTGTTTGCTATGTTCCTACCATTTGCAGAACCAGCCTCAGAGTGGACCCCTCAGAGACACCACTCCAAGCCACCCAGCTCCCCACCTCAGGCCTGAGGCCCACCCCACAGAGCCTTTTCTGCAGACTTCTGGGTTTGAATAATTCCAATTTCTTCCCAATGTTCCCCTAGCCTTGACCATGTAATGACTACCCCTGTAATTAGTTATTATTGTGGTGGTTCTGGTTGTTTTGCCTTTTGTTACCTAGTTAACAATCTTGTGCCTCGTTAAAATTCTTTTCATCAGATGAAGATTGACACCCTGAACCAGTAACCACATTTACTCGGCTTTGACACCTTGGTGTTTTTATACACTTTCCTGGAATAACTCTCATTTTTTCCTCTGGAGACAGATGCTTAAATATTCTTTACTATCCTTGTTAAATATCACTTCTTCTGTGACGCTTTTCTTGGCCTCTTGAAGCAGAATCATCACGCCCTTATGATGAGTACAGTTTCCGTTTGTACACCCTGCTATGTGCCAGTTAATGCTATGATTACTTACTTAGATATCTTTGTGCTCTGCTGGATCATGAGCTCCGTGGCAACAAGACCTAATGCTGATTCATCTCTGCACCCATACTATCCAGGACATTATCCAGCACGTGATAAGAATATCGTAAGTTCTCATTTATTTTTTGTGGGGTTAATGAATTATAAGTTTCTCTGGGAAGATGTAGACACAGGCTGTCTTTGGCTCAGGTTCTATAATGTGAGAGGACTTAAAAACATGCTAATTCAAGGGAAACCTCCAACTAGCCAGTTAACTTTACTTCAAATTCCATCCTTAGATAGTATATACCACAGTACCAAATAGGTAATGAGTAGGAAATAAATGTCAGTTTGTTTGTTTTTAATTCTTCTCACTCAGTAACTAACAAACAATGGCTTAGGCACAAATTCTTCACCAGTATATTCAATACACCCAGCAATATGGCCCAAATTATTTTCTCTCCCACTGACACATACCTTGAGGCTTTAAACTAGACCTTGGCCAACTACAGCCTATCCTATAGGCCAAATCCAGACTGCCACCATTTCCTGTAAATAGAGTTTTATTGGAACACAAACTCGTTTACATATTGTTAGCTCTAAACTCACCCTTCTCTCCTCTTTTCTCTACTCTACTATACCATACTTGACAGGCTGAGTAATTATGACAGAGATCATATGCCCCACAAATCCCAAAATATTTACTATCTGACCCTTCATAGAAAATGTTCGCTGATGCTTGCTCGAGACTATTGCCAAACCAGAATTATCATTTGTTCCCCACATATGATCCACATCACTTTTACTATTGTTAATGTCATTTAATTTCTGCCTGTCATAGCCTCCTAGTCCCTGAAATTTTTCTGACCTGTCCAACTAAAAGGTATCAGTCATCCCTTCCTTTGAACTCTAGTTTCATATTTTATCATTCTACAGAATTGGCTATTTTTACTTGTAATTATATATATGATGAATGTGTATGTATATATGTGTGTGTATACATAATAACATATATATATATATGCTGGATGTGTATATAATATTATGAGTATACACACACACACACACACACATATACTCATCACATCCCTTCAAACTGATTATACATTCTTAGATGATATGTTCTAGAATTTATATATCTTCTTATCTCTTACAGTCCTGGAAACCGGTAGAAACTTATAATAAGTATTTGCCAGATTGACTCAAATAGAACTGAATTGTCTACCAGCAGGTTGCCTATGCTCTTCTCTGAAAAGCCTTATCCCTTGGATGGTAACACACCACATCACAAACCATTTAGTGGGTCAACGCAATGGGTTATGACTAGTTTCTTTCTTTGATCTTAATAACACTGCTTAATCAAAAGAAATAATTCTTCATAACTATGGTTAGCAAGTTATCTAAAATAATGAACCAAATCATAGTTAAGACTGTATTTCAGGATTTATGGGAAATTCTGACTGCTTTCATGATTAGTGAGTGTATAAGGTACTGAATGCCTTAGGATCTGCATGTAGGATGGCTTTAGCTAGTGATTTGAGCTAATGAGGCTATTAGGTGATTCACCTTAAATTTCCCCCAAAGTCGTTAGCCACGGAATTATTTTCCAGAATTGTTCTATTGGTGATTATAAAGCAAGTGGGAGATTTGAAATCAGGGTAAATTCAGTTTTCTTTTATAATTAAATGCTACCCTGGTCTCTATCTGTAATTAATATACTCTAATTGTTTTTATCTTTGAGATAATAAAATGTGAAACTATAAAGGTATGCAATTTAATAAATGTGTTGGTAATATAAATACAATGGAATTATATGTATTAGAGACGAGAGTACAGAAGTAACACATTATTTCATTTTAATAAAATGAGAATTAATTGATTCTATTTACTTTGGTTAAGTTATCTTCATTACGTAAGAATCTTTTTTTTTTTTTTAGTTCTAAAATAGTAGACTCCCTAGAAATGCTCCTTAATTTAACAAAAGACCTCCATTTAAGAAAACAAAACTTCTATTCATATTAATTTCACTGGCTCCAGTAACATTCTCTCCAAAGTTGTGTGTTAATAAGTCATGGTCCAGTCATCTGGTAAAAGATTCCCCTCTCATAAAAGAAGCCCAAGGGTCAAAGTGTAATCCTGTAAAAGGAATATATATGAGAAGTTTGACTCAACTGAGCCTGCTTCTTTCTCTTTTATTTTATGATGTCCTGATACCTTGGCTGATATTAATCATATCATAGCCCCATCAATATTACCTATGCTGTTATTTCAACTTGGCAGATTATCTCATCCAACAGCTATGATCGAGCATCTGCATGAAAAATGGAAATGTTTCAAAAATCCTGGCTTCATTTTATTCCTCAAATATGGAGTGCCACTTACATATGAAAATGTGTTACTGCTGCTCAGGAGGAGACACACATAGCTGTCAAGTTCATAAGATGTACAATATGGAACCGGACTACCTATATATGGGATAGGACTCTGGGAGCTAAACAATGCTGTTTAGCTGGGAAGTGGAAAATGAGCACTTGGAATAGCAACAATATTTGGTCTGACTCTAATAGTGGCACTCAATGAGTAAATGCACAGATTTTTTTTCTTTAAGATAATAGGATGCAAGGGAGGTCACTCAAATGACAGCTTATCAGAATTTTAGTGTTGACTCACTATGATATGGTACTTGAATGCCTTATAAAAGTACACGTGTACTCATAGAGTGAGAACACTATGAGTACAGGCAGGTAGACTCATGTTCTCCATTTTAATAGATGAGGAAAATAAAACACAAAGAGTTTCCATGACTTGTCCAAAAATTTCATAGCTAATTGACAGTAGTAGGATGTGGATTAGAACCCACATCTCCTTATAATCTACTGACTATTCCTCTAAATTAGGTTGTTTATCTGGAGATACAAGCCTCACGTATCTACTGTGCATGTACTTTGTTTATGTTCAAGGAAAACTATCACTCTTAAAGAGCAGCATATAAGGAAATAGGATTTTTTTAAAAAGTCAGAAGTGGCTAGAGGGATGACATAAGCATCAGCAATTCTCTGATCAGTAGCCTCCAAGTTTCTCCATCCCTGAGAAGAGGCTGGAGTCCCCTTTCCAGTTCACTAATCCCTGAAACTATTACAGATTTGCCCATTTGACAGGCGGGGATACTCACCACTCTACTAACGAGGAAGGAGCTAGATTTGCCCATTTGAAACAAGCCAACTCTTGGTCTTTTCCCCAAGAATAAACAAATAGTTCTATGTGTATACACCTCTCTACAGTGTATCTAGTCTGAGATAAAGCATAAATCTTCAGGATCTCATCATAAAATATTAAGACATTTTCATCAAAACTTGCACAGGGCCATTGTTGGTAGCCGAGGAAAGGACAAAAGGAAGAAGAACTATAAGAAAATATTTTACCTAAATAAGAGATTTGGGGGGCCATTTGGCCAAATTTTTCAATGGACTTTTCAAAATATTATTTCATGGGGGTTTTTTGTTTTTATCTTGCTGAATATTAATCTTAATAATACTGTCATTTACCTGGCTATTTCATTTATTTATTTTGGCTCTTCTTAATATGCTTCTCATTACTGCACATAGCTTTCAAAATATATATATGAGAAATAAAGTCACTGGACTGGAACACTGTCACAAGATAATAGCTTGCTGTTGCTAGATAAATGCCAAGGTAAAGCTAGACATTTATTGAAAGTAAATGTCGAGACAAATTGAGAAACATTGATTATAAGAAAATGTTCTAATACAGTAGCTTCATTTCTGTTGTACCAAATGATGCATGTTGATGTAATCATTTTCTTTAATAGATCTTAGTGTAGTCAAGTAAAGTAGTTTACAGTACAACAGAGCAACTACCTTTGGATTGTTGAAGAGAACCAAACTTGGGATGATATGCAGCCAATCCAACAGCTGTTCATAGATAATACACCCAGTTCCTTCTCCAGCAAGTCGTGTGTACCAATGATTTCTCACTAGCAGAGGCCACTTGTATTCCAACTGTAAATAAAGATTGGCTATTGTATAATTTGGTTTGATATTTTTCCTTCTAAAGGGTTTATGTACTGTGCTTGAGACATGCCCTGGTATGTATACATAAATATGCATATTTTATATACACAAAAATGTATATTACATATATAAAATGTAAATCACATATATATGCATATATATATATATATATATATATATACACACAAAATTTAACAAGAGATGGCCAAAGTCTTTGCCTATCCTTACAGATAACAAAATATGCCAGAACAAGTGTGTAAAAACAAAAATCTAGTCCAGATTTTGAAAATGCAATGTTTTGACCTTTCAAAAATTGGCTCCCAAAACACACATTTGCTATTTTGAAAACACTTCCAAATTTTCAGAGATGACAGCTCACTGAGCGAATTCTGTTCCAGGAGGTTCAACTAGGATGGTGGGCCATCCAAGCTGGCCTGAGTGAAATCACAAGGGAGATCCAGAAGCAAGAGGCTTCCTTAGAATTGAAAAAAAGTATGATTCTCTAAAAGGAATTCCTTAGTGTATTGGCACCACAGGGAAAACAGACCAAGGTCATTTCACTGGAGACCAGTTTTGCTTAAAGAGAAAGAAGGTACTAAACCAAATTAATTACCTAAACTTCTTCAGCATTTATAAGGCTAGAAATAGACTTGAGTTTTATAGCGTATATTGAAAATAGCTTCTCTTAAACTCCCAAGCTCTGAAAGGCAAAGACAATAAAAGAAACAGAATTTCAACTGAAGAAAAGTACATTTTGTGGATGGAAAGAACAAAGATAATGGGGAAGTTGAAAATGTGTAAAAATACAGTTTCACATACCTCTCTGGTCATGGGGAGGGAAGCAATAAACCAAAAGACAGAAGTCGTATAACTATGTGTGTGCAGGTGTATGTGTGTGTGTGTGTGTGTGTACGCACGCACATGCACGCTATGGATCTAGACCACCTTACCTACCAAAAAACACAATCAAAAAGTCACATCAGCCAAAGTTTTTTTTTTTCCTGATTTTAAGTAGTCAGATTTCTATTTGCATGCCTGATACTCTGTAGAATGATTTAAAATAACACAGGTTCAGGCACCCAATCTACTCACCAACTGAAAGAGTTGTTTAATAACCTTGGGAAAGTTCTTTGCTCTCCTTAATGATTCACTTCTATATCTCCAAAGGGTGGGTAATAACAGCATCTATTTTGTAGGACTGCTGTAAGAGTTAAAAAGATCATGCATGAAAAAGTGCCCGGAAAAGCCCCAGGCTGGGGCACACACTAATCCCCATGTTAACTTCCATTTCCATTGATCTGCATCAATATATTGAACCAGTCAGAAATGACCAGTAGTTGGGAAAGAGCAGCAACCCTAAGTACCTGTTAGAAGACAGAAGTGTCTGAAGAGAAAATCTGTTAGACAATGAGGCTGCAAGGCTCTGTCCTGTTCATTCAGTCCCTGAGCAATGGCTGCTGTCCTATCCCCATTTGCTTGGAAGGTAACGGCCACGCATCTTGCAAGCCTGGCCATGGGTCCCCCACAACAGGGAGTTTCTGTGTGGGTAAGCACAGCTTTCTCTCTCAAAACTTGATACAATGACAATGAAGTCCCTACGCATCCACTTTTCCTTATTCCCTTCCCATATAAACTGAGATATAAGGAAGACTCACTTAAAGTAAGCTTTTTAAATAAAAAATAAAACCAAAAAAAAAGGGCAAAATTTCCTTTGGGTTTCTGGTCTTTTTTCATCTTGTGTCTTAGGCTGCTGAGAAAGAAGATTTTGTGGTTGGGTTATTTCTTTCTCCTCATGTTTCTTTAGGAAAGTTGAATAGTAATGGGAGACAGCTTGCCTACCAGCCAAGGGATACATAGCCTACAAATCACAACTTACGAGACCTTGAAAGGGAGGAAATCTTCCTAAATTCTTCCTACAAGAAGAATTCTTCTTATTTAAAAAAAAAAAATTGTATTTATTTATTTGAGAGAGAGAGAGTGAGCCAGAGAGAGAGAGAGAGAGAGAGAGAGCAGGAGCAGGGGGGAGGGGCAGAAGGAGAGCGAGAAGCAGACTTCCTACTAATAACCAGGGAGCCCAATGCAGGACTTGATCTCAGGACCATGAAACCACTGCTCAAGCCAAAAGCAGACACTTAACTGACTGAGCCACCCATGGGGCCCCTGTATAGGAAGAATTAAGTTGCCAGAGACACCAGACATATTTATATATGTCTCCAAGGACCTAAGCATCGGGATAAAAAAATACAACAATCAACTATCTATACATACAGACAACTGATTTCGTTTTTAATTTTTAACCCAGATGTCCAAGCAACATTGTGTATTTACACACTAAAAAATTAGAATCAGGCAATGGATACATAAGTATGCTTGAATCTTGAATCAAATTAATACGATATCCTTTGACGACACACATAAAAAGTGTGGTTCTCAACCTTAACTAAACATTAGAATCTTCAGGGAAATGCCTTAAAATACTGATGGCTGGGTACCTCTTACCAGAGATGCAGATTTAATGCATCTTAGGTAAGGCAAAGATATGAGGAGTATTTAAAAGATTCCTGAGTGATTCTAACATGGTACCAATTTTTAAAAAATAATGACCGATGGGAACAGAGGGTCTATGTTCATTTTAGACTCCCACAGTTTCAGCAAAAGGCAGAAAAGTTCACACACGGACCCACCAGCCTCCAGCAGTTTAGGTACGAAGAACTGTAATCTAATAATAAGAACAAAAGAGAGGAGAAGAGAAGGAAAGAGAAGTCGTGGCTGTCTGTTTTTCATTTTGCTCCCAGGGTTGGAATTTGGATAGTTTTATGTTGAGAACAGAAGGAAAATGAATATAATAATGAACTCTATTCATTGGCAAACAGGACTAACACCTGCCACATAGGCTAATCCTATTCTTTATTAAGATCATAGTATACTAGGGTTAGGGTATGAATCTCTGTGTTATATAAGGCTTGATGCAACAGAAATCTAAAAATCTAAAAGACCTCATTGTGAATATTCTAGCTTAATGATTTTCTTGTTTTGGTTTGTGAAAGTCACATAAAATAGCCATTATTATGACTGTATAGCTTTAACAGATCATGTAGATTCTTATCTTCAGTGGACAATACTTTGATCGGTTTCATTGGAGTTTCGAGCCAGTCTGTTGATGTTATGAGATACAATATAAATATGGAAAACAAGGCTCTAGTTCAGTAATTGAGGTGATCGATGTAAGAATAAGTCAAGTCTCACTATATTGTTTTCCTTTAGATTAATCATCTTTATCTCTTAATATCCCACATGCTCTGATAGCAATGGGCCGGGTTTAAATCTCAAACTAAGACCTTTCACAAGATTGATACCAATTATTTTTGTGTGTGGTTTTTTTTTCTGTCTTTTTCTGAGGACACACACGTTACAGTAGATTCGTCACGAAAATGGCCCTTATGCTGCTTCCCTCAAGAGGTGAAGTCTATTTCCTCATCTCTTGAATCTGGACTGGCCCGTGACCTGCTCTGGTGAACAGAATGTGTCAGAAGTAACCACGCACAAGCTCTGAGTCTATGTCTTGAGGGGTTCCGCAAACCAGCTCCTGCAGGGAAACAGCCTGCTGGAGGATGTGATATGTGGATGAGAACTCAGCCATCCCATTCTAGAACAACCCGCAGCCAGCACACTTGCATCCAACTTCAAACACAGGAAAAGAGCCCTGCTGAGGTGAGTCAAAGCTAGCCCACCCGGCAGCCCTGCATATTCCTGAGATCAACAGATACTCCTTGTTTAAACCACTGGGTTTTGTTGGTACATAGCATTCACATGATAATAGACAGCTAATACAGAAACCATCTGATTTGTAAATATCCAAAATATAAGACAAAACCCTTTCCAATTTCCACACATTTCTGCATCACCAAAGGAAATCCAAGAGTTTATTCTGGTCATTCCCAAGCATACACTTCCACAATTATAAAAGATATTAAACTCCATGTGAATTTCAGCAACCCCTCCCCCCTCCAGGTCCCCAGGGATGCAGCAGTCTTTCTCAGACAGATCAGGAAAAGAAAGACAATTGGCTTTGAACATGGGAGAGTCGCCCACACAATTCAGACTGGCTGCAAAAGCAGGATTGTTTTGTATCCCACGGCCCTTCCCCATGTGTGCTCTCTTGTTCCCTGCATCTCCCCGTAAAACCCAAGCAGCTCCAAAGAATAGAGTAGATTGCTTAGTGTCCCGATGGCACAAGTAGGTACCAGAACACTCTGCCCCTGACATTCTGAATCGTTTTGCAGCCTACTAAGGATAACTGTCAACCAAAATAGCTTGGGATGAGACAAGGAGAATGATTAAATAAGGAGCCTGAAATCGATACTGTTGAACTCCTTCTGCCTTTTGTCCAGAGCATGTGATTCCTAACCCTAACCATGGAGCTGTGACATGAACTTAATTAAAACCTAATAATAATGATAGTTATGGATGGAAAAAGAAATGGCTATTTCAGGCTTATGGATGAGACAAGGCTTTCTCAAATGGCTTTTTCTCCTTTGGTGCTGTTTGTTCAACTCATCATTTCAGAGTGTGTACAAAGGGTCTATCGTGCAAAATGATGAATGCTGGAAGCATATTTTTAAAGGAAAATTATCAGTAGTCCATTTCAGAGAGGATTCTAACTGCAGTCAGGCTCACTGCATTTTCATCTAACAACTGCAAAGCTCTTCTGTGTGATTTTGGCAGGTTTAGAGCACCACTATGTGGTCTGTGGGTGAGTATGTGAGTGCATGTATATATTTTTCAAATATATATATGCACGTGTATGTGTATATATACATACACATATATACATGTACACATAAATGACAAAACCAAAAATGACTGTGATATGTCTCTTCCAAAAACAAAGGTATGGATTGCAAGTCACCTTTAAAAAGAGTAAATGAGACCTCTGCATTTAATTGTGCAAAAACAAAAATAATTTGGTAGCTAATTTTAACAAATGGAAAAACACCCCGGCCATTTTTTTTCCAAGGTTTCTATCTTAATGCATTTTGCTATTGTGTTTCATCTGCATGTGGTACATTACATTTAATGGAAATCACACAGTCCAATTATCTCTCCTAGGGGAAGAGGAGAAAGGAAAGAGGAGGTAGGGGAATCTATTGTCAGCACCGGGAGATGCCTTTGGCAACTTAATAGGAGAAGGAAAAACAGCCCTTGCTTTTCAGACAAACACATAAATCCCTCACACTTGGTGACTCTCCAGATAGAAACCCCCAGAAGGGGCATTGCTCGGCCTCTCCAGAAGCAGAACCAAGAATCTACTTGCTCCTAGTGTGGATTCTGAAGAGGCTGCAATTTTGTTGTTAGGTAAAACTGCTAAACATGGCTCCTTTCCTAGCAGCTGATTAACTGGGGGACATGGGTGAGCCCATTCTCTCCTGGCACTCAGTCCAGAAAGCCAACTGTCGAGCTCCTTTCTGCTGAAAGATGCTTCTAGTTGCCTGAAAGTATAATTCAGCCTCTAGAAGTTTTCATCTTAAAATGAATGGTAAAGGACGTTACAGTGGCTTCAATGCAAATGAGGAAAATATTCTGGATTCTTCATATAAAACCAGTGCTCTAGGCTGCACTGGCCAATCCTGTAGACACCAGCCACATGTGGCTATTTAAACTTTAATAAAAATCAAATTGAATTAGAGCTAGCTCCTTAGTTGCCCTAGCCACATTTCAAAGTCAGTAGCTACTTATGGCTACTGTTTGGACAGCAGAGCTAGAGAACATTTCCATCATGGCAAAGAGTTCTATTGGACAGTCCTGGTCTACACTAATACTTGAGTTTCTGCCTGCATTTCATATCTGTGAAATGGAGATACTGGGTAATAGCCTGAGTTCTAGCATTGTCTTAATGCCTTTTCCCTTTTGCCTACTCTTTTTTTTTTCCCTTACGTGGGATCTATGTGATTCTGGTTATTTGTACCCACTGATCCTAAATCTGGGAGCAGTCCCATGTTCCAGGGTAGGTGATAAAAACAGATATCTTCGGTACTTAGGACAGATGGCAGGAAGTCACGAAGATGGAGAGAACTTCCAGAAGAAAAGGGCAGAGATTATAATACTGAGCTAATACATCCCAACTTTACCCATCATGCATCTCATTCCCTTTTAGCCACAAGAATGTGATGTTCAGAGAGGGATGAAATTGCAAGGCAATTGTACATGCTATGCCTAGGACAGAGGTTTCCTGTGCCTACATAAATCTTAAAATGCATCTTTAAGGCACACATTATCTTTTGAGAGGGACCCATAAGATTTTAAATTGCAAATTTCCCCAACCTCTTCCCTTGACACATGGAGTCCAACTCTCCTCCTGTTCAGATGTAAAGTCCAGAATATATAGATTTTTGTCCTTATGGTCCTCTGATCTAACCAAGCACTTAGAAAAGTGGTAAAGAAAGGTGATAAGCTCTTTTTTTTTTTAAGATTTTATTTATTTATTTGACAGACAGAGATCACAAGTAGGCAGAGAGACAAGCAGAGAGAGGGGGGAAGCAGGCTCCCCGCTGAGCAGAGAGCCCTATGTGGGGCTCGATCCCAGGACTCTGGGATCGTGACCCGAGCCGAAGGCAGAGGCTTTTACCCACTGAGCCACCCAGGCGCCCCAGGTGGTAAGCTCTTAATAAATATTTACCCAAAGTAAATGCATTGCTCATCTGTCTGCCCTAGGATAATAATACCTCCCCAGTCACTTATGCCAGGCTAGAGTTTGCTGGCGTCTAAGTTACTCCAAGTTTCCAAAAGAACACAGCTATTAACCTTGACTCTCTGATTCCTGTATCACACTATGTACTTAGAGAATCTTGTGCAACATCTCCTGCTCTCCACCAATTTATCTCAGTTCTTCTTGATCTTACCTATACTTTGAAACTCCATTTCTTTCTTCCTGGACTTTTGTAGTAGCTCAAGAGGTCTCCCAGTACCCAATGTGTTAACTCACCTACCCAGCCTTCATAATGGGGCAAGGGTTATCAAATCTTCATGTAAGGGTTCTTTAAGTTCTGTCTGTAGGAAGAATGCAAAGACCGCCTTGATTTGTACCACCAAATATCTCTTGAGTCCTATAAGCTTCTCAATAATAGGTGTAATATTAATCAGGACTCTCTTGGTTGCAAAGGACAGGCTGCTTTTGGCTAGCAGTCCACAGGGACTTGACTGGCACAGGGTCTCGAAGAACTGGCTGAACAATCCAGCTCTGTGAGCCTCAGAAGTTCTGCCCAGCCTCAGAGACAATTGAAGTCATAGATCTCGAAATTTCTAAGACGCTGTCTCTCATCTTTGCCCCTCTCAGTGTGTTGGGGTTAGTTTCTGTCACTGCAGGAAAGTCTCTCCCCACATGGTGGAAATCCTACCACTACTAACTCCCAAAGATTCTATCTTGTACCTTCATCCCCAGAAGATAGAAAACACAGTCTCTCCAGAATCCTGAGATGTAAACTCCTCAGTGGCAGACTCATTGTCCTGGCCTGGGACAGGAGCTTCCAGGAGGGCAAGGTAAGCTGTACTAATACTCAGGTTCCTTTATTAAAAACAAGGTTGAAGGAAGGGAGGGATTGCCAAAGACAGGTGCTGGTAAACTCTGGTAACCCCTGCAGGAACCAGACTTTCTCAATTATTTAAAATATTTATAGCATAGTGTCTCATAACTTTAGATGCTCAATAAATGTTTAATTGCAACAAAAAGACATTATTTTGACACCTGAAGTGAATAGAAAACTCAAGGAACTTTAACATATCCATGTCATTATTTGACTAGTAAAGTGTTTTCATCAAGCCTCTTACTAGATACAGGCAAGGCATGAAAATTATTCTTTCTAGAACCCAACTAAAAGCCTCTTCATTGAGGGCACCTGGGTGTCTCAGTGGGTTAAGCCTCTGCCTTCAGCTCAGGTCATGATCTCAGGGTCTTGGGATCGAGCCCCGCATTGGGCTCTCTGCTCAGCAGGGAGCCTGCTTCCCCCTCTCTCCCTCTCTGCCTGCCTCTCTGCCTACTTGTGATCTCTCTCTGTCAAATAAATAAATAAAATCGTTAAAAAAAAATAGCCTCTTCATTATCCCAAAATAAAAATAAGAATCTACCTTGAAATAATAATTGTGGTTCAAAATCTGAATCTTGGCTCTACCATTTTTGGTGTGACTTGTGCAAATTACCTAACCTTTCTATACCTCAGTTACTGCATCTACAAAATGGGAATTAAAATAGGACCTATTAAATGGATAACATATTATAAGACTCTGGGAATAGCTCCTGGGATATAGTAAGGCAGTGTTCCTCAACCGAGTATGACCCTCTCCCTCCACAGTACAACTGGCAATGTCAAAGAGCTCTTGGGTTGTCACAACAGGATGGGGGTGGGGCACCAGACATGTAATGAGTAGAAGCCAGGGATCCTGCTAAATATCCTGCCATCCACATGACAGCCCCTCACAATAAGGGATTATCCATCCCCAAATGCCAGTAGAGCCAGGCTGAGAAACTCTGTATTAAGGTAGCATTAAATGTTAGTTACTATTATTATTAGAAATAATAGTCACAGCACAAACTCTTAGACAATACTTACAATGTACCAGGTATTATTCTAATCACTTTACATATATTAACCAACTTTAATCTATACCCAAACAACAACAACCTCACAGTAGATACTGTTTATATCCCTATCTCACCAACATGAGGGTATGATGACAAGGATTCCATCTCTGTTTCTCCTGCATGGAATCAGAACTCATCAGTCAGGGTACAGTAAACCTTGGCAAAAAAACTGTTCTCATCGGGAGTTACGTCTATTTTAAGAAGACTATATAGATTTTGAACACTCTTCCCTTCTGCTTCTACCTACTCGCATGCTCTAATCCACATTTTCAGATTGGTGGAATACTCATACTTGTTTGTTTTTAATCAGATATTCAAATCTAGTGGTTTCCCTTCCTCTTCATTTCCCGGCCCCTCCCCTCACTATTAGAGGTTACTTTGCAAAGATTAGAGCAAAAAACTAATATGAAAAGATAGGAGATTTGGGTATTTATTCCAAAGCTTAAGTTGGCTTTCCTGCACTTTGATGTATAAGCCTCTTTCTGAATTTTCTCCAAATACATTGAGCGATACTGTGAAAGTAACTTCCAAGGCAAAGGTCTGCAAGATGGCGACAGAATGTTGAGCATCCTCTGTCCTTTGGGGGCATTAGGGATGAAAAAACTTCTTTCTTGGATTAATGCAGTTGTTTGAAAACTGATTAGTTATTGAGCCTTTAGCTTATATTTTAAAGATCCCATTTTACTTAGAAACAATGCTCTGCAGGCTTTATAATTTTAGGGGTGTGTGTGTGTGTGTGTGTGTGTGTGTGTGTGTGTGAATCAGAGCTAACAGAAACTGAATTCTGATTCACACAGAGCTAACAGAAACTGAATTACATGTAATTACATGTAATTCAGTTTCTGTTAGCTCTGATTCTGTTAGCTCTGATTCACACACACACACACACACACACACACACACACAGTTTACATGTAATCAAATAGTTGTTCTTCAACTATAATACAGTGAAAAATTGAGGCGTTCAGCCAAATCTTTGTTCTTCCATACAAAAATACCTCCTACTTCTCAGGTAATACAGGTAACCTTAAAAATGAAAGGATGTCCGTTTATCACCAAGATTCCAAAGGCCACACTTTTTCTGTATCTACTGACCTTTATTCACTCTCCATAGCCTAGCATTTCCATGATGAAATGTAACACTACAAAAACATCTGAACATTGCTCATCAAGATGGCAAGGGACTCAAATTTTCATCAAATCAAACTAAGTGTATCAACAGGTATAGCCGGCTTAGATTGAGGAAACAGAACTTGGGGCTTCCTGAGAGAACATTCTGCAGGTGCCCATAGCCAGCAGATTTTATGAAGCATATGTATAATTTGCTTATTTTATAAGTATCTTCTCTGATACAATATACTATGACCAGTTAAGTCAGAAATCACAAAACAAAACAAAACAAAGATAATCAAGCCTCCTTAACTCTGAGGAAAATAAAAAGCAGGAGTTTACACCATCAGTTGGGCAAAGAGGTGCTCAGTAACAAGGTGCTCTATCCTGGACCCGGGACCCTGCATCCTCAAGGTGACCTCTGGCTTCACGGCTGCAACTTCCCTTAACACAGCACTTCCTCCCCAAGCCCCTCCGCTTTTCTCTCTGTCAAGTCCACTATGAAACTCTCTCTCCCTCATGGAGTTTCAGTAAGAAAATTAAATAGGTAATGTGACATTAAGAAAATGATCTTACCAGGGGCACCTGGGTGGCTCAGTGGGCTAAGCCTCTGCCTTTGGCTTAGGTCATGGTCTCAGGGTCCTGGGATCAAGCCCCACATCGGGCTCTCTGCTCAGCAGGGAGCCTGCTTCCCCCTCTCTCTGCCTGCCTCTCTGCCTACTTGTGATCTCTCTTTTTCTCTGTGTCAAATAAATAAATAAAATCTTTTTAAAAAAATGATCTTATGAGACACCTGGGTGCCTCAGTTGGTTAAGTGTCTGCCTTCGACTCAGGTCACCATCCTGGGGTCCCTGGATGGAGCCCGCATTAGGCTTCTTACTAACCCTCTCCCTGTGCCCCTCCCCCTTCCCCTGCTCATACACTCTCTTGCTGGCTCACCCTTTGTCTTTCAAACACATAAAATAAAATCTTTAAAAAAAAGAAAGAAAGAAAGAAAATGATCTTATAACAGTGTTCTGACATACATGCACTGCTTCCTATGCAAAGGACTGATGTCATTTATGAGGGTCACATATAAAAGATCCTCAAGGATGTCATCTGCAGGGCTACCTTTGTGTTGAGTTTGGTGGGTGGTTGAAGATAATTAGGATATTGGACATGTCCATGGATGAACAGAATTGCAGAATAAATACACATATCTCTACTTTGGACCAACTGCTCCTGAAAATGAGTTTGTTTTCCAGAATGCTTTCTGATGAGGTTTTTCATAAATAGTTTAGTTAATAGATACAGAATGAATTTGAATTATTTATATCAGCAGTAAATCTGTCAGGTGTGTCTGAGCACAGAGTTAATGAACGATGAATACTGTATCTTTAGAGATGTCCCTAAAAGTTTCATTCCTACTCTAAAAGGTGGCCCTTGGATGGAATATTCAGAAGTGTTCTAAGCAGTAATAGGTTGTTTTTTTCTACCTTATTCTTGCATCAAGATTAAGATTGGTCTGTTTAATCACCAGCCTGCAATAATAATATTTGATTAGGGAAACACCAGTTTATTCAAAGGTGAGAAGACTACACCTAGAAGACCAGGTCATGGGAGACAATGCCGGGCTGTTCCTCCTCTGTTGCCTTCCTTCCAAATCACAAAATGATTTCTGTGGGTATGTGCTTATGTGCACGCATCCACACTTACATTTGTATTATGGGTGCCTGTGTGTGTGTGTATGTCTGTAGATAGGAATTCTTCCTGGTTCAAGGTCACAAAGACACAAGCTCAGGGACAGAGCTCAGGTCTCCTCTCCTAGAACACTGTTCCTACTACCACACTGAAACCTCCCTGCTCCTTTTACCCCCCTAGAACATATCCACCCAGAACAGCCAAGCAAATACACACCACACCATCTTCCCAGAGTCTAAAACAAGATGCGACAAACAGTGACAAGGGGGCAGCAGGACTGAAGGTCAACTAGGCACTACTTTAGCCTCTTTCCCCTGTGTTTTCTCTAACATCTGTCTTGGTCTGACCATTGGTAAATTTGCTGCTATAAAATCTTACGGTCCTCCCCTCCCAAGTTGAAGAAGGTTAAAAAGAGAGGTACATTAGGAAAGTTGGATGAAATAAGGCAGATTTGAGAGCCTATAGAGAAAATTTTAGGCCTACTGGGCTTTGGGGAGTATTTGCAAAACTGAACTAGACATTGGCCTGGTTGTCATGGAAACCAGCAGTGCTGAGAGGCAGGGATGAGCACTCCAGTGAGGAAGGATCTCCCTGAAGTTCTGGGGGATCATACGAACTCCCAAACCACCTTTGGGCTTGAAATCAGCCTGTACTGCTCCATTGCAAATCTACAACATGGTGCTAAGAGCATTTCTGCAGTTAAAAGTGTTCTGTAGCTTCCTTTGTTGTGTTAGCCGGGGAAAAAAAAGGAAAGAAAGAAAAAAAAAATCCATACATTGTGTTCTGGGCTCCTCCTATCTCTTATCTACTACAGAACAGGAGCAAAGGAGAGAAAGACGGGGCATGAGCAAAGAACTCATTTGGCAACGTCCTATCGATTTCCACTTCCTGCTTCATCAAATTACAGCAAAAAAAAAAAAATGTTTTTCACAGACGGTGCTCATGGGGTGTCAATTGTCAAAATGTGTTTGCTGAAAAACTCCTTTCACAAAAGACCTGATTTTGCCAAGGAAGTAATTTTTGGCATGTGAGTCCTGCTCACTACTTTTCACCTTTTAAATCCTAAAAATTCAGGTTATGGGATTTTTTTTTTTTTGTACTTGTTCTTCATCTTAATTTAAAATGATTTCTGTGGGTATGTGCTTATGTGCATGCATCCACACTTACATTTGTATTATGGGTGCCTATGTGTATGTATGTCTGTAGATAGGAATTCTTTGTTATTATCTCACGTTTTCATTTTAATGATTGCTACTGTTTTGCAGTATACATTATTATACATATATATGTATACATATTATACATTTGCAGTATACATTATTTCTTCTGCTTTGGAAATTTTCATGTAATTATGCTTTTTAAAGGTACTTAATATTTTGTTTTTACTGATAAGGGAATATTTAACATGTGTTATCACTGATCAAGTCCACGTAGAGTCCCATCTCTACATTCTTCTCCCAGTACACTGAGAACACAGTTACATTGCTTTTATAATAATCATACAAACCTCACTACATGTCAAAGTATATGTAAGAGTTTTCATCATTAATAAAGCACTGCAGAAAAGAGAAGGGATGGATGGGTATAGTGACAGGTAGCAACTCCTTCTGGCCAGGAGGGGGAGTGAATGGGGGAGCAGAGAGGTTCTGAGGGTCAGGTGGAACCTGAGACTTGGTGTCCAGATTGCTTTGCTCTCTGCCTTCCCCCTTCCCTTCTAGTCCCTCTACCTGCAGGCTCAGACCTGCCCAAATTTAGGTAAGTTGAGGCTCTGGATAAACTAGGCACCAGAAGCCCACAGCTCCACAAATGGCAGGCTTTGGTCAATTCCCATGTTTATTGTTAGGCCTAGACATCTTTTACTCTTCCCCATACTTGAATGATGACACCTTTTGGCTGTACTCTTTACCTAGGCTCACAGCCTTCTGCCACCCAGTTTTCCACAGCTGATTTCTTTTATCCCTCTTGATGGAGTCCCTCTGGATCCCTGCTGACCACTGTATATATTTAGCTGAGGAACAACTTGAACCCAGTCTGTGGTCTGCCCAAATTTTCCATCTTCCTTTCGGCTGCTAGCTCATTACCTTATGGAGTTATTTCAATGTGCCTTCCTATTCTGCAGAGACAGAAAAGCTCGAATGTGAACTCCCCAGTTTCCCATGCAACCAAGGTGCTGAATGAAAATTGGATTCTACATACTAGGTGTACTTGAATGAGATCTGAAAGACAGAAGCAAGTCGTTTGAGGCAACAAGTCCAGGGAAAGGTCAGGTTTTTGTGCAATATTGCTCCAGTCTCCATTTCTGGCTGTGGGGAGGCATTTGCAGGGGAGACAGTAGTCCTTATTGAGAGGCCATTCACTGACCGCGATGCTGACAGTAGTAGAAGTTGCTCCCTCCCTGGATTGTGAGCAACCTCACTGATGTCTTTTGAAATCAGTTGATCTAGTGGAAGCCTTGGAGTCAATAGAAGCCTTGGAGTCAATATAAGAGTTCTGGGAGTCATCCCTGGAGATCAAGATTAGAATCCTTTCCCCCAGGCCTCCAAAGGTTTGGAATTCTAATTATATTAACTCACTGATTCCTTAAAATACCTACAGTGGTTTCTGTTCTCCAAATGCAACTCTGATACATAGCCAGGCGGGAGGGTAGGGGGACCTCTGAGAAGATATGGACGCCAAGAGATGACAAAGCTAAAGAATTTAGCAGGTGAGAAGCTAACCCCAGAAAGGACAGACAAATCAGAAGGAAACAAAAGCATCCCTGGTCTCATCAGGCAAAGTCCAGACTCTGAGCCCTCAGAGTCACAAACACAGGGTATGAGGCCTCATCTCAGAACAGCAGCTCCTTTCTGTTCATCTGGTTTTATAGGTGGGTTTAAGCCACGCTGACCCCACAAGTATTGTTAATAGGACAGGAAAACCGATCATTCCTGGGCCTCCCTCAGTAGACTGAGCTAGGTAGATCTGCCTGGGCTTATTTATTGTACCTTTATTAGTCAGGGTCTCCAGAGAAACAGAACCAATAGGATATATAGAGACAGAAAGAAAGAGGTCTATTATGAGGGATCGACTTGCACAATTATGGAGACTGAAAGGCCTCACAATCTGCCATCAGCAAACTGGTGGTAGATTCAAATCCAAAGCCAAAGGCCAGAGAACCAGGGAATTCAGTGGTGTAAGCCCTGGTCTGAGTCTGAAGTGGGACATGAAGGGTCAATGCAGTTAACTGTTGGTCTAAGCCTAAGGGCCTGGAACCAGGAGGACAGCCGTCCCAGGAAGTGAGAAGATGGCTGTCCTGACTCAGGCAGAGAGAATAGATTTACCTTTCCTCTGCCTCTTTGTATTATCCAGACCCTTGGTGGAATAGATGGTGTCTACCCTCACTGATCTTCTTTACTCAATCTACCAATTCAAATGTAAATCTCTTCTAGAAACACCCTTACAGACACACCCAGAAATCACTCACCCCCTATCTGGGCATTCCTTAGCCCAGCCAAGTTGACACATAACACTAACAACCATCACATCCCCTAGGAATACATAGCCCTGAAATATACTCTGGGGTCAACTTCTCATCTGCTATCACCTTGAATCAAAACTCTTGCCTGACTCCCTCAGGGTCTGTCTGAATTTTTAAAGGCTCCTACCTCATGCTAGGAGCTCCTTTGAGCCCCAGAAAATTCTCCATATGATACTATAAGGTAGATACTATTACCATCATCCTTCTAAAGACTATAACTATGAAACTTTAAGAAACATGCCCAAGATCACATGGCTACTAAGAGGCACAATATAGATTTGAACCCACGCCATTGCAAGCCCAATACTGTCTAACCTTCTTTGGAATCTGCCTCCCTAGAGGCTCTCCTAGTCTATAGGCCCTGACTATACAGAACAACTCTCAATGATCATGGATTTATTTTTAATTTCTTATTTCCACTGTACTCCCTGAGACAAGCCAAAATAAACTTCCAAACAAAATGTGTTCTGTGATATTCCTGATGTTTCCTGGAATGAGGCAGTGACACAGGATTTCTGACCACCCTCCCTATACCCAGCCAGGGCTCAGGGTTCCTGAGCCTTGGGTCGGCTGGGGGTGGGGGGAGGGGGCATCTCAGTAGCCCCCAGTCTTCCTCCCTCCATCTGGCCAGCCATGGAGGTCCTCTTTGCTACAATTCACCAATACCTGAAGGGAGAGAGCTATCCTGCCAGGGAAGAGTCTGCCCAGATAGAGTTTAAGGAAGAGAATGAAACACAAAATAACTTAACTATGTATGGGAGAGCACATTTGAAGGTAACAGGGAAAATCACAGAATAATGAGAAAAAGTTTTAGATATAATGAAATGTCCTCATTGTCTCTATTTATGTGTATCTCTTGTATGTGTGTTAGGCTGGTTTTGCAGTATCCTGTTATTTTCCTGCTGAGGCTACCCTCTCTTCTCCCACACCAGCAGGGACCTACCTGTTCTCAGAGGGCCAGTCAGTTCTAATTTTTGATTCTCTGGCAAGAGGTGGTTTCTCAGTCAGAAAAAAAAATAAAACCAGGAGGCGGAGTCTTAGGGAGAAGGGAGAAGAAAATCCTGCCTTGTGCTGGCCCCACAGCCTTGGGGCTAGGCCCAGGCTTCTAGATGCTGAGTCCTAGGAGGATGGCCGAATCACAGAGGTACCCCAGGAGTGAGAATGGGTTGAATCCTGGAAGCCCAGGAAGTAAGCCATCTCTTAGAAACCCAATTATCTGGATTTATGTTCATGTTTTTCTCTTTCTTTTGCTACCTGCCAACCTGTATTAGCATTTTGTCATAAAAATTTCTAACATCTGGGGTGCCTGAGTGGCTCAATGGGTTAAGCCTCTGCCTTCAGCTCGGGTCATGATCTCAGGGTCCTGGGATAGAGCCCTGCCTCGCATCGGGCTCTCTGCTCAGCAGGGATCCTGCTTCCCCCCTCTCTCTCTGCCTGCCTCTCTGCCTACTTGTGATCTCCCTCTCTGTCAAATAAATTAAAAAATAAAATCTTTAAAAAAAAATGTTCTAACATCTACTGAGCACTTACTTTGTGCCTGGGACTATGCTAAATTTTCCTACAATTATCTAATCTGATACTCCCAGTGGCCCCAGGACATGAGTATTATAGGCATCCCTACTCCACAGATGAAAAAAAGTGAGAAAGAGGGGTAAAGTGAATAGCCCAGGGTCATACCATCAAAAAATTGGCAGACAGTGACTGAACCTAAGCCTGTCTGATACCAGGAACACTCTTACCACTTGCCTTATTGCACAAGAGAAAACAACCGCTTCCCTATTGGCCTGATCTCAGCTCTCTTATGGAATAGTAAGGAATCAGGTATTGACATTGGCCAGAATGTTACAGAAGTGGAACTATGTAAAAGGTCTATGCGTAGGTGGCGGGCATAAGTAAGGTGAAATTCTCATCAGTCAGGTGAATTCAGGAGACAAAAATTAGACCCTCAAAGATCTTTGCCATTTCCCTCTCTTACCAACCTAGATTGAGAATCCGTCTAGGTTTTATTAATAACAAAATGTTATTTTCCTCATATAAAGCACTGTGACCAAGCTTTATGGCAAGACTTCCATAGAAAAGCAGTATTTCATCTGAGGTCAGCAGCACACCTGGACTTTCTTATCCTGTTTGGTACTTTATATTTGCGAGGTGTGAAATTAATGACAGAGGCCACATGCAAGTGTTCTTGCTTGATGGGGAAAAAAAATAGCATGTATATATCAGAGAGCTTCAAGACAATGGGGAACTTGAATGAACTATAGATATTATTCACAATACCCAGTTATTATGTTCCACAGGAAGAAACCAGGCTGCTGAATGGGTTATATTTTCTAAAAGTCAGCCATAAAGAAAGGTCAAGCAAGCACAATATTATATTCAGGTGGCCTTTCACACTAACCATCCAAGAGTTTTAGCAGGGACCCAAGGTGAGTCATTAATTCATTTATTCACTCTACAATGATCAAATGAATGTATTCCCTGAGCCAGGCTTTGTGCTACACACTGGGGTAGAACAGTGAAAGTACCTAGCTTCACATCACCAAGATGTACTCAGAGCTCTCCAAAGCAGACATGCCATTTTCTTCCATTAGGAGCTGGTAAGATACCCATGCATGGTGCCCATGGAATCAAAACAGCAAATCAGAAAGGCCAAGAATGATGACAAAATCCAGGCCAATTGCCCATCCAAATGGAGCCCCAACTGCCCATAGGAGCAGTTTGGAGATCCTTACTCATCTACCTCTAACTTTGAAACGAATTTCATTCACCCAGCTGTAGCCACAAATAGCAGGAAGGTAAGAAAATGACCATGTACTGGTCTTCCAACTGAGAAGCAGTAACAAAAGCAGAAGTTCTTCAAACCTTGAACACCCTGACCGATAAATAACAAGAGAGTGTGCACACACGTGCACGCACACCACGTGCCCCTCCACACACACCCCCCCAGGGTATGCACACAACCCTTACTGACACCACACTTCCATCCAGACTTTGTTCCAGACCTTCAATTCCTTCTCATAAATATGTGTTTGACTGATTGGCTTTTTGCCATTATCTTTCCAGGTCTGTGTTTAGAAGCATTTTCTTTCTTTCTTTCTTTTCTTTCTTCTTTTTTTTTTTTAATGTTAACTTTGTTCTCTCCTGTTAGTTTCCTTTCAATTAGCTTATTTGAAGAGTTCTTTGAAGATGCAAAGTCCTATGTTAAATGTGAAGCATTGGCTCTACTTACTCTGTAAACAAATAATGTGAAGGTCATGGAAAGCTAGCATATTAAAACAGAAGCAAACAGGGAAAAGGTAATTTCCAAAAGAAGATCGAATTTAGTAACAACAATACCACCAATACGTGGTGGTTTCGGATCTCCTCTTCATTTGCACTCTTGGAACTCTTGACTCATTTATCATCAGAAAGTCTCACAAAGCTAACGCTCTAAGAAGAAATAGCTACAGTCTGTTTCTGGTAACCAAAAAGAAAGCGAATTTCAGTGCTTGCCCCAGACCCTCCGGAACAGAAGGAACAAGAGAGAAGCTACGCCTTTTGAAGTGATTTGCATATTTCCTAGATTGCCTTCCCTGAAGATGCAGCCTTAGAGAAAGGCAAATGAGTGGCAAAAGAGCAATTGGCTAGCAAGCAGAGAAGCAGAAGCCGAGAGCTTAGTTTGAAAGCCCTGAGTGCCTCTCTCTGCTCCTTTCTCTGCTTATTCTAATCAGCGGAGGTTTAGAAGTATTTTGGAGGCCATTTCCAGATCATCTCATTTGCCTTCCAGAAGCAGCCTTGATGCAGCGTGCACCTGTCTTCGCCATGAGATTTCAAGAACAGGAGTACTGGGGAACAATTCATAAGCCCTTTTCTGGACATCGATGAAACCTCCTCCCCTAATAAGGGACTCAGAGATACCTCCTGAATGCAGGTGGGGAGCCTGAGGAGGCCTGTGTAATCCATTAAGGAGCCGCTTAAGAGACCAACAACTCACATTGCCTGGCACCAAGGAGCTGCTTCCAGCTCTGTGGCTCTCAGGGAAAGGGCTGTACTCACTTAAATAGGAAGAAATGCAGAAATGGATAATGAAATTACTGTTCACCCCAGAATTTATACTTCAGACCGGGGAGAATAACAGCTTGAAATACCCTGGAGAAATATCTTTATAGCCCATCCATTTTTAAAATTTTAATTCTGGTACAGTTGACATACAGTGCTATATTAGCGGCGGGTGTACCATATACTGATTTAGTGATTCCATACACCACCCGGCGCTCATCACAAGTGCCCTCCTTATTCTGCATCACCTATTTCCCCCATCCCCCACCCACCTCCCATCTGGTAACCTGGTAACCAGAGTTTGTTGTTTGTTTGTTCTCTTTGTTCTCCAGAGTTAAGTCTGTTTCTTGTCTCCCTTTCTCTCTCTCTCTCTCTCTTTCGCTTCGCTCCAGCCCATCACTTTTTTTTCCCCGCCCCGTTGGTCCAATCAGTGTTTGGGGGCATGCTTAGCATAGGGAAAGAGATCCTAGACTGTTTCTGTCTCCTCATCCTCTAAAAATCTCCATTAACAAGAAATTCCTGTTAAACTAAATATACTAACTACTTTGTTCAGGTTAGAAATGTCAAACATTTTGAAGTTCTCAAATTTACTCCATATCAGTAAAACTGATCTATTTTCATCATGAATTCTAAATCGTTGTCCAAAACAAAAAGACCTGATATTTAGTTTGCTCTTGGTAGCTGTAAATAGAAGATGTGCTAGGATTGTGTTTTCTTTTCTTTTCTTTTTTTTTTTTAATTTGAACTTGAACCAAATTCACCTGGCTCAAGTTAAGCAAACCTTGGGGGGCTTGCTAAAATGCAGATTTCTAAGCTCCATTCCTAGAGTTTCTGATTCTCTAGGTAAGGGGTGGGGCCCTAAACTTTGCATTTCTAATGAGTTCCCAGGTGAGGTTGTTGCTGCTCAAGGACCACACTTTGAGAACTACTGAACTGGAAGACCTTTAAGTTATATTTCAACATTAAGTATTTGGTTTTTATGGTGATCACTTGATGGAGGAATGACGGAGGCTTCAGTACAATGTTGAAAACCTTTATGAACATACACATTTACAGTCACCTGATTTATGACAAAGGCAACACTATGCTGCTATGGCAACACTATGCCGGAAGAGTGGGCTTCTTAAAAACTGGCACTGGGTCAACTGAATAGCCACAAAGGCAAAAATATATGCATCTGTGGATTCATACCTCACACCACACACACACACACACACACACACACACTCCAATTCTGAATGCAAAAGACATCTAAATGTGAAAAGTAAATCAAAAAAACCTTTTAGAGGAAAATTTATGAGAAAAATATTTGTGATCTTGGGGTAGACAAAGGTTTTTTAATAAGACATTTAAAAAAATTAACCACCAAAAAAACACCTGACTATATTAATATTAATCATTTCTATTTATCCCAAGACACCTTTTGTTTTTTATTTAAGACTTACTTATTTATTTTAAAGAGTCATTGCACATGTCCATGCAGGTGAGCAGGGGGAGAGGCAGAGGGAAAGGGAGGGAGAAAGAATCTCCAGCAGATTTTTAGCTGAGCGTGGAGCCTGACAAGGCATGGGGCTGGATCTTACAACCCTAAGATCATGACTTAAGCAGAAATCAAGAGTCAGACCTTTTTTTTTTTTTTTTTAAAGATTTTATTTATTTATTTGACAGAGAGAACTCAGAAGTAGGCAGAGAGGCAGGCAGAGAGAGGAGGAAGCAGGCTCCCTGCTGAGCAGAGAGCCCGAAGCGGGGCTCGGTCCCAGGACCCCGGGATCATGACCTGGGCCAAAGGCAGAGGCTTTAACCCACTGAGCCACCCAGGCACCCCTCAAGAGTCATACCTTAACTGACTGAGCCACACATGCACCTCTACAACAAGTCACCTTTAAAAGAGAATGAAACAGCAGCATATAGAGTGGAAAAAAAAAAAAAGGATATTTATACAACACATGACAAAACACTCATATAATATATAAAGTACTCTTATAATCCTATATGAAAAAGATAAGAAATCCATTGGAAAAATTACCCAAAGGCTTGAAATAATGCTTCACAAAAGAGAATACCCAAGTGAGCCATAAAACATGAAAATGTGTTCAAATTTATTGGCCACCAAGGAAATGCAAATTAAAACTATGTGGTACCACTTAGACACCAATCAAAATTGTTGAAATGAAAAAGACCAACAAAGCCAAGTGTAGTCAAGGATTTGGAACAACATTAATTTTCATACACTGCTAATACAATCGTAAATTACTCCAACCACTCTGGAAAATGTTTGGCAGGATCTACTAAGGCTGAACGTTGGCACATACTATGAAAGCGCAATCCCACTGTTAGCTATGTATACAGCAGAAATATGTGTGCATGTTCATCAAACATATAGTCTAGAATGGTCAGGATGGCATTACTCATCTTAGTCAAAAACCAGAAACTGGCCAAATGTCCATCAATAGTAGAATGGATAAATAAACTATGTCTTCGCACGATGGGGAATATTATTCATCAGAGAGTGCACATGCAACAATAGGAAAAAGAATTCACAAACCTGATGGTGAGTAAAAATAGGCACATACAAAATAACATATACTGTATGATTCCATTCATACAAAGTTTAAAAAGAGGCAGTATTAATTTACACTATCAGAAGTCACATTTCTAATTGTGAGAAGCACAAGTAGGTTTCCGTGATATTTGTGAGGTTGTTTCTTGCTCTGGGTGCTGGTTATGTAGATATTTTCATTTTGTGAAAATTAAGTAAGTTATATACACATGACATGTGCATTTAGCTATATATTCACATATAGTTAAAAAAAAACATGATGAAATTCATTCCAGTTCCCCTCACCTATTCAATCTGATTCATGTGTCTGTTTAGTTTCAATAAATCCCTTCTGCTTCGGGTTAAGTCCATTTTTCCTTTTCTTGCTCTTCCGTACAACAGAAACATTAAGTCACTTCTTGGAATCCTCTTTCTTAAGAAATCACTTTTTTACCCCATCTTTGGATTTTTCTTTGTAATACTTTAACTGAAGAACTCTTTGCATCTGTCTGATGAATTTAGACCCTATGTGTAAACTGACAATTACCAAATCTGACCTTTCCCCTTGGACTCCAAATACAAGAATCCATTTCTTTCAAATTTGCTTCCTCTTTGCTCTTACCCATCTCAGGAAACGGTATCAACTTATTCAGTTGCTCAAGATGAAAACTTAGAAGATATCCTTGACCTTACTCTCTCTCTGCCATTCCCTATTTAAATCCATCAAGGCCTATCCATTCTGTGACCAACCCTTCCTAGTAGGACTGTGCCCCTTGTGCACTTTTCCAGCATCCCTTACCTGGAAATGGTTTTAGCCTTGTAGCTGGTACCTTGGCCCAGCCTTAGTCCCAACATAAATTCATACCATCCTCTTGCTTAGAACCCTCCAATGGCTTAGCATTTGCTATTAAGGACATAATCTGTTCCCCTCACCCTGGCCTTTAAAGAACTATTTGGCATCCTCTCTACGTCATTTCACTTTACCTCTGCCCATGTACTCTTCTTGGGTATCCTTCTCTCCTTACAAGCTTGACATAGTTCATCCATGTAGAATGTTCTTTCTCCCAAATCTTTGTCTGGCTAGTCTTTCTCATTATTCAGGTCTCTACTCTCTTAGAGATGATCATGAGATCATGACCTGAGCTGAATCAAGAACTGGACCCTTAGTTGACTGAGCTACCCAGGCACCCCAGCACCTTGCACATATTAACCACTCAATAAATATGTGTCGAATGAATTAATGAACTGTAGACCTCAACAGAATGTAGAGCACTATTTTATCTAATCCCTGGCTTTGTGGAGAAAGAGACTGATTCTGTTCCTTATTACTTCGGTTAAAATGTGTTCCTGAATATCTTCATGCTAAGCAAATATCATCCAACAACTGAACAATGTTCAGTGGTTGCATCTCTGGGTGTCACACTGGGACATAAGAGGTAATAAGGTTATGAACTCACAGAAAGGAGGGCAAAGATAAGAGCGCTGGGTAGGCTTCCATTGCCAGTGCAGGACCAAGGACTGAAACTATGGAGGGAGTCTGAATAGCTGTGATCCAGGAATGGGAGGGGTCCTAATGTACATGAGAAGGGCCTTGATGTTGGGCCAATATTTGGTAAGTCCAGAGACTTTTACTATCTTCTCTGTTTAGGGCAGGAAACGATCTCCAAACATAGGTAGCCTGGGGGCTTGGTATGATGTGAGAACAAATGGATAGATTAGGAAGCAACGGGTAGATAGGATGGTTCTTGCATACAAAGGCAAAGTCTGATCCTTAGATGATGCCGCCCACATATCATAGAGCAAACACTGGCAAACCTGTCTCCCTGACAGCAAGGAAACTTCAAAATAATTAATTAAACTACCCTGTATGTTACAGCTCTGAGTTTTCTGCCCAGCCCATTTACTATTTTTTTTTTTAAACCTAAACAGCAGGAGGGCTTCTTCTAAAGTAGGGCAAAAAAGGGAGATTTAACTCACCACATCCAATTTTCACTGTCTCATTAGGCCAAATCCTGTGGTCTGGGTTGCCATTCCCTTGCAAAATGCAGCGGAGCTCAGCACTGCAAATCTCTTCTACTACTTCACTCCTTCCCCATCCCACTGCTGTGTGTGGGTACCTGACAGGATGCACAGAGCAAAGTCACAAAGAGCCATTGGCACCTCAGAGCAATTGATGCAAATACACCCTAGGCCATTGTGATGTTATTGGGACATGAACCAACACATCTCACATTCATACCCTTTTGGAATCGTAAATGTGGTCTAATTAAGGCAGGCACAACAGCTCTGCAGATGCAGCCAGACGGCAAAGGCCGGGCTGCCTGCCTGACTGCTCACTTCCAGGTTAGGTCCATGCTACTTGAATTACATAAACTCATTTGTAACCCAGTGTTCTCTACTCGAAATAATTGGGGTTTTGCGTATTTAGCTTATTTAGCCTCTAAAAGATGTATGGAAAAGGAATATAGACTCTTAGAGGACATTCCCCCCAAGGAAGGAATTCTACAGAGCATTTCTTGCAGCCTGCTTATCAGGGGTGCTGACCAAAGGCTGAACGTAGTGTGAGGTCACAGAAGGTGAATCCAGCAATCCACGAAGAGGTCACAGATTCAGCCTGTCATCCTAGAGAGTCAGAGGCCAGCAGCCAAGGTCAACCTTACAACTCCCAGCATAGAAAATTTAAATGGAGCCTGGGGACCATGTAGCATCCTCTCTTCCCAGCTAAGTTAGAGTTTGTCTTCAAGTAAATGAACATACAGTGAAATTGAGAGTGTATGTGTTTGGTGAATAACAAATATAAAGATAGTAACTCAGTATAATATTAAAATGAAAAATTCTCCAAATGGCTCTTTTGAAATGCCCTCTAAGCAGGATGAGATCACATGATCTCCCTTCAACGAACTCCCACTCCCACTCCCAACTATTCTTCCGTCTTTGAAACAAATCAGAGTCACACAGAGGAGGAGCCACGAAATACGAGCCACAGGGAGAAGAGGAGGCAGGGAAACAGAAAACGTGCGTTGACAAGTGTGGCAGTTTTTAAAAAAATGGTCTCAAATGTTTTTCTACTCCTTGCAGTAAGAGACCTGGTGTATATTCCCTCTTCTTGAACCTGGGAGGCCTTGCGACTGCTTTGACCAACAGAGCGCGACATAAGGGATGTTGTGTGACTTGCAAGCCTAAATCAGAAAAGGCCATTCAGCTTCCGCCTGCTTCCCCTGGAATATCTGCTCGGGGGTCACCAGGTGTCATGTAAGAATTCTGGCTTCCCTGAGACCACCGTGCTTGGGAGACCATATGTAGGAGCTTAGGTCAACAGTCCTCCCTGAGCTCCCAGCCAACAGCCAGCATCCACTGACAGCCACAGCCACGTGACGGAGCCATCTGGAACATCCAGCCCAGCGGAGGCTTCAGAGGATCCACCCCAGCCAGCCGCTGGCTCCAACCTTGGGAGAGATCCCAAGCCAAAATTAACCCTAATTCCGGACCCACAAAATCATGAGCAAAATAAAACAGTTGTTTTAAGTGCCTCGTCTGAGGATAATAAATAGTAACTAAAATAACGAGGTTCAAACTGTTTAACTGAAAGACACTGTTCTCATGAGGATATCTGCCCATTAATTCTCATCACAAAGCATGCTAAAAGAGGCATCTCTTTGAGCAAAGCCACACACAGCATCTGAGAAAAGACTTAGGCTGGAAGGTCAGAACAATGACTTTCAGGCACCATTGTCGTCCGTACTTTGAGCTGAGTTCGGTCTCTGTGTACCTTTCACCCATCTGTCCTAGTTCTGCCTTCTGATGCCATAATAAGTTTTCTCTCTTCCTCTATGTGACATCAGAAAAGATTATGCAAATATAATAGGTCAATAAAAAAAGAAAAACCTTCTTTGTTCGCAGGTCCTTTGAAGCATTAAGACATTAAAGAAGTGTTCTCTCTTGAGATCTCCCTGGGGGTCATAACATTTACAAATTCTTTGCATAGGTACTTCTATGCAGAAATGGAGGAAATGACTATATGTGAAAAACTGTTTTTATTACATATTTCTTTTCTTTAAATGTGTTTTAAATGCCCAGATCATAAAAACAACAACAACAACAACAACAACAAAAAATCAAGAAGAAAACTGCACACCAAAAAATTCTGTCTGGGTTGAGTTAAATGCAAACAGCTCAATTTGTTCATTAAAAACAGAAGAAGAAGAAAAATACAGATAAGTATTTATATTTTACAAATAAAGGAAGGTCTTTCTCAGCATAACTTCAAAGCCTATGAACAAAAATTGATACAATTAATTATATACACACTCAGATCTTTTGCATAATAAATATATTCACAAATAAAATTAAAAAGCTAACGACAAACTAGAAAAAAATTATTCCTGGCATGGAATAAAACAAAAGATTAAGAATCTTAAGATATATATTTTTAATTGCAGTTAATAAGAAGATTAACATTTCAATGGGAAAAAATTTATTCAAGGAAAAAAGAAAAATGACAATTCACTATAGAAAAAGTAGAAAAGACCTATAAATACATGACAAATTTTTGACTTTCCTTTCATGACCAGTGAAATTAAAATTAAATAACCTGTGTTATTGTTTTACTTCCTTAGGAACATTTTTCTTTTTTTCTTTCTTTCTTTTTTTTTAGTTGCCAATAGCCATGGTTGAGAAAGGTATAGGAAAGGTGTCCTTCCATACACTGCTTATCAGCCCTTTACTGGCCTCGTCTTTCTACAGAAAGCTTTGGGAGCACAAATCAATAATCTTTCAAACAAGCTCCCTCTACAATTCAGTAATTCACATCTACCCTTTAAATATGGAAACAATTGGGGTGCCTGGGTGGCTCAGTGGGTTAAAGCCTCTGCCTTTGGCTCAGGTCAGGATCCCAGGGTCCTGGAATCGAGCCCCGCATCGGGCTCTCTGCTCAGCAGGGAGCCTGCTTCCCCTCTCTCTCTGCCTGCCTCTCTGACTACTTGTGATCTCTATCTGTCAAATAAATAAATAAAATCTTTAAATAAATAAATAAATAAATAAATATGGAAACAATTGGTAAACTTGCAAAATTTTATGTATAATAATCTTTGTCAGAATATCAATTACTACCAGGAGGGAAAAATAAAGTCAAGTTATTTCAATAGAAAGTGATTGAATAAAGCCCAGTATATTCATGTAATAAAGCCCTATCCTGTGGCAGAAAATATTAGTAACAAGAAAATACATAGGATACTGTCAATTGACATAAGCAAGTTATAAAATATATAGATAGATTTTATATATATCAGAAGTATTTAAAGTATAGAATAAGTTATGAATATGTAAAATGTTATGATGTATAAATTAAAATATATCAAAAACTTAACTAAATTAAAATAAATGTAAGTTAAATATCAAATAAAATAGGTAATGTAGATTTTATATAATCTTAATAAATATAAATATATATAGGTTATAGTTATATATACACTTTTACACCTCAATTTTCTTTTCTTTTTTTAAATTTTTTTTTTATTTTTTTATTTTTTTTAAAGATTTTATTTATTTATTCTACAGAGAGAGATCACAAGTAGGCAGAGGCAGGCAGAGAGAGAGAGGAGGAAGCAGGCTCCCTGCTGAGCACAGAGCCCGATGCGGGACTCAATCCCAGGACCCTGAGATCATGACCTGAGCTGAAGGCAGCGGCTTAACCCACTGAGCCACCCAGGCGCCCCAATTTTGTTTTCTTTTTGATAGTAAAATAAGGATCTCATCAAAAACACTATAGTGGCTATCTTTATCTGTGGAAAATTATGGATAATTTTTATTTTCTTCTGTGTATTATTTTAGACTTTCCAATTTTTCTACAATAAGTATTTTAATTTTGGAAATACTAATATAGATATACGGACTCAAGAAGACACACTTAATATAATGTGACGTCTATTAACTACCCAGATAATGTGTCAACAACTATGTCATTTCATGATGAAGACCAGTTTGATAGGAAAAATAGAAAGAAGAGGAGGCAAAGGAAACTGAAAAGAATAGTGCTACACTGTTGAGACACAGTTCTGAGATTCACTGGCTCCATGACCCAGAGCAAGACACTTGTCACCCTCATGTAAAAATAAACATGTTGCACTAAGGAATCTCAAATTCCCATCTAATCTTCAAAAACTAGTCTTTCAAATGAATTAAGACATGATCTGCGTTTCAATAGATTGTCTTTAAGCCAATAATACCATAACTAGAGCTGCCAGACAAAATACAGAACACGCAATTAGATTTGAATTTCATGTAAACACCAAATAATTTGTAGTGTATCTCATGTAGTATTTGGGATATATTCATGCTAAAATAATTTTCTTTTTCTTCACCCAGTACAGGACTCTTTTAATAGGGAATCTCTTGTGGCACTCCCATTTGAGAAACACTTATGCTAAGGAAAAGACATACACTAAAAGATTTGTTGTTTATCTGAAAGTCAAATTTAACTTTTTATCCTTTATTTTCATTTGTTAAATCTGGCAACCCTAGCCATATAGCCTCTTTAGCTTATGCAATGGAATATGCCTATTCAAGTAAAATTGTATTTCACTATCCTGAAATTATTTTAGTATCTTTTTTTTCCTTTATTGCTCATCTCCTATGTCCAGTCCAATCCTACATTGTAAGTAAAGCTGCTTATCCCGAGATAACCCTTTTGACACCTGTCATGTTCAGACATTGGCTAAGGTTGCTATAGGGGAGGGAAAAAACATTCTTCCTCTGCCCATCTTAGGTTCTTCAGCTGAGGTCCTGTGAGTTAGACTGGCAAAAGACAGACTAACAAGAGAAAAACAGTTTATTAACAGGGATGTCATACATGTATGCATGGGAGAATCCCATGATGAGTAACCCAAAGAGATGGTTATAACTTGGGCTTATTTGCCTTCTGAAGCTAAACAAAGGAAAAGGGCAGTTTGGGACTCTGGACAGGGAAGACAAGTTATAGGAAGGTGTCCAGGAAAATATGATAAATAAATGTTGTATAGTAAGTTTTATTAAACAGATTTAAGTTGACACTTTCCCCATCGAAAGAGTTAAGAGTCTTCCTCCTCTTTCTGGTACAGGTCAGGGAGACACTTTCAACAAATGTAGATTTTCTTAATAAGTGGAAGTTTCCTTTACAAAAGGAAAATGTGTGCTCTGATTCTAGAGTTTTTCCTGCATTTGCTGGCCTTCAGTAGCCATTAGCTCAAAATAATCCATATGCCAGAGACATATTTTGGGGTGGTATTTTCTGGAACCCATCACCGCCCAGGAAGAGCCTGGCCTCCACCCCAAAGCTGAGGCAGATCCTGGAGAAGTCACAGAAAGAATTCTCTGGGAGTGATCCCTGAGTGGTGTACCTCATTGGCTCCCACAGCCCCTTGGCTAGTGGGAAACATGTACTCAGGACTCACATGGCCTTTCTCTCTTCTCCTTAAAAATCTGCCCGTCCCTAAGAAAATTAACCAGTCATTATCATTTAATGCAGAAGTCAACATTTTCAAGGGCAAGATAGTAAATATTTTAGGCTTTTGTGTGCCACATATGAACTGTTACTTTTTTTAAACAATCTTCTAGAAATTAAAAAAAAAAATCCTTAGCTCTTGCAAGCTATACAAAAACAGGTTGGAGTCCAATTTTGCCCATGGGTTATTATTTGCCAACTCCTGCTTTAAAAGGTTACTGTTCTTGGACTGCACTTACTGACATAATAGAGTCCAAGATTCCTAGGTAAAGGAAGGAAACTCCCACAGTGGAACTCAGGGAGTGAGTAATAATAAGGACATATTATTATCAAGGAATATTCTAAATACAAGAAATAGACAAAAAGAAGCCCTGACCTAACCCAGCCTTTGTTAACGTCATTGTCAGAAAGCAGTGTTGGTTGGGTACCTACTAATGCAGCTAATGCTTGATTAGGCTAGTTTATGAAAGAAACTTTAAAAATTTAAAAAAAATTTTTTTTTAATTTTTTTTTAAAATTTTTATTTCAGATATTTGAGATCTGAATAATGAAAACTTTAGCATGACCTATGCCTATGAGTATCTTGGAATCGTCCAGATGATGTTAGGGCTTCATTGATCTACACTTAGCTGGTTTTCCAAAATCAGGATGGACTCACAGTACATCTATTAAAGGGAACATGTCCCATCGCTCAGCACTAGACAGGTACATTGCTCAATTTAATCTTCAGTCCAGTCCTTTAGTTGCCTCTCTGGTCCTCCCTGGGGGCTGCTTTCCTCTCTTACTTTGTAACATCCATTAAGTCAGACAGACCAAACCCTGTGACCTAGCTGAGACCTACAAAGTACGTGATCCTGGCCAAATTACGTAAGATTTCTGAGCCCAAGCACCCCTTCAGGAAATGGGTTTAAAATTCCTACCTCATAATGTGGTTGGGAAGCTTAAAAATGATGAGTCATGAAAAGTTCTGACACTGGGCCTAGCACCTAGTATGTGTTCACCAAAGGAGATCTGTTAGTAATTAGGTTACCATTGTGTGGAGCACATTTCCTTGCAAGGTCTTTTCTCACTAGACTGTTCGTTCCCTCGGATCTAGGGTGGACATTTCCCACCTCTGTATCCCTGAGGTTTGTGCCATAGCAGGCCCCAATTGAGATCGGTTGAACTAAACAAAATCACCCCCTTTAATAATGCTCATCCTTTAATAATGCTCCTGCTAGCTTTAATGATACATTCTCCAGACCCATACTTTTGAGAGGCAAGACTGCAGACTCGTTGATATTGGAATTGTCCTAAAAAATTCTGCGTTGCTCTACTTATATCAAGAATAAGAAAACTTGCAAATAACCATAGGGCACCTGAAATTGGGTCACTGCTTGGAGAATGCTTTATTACTGGTGGATTAAAGAGGAAGCAGACCTTAATTGCAGCTTTAACTTCCATCTGTCGGTGTCAGCACTACTCAGGGATAAACTTCTAAAATGATAATACTTTGATTTGGTATTAGACTTTTACCATTCAGTGCACTTTGCCACCTATTATTTTCCTTTATCCTCACAACAAACCCAAGAGGGAGAGCAATTTTACAGATGAGCAAATAGCAGCACCGCAGGTTAAGTGACCGGCAGAGGGTCACTGAATGATTTGAATAGCAGAGCCGGGGCTCCCAGACAGTGGCAGTCTCTCAGCTCCGCTCTTAGTTCCTGGGACCCCAGGGTGTCTCTCCACACTCACAGGATGGGGCTCCTCCAGGAACCCAGGCCCGCACAGTGCGGCTCAAGGCCCATTTGGCCATCAGTAAGTGTCTAGGGAAGGAAAGAAGAAAGGAAGAAAGGTAGGGAGAAAGGAAATGAGGGAGAGAGGGAGGAAGGGGGGAAAGAGAGAGAAAGGAACCAGAGAGGAAGGAAATTTTCAGTACAGTAAATGTGTCTCAAGAGCTTATGATAAAAAGCTATTCCGAGGGGCGCCTGGGTGGCTCAGTGGGTTAAGCCTCTGCCTCCAGCTCAGGTCATGGTCTCGGGGTCCTGGGATTGAGCCCCGCATCGGGCTCTCTGCTGAGCGGAGAACCTGCTTCCCGCTCTCTCTCTGCCTGCCTCTCCCCCTACTTATGATCTCTGTCTGTTAAATAAATAAAAAATTAAAAAAAAAAAAGCTATTCCGATATTTTAATAGTAGTTCCCTTACCGGCTTCCAAACTTCATTGTCATGCTCTAGATTGGAGCAGTACCATGATTGTTAAAACGTATATGCTGGATAATTTTCTATGAAGCCATGATTCCTGACCATGGTAATTGCTGTGGACATACAAAGCTTATTGATTCACTATTGGTTTTTAAAGGCCAAAGTCACAATTGCACTGTAAAGAGTCCTTGTCCCCACATACCACAAGGTCATCGAGAATGATTTAAGGAATCCAGTAGATGGTACCTTTATGTGAATAGTTTACAAAGTACCACTACCAGAAGCTCTTGATCCCTCTTGAGTCATAAAAACTATGGACTCTTGGACTCTCTTAGTAGAAAAAAGGAAAAGTGCCTTATGCCCATACACAAACACATTTTACATACAATTCAGGAGAGACGGGAGTTTCCCTACATCTTTTCAGGCAATAGCCTTGTGAGGTATGTAGGCAAGTATTATTTTTCCATTTGACACAGAAAGAGTTTAAATAACTCAGAAACAGAAATGACTTATCTAAGGGGAAAAGTTATCAGGCAGAACGAATGTCAGCTCTTTCAACTGGCCTGGCCTGATGCTCTTTCCCTATTTCTATCTCTGTATCAACATACCCTCGCTAGCAGTGAATATATAAAAATTGGCTTAAGCAATAATTTGACCTCTCAGTGTATGAGCCCATTCGAGAAAGGACCATCTTCCCATTTTGTGTCGCAGATGTTATTTAACATGTTGCTCTGTAAGCCTGCAGAGCATTTCAACTATCACCAAAATACTACCTTGCCCCAAAGGCCTAACTGAGATGCTGATGGTGTATACCCATGATGGCCTTGAATTCATAACCACTTAATTCTGTATGAGTGATGGAAGCATTTTCCAAAAGTCAGATAAAAGTGCCAAAGTAAGTAAGTGCTGTAACAGGCGTAGGGAGGAGACAGGCGATGGGAGTACAGAGGAGCCAAGTGGCTAAGCACCCAGGCAGAAGGTGTAGTGGTTTGGGCTGCGTGGTGGCAGTGCAGTATGGAGGTCATGGTCAGATTCTGCTTATTCTTTAGATGGAGAACCAATAATTTGTCAATGAATGAGTGTAGGAAGGAGCAAAACGGACAAGCCAAGGATGCCTCCAAAGTTTTGGTCTAAGGAATCAGAAGGCTAGAGTTGGCGTTAACTGAGATGAGAAAGAAGGGGATCTGAAGTTCACTCTTGGACTTGTTAACTTTTATGGGTCTATTAGACACCCAAGTGGAAACATCTACGAGGTAATGGATGTACGAATAAGTCCAGGGTTTCAAGAAGAGGTCTGGACTAGCTATACACATTTGGGAGTTTCGACCTATCAACAGCCTTTAAAGCCATGAGACCAGATGACGTCACCAGGTAAGAGAGTACTGATAGAGAGGAGGCCCAAAGATTGAGCTCGAGCACTCCAATGTTAAGCAGTTAGCAGTCTCTAATGAAAGCATCTTGGGTCATACGCTCATCACGAGTTAAACCTAGCCCTGTGACTTGGGAAATGCTGTGTTCTAATGAATGGAGGCCTTACATATCTGAAGCAGTCACTATGGCAAGAATGATGGGATTAATCAGGTTCAGGCCAATCAGGGGTCACCCCTGAGGTTGGAGAAGAGGGCCGAGGCCAAACCCATCCAAACCACATGCTGGACACAGAGAAGTAGAACAGATGTTGAGGAGAGAACCACAGTTCCTGCCCTGCCTATCATACAACTTTAAGGTTTTTGTTGTTGCTGTGACAGTTTGGACATTAAATGAACCTGGATTTAAATGTCGGCACTGTCACCAATAGCAGGATGTTGGACCAGTCACAGAATGTTTAAACCCATTTCTTTGTTTGTAAAATGAGAATAATCATATTGCCTCCCAGCTTCAGAGATCTCTGGGAAGAATCTTCTCAGCTACTGCATAGAGAGTGATCAATGCGATGTTTGATACAGAATAAATACCATTAGTCTCCTCAGCCTGGGTTCTCCTGAAAGCATAGCCCAAAGCAAAGGCCCGCACCCTGTCTAAGAAGCCAGCCAAGCAAGCAGTACTAGAGAAAGGCTGGAAAGCAAAGGCAAAAGTGGTTACCCTTGCAAATGAAAGGATGGATTGCACACAACCTTCTAGAGAACCTTATTAACTGTGCCCCCCTACATGACAGCAGGGGAAGCATTTATCTATGGTTTCTGCTCCTGCATAATGGAAGTCATCCCTCATCCCAAAACCCCACTAAAGTCTCCCACATTTCCAGGTTCTGAATGCACAAGTTCGTGGTTTCATGAAGGCGTCCCACCCCGCTGCTGCAGGTAAGACCCAGGGCAGGAAGCAAGGGGCACCGGCCAAGGTGAGGCACCGCCAGACTGCCCGTGTGTGGAGCCCACTGAACTGGTCCTCGCCAAGGTGGCTGGGAAGAGGGATCGCTGAGGAGACAGCAGATGAGCTCGAAAGGTATGTGCGATAATAACTTCAGTGGCATAATTATTACTAGGCATCTTTGTTAAATCCTTCCATTGGAGACTCTTACCTATAATTCCTGCTCCATGAGTCCACTCCAGAAATGCAGGGCTAATAACTTTTCCTCTTTCTGTACCTGTAACTCAGCATTTTGCAAATAGAACACAGTCAATATTTATTAAATTAAAGTGAATTAATAGGACATAAAAAAATAAAAGAGTACATGCGAAGTTTTATCTTTTGAAACGTATGTATTTGGGGTATGTGTGTGCGGGCTCCTTTGTCTATGCTTTATTTCCTCCTCCAGCAATTTTCAAAGCAGAAATGTGATGGCAAAGTCTTGGACTGCTTTATTTCTTTTGGCTCTGTGCTGGAAAAACAACCACAGGAGCAACAAAACCCTGATTTTGTACAAAAGGCAATAAGACTCCGAAAATTTTTTGCTCTTCTCTAATTGCTTCCCCAGCTACCTTTTCTAGATTTGCAGGAATTAATGGTGGGAGAGACACAGCTCAATTGGCTGTGCAGAGCTGAGCTCCTCTGAGCTTCATTACGGCCTGAGTAAGAAGGCTGCGGGCAGAAGCCTGTCTATCTCCCTGGCTTCTGCGGGAGCTTCTCATCTATGCGAAGGTCGGCCTACTTCCTTCCTCCCCTGTGTTGACTGAACAGGTCACACGCTCTCACTTTTCACCCTAGTTAAGCAGAATCCCATTAGCTGGATAAATAAGACTGGGTTACACTCTATCTTTGCTCCATCTGGCCAGTATTTTCCCACGTGCGAACAGGTTTTTTTATTGTTTTGAGTACCCATATGAACCGTACACAAAGATAATGTAAAGATAATGGGCAAGGTCGGCCTTATGCATAAGCAACTAAGCCACTACCCACTCTGCATAATTAGAGGGCAAGTTCTTCCCCCCAGTTATGGCTTGAAAGCCCATTATTAGCACTTGGTTTCTCTCTGCTAACAGTTTCGTTCCCAATGCATCTTCTTGGAGGAAGATCCTGTAGTCCTGGGGGAAAAAGATTTAGCACACTCAGTCTCTAACAGTATAACAGGCTGGTCTGCTCAGGTGTTAGGACAGGAGGGCACTCTAACCGAGGAGGCAGAGTCCAGGGAGGGCTGCAGGTCAAAGGCTGTGAGGGTGGCCTGGAAAGCCTGTAGGCATGAAGACCCTACAAACCTGAATGGGGTACAGTGTTTTGACTAGCCAGCCCCTCAAATGAGGTGTGGCCGGGCCTTTCCAAGACCCCCAAACTGTAGTGCATGCCTTTCCTTTTTCTGTGGTCCCAAATGGCAAGTAGGTTTTGTCTTTGGCCACAGAAGGCAGCATGAGCCAGGCACCAGCAAGCGACCCTGCCCGAGGAGCATTACAGAAGGGTCACCAGTGTCCCCTCTGCATTCAATAACCCTCTCCCAGTTTTGTGCTCCCAACCAAAAATTCCATTAGACTTCTCTGTTCTTATCACCTTTTTTCTAAAATGGCACTAACTCCTTGCCAGGTCTATCCCCTTTTACAGAAACAAAGCCCTTAGCAATTTTAAGGATAATTTACAAATGAAATGTTCCCCCCCTCCACTTCTAAAGGCCTCTATCAGATCGTCCTTCAGAGAAGAGAATTTAGTACACAGAGGCCCAGCTCTTCCTGTGCTTGTCCCTAACCTCCCTTTTTTGTGGGATTTCCACTCAGCAGATCCCCTGGCTTCCCTCTGCCTTTCTGCCTCAAGTTTTGAGGGGAGGGACATTTGACCTTTGCTTTCAGTTTCATCCACCTACGACCACCATAATTATTCCGTCCGGGGGTTATACATTCCCAGCATCATTTCTAGTTTTGGAATGATAGGCTTCCATGACTGCTAAAAGCATTGCAGATTCTAGGTAGTTAATTGTGCAATCAACAATATTTCCCGATCACCAAGAAAATGTCCTACTTAAGGGCTACAGAGATGAAAATACAAAATTCTGTCCGGAAGGAGCTCACAGTCCAGGCAAAACTGTAAAACTCTTTAAGCAAAGAGGCCATTGGGCTGAGGTGGCTCTAATGCCAGTGACAGCCTGTGTAAGCAAACCAAAACCTAAGCCCATACATGCCTCAAGTTGACGAACCTGAAACCCAAGGACAACAATCACAAATAGCCAGCTAGGCTTTTTGCTACAGCCAATCAATAATTTCTTTACCTTGCTTCTGTCTCCTCTCGAAAAAAATCTCTCGCGAAGTTCCTGCAGGTGGAACACACCCAACCAGTTTCAGTTTGGTGCTGCCTGATTGGAATCGATTTTTCTCAAACTCAGGACATTTAGTATGCCTCACTTTATCTGTCAACAAAACTGCTAATATGTAAGGAATATGCAATATAATAAACATTTCCATACAGTTGTGAATAGAGTCTCTTTGTCAAGAGTACCGATATAGGCTCAGGGACCCTGCCTGAGAGGTAGTGTTCCAGGGAAGAGCATGGAGAAAACACAGAAGAATTTAGAGCCAACCAAACCTGGTCAGCTTGGGAATGACACAACCATATCTATTGTGAGAGGACTGCCACGGAGGGAAAATGAGAATATGCAGAGCTGGAAAACATTGGTTTCTGGCATACCCGTGTGCAGGGAGCAAGGAACGAAAATCAGGGAGAGAGAGCCTGAACTACCCTTTTGAACAAAAATGGCAGGAGGAAAAACTTCCCTCATGTGGTTCAGCTGGGGTCAAGGCGACATCCAAAGCTGCCCCAGAGTGCCTTGCTGACAAAAGACTGTGTGAATGTGGTGTGTGTGTGTGTGTGCCCAATTGCCTTCAAGTCTGAACCAATATTTGAGATTTGAACTTTGTCCTAATTTGCCTCCCACTTGAGTTTTTAAAGTTTTCTTCCACTTTATCTACTCAGCCAATACTTGCTCCCGGCATCTCAAAAACCAGCTGGCTATATTTTAACCAGAAAATATTTTCCTTACCTAACAGCAACTGATTTTTTTAGGGCTGCCATTACTGATAACAGATGCTGAAACATTTCGACTTACTTTTTATTTCTTTTTTTCTTCCTCAAGATTTTAAAATGGGTTTTAAAAACATTTTATATAGTTTTTTAGCCTCAATATGTTTTTCCTAACATTATTACTCCTTTTCTTCCAATGTATAATAAAAAAAATTAACAGCTCCTGTTACTGTTTATTTCCCATCTGTTGGAGATGGTATAAAATTTCAGATGTGCTTATAAAATACCTACCAAACATGCCAAATATAATCTATACTATACTAAACATTATGTTCATTGTATATATTTTATGCTCCACTTCTGGCTAAACTGTGTATTCTTATAGCATGAGTCATCCTGTTTAACCTATTGTAATTTTACCAGACTCAACAGTGGCTCTGAAATTGAATTAGGATACCTTATGTGCTTACTACGAAGAGTTTGAACTTTTTCTATGCTGATATGGCAGACTATATTCTTTTTTAAGAGCATCAAAACTGTGGTTGCTAAGCGTGTTACGTTCACGTGTAACAGAAGTTCAAAAAACTTTCATCCTGTGAAACAGCGAAGGTACTGGGGTGAATTTATTGAAAATGTTTTCTTGATAGAGCACAAGCCCTAGTTATTTGAAGTGGTAGGTAGAAGGATAAATGATCGTTGCCTTAAATTCTGTCTGCAGACCGCCTAGACATAAAGCAAACGCTGGCAAAAGGTGCCTTTGCCCCATCATGTTCTCTGCACTTCACATCATCCCTGGTGACTGAAAATAAGCTTCCAGAAGGTTAAAGGAGCTGTCATTTTCTTGCCCAAAGATTGGTTCCTAAATAAAACTTGCTGGAATAGATCTACTTGAATATTAGTAAGCTTAGAAATTTCTTAGTACACTGTTCAATAAGAGACAGCAATACTAAACTTCTACACATCCCCTGATGCAAGAGGATGTTGTAGACACAATGTATTTTCCAGACATGCTGAAACATTTATGAAAAGTGAGTATATACACACATACCACACACAGAGAATCCTATTTTTTGCCATGGAAACTCACCTATCCTCTTTCTCATTATCTTATTTCTGCTCTATTTCCATTGATGCTGCAAATGGTTTTATTCAGCTGTCAAAGTTAATAATGATAAGCTGAGCACAGTAAAGTTTGCTCCTGTTTTGCAATTGTGCTATATTATTGTGTGTCTTACTCTTTGGGGTTCCTGGCATGGTGCCATGGAAATGATTTCACTCTGGTTAATTCTTAGTTGATAAGCCCAGGGCCCAATCATTGCTAAGAGGAAAGACAAAGGTTTAGAGTGGGAATATTCTGGATTACTGTGGATTGCCATCCAGCTATTAACTAGCCTGGAGAGTTCTCCAAATATGACCCTGTGACCCTTGGCAGGCTCAAGACCCTTCCAGGGGAACTGTGAGATCAAAACTACTTTTATAATAATACTCAGAAATTCTAATAACACTCAGAAAATTATTTGTATAATAATATGAAGTTATTTAAAATAATGCTAAGAAATTATAATAGCAAATTATTTACTAATTTTATAATACTGACAAATAAGAATGCTTAATGTTAAATATTTCTTATTCTAAGAAGTTAATAATTATTTAATTCATACTAAGAAATAATTCCTATAATCCTAAGAAAAATAAAAAAATACTTAGTATTTTAAATAATGCTAAGAAATTATTTATCTTACAAGTGTACAGGGGAGGGACACCTGGGTGGCTCAGTGTGTTAAGCATCTGCCTTTGACTCAGGTCATGATCTCAGGGTCCTGGGATCGTATCCCGCATTGAGCTCTCTGCGCATCAGGGAGCCTGCTTCCCTGCCCCCTCTCTGCCTGCCTCTCTGCCTACTTGTGATCTCTCTCTCTCTCTCTCTCTGTCAAATAAATAAGTAAAATCTTTAAAACAAACAAATAAGTGTACAGGGGAGTTTTCCAGAGGCTACCTGACATGTGATATTGTAACAGATTTAATGCAAAAGCAGATATGAGAATCTAGTTGTCTTCCATTAAACCAGACATTAAAGAGATCTATAATAATTTAGAAAATATTTCTCTTCTCACTAATGTTTTTCCTTTGGAAACATGGTTATTTTCCATTACAAAATGTTATTTATGTTAACACATAACAACTATTTTTAAATAAGTTAAATATTTTAACAATTTCTATTTTAATTTCTAAAACATTTATTGATAAAACCCATATAAACAAACAACTTTGGAGTTTACAATAGTTTATTAGAGTGTAAAGGGGCCCTAGAGCCAACAGTTTTGAAAACCACTGACCCAGTTTCCAGTTAATTCTTCCATGATAAACCCACAAAGCTGAGAGAAGAAAGAGAGAAAAGGTCAAGATCTCAGAGATTCTCATACTGGTTCCCTCAAATTCCCCAATATTACTCATATTACAAGCATTAATACAAATCTCCATTGATTTTGTCTTCAATTTACATTCAACTGAAGTTAGTTTTTTCCTACTAATATAACCAGACTGAACCAGCACTAAAAGGCATCTCCATAGTTAATTTGAATGGCATCCCAGGAGGATAAAGTAGGAAATAGAATTAACATGTATTAGGTCCCTACTATGTGCCAAGTACCTTATAAACAGCAGATGGTTAAGAGTAGAGGCTCTGGATACTGAGAAACTCAAATCTGTCTCCAGCACTTTCCAGTTATATGAGCTTGAGCAAGTTAGTTAGCCTCTTGCTGCCTTCATTTCCTCATTTGGAAAGTGACATGTCTCACCAGGTTGTCATGAGAAGACAATGAGTCATTACACATAAAGCCCTTTGAACACTACTTGATACACAGCTAAGTACTAAATAAATGTTAACTTTTCTATATAGGAAGGATGCATTATTATCACCTCTCATTGATTAGAAGACAAAGGCTCCAGGAGGTTGTGCAATCTCCACGGGCCATGTAATGTGTGAGCAGTGTGAAGATACCAAGTGACAGAGGCTCTATTTGCACCCATGTCCACATGATACAGATGTGCTTGCAGCGGTTCTCAAACTTGAGTTCACATTGGAAACACTCTACCCGCACCCCTCCCCCACACAGGAGTTTCTGAGTCATGAGGTCTGTGGTGGGAATATTTGTTTTAAACAATTTTCCTGGAGTTGCTGATACTGCTGGCCCAGGAGATACACTTGGAGAACCTCTGCCCTCGAGACCAGACTTGGTCTCAAGAATATACCCATCCATAGCATAGCACCACCCTAAGATAGTCCAGGATGTCCTCCCTTTGCCATATCATTGTTGTTTTTCTAGAACTCCTTTGTTGGACCTTTCTCATATTTCCATTGTAATATAGGGAAAAACAATGTTTATGACTACTTCTGTAAGTTGAGAACAAAAGGGTGATCTTACCAAATAATTGTTCAAACTCATGCTTTCTAGAAGGGAGGAAACAAGAAGACCCGGTTAACTGATAGATAAGCAAGAGCTTATTTTCCCCAAAACCTTATTTTCTTATCATTTCCTTTATGTAATTCCTACCCACTTAGCCAAAACAAAAACAAACAAACAAACAAACAAACAAAAAGCACCTTAAACTAGCCAGTGAAGCATCTTACCCAGGCCCTAACTTCCATTCTTTCAATTGTGATCTAAACATAGCTATCAAGTCTAAGCAAAAGTTAAAAAAAAAAAAAAAAAAGTTGGCTTTCTCATGGGAACCAGCTTGGACTGAGCAAACTCTATTTCTCAGTTGGCTGAAATTCTGAGATCACCCTGGCAAAAAGGTGGAAGGGAGCAAAAAATTAATTTTCTGAATCAAATCGAAGAAGAGTCACCTTTGTCTACAAGCTTCATTCTCTGATGAGTAGTTGGTAATGTGATTGGAAATTGGCAAGGTAATACATGGAGAGAAGTCAGTGGGTCAAGATGTATATGTGGTATAATGTAGAAGTAACACCTGTTGTACTCAGACCTCCTTCAGATCATTTAGCTAAGATGCGCAGAACGCAGCATTGGTCAAGAGGAAAGCAATGACAATACTGGAATTTAAGGAAGGAATGATACTCTGCTATCTCTGAAACAGAGACTGGGCACTTAGGACAATCACCACTCTTAACAAGCCAGAGAAAAAGAGCAGAGAGGCTCCCTAATGTTCACAGGCCAAGTGAGGTACCTGAATTTATGAGTTCCTGTTCATGTCATTTTAGGGAGGAAAAGTCATCTGGGAGCCATGATTTCTCTTTTCTTCTTTCCCAACTGTGTTTCTAATTATCCCCTCTTCCACTTTTTGATTGTGTTGTTCTCCAAGAAGTGGGGAGACCAGTAAGAAGGCTTTAAGACAGTTTATTTTCAAGCTAAGGAATTTTACAGGTGTTATATTTGAAAGAAATGATTTTCCATGGAGGGAAAGAAAAAACAGGAATAACTCTCTATTGGCAGATTTGGATTAGTTATTTGGAATAACCATTGAACTATTAGATATATTTACTGCTGCTGAAGGATGCAATACAGAGAAGCTTTTTATGACTACAACAGGCAACTTCATTCTGTGTTGATAGAAGAATACTGATACCCAAACAGAGAGGGTCAAGAAATCTTCTAACCCTATAATGCTATAAAAATAGAAATGGAACAATGAACCAACATGCCTAGTTTTAACAGTATTTTTCCCAGGCCTTGCTCAGTCCAGTAATAGCTTATGGAGAAACTTCTACATGCCAATCACCATGCTAAGTATTAGGGATACAGAAATGAATAGGACAAGACCCCTGCTCTCAAGTTGCTTTTGGTCAGTCTAGGGATCATTTCCAGATATTCTATTTCCTCTTAGATATATGCCACCTGCTAAGCATATTTTTCTCATAGGAAGCCTCTTGAGGTCTCTGCCCTCCTCAAACACAAGAAAAGGACAACTAGAACACACCCCAGTAGAAATATGCTCCCCTGTTCCTCCCTAACTCTTCTCAGTTCTGGCCAGAATGTTCTGAAAAGGGTACCCTGTATCATAAATTCATAAATCCATCTATAGGGGCAGAGCTAGGCAGGAGAGCTGCTATTCGATTGATATAATAAACCTCCAGGAAAAGCTTGAGTGCCCGACTCGTCAGCAAAATCCACAGATTTAATTATACCCAAGTAATTGCAGAAAAGATCATCCATTATTCTAACTACTCTGAGAGAGAAGAGCCCATACCCTGAAATGACTTTGTAGTAGCATAAATGGAGATCTATTCATTAGGACCATGAAATAAAATGGAAATCTGTTTTCTTTTCAGAGCAATGTGATTACCATCACCAGTAATGATATTATGGGGAAAAAAACATACTGTCTGTGAGGACACACATTTTCCTTTCTGCCTTGGCCTTCTTTCTTCCTTAGAAGTGATCATGCTAAGTAAAGACGCAGATAACTTGAGCTCATCCCGAACATTCCACCCTGGTGCCCAGATCTGGTACTTTTTAAATAAAAAGATTCAGAATCCTCAATGTACAGTCACTTCTCTCTACCAATTCTAAAACTCTTTGACTTTTTTTTTTTTAATTCCTTTGGTTATAGTTACAGTATGCAGATTAAAAGGCCAGTGCAGCATTATTCTTATAGAAAGACTGATTTAAATTGGAAATGGAACTAGGTATTGAGCAGTTACAGAAGCTAAAAAAAAACAAAAAAAAACAAAAAAAAACGGGAAATAAGGTCTTAGTAGGAGGAGGCATAGGCTTTTTTTTGGGGGGGGGTTGTTTTGTTTTGCTTTGTTTTGTTTTTTGTAATATAAAAGCAGGATTTGGAGCAAGGATTAGAGAATGGGAGTAAGCAGTTTGAGAAGAGGAAGAATAAGGTGATATGTGGCAAACCCCAAAGAAGTTTGTATTTTACTTCTTTTTAATTAAGGATTAAATGTATTTGTGAATGGCAAGATTTCATTTCTTTTGATGGCTGCATAGTATTCCATTGTGTATATATACCACATCTTCTTGATCCATTCATCTGTTGATGGACATCTGGGTTCTTTCCATAGTTTGGCTATTGTGGACATTGCTGCTATAAACATTTGCGACAACATGGATGGAACTAGAGCGTATCATGCTTAGCGAAATAAGTCAAGAAGAGAAAGACAACCATCATATGATCTCCCTGATATGAGGAAGTGGTGATGCAACATGGGGGCTTAAGTGGGTAGGAGAAGAATAAATGAAACAAGATGGGATTGGGAGGGAGACAAACCATAAGTGACTCTTAATCTCACAAAACAACCTGAGGGTTGCTGGGGGGGGGGGGTTTGGGGAGAAGGGGGTGGGATTATGGACATTGGGGAGGGTATGTGCTTGGTGAGTGCTGTGAAGTGTGTAAACCTGGTGATTCACAGACCTGTACCCCTGGGGATAAAAATATATGTTTATAAAAAATAAAAAATTAATCAAAAAAAAATTAAATAAATAAAAAAAAATAAATGTATTTGTGAATACTGAAATTATAATGAAGCAGGACCGGACCGAACAGAGTAGGAACAAGATTTAGAAATTTTAAAATAGTTTTTTTCTAATAGCGATATGACAGCTGACTGAGGATGAGCAATTAAAAGATGGACTTCAGACCTCTTGGACGACGTTCAAGGAAAAACCAGGTAAAGGAGACCGGATGAATAGAATGTAGTTAAGACAGAGCAAGGCCAGAGGAAACAACTAAGCTGTTGTCAGGCACCAGAAAGGTGGCAGGACAGAGAATGCAGACCATTGACCAGGGGCAAAAATACAATGTCTTTTGGTTTTTCTCTGAAGTCTTAAGTGTGTATGATTATAAAATATGTGACTTTAAAGCAGACGCTTAATATTTACTCTCTCTTAACACATTTCAATAATATTCTTTCAAAGAGAGTAGGAGAAATGCCCTGAGTCTCATTTTATAGATGGTAAAGCTGAGGCACAATCACATTTAAAGGAAGAAGTAGAAGTAATTTGCAAGCCCACTGATTTCAAGTCCAACTGTCTTACTACTATGTTTTTCCATGGGAGTTGCATTCCCCTGCCCCAGACCTATCTTCTAGACCCAGGCAAAGGGAAGAGATCTGTGGTCCATACTGAAATACTCAACTTAAAAAAAAAAAAATGAATTTGGATTGTCACTGTTAAAAGCTAAAGAACTATCGTGTAAAAGAAACACTAAACTTACTCTATCTTCCCCACAAAGAAAGAACCAAGAGTAGACATTGAAAGCTACGAAGGGGAGGGGGTAATTTCCATTCAGCATTCAGGAGAGGTTTTTATACTTAGAACTTTCTAAAAATAGAGTCATTCCTTTACTATGAGTAAGTTCCCTGTTACTTGTAACATGAGATATTCAGGTAAAGATTGGATGGACATGTGCCAAGGATATCACAGAGAGACTCACGACCTTCTTTGAAAATTGGACTTAGTGACATCTAAGTATTCTTCTGAAGATAAGATGGCTCTTTGGCTTCTGTTCTCCAGTCTCAGACTCATTCTATCTTCCATCTCCTGTTCACTAGAACAGAGCAATCATCTACTGAGTATGGAGAAAATGAGCAGAGAAAAAAAATTAAATTAACTAAAGATGGGAATCCCCCTACTCCTTTTGAAATGTGAAGACTGATAATAGGAATCTTTTTTCTAACTGAAAACACTTCTTCCTATTAATCTTAGAAGTCTTTTGACAAACTTCCCATGGGTCAGAGGGATTTCACAGATTCCATCTGTCTGTTCTCTCTTAATGGATGGGTACCTCCTCAGGACACAGTAGTTCTGATAGAGATGTTTATATCCCTGGTTGTTTGAGACCCAGCTTTTCAATATCCAGAGAACAGATGAACACTTCCTTGGAATTATTCAAAAGTAGTTGTAATATCAGCTTCCTATGTGTTTAATGTCCTCTTGAACCAAAGCCTGTAAAGTGGAAAATTTTAGTAGTCGGTTGAAAAATCCTTAAAAACCCAAAACTTCAGGTAATATTTAAGCCGTAATCAGTAAATTTTACTGAGTCTTCACTACATTTCACTCTCCATAAAGTTTCTGTAGAGTAACAGCTACTGGACTCAATTTAGGTTTATTATCAACAAGTTATGGCCAATGGCTCTAATTTCTTTATTTGAAAGGATTATTAAATTAGAGAGGCTTACCATGCAGGAAGCGTAGCAAACATGAACACAGTGTGCCTGGACTTTAGCAGGGGATTTAATGAGGTCAGTCACCATGGTCTTAACAAAAGCCAGGAGCACTGGACTAGAAACAAGAACATTTTAGGTGGAGGAGTACAATTTTTAGATATCCAGACCCAAATGATACTAAGCAGTGGATACAGATAAGTAAGAAGAAGTAAATCTTCTTCCCTTTAGCTCTGGTATTAATTCTTAAAATTGTTTCTTAAGTCTGAGGTGGTAACTCATCGCATTTTCAGATAACACAAAGCTCATGATGGATACTAGGAATGCTAAATATTAGAATCAAACTCTAAAATATTTGTTAGACTTGACCAAGGAATTAGACTTTGTAACATGAAGTTCAACTGAGATAAATGTGTGTGCATTTTACACTAGAAGAGCAACCAAGTCTAAAAAACTGAGGTAATGATATGATACGCAATGATGTAGGGATTTTAACTCACAATAGCCTAGGTTTGAGTAAAGAGAGGACTATGACCCTTCAAACAAAAAACAAAAAACAAAAAGTTGTGAGACTCTGTGTGTGATATCGTGATTTACAAGAAGAAGTATATATTTGATTTTTGTCCTTGTTCTTGGCATAGCGCTCTGGAAGTCCTCGTAATTTCTGAAATGATAAGAGTAGCTGGAGCATCTTTTGTTTCAGTGAGGTGACTGGGGGTGGGTTCCTGGATGGGGGCTAGTCTTCAGAAAGACCAAGCCATGAAAAGAAGTCCCACGTCCCATTCTCCAGAGAGGGGAGAGGGGCTGGAAATGGGGTCACTCATTGGTCATTGACTGAAGAATACATGTGGAAGCTTCCATAAAATCTCAATAGTGTGGGGTTTGGAGAGCTTGTAGGTTGGTGAACACATGTGCAATAGAAGGGTAGCACACCCCAGCTCCACAGGAACAGAGCTCCTGTGCTCATGACCTTGCCAGACCTCTTCATCTGGCTATTCATCTGGCACTTTTCTAAACAGATTTTAGTTAAAAAAGAACTTGCTTAGGAAGGTGAGACAGAGTAAGCATCAAGTGTAAACCGACTGAGGCAACACTGAAGGGCACAGGACACTGTAACCCAAAGAAAATATGATTACCATCTTCCATAATCTGATGACTTGGATGTGACACAGATATCTAATTTGTGGCTCCAAAGAGTAGAACTACTAGAACTACTGAAAGGAGGATAAACAGATTTTAGTTCATCCAAAGGCGAATTTCTCATAAATAAAAATATGCAAAGATGCCCTCCCTGGAGGTTGTCAGTCATTGACCAGATGTCCCAGGGAGAATGTGATAAAACCCATGCATTCAAGGACATCGGGACAGTGTAAACACAAACAACAACAAAGCAACAGAAGAACAAAATCTTCCCATGCTGGAAGTTGACTATTCTAGAATAGATAAATGAATGCCAAGAGACTAAAGCTCAATTTCCTCCCTTTCGAATTTGCCAAAATCATTTCTTCCCTCTCTACCTCCATTTTCTTGCCTGTGAAATGAAGGTAATTCTTTTTGCCATCTCAGGCCAGATGGGAAAGTCTGTAATGAGCTTGGAGCCTAGAGTATTCTTCACTATAAATTCTCCATGTGTTTCTGTTACTGGTTTTTTAGAAAGAAATTCAAAGTTTTCTGCTTAAATCAGAACTGGGTTCAAAGTTTGGGAGAGGGCTCTCAAATTATTTCTTTTTCTTTTTTGAAAATAAAATTGGGATGTGATTTAGACCAATCAGTTTCCTTGATGGTACAAAGGGCAATACAGTTGCTGGCTGTTCCCAGGGCTTTACAGGAATTGTGTTCTGTGAACCCAGGAACTCCCAGGTTTTACTTAAACACATTGGCCTGATACCAGCTCATCCATCATGCCAGCCTGTAAACAAACAAAGGCCAACCTGCCGAGACACTGCTGAATAGGACGCAGCAACTAGGGGATTAAGACCAATTCCAAATTGTGCTCTCAATACCTTTCAAATATTAACTCAGTTTTTAACAATATTTTTTTCCTTGGATTTAATATTTCTTGTCTCGGGCCCTTTCATTTCTCAGACCCATTTACAGAGAAGAAGAGCAAATCGGTTTTTGGTGGGGAGGAAAGGCTGTGGAAGGGAATGCATGATAACACAGAGAATTCTTCCATGAGTCAAACACAAAAGGGAAGAAGACACAGTAGGAAATATCAAGGCAAATGTGACCTCCACAAAATGCCGAAATTTTCCATTTCAAAATATCTAACTTCTAAATTAAACACCCCTCTGTGTTGCCATAATGATTACAAATATCAGAAAGCTTTTATTTTTGACGTCCTACTTACTTTGGTTGACAAGTTAGGGTTTTTTCCCATCCTTTTTCTTTGCTGTTTGTTTAAATCAAAGGGCGGGGGCCACTCAATTCTGCCAAGATAGACAGAAATGGGATGAATATAAGGCTACGTGTTTGGGTAGGCCCACTGATAGAAAATGTCAATTTTTAGTAAGCGGTGATGGAGGATACACTGCATAATTTATAAAGTGTGATAGAAGAAGAATCATAATGCATAATCATATGGGTAGGTTGTCAGAATCCAATGGAAATAACTACCATGCTTTCTCAAAGATATACAAATTACACATCTGAGTAAAAGTCTGTAAATAGCTCCCAAAGCTTCTGCCAAGAAAGACAACTCAAAGCAGACATTTGCTGTTTGACTATGGACTTATAATTTTCATTGAATTGATATCATTGATTGCTGGTATAACGATCAACTATTTTCCCAGCCATCAGATTTTCTTATTGTTCCTCTGTATTCTTTACACTTATTTTAATATGGGTAAGAGGCACAATTGATATTCTCAGTACCTTAGTGTCTAATAATGAAAGGATCCCCCAGTTTTGTTGGTTTAACTGTGGCACAGTCCATGCATAATGCTAAAATTACACAGGAGTCAAGCATGTAGTAAGGTAATGACTCTCATGCATGATAGGAGAGATAAGAGGACTTTTAAGTTCACTTTTAATGTTAAGGAACATTATTATTGGATCTTCAAGTTTAACACAAAAGAAAATATTAAGTCACGGCTTCCCAAAGCCATTTGCATATCAGTACCCAGATAGAAATATAAAGTCCAATTGAAAGAAAGTTCAATTGTCAAAGATGCTGAGGTATTCAGTATTGTGTAGATCAAACATTTTTTTGAAATTAATTTTATTTTGCATTATTCCAGTTAGTTTCAGTTGTGGACTCAAGGGAAAATGTATAAAAAGTGGGTAATTTGGCAACTATCTTAGTCTGTTTGAGGTGTTATAACAAAATACCATAGACTGAGTGGCTTATAAACCAGAGAAATGTACTTCTTACAGTTCCAGAGGTGGGGAAGTCCCAGATCAAGGCACTCACAAATTCTAATAAGGCAGCGTCGATGGGAGCCTACTTCCTGGATTCATTGACACCCGTCTTTTACCTGTAACTTCACAGGGCAGAAAGGGTACAGAAGGGTTTTGAGTCCTCTTATAAAGACACGAATCATTTCGGAAGGACAGGTCCTTCGTGACCTAATAACTTTTAAGGGTCCCACCTTTTAAAGCTATCACCTCAGAGACTCAGTTTTAACATGACTTTGATGCGGGTGGTAGAGCACAAACATTCAGTCTATGGCAGTAACTATTTGCTCCATGCCTTTGATCAGTGTAGCTCAGTAAAGATGGGATGTGATCAGAGGTGGGTCAACTTTTTTTGCAAGGAGTCAGAGAGTAAATATTTTAGTCTTTGTGAGCCACACTGTTTCTGGGTCTCTGTGGCAACTACTTAACTCTGCCATTGAAAGCAGCCACAGGCAATATGTAAAGGAGAGTGGCTCTGTTCCAATAAAACTAAATTTGTAAAAAAAAAAAAAAAAAAAAAAAAATAGGTTGATGGTCCAAATATAGCTTTCTGGCTATACTTGGCTGATCCTTAATGTAAATAATCAAGGTAGCAGAATCAAATATTTAGAACTAAATGGAACCTGAGCGAGTCATTTGGTTCAGGCAGTTATAGAGGCATATATAATCTCCATGTTTGTACATAATACAAAATAGTTTCAAAGTGATTAAAGGATTTTTCCACAGCCATACAGAATGAACAGCTTTCCTATGTGTTTACACAATGACAGACCTCTCTAAGTTCACCAAATTGAATACCCAGATCACCAACAAACCTGTGTATAATAACCTAAAAATAGATCAAGTAGAAGTGGATTTAGTCTCAATAACAGGTGTGAATTGGTCCAACTAAGGCCAGGATTGTCATTAAAAAGTTTTGAATTGATCCATCACAATTAAACTTCTTGTGAACTAGTCAAATAAATTTTGCATCATGGAAACTCAATTTAGAGATTTCTATCAGTATGGTTGGCAGTTTGGAGTAGAAAAAAAAAGAGAGAGAGAGAGAGATTATAAAATCTATCCAAAAGCATTTGTTGAATAATGAACTTATACCTAGTACAGCAAGTGCTAAGAATTAAGTCATGAAGACCATGATCTCTGAAAGTACTTACCTTCTGCTTGGAGTAGACTGTAGTTCCTTTCAACACATATTTATTAAGCAGTTATTACTTACCAGGGAAAAATACGTAAGGTACTATTCACCTTTAAGAAGCTCACAGACCAGCAGGACTGTGAAGCCTAGCATGCCAGTGTTTGCACCACACTTTCCTGCATGTTTCCTTTCCAGTTCATAGCACAAAACATGCTTATTGTCATGCTGATGTTTAGCTCAGGCTTTCTTCCTTTTCTCTGGAGCAGTTTCTCCCACTAACACTCCATTATACACAGTGCACAGAGAGGGAGCCCTGGCAAACTTTAGATAAGATTCATGGAGAACTTGAAGAATGAGTTGTGATTATTCAGGAGAAATGGGAGACCCTGAATACTTAAAAAGGAAAGCACAGGAGAGAAGCACTCTAGTGTCATGAAACATCCTGATAGGCACGCGGCCATTTATAAACAGTTGAAGTCATGAAGACTGGTGCCCGTTTGATACACAACTTACATCTTCCAGCCACCAATGCCATGCTATACCCAGATGAAGATTCTGATGTGCCCCTGTTCTTGGAGGGTGCAGAAGACAAGTCTGATAGAAAGGAATAAGAAGGAAAAAACTAAAGGTTTTTAATCAAGTTATTAGTGACTTCATGTTTCATGTAAAGCCCTAGTGCTCTGTCTCCCCCAAAACCTTTAATAAAATTTTTTATTACAGCTAATGCTCTCTGAAGTTAGATTTGTTTTCTGAAGATTTCAAGAACGTAGAATTTGTCCTCAAAGCTGATGTGAGCTGAAGAGCAGGGCACAGAGACCCAGTCATATCCTGGTTATATCAAGTGTTTCCTGTTTGTCAGGAATGGTCCTTGATGATATAGATAGAAAGGTGAATCCACCTAGGAAGCTGAACATGAATACATAATAACCATAGCACTCTAATAAGTGCAAATAAATAAATAAATAGAGGCATAGGGAGCCTGGGTGGCTGAGTCAGCTGAAGCGTCCAACTCTTGATTTTAGCTTAGGTCATGAACTCAAGGTCCGGGATCAAGCCCCACATCCAGCTCCATGCTCAATGGGGAATCTGTTTGATATTCTCTGTCTGCTTCTCCCCCCAGTCATGCCCTCTCTCTCACTCTCAAATAAATAAATAAATAAATAAATAAATAAATAAATAAAATCTTCAAAAAAAATAGAAGCATGTACCAGTGATATGGAAGCACCAATGAGGAAATGATTGATTTGACCTAGGGAGGTCCTAAGAAGGCTTTCCAGATGGGATTACATTTGAACCAACCTTTAAAACATAACTGAGAGTTTACCAAAAAGAGAAGGAAGTTAGGAATGTCATTTAAGAGGAAGGAAAAAAAATACTTTGAGAAAACATTGTGTTTTAGAAGACTGTATATAGATCTGTAAATTTGAAGCATAGGTTGTGTCTGGTTGATGAGGCAGGAGCCACACCATCAAGTCATTGAGAGGAAGTATGTGAGCAAGAACTGTTGGACCAAAGTCCAGGAAGAAGTAGAATCAGTGGGATCCATGCATATGGTTGAACTAAGCCCTGAAGAATGGGTCACATCAATGACCACAAAGAGTTCAACCAAAAGAGTCCTAATCATGTTTTTATCACTTCTAGATTCCCTTCAACACTTAATAACTCCAGAATGAGATGGCTGCATACATGCCACTTGATTTACTGATTGACTAGTTGCCACAAATACCACTAGAAACCTCTTAGATCTTCAGATGTCCTTCCAACTCTCTAACCGCAAGATTTGTAGAAGAAAAGATATTCCAAGTAATTATCAATATGAGGGAATATTGACAGATGCTTCAAAGGTCATATATATTACACAGGTGAGAATGATATACAACTCATACGTATATAGAGAAATCTGTTTCTAAAAGTTTCTAAAAGAATTATATATCAGGGGTTTCTGGGTGGCTCAGTCAGTTAAGCAAAGGCATTTGGCTCAGGTCATGAGGCAAGTGTCCTAGGATCGAGTCCCTCATTGGGCTCCCTGCTCAGTGGAAGCCTGCTTCTCCCTCTCCTCTCTGCCTGTGCTCTCTTTCACTATCTCTGTCACTGTCCGTCTGTCTCTCAAATAAATTAATAAAATCTTTTAAAAAATAAGAAATAGAAGGTATATATATATATATGTGTGTACATACGCATATATATCTAGAAAGAGAGAAAACAGGTTTCTAGAATATTGGAGGTCACTTATTCCACCCCCATCCTTGCTTTTATTTTAAGGTATAATAATGCCTAAATCATGCAGCCCACTGAAATATATATCCTGCCTTTTACAGCCATTAAAAACTTATTTAAGTGGCGCCTGGGTGGCTCAGTGGGTTAAAGCCTCTGCCTTCGGCTTGGGTTATGATCCCAGCACCTGGGATTGAGGCCCATATCAGGCTCTCTGCTCGGCAGGGAACCTGCTTCCTCCTCTCTCTGTCTCTGCCTGCCTCTCTGCCTACTTGTGATCTCTATCTGTCAAATAATTTTAAACAATAGCTTATTTAAAAAATATTCATTGAGTACCTGCTATGTAACAGGAAAAATTGATATAGTATTCTATTTACTGATACATGATGATCCCATAAGATAAAATCAGATACCAAAATACCATGTAAATGTGATTCTGTTTTATTAAACTATTCGTTAATGTGTATGATATATGTGTGTGTTCATACACACACATTAAGCCAAACTTTGGGTCCATACAAATCTTTCATTGTGTCCACCCTGTTTTTCACACTTTGTAGCTCAAAATCATTTCTTAAAATGAACAGGAAAATCAAAAATGACTAAGCATTAATTACCTTTCTTTATATGCTCCCCAAGTACCAGAAATAAAATAGTGCATTAAATCTCAAAACTTCAGCCACATAAGAAACAACAAATGGTTAATGTTGAATGTCCCCACACTCAGAACACAGGAGACGTTTTTCTTAAAGGGCTAGATATGCCACTCACCTCCTCTATGCGGTGAAATTGGCCCACTTCCTCTCAGAGTTGAGGGCCAGACTTCCCGACTCCATGTTGAAATGGTAGAAGTTTGTCTTCGAGAGGAAAGAAATCTCTGTCCTGCTGGCTGCTGTTACAGCAGCTTCAAACCCCATTTCAGTTTATCCATTTTAATCGAAACATTTATGTTGTTTATCTTTGCCAAGAAGGTTTGTAATCCCCCTCATTAAGATTTTTAATAGATATTGCAAGTCTTAGAGCAGGAGCCACTAAGAAGCAATTTAAAATAACAACCATGCCAGCCGTATGGGTTGTGTCGGACTGGAGGGAAGAGATAAGAACGTAATATTAATAAACAAGAAAATTTCCACTTCTGTTTTGCCACTATTTTAATCCATGTGTTTAACATCCTTTTGTACAAAAACTGTATTAAGGATCTTCAGTATAGTTCAACAAGGTTACATGATCCTGAATAATCCAGAAAATATATTTTTAAATGTTTATAGTTTTTACATATGTCGTAGTTCAGATTAACACAATATGTGAACCATTTCTCAATAGTATCAGCATCAAACTTGTCATTTTTGTGAAGTATAGCCTGAAGAGACTTGAATTAGAGGACCAGAAGCAGTAAAGATGATAGAGAAGTATAATCTGCAGGAAAAATCGCAAGGTATGTCACATATGGATAAACTCCTTTTAAAAGAGAAAAAGTTGGAAATTTCTTGGAGACTTTTGGAAGACTCTAAAGAATCTTTTGAATCAATTCTAAGCCACTTAATTCAGGGAGGTGCCCTCATGGTAAATTCCATGTCAGTGTATTATCTCATTTGTCATGAAAGGGCTAATGCTACCTGAAATGGTAGTGATAGTCCAGAGGTACACGGCTACAATTAACAATAACGCGTTCACTCTTATTCTTTAAACTTATATTGTTTTGCCTTCTCTGAGAAAGAAAGAAAGAAAGAGAGGGGGGGACGGAGGGAAGGAAGGAAAGAAGGGAGGCAGGAGGGAGGGTTAGGAAGAAAGATCTCAATTCCTAGTTGCCACTAGTTTAACCCAAACCATACCTATCTATGGGTCGTTAACTGATTGATCCAAATGTTTACAGGTAAATGATTGATAGATACAGACAGACAGACAGACAGACAGACAGAAACACACACACACACACACACACATTTTCTTTTGTTTGGCCCCACAAACATAAGGCCTTTTGCTCAACCCAACTCTTTGGGTAAGAATGCTTGTCTGAGTGAATTACACACATGACGTAAGACCTGACATAGCTAGCCCTCCTGTCACGTTTCTGTTTATTCCTACCACCATATTCTATCCACAGTCTCGTCATTTATTTATAGAGTCTTTTATCCAAACTCAGCTGTTCTGAATTTCATAAGATGTACAATCATAAGTCTAGTCAATATCTTTAGCAGAAAGATTCGAGAAGAAACGTTGTTGACTTAGAAGGTGGAATACTGGGAGATTGGGCTCATACAGAATCAAGGAGAGGAATGCCTCTTAGAGAATGAGTGTTGTCTCACCTCAGGAAGGAAGCTCCTGAATGAGACACGGTTTCCTCTACTGTCATGATGCCACCACTAGACCAGGGCATGCTGATCCATATATGCTCTCTTACTCGAGTCCTGGCCTCTCATTGCTAGGCAGTTGGCCCAAACTAAAAAAGGCTTTCTGTGTTTTCCACCACGGCACTCCTTTGGATTTGCAGAGCTAGCTAGTTTTGCAAGAGCTGACCCTTTCTCTGAGTTCTATACGTGCCCCCTAAAGCATACTGCCACCAGTGGAGGCATATTAACAATAACCACAGCAAAAACCATCACAGAAATACAACTGTGGACTTTTGCAAGGAAATTGTAAATGACCTGACCCAAAGGTTTCCAAACTTCTGTTTAGCTATAGTATGCTTTCAGTAGAGAAAAGTTTATTCAGAGGATTAATGACATCAGAGAAAGATGGAGCTACTCTAGTGAGCCAAGGGGCCAGTGTCTCTCCCTCAGGTGAGTCCCAGCCAGGAGGTGCAATGGAGATCGATGAAACCTCCCAGCTAGCCCTGCTCCTGCCTCATAGCCAGAGTTCACTGGCTAACATGTCCTCTCATTTGGTTTAATAGATGAAGGAACAAATGACCTTGGAAGTGAAGCAACAAGACCACAGACAGGGTAAAAGAGCTGTGAATCTATTTTTTAATCAATTTTTTCAAAATAAAAACCTTGAATTTTTTATAGTGATTTCTAATTTTCCAAGCACTTCTAAATGGATTTGACTGTATTTCATTTAACTATCACAATAAGCTTGTGGTCTAGGCAAGGCAGATTTTTTTTCCCGATCCCAGGTTTGCACATTAGAAACTGGGGCTTGGAGAGGTGGAAAGATTTCCCCCCAGTAACCTTTCTTGTAAGGAGCAGAGGTGAGGTCAGAATGGGGGTTCTCTGGCTCACTGCTGTTTTATCCACTGTGCAATGTCGTCATGATTCATATAAATAATTTGTCCATAAGTATCAAATAACTAAAACTAAACAAGTTATCATACGCTTTGCAACTAACTTAAGCCTTTAAAAACAGGAGTAATTAATATAACAAGCATTAAGATAAAGGAGTACTAGGGTTAAATAGTATATAACGATGCAAACACGTAAATTGGGTAACTCAGCACATCTCAATCAATGATGGCTTAGTTCAAAACAAACAGCCTTCGGATTTATGCCGAATCTTTTCTGGTGTGTATGGAACTCATTCAAATATCTAAGCCCTAAAGAACTTTCTCGAGTGTCCAGCTCCCACAGTTTTTCACTGCCCCTGGTTTCCATTGTCCTTAACTATGAGAGAAAACAACAAGTACTGAGTTAGAATTAATCTTCGCTGTCTTCAAGCAGTACTTCTAGAAACAGCCTGGCCAGGAGGGCTGGTGATAGGAAACCGCCCACTTCCCTGCATGCAGCCCCATTCTCTCTCTTCCCCACCTCTGCAACTCGGCTCTCACCTAATTTCACACAGAACCTTGAACATGGCTCCCCGTGCTGTCAGGCCAAAATCCAAGCAGCTCTCTTCACAATGGTGGAGAGAACCCACCTCAGTCTCTCCATCCCTTAGAATCTGAAGCCATTCTCCTGAGGGTACAGCTCATCTCTCAGAGATTTAAACTTTTTCTTACACAGCTTGACAGAAACCACAAGAGACAAAAGATTACGGCCACACCATATGTCTTTTTCTCCACAAGTGTGTGTGTGTGTGTGTGTGTGTGTGTGTGTGTGTTTTCCCAATGAGAGGGGAGTATATTTTCTCTTTTCAAGGAGAAAGATTCTCCCCTCCCCTTAGGTTTCTAGCTGCTGGATGCTTGCTGATTAATTTAAATCTACACATAACTGGTTCCCTTATTAATGATTCTGCCAGGTTTCCAGAACATAGCAGGATTAACCTGCTCTGAATACAGACTGTTCTTTTTTAAAGGGGCCATTACCTTTTAATAAGAACATACGAGTATAGCGTGGCAATACTGTCATTTATTCATGGGGAATATCAAGACTTTTTCCAACACCTTCAAGATACAGCTGCCACAGAAAGTTAAAGGTAGCAAAATCCCTGTATCATGGTAACGATCCGCCATCAATGGGAACAGACTCGGAAAAATCCTAAATGTGGGGCAGTGAATCGGGAGTGTCCAAAACTCCAGCTAAGGTGACTGGGGAGAATCTCAAGGAGGTAAAGTGAGTCAGAAATGAGACTATACTTTCTTTAAGTGCAAATCTAAGCAATTCCATTAAACCATGTTTGGAGAAAGATCATGTGAACAGCAGGTGGTTTGTAAGTATAGCAGAAATTAAAAAGAGAGTAACAGGGACAGTGGTTGCTCTCATCCAAGCACCGACAGAGAGAAGAAGGGTTTGGCTAGGCCCACGGCATGCTGGATCAGAGCACCCCAAGCCTCCGGAAAATGTTGACATCATCAAGCTCCCTCTGGATCCCATTGCAGACTCACCCGCCTTAGCTGACCACATAGCTCGCTTGGAAGAAGATGATAGGTGGGGCAGGTGGAAACAAAGGATCATTGCATCGGGCATCGTGTGTGCCTGTGCAAGTACGTGCCCCCAAGTCTAGATGATGGGAGTTGGCCTCAGACCTCCCCTCACTGGATTCCCTGTCCCAGATGGTAAGGCCGACAGATTGGAGGAGCTGGATCCCAGCAGATTCTTTAAGTAATGACACCCTATGAGCACCTGAGGAGCTAGCCGTCCTTCTATATGCTAGAGAGATTTACTCTTTCCTAGCATATGCTTTCCGGGCACCACCACCAAAATAATACCTGTCTCCGTGTACTGTCCTCGCAGAAGCATGGGGAGAATTCAAGGGAACTGTGTGGGCTCCGAGCCCGCTCTCACCGACTCTCTGTTATGATCTTACATTGGGTCTCCCCTCTCACCCCTTACGTGGCAGAAGACCCTCAAGAAGCCTTCTATTTCATTGATATGCTGGTTTCTGAAACTTCAAATAAATGACATTTGGTGGACACACATTATGACAAGAAAAATGTTCTGGCTTTTCTAACTCATCTGACAGCCACAAATAAAGTCGCATGTCTACAAGACGCCACAGAAACGCAATCCAAGCGACCATCTCTACACTTCATACAAGGTAAGCTAGTTCTCTCGCAAAGATGAAATAAGACTGTTTCCAGCTTCAAGGAGCTTACAGTATACAGCAGGGAAATACACACACAAGCAGTGATGACTCTTTGTCCTCTGGGATCTTTATAGGACGAGTTGGATTGCAATTCGATTGTGCTGGGAATTGCAAAAGGGTAGTGGATTCAATTTTTTAAAGGGACAGTACATAAGATCAGTTGTTCTAGCATCATCTGTATGCAGTCTAATGTGATAACTAAACCTTCCAGGTATTGAAAGAGAGGGAGACAGGAAAGACAAAGCAAGGGAATTTTATATACATTTTTTAAGATTTTATTTATTTATTTGACAGACAGAGATCACAAGTAGGCAGAAAGGCAGGCAGAGAAGGTGGGGGGTGGAGGCAGGCTCCCTGCTGAGCAGAGAGTCCAATGCGGGGCTCAATCCCAGGACCCTGAGATCATGACCTGAGCCGAAGGCAGAGGCTTTAACCCACTGAGCCACCCAGGTGCCCCTATATTTTGTTTTAAGGAAGGGAAAAGATGAGGGATTAAATATTTCCCCTCTGTTGCTAGTTCTTCTTTCTGTTCCTATTCTGGAGCTGAAAACCCCAACCAAAGAAACCACAGACCATAAAATGCTACATAGACAGCAGATTTGGGAGCTGTCCAGTTCAATCTGTTCCCACCAAATACCATACAGTCCCCAGAGCTGGGATTTCCTCTAAATCCAGGATTTAGCCATGTGTTTCCATGGCAAGCCTGAGGTTCAATTCCAGGAATCAGGATTGGCCTTCCTCCTAGTACATTAACAAGACCTAGTAAGAACCATAGCCTGTCAGCAAGACAAACTCAAAGAAAGACCAGCATGACTATGGTATCTTCTAGCAAAGCAAAACTGCTCAGGAAAAGATATTTTGGACTTCATAAGAAAGCTAAAATTTAATAAAAAATGAAGAGACTAAAGGGGAACAATAAGATTAGAAATACAAAATAGTTTTTAAGAGACTTCATTTTTACTAAGCATATATTTAAATCAAATGGAAAAAAAAAAACCTGGAAAACATGGTTCCAATACATTTCATTGTCCAGTTTTTCTAAATCATGCTTTTATGTGACCTCTGTTCATGCAAATGACAGATTTTGCTTAGTGTTTGTCTAGGCAAAGCCACGGACCCTCTCTCAAACTACCTCTCCAAATAAGAAACTTGTTCAACTTTATAGGATTCTGCACATCTTCGAAATACCACTGGATTCTTTGTTCCTGTGAATCTTCAGTATCTCCAGCAAATTAAATTTCTGATGTATTTCCACCAGAGGGCAGTAAACAAACAAACAAACAAACAAATAACCTGGTCACTGAACATAACTGCTTCTAAAATTGGATAGAAACAAATGTTATATTGCCATTAACCTGCATTGTTGGTTCCGAGGTTTTCAGCATGGAAATGTTTATTTGATGACTGCTGGACTTCTTTAAGATTCTTATTCTCTCACCAAAAGCATGACCTATGAACACATCCCAGAATGAAACTGGGGAGGCTGCTTTTGTAAAATGAACAACCGGCCTTCCCCTGTTCTGCCATTCACCCGGGGTCTGTCTAGGTCCGACATCCCAGCCCCACCGGCCAAGGAGGGTGGTGGGCATTAGTCACCATCTTGCAGTGTCGGAAGGGGAAGGACAAACACCGGCAAGAGGCCCCCAGGAGCACTCTAAGGAGAGTTGTGAATGCTAAACAGGAATCCTGCAAGAAAAGGAAGAACAGGGATGCCATCCAGTGGTCAGCCGGTGGCCTTGCTGCCTGTATGATCCTCAGCACTACCTCCATGGAAAGTGCTAGAATGCACTTTGCAGGCTCTGAATCTTAAAGGGAACAGGGCCGAAAGAAATCATTATTCTGGTCTGTGCAAACCTCCATCCCACAGCCTACTTTTCTAACTTGCGAAATGAGAAGAAGGTAGTGTAACTGAGCCAGGGACCTGGAAACTAACGTGGAAAGCCACCTGGCCGAGAAGCTCTCGGCTGCTTCCTAGATTTTTAAATCCCTGATTCCTGGACCCACCAAGACCTTCTGAGTTACAGTCTCCAGGGATAAGGCTTGAGAAATGGTGTTGTCTAAAAAAAGAGGAGTCTAGGCAGAGGGTCTCACCTGGTCCAAAGACAGGCTTGAACACGTTGATTTCATGCATTCTTCTGTCTTTATGCAGGGTTGTGTGTCAGCTTTCCCAGCAATATGTGTAAAATCCTTAACACCTATTCCAGTCATGTACTCCAGTGTCCAAAATCCTAAACTGTCAGGGAATTCTCCTTCCCCATCCAAGTCCAAGCTCTGCTGCTTGTTGGCTGCATAATCTAGCCTTCAGACGCCTTAGTTTCACAGGAAGGAACGGGTTCTGTAAAGGCCTGAAAGCATAGCTGTCACTTAGCATGCGCACAGTGCTTGTTATTTGTATCATTTATTATTACTCTGGTCTGGCTGCTCTTTGGGCTTATATTCATTTGCTTAACCCCAAAGGATCTGGGAATCACGCTGACCCTAGGGCTTGATATCCAGCTAGCTGTCTTACCTGTCTGCCCCATCTGTCCCCAGGCCCATGCAGCCCTTGTTGAGACTGATAGACTCACCTATAGGCTAAGTCTAACCCATTTTCTGAGCTAATACTGGTCACAGCAGGAGCTTCAGTGTCCCATCCGCAGATACATGGAATGAATAGAAACATTTCTTGGGGACATACTATGTGCCTGGTGTTAAAGCATATTATGTACATTATCTCATTTAATATTTCCAACAATACTCCAAGGTAGGCATTAAGCTCCCTAATTTACAGAAAAGAAAACAGAGTACTAAAGAAGTAACAGCAAGTGCCACACTTCCCTAGGTGCCTCCATGGGCTAGGAAAGGAACTACTTCCTGTGATGAGCTCTGGGCACATCTCACCAGCTCTGGGCACATCTAACTGTAGCTGATGGCCCTGTTTGTGTATCCAGGGGTTCTGTCCAGCATCCAGGTCCTCATGAGCACAACGGAATGGCCTCCTTATCTGGGATGTCTTGTCTCACACCTGCAAACCCTTCCCTAGGAAGCTGAATTCTGTTACCTACCTCCCTTACTCCCGGCACGTGCATGGCTCTGATTGATGGAAAACCTGACTGACCTCAAGAATCACTCACTGCTGCTGCCCTTTCAGCAATGCATCTCTCTCAAATGCATCTGAGTTAGTGGAAGGAAGCCATTTGCCAAGGCTCATTGATAGCACATACTCAACTACTGGCAGCCTTTCCCATGAAGACCAGGCCTACAATCTGCTCTTTCCTGCTCCCAATTTTTCTTATTTCCCACCACATGAAGTTGCTGAGGCCCCAGAATCCCTCACACCTGAACCTGCATAGTCACGTCATTACCAGCATGCTGGATGAAGAAAGGCACCCACCAAAATACATGCGAACCCACCAGCATTACAGAATGGAAGATTCTGGAGTCAAGATGATGACAAATACAAAGTACAATAAAACCAGAAAAATAGTAAGTCCTCTTACTACATTTGTAAAAAGAATTTGAGCTCACTGATAGTCAGCAAATATTTCTAAACATGCCTATAAACATAGGAAACAAGCTACAAGGTTAGATGTCATGCAAGCTAGGAAGACAATCAAGAGATAAGCCTTGCTCTTAAGGAACTGTATTTTGAGATAAAAGCACACAGTTTTAAGTGTGACTATCAATGCATGGCAATATATGTTAAGGACCATAGGAATAACATGTTCAGTGTGTGCTGCAGAATTTGATAAGATTTTGCACAGCCTGTGGAGATCACAGGAAGCTGCACCCCCCCCCCAAAAAAAGCAGCCCTCTGCTGGGCAATATATGGTGAGTAGAAATGAATTAAGCAATGAACCTGTAGGATGGCCCAGCAAGGTTTCCTAGAGAAAGGATAAGTATATATGCAGTGGAACTGGAGGCCACTGAGAGCACCTGGGCTACCAGGTTCCATGTGGATTGCATGGAAGGTTGAGGCTGGCCTGTGGACACAGTTGAAGGTGAGGTTGAAGAGTTCAGTGTTAATCTTACAGAGGAAAGGATCCCCATGTGACTTTTGAGAAGGGAATGATATGGCAAAAGTTTCTTTGGGAAAATTGAAGTGGCAACAGTTAGTAAAGAGGCTTGGAAGATGTTCTGGAGGTGCAGGCGGTCTAGTTCAGCATTTCCTAAAATGTTTCTTGGAATGTTCATTGGAATGTAAGTAGGAGATAAATTAACCAAAGGTATTTCAAAGTCAAAGGAAAACCATACTATATCAAACAAAGTAAAATGGGTGGTTTTTTTTGTTTTGTTTTGTTTTTTTTGCAGATCTTCTCAGAGCCTTTATGTTAAGACTCTGAAGGGATACAAAATATAACATTTCCCAAACTTACTTAGTTGCCTACTGAACTGCATTCCACAGTGAAGTTTCTAAGAATAGCATTCTGAGATACCAACTCTGGATGGTGGAGGGTGGCCTGAAGCAAGTTACAGATGCTGTCATTCTAAAGAAGACATCTTCAGATTTCTGGTGTAAGTGGTGGGGATTAAAGAAGAAGGCAGAAATGGGGAGACTATTATATCCTTCCATTCCTTGACTGCACACATCTTGGTGTCATCCTTGACTCCTGTCTTTCTCTCAAATCATACATCCAACCCATCAGCAACACCTGTTGGATCTACCTTCAAAGTTTATATCCAGAACCTCACAACTTTCCACCATCTTCTTGGCAACTTTTCTGCAGAAAACTACTGTCATCTTTCTAACTAGTCTCTTCTTTCTACACCTGTACTCCAATGGTTTGTTCTTTAACAAAGTCAGACTGATTGTTTTAAACATTAATCAGATCATGTGACTCCTCTGTTTCAAACCCTGTAATGGCTCACATCTCGCTCAGAGTAATAGCTGAAGTCCTGACAATGGCCTTAAAACACAGCATGTCCTCTTCCCCAACCATGTCACCTCTAGCCTCACTTCTCTACTCTTCCCCTTTTAATTCCCCTTCAGGTACTCTGGGTCCCTTTCTGTTCCTCAATCACTCCAGAAACACCCCTAAAGCAGAGATGTGTGCTTACTGTTCCCTCCACCTGAATCCTAACCCTTTTCTTTCACTTGTTATTTTTTTACTGTCTGTCCACTGCTAGTAGGAATATATGCCCCAATAGGATAGGGATCTCCCCTATTTTGTTTTATCCTGATTGCCAAGCATATAAGAGAAACTATATGTGTTGAACTAGTTAATTAAATTCCATCAGCAAGGCTGTGTGTTTGAGAAGGTGTTATCTATATTTTGTAGATAAAGAAATTGAGAGTCAGTGACGATTTGTAATTTGTGCAAGAGTGCAAGTTAACACGTGGTCAATTTACCATTTTCTAATTTTCAGATTAGAATCTAGGTCTCTTGACTTTTCAACCATACAATAATCTCCTAGAGCTATGGAAACAGAAAAATAGTTTTTAGCACATCAAAAGTGACTAAATTCACAGATTACAATAGGATTCTGCTTTTTTGAAAAAAGAAAATTTAAAAAAGGATGTGGGCTAAATATCATCTACTTCCTTTAGCTCTTTAGGACTGTTCAGTATAAAATCTTCATTTATATTCTACATAATATGTCAAGCAAAGAAGTGAAATGAGACTAAACACACAGAAAAATATAATAATGTCTTCACGAATCCTCACTTTACAGAAATCTACCACAAGTGTGTGCTCTTCTAGAGGACTGCCGCTTACATGATAGACATCTTAAGGGGCTTTTTCTGACCCAAAAAGGGGTGGTTTCTACATTGGCAAGACCTAAGATGGCAAAAAATGACAACTGTTATAAAAACAACAAAGTAACAATTTTTACATTTTTCATCATGTATCTATGAAAAACAACCACCAAGCAGCCCAGCATTCCAGGGCATCCAGCCGGTTTAAGGTGTGAGCAAGTGCTAGGAGAGAGGGAACTGTAGTCTTTTCTACCAAATTCTTGTCTAAACTGGACTTGTTCCTTCCCAACCTGTGGGGATCGCTGCAGGAACTCTGTACACATTAGACTAGGAATGACTGGAGTTACTTTTCCATTGATCTGAAATGCCTTGCTATACTGCTCTGGTCCCAGAGATATTGCAGGAACTGATTATACCCTTGGAAAAAAACAGGGGTTGGAGAATGGGAGAAAGAATTGTGGAAACAAAGACATTTAAATCAGAAGACGAGAGATGGAGAGTGTCTGTTTCAGAAAAGATAGTTGTTCTAGATCAGTGGTTCTCAGGCCTTCAGTATATATGGGAATCACCTGGAGGGCTTATTAAAAAAAAACAACACACACACACAGTACTGAGCTCCACCCCAGAGTTTCTGACTTAGTATGTCTAGGAATTAGCATTTCTAACAATTTCCCAAGTGATGCTGATGCTGCTGGCAGGGAATCACATTATGGCTATCACTGTTTTAGATGTACCATTTGCCTAAATTGGACACCATTTGGGGGAAAAATGTAACAAGAAACCCGTAATTCTCTAGAATGAAATCCCACAGAACCTTAAAATGTTAGAGCTTAATAGGCCCCTATGGGGCCCTCAAGTTCTAAGGAGGAAATAGAGGTCCAGACAAATTACTTAATGTGCCCAAGGTAATGTTTTTCAAACTGAAGATTAATACCCTCTCATAGATTATAAAATCAGTATAGAATAGCATGACCAAGAAAAAAAAGAGAGAAGGATCAAATTACAAAAAATGAGGAATGTGTGGATGTCACCTCTGACATTTTGGAAATAAAAATGATCAAAAGAAAATACTATGAATAATTGTATGCCAATAAATAAGATGACCTCAATGAAACAGACAAATTCCTAAAAAATTACCAACCACTGAACCTGACTCAAGACAAGTAAATCTGAATCTACTATCACAAATGAGATTGAATTAATCAAAAACCTTCTCAAAAAACCAGGTCCAGATTGTTTTACTAGTGAACTCTACCAAATGTTTAAAGAAGAAATAACACCAATACACAAACACTTCCAAAAAAAAAATGAGAGAGAACACTTCTCAACTGATTCTATGAGGCTAATATAACTCTGATACCAAAACCAAAGATATCGCTAGAAAAAAGAAAAAACCTGCAGACAAATATCCTTCAAATATAGACTTGTAATCCTCAACAGAATACTAGCAAAACCATACCCAACAACATATAAAAAAGATTATACATTCTGATCAAATGAGATTTATTTCAGGAATACAAGTTTAGTTTAAGATATGAAAATCAATAAGTTCAATACATCACGGTAATAATTGACAAAAAAATGCATGGTCATTTCAAAAGACTCAGAAAAAAGTTTGACAAAAATCTGTATTTTAATTTTACCATTTCATGATTTAAAAAAAAAAACAACAAAGCAGTAATGGAAAGGAATTTCTTCAACCTAGTAAAAGGTCCCTATGAAAAACCCACAGCTGGCATCATACTTAATGGTGAAAGACTGAATGTTTTCCTCTAAGATCAGCAAGAAGACAAGCATGTCTTCTCCTATCATTTATAGTCAACATTATACTGGAGGTTTTAGCCAGGGAAATTAGATGAGGAAAGGAAATAAAAGGCATCCACAGTGGAAAGAAAAAAGTAAAACTATCATTATTATTAATATATGACATAGTTTTGTATATGGAAAATCCTAAGGAGTACACATGTACATACCCACACACAATAAAAACAATTAGGACAAATATATACACAAACATATACACAAAAATCAATTGTATTTCTAGTCAATCTATCAGTTTTATTTCTAATACAAGTATATTTCTTTTTTTAAAGATTCATTTGTTTATTTTAGAGAGAGGGTGCACATGTGGGCAGGAGGAGAGGTGGTGGGAAAAGAGAGAAGGAGAAAAAGAGAGAGAGAAGCAGACTGCTGCTGAGTGTGAATCCCAATGTGGGCCTTGATCTTACCACCCTGAAATCATGACCTGAGCTGAAATCAAGACTCAGCTATTCAACCAAATGAGCCATTCAGGTACCCCTACAATTATATAGCCCTACACTATAAGTAGCAATGAACAATCCAAAAAATGAAATTAAGAAAGCAACGGCATCTAAAAGAATACTTAGGTATAAAATTAACAAAAGTAAAAATCTTACACACTGAAAACAGCAAAGCTTTGCTGAAAGAAATTAAAGAATGTCTAAACAAATGGGAAGACATTCAGTGTTTGTGGACTGAAAAACTTAGTATTACCAAGAAGATAGTATTTCCCAAGTTGATCTACAGATTCACTGAAATCCTTGTCAAAATTCAGGGGGAATTTTTTTTTTTCAGTAACTGATAAACTGATCCTAAAATGTATGTTCAAAAATGTTGCCATCCAAAACAAAACAAAAACTCTATCACCAAAATTTCTTCTCATCAAACCCATGAATTTATTAAGACAGTGGGTACAGCCTGAAATTCTTAGTGCATCTTCCTAAAATCTGGGCATCAGACAGATACCAGATATATTTTCTTTAACGTTAGAAACATAGAGATAGGATCACAGTGAAGTATTGGTACCATGATGGCAGAATAAAGCATGAGTGAAAGAAGAAGATAACAACTTTATTCATACAATTGTGGAGAAGGAAGCCCTTCCCATTCAAAGGAAAAAAAAAAAAAAAAGGCCTTTGAAAATGAAGGCTTCTTCAGAGCACACGTGCGACCTAAAGATTTGCAGGAAAGAGAAAAAGACGAAACCCTTTCTATCTACATTTGGCTATAACTACAGAGCAAATCTGCATGGCAGACAAACTTTAAACCACCCAGCTCCAACTGGAAGGTCCCAGACAGATCTGCTCGCTATCAGAGGATTCAGATGTGTAAGTCTACTGGCCAAGCTCAAAATCAAGTTGACTTGACTTGATTTTACCTTCCCCAAAAAGAAGAAAATAAAACTGTTCCAGGTTTACTCCCCTGTCATCTCAGTCAGGAATCAAAAGTTTCTGTAGGTAGGCTAATTCTACCTAAAGGTAGGCTTTAATTCTGTCACTGAGTAATTTTTTAATCTCTTAAATGAAAATGATAGTACTTGTAGATTGGGGTGATCCAATTAAAATGTAATGTGTTCAGTTGCTCCTCGGAGCATTTTGCATGCTGGGCAACATTATCCTAATTTTTTTAATGAAAAACCAATCAGATGCATGTATCACTTGAAGATTTATATACCTTCTTATTTATAAGAATGCTTTGGGATATGGGGATAACCCTTTGAGGATTCAGAGCAAATTCTTCCACCATTTTGGGTTTCTCCTTCATTTGTAAAGGAAGGAAGGAACAAAGAGGGAAGCCGTTAATATTAGAAAGTTGCTTTCCTTTATCTTCAGCTGACGGTGCAATTATTCTCTTCTTTGAAAGCTTTACCCAGCTTCCTCGCTAACCTTGAATTTAATAGGAAAGCGAATGGCACAAATGATGGCAGTGCCTATTTCTACTGACTCCACATACTAACCTAACACTCTTTGAGCAAAACTGACACCAAAGGATTTACCCCGGTGTTTCAATCATTTGAGATGCTGTATTTCTGAAATGAATGATTTGCTTCTTGCTTTTCTCTTCCTCCACCCCCATGAATTACGTTATTCTCCTCATTATATTGATCAGTAAGCAAAGAAATTCATTCATTTATTTCTTCAATGAATTGGAAATATCAAGAGCTCAGTTCATAACTCTGTAAAATTCCAAAAGTTTCTACCTTCTCTGTGTAATAGCTAGAATGATAGTAGAATTTTAACTTCTAGTTGGGCTCCTCTCACTGCAGTTTTCCTAATCTTTTCTATATAACATACGTTAAAAAGGAAACCATTATCTGGGAGGGAAGATTTTCAGTGGGGAAAAAAGTAGGGGAAGTAAGTCCCCTACAGGCGACGCCACTCATTTTCCTAGATGAAGATAACTAAAAATACATAAAACTTCTTTATTTTCTAATTAACAGCTATGACGCTGGTCTCAGGAAGCTATGCATAAGGAGTCCATAAAAAGGCAGAGGTCCAACAACACCATGCAAAGATAGTAATTAAAACAGAAGGAGAAAGGCCTATTATAAATTACACTACACTTGAGGCTATAAAAAAATCTTTTTAATTAACTGAGAGAATGAGGCAAACAACCTCTGAGCTTTTATAACTGGCTACGGAAGTTTGGAGACAAACAGCACAATGATGTTTTTTTTAATGTGTCATTGGTAAGTGGAATACCACTAATCACTATCTCAAGGGGTGTGGATTATCCCGTACAAATTACTAAAAATATTATTCCTTAAGATTTCAGAGTTTGCATTGTTTCTCTGTAGCTCACCTATTACAGCAGAATCCAGAAACATCTACTGTAAGAGCCAGACTTTTCCTAAAGAACAAAGGAGTGTGTCCAAACTTATGTGGAAGTCACAATAGAAAAATCCAATACTATAGACATTAAACTCAAAAGTCACAATAGAAAAATCCAATACTATAGACATTAAACTCAAACATGTATATGCCTATTTTCTCCAATATAGGAGAATGAACTTATTCTAGAAATAGTTTCTTAGTCAGAGATTATAGACTCCAAGTTCTGTTGCCATCTTTATTTGTGTTTTTTTGGGGGGGTAGCTTCCACCTTGGTCACTCTCTCAGGTGTTCCTACCTATTGCATTATCAAGATGATGATGAAATCATTACCAACACGTTCTTAGGTTTCCTAAGAAAATTATGCCTATAGCATGATAATGGTGATGTGTTGAGTTCAGACCCCCTTTCAAAATCTATGGTTCATTGTGGGCTTGAAAATTAGAGAGTGAACATCAGTGCTAAGTTGGGAAATAATTTGTTTGATGCTACTAAATAGAATGATTCAAGATGGGGGCAAAGAAACTAATCCTCAGGAACATAGCCTTTAAATTAATCCAATTATGTATGTTGGGCAAAATTAGAGATGGTTATTGACCTCTCTTTTTGCTCTTCATTGTCACTATTTCTTTCCTTAGGGCTTTTTTTTTTTTTTTAAATGACATGTATCATCTCAACAATTTACTTTTCCTAACACAAAAGAAGAAATATGATTTCTAAGCCTTTCATTCTATTAAAGAAAGAGAAACTTAAAAGCCTAAAGCCTAGGAGCAAACCACTGGAGTATGAAAGCTCTCAACGGAGGAGAAGCATCTCTGGAAAGACAAAGGGCATCATTTAGTAATTAATGAGGTCTGGGCCTTCACTCTATGTCAACACAACTCATCCCTCATAATACCTGACTCCATTACCATGTGGCTATGCCCACTGCTCCCTTCCCCTTATTATCAATCATGAGCCCCACAATCACAGAGCAAGAGAACTCAAGGTCATATTGAAGGATGATTCTTGAGACTGAAGTGGAGTTCTAAGCAGAGCCTCTAGATGGCACTCTTTCTTATCAGTAGTCAGCGTGAACAGCTTTCTTTTTGATCTTCACAACAATCAAAAGGACTAAAATTGATCCTCTTGCCTTATATTTTGATACAATTGCCTTTTGCCAGCTTAGTAGAAAGATGGATGCTTACAATATACATTAATTTACCAATAGCAATTTGTGCTCTTAAGAAAAAAATTCCTGTATCATCAGAGGGTTTCAGTTGCTGCTGCTGTGTCCTCATTGAACCTTGCATAACCAGTATTCCACCTGGTAGGAAGTGTTTGTTTCAGATCAATGCAGTCCCTAACTCCACTTTGGACCCAACTTGCAATGTTGTGAAGGTAACAAAAGAAGAGGGAAGTCAGCATCTCCAGTCTTCACTAAGGCCAGCCTTTCACAACTCCTTACCACCCAGCGATAGCTGTGTGGAGGCAACAGTCATGGTATCTGTGATTAGAAGCAGAAGAAGCTGTATATGGGCGGGAGGGAGTGGCTTTCCCATCAACCCAAGATTGTCTCTGTGTTGGCCTGGTCGTCTCCTGTCACCAACATTAGGGATGCTTCTAGAAAGTTCACGACTAGCCTTAACGTCAGAGCAGCTCCCCCACCGCCCCTAGTATTCCCTGGCTAACCAGGCTGTGTCCTCCAGTTCTACTCCTCCCTCCACCCCCAACACACACGCAAAGAGAGTTCTCAGGAAACCAGGCATTTTGTCCATGCTTTACAGGGGAACACATTTCAGCCCTGTTGGTCTGGACACTATCAGGATGTGATTATGATAACCAAGAAATATAGAAGATTTGAGGGTAGGCTGTAGGGTAGAAATCTGAAGAGTTTACAGAATTCCTTTCTTTCATGCTTCAGGTAATATTTAGCAAACACGCTTTTTAATGTCTGGGGATTTTCAAGAATTCAGAGGTAGGCATAATCATAGATATTTCAGAGAGTGACAAAGAGTAAAAACCAGTATTCCATTCAAATATTTTCCTTTCATTTTATCTTGTTCCAGCTCCAACTCCCTGGTCCTGCCTCTGGGCTTTCTATTTTCCAAAGATGGACCTAGCCATGGGTTTGCAGACTGACCCCTATAAGACCAGGGGGCTCTGGCAAATACAGTGTGCATTGACTCTTAAGACTCTTAAGAAAACACAGAAAAATCTCTCATTAACCCTTTGTCCTCAAGCAAAGACCTTGTGCTTCTTTACAGTTATGAATTATAATGAACATTCAGTCCTCACTGAGTTATTTTTTCTAATAGCTTATCTGGCTGAGACATAAAGCAGTGAAGGTCATAGGTGCCATACATAAAAATTTAGTTATGTAAGTTGTAGTAAATAATTTAAACGGGCCATTTAACTAATCCTGGATTTTGTCCGCAAAGCCAAAGGTCTTACTTTGATTATTCAGTTCATATCTCCTTCCTTTTTCACTCAGAAAACTCTTCCTTAGGATTCAGGAGTAGGAGGAGAACAACTATAGCTTCAAGTTTACTCAGAAACATTTTAACCCTGCCATTTTCCCAAATACTGCTTAAATGTTTAGAGCTCCATAAAACTCAAGCTGCATTAGATGAATTCTGTAAACATCACCAAATGCAGTTTTTCTAGAAAGAAAGCTGCCAAATTTTTAAGACACAAGATTAAGCCTCCAGATGGCCTTCTCTGAAGTGTGAGTACTAATTGGGTTTCCATGTCCTTGTCTGACACTCTAGTCCATTGGAGTGTCCCTTTCTAGAGCTGAGTCTAGGAAACCAAAGTCCACACAAGGGCCCAAGAGAAGGCCAGAAAGATAAAACAGACCATGTGGGACTGATTTATGGGAACTTGGTACCCCCTTACTACTAGGCCATTTCTTTCCAAAAAAACTTCTTCCTCTCTGACAAAATGCCTAAAACTCCACCTCTAGGAGATTTCTTCTCTTGGCTCTGAAAGACCTATTTGTCTAGTTCTCCAACCATATCCAAATGTCCTTGGGAAAGGTACAATATCCAGGATTTATTAGCAACACCTGCCTTCCCTTATCTACCTTAGATGAAGTGTCAAAGAAAGAAGCAGCAGTGCAGAGAGGTTATGAGGCTTGTCTAAGATTATACAGGTTGTAAGTGGCTAAATCCATGTAGCGCTGAGGAGGGACGTTTTGGAAGGAAACCAGCTCTGCTCCCACGCTTCTCTCTTTTCCGGGCTGTGGACAAGCAGAGAGGCACAAAGCTCAAAGAGCTACTGGTAGTTTCTTAGGGGGACGGGGAAGAAAGGCATCTCACTTCTGTGGTTAGGAAAGTGCTGGGGACCTGGTTTACAGGAGAAAAACCTGGGATGGTGTGTCAGGAATGCCCAATTCCAACTCACGAGAGAGAGAGAGAGAGAGAGAGAGAGAGCGAGCGAGCTCAAGGTCAAATCAGTTTGGAAAAGGCTTCTTAAAATACATCTTTTGGAAGATCTTTGATGAATATTAGCCTATTAGAATAGTCCTGAATTCCATGTGTAACATTTTTTTAACCTATTTCCTAAACTACTTGATCAAAGGATGTTCTTTTTCCTCACTTGTATCAACATCTCTCTAGAAGAGTTTGGGAAATTCTGCTTTAGGGGAAGTTGTCAGGATTTTGTTTCCTTGTGATGCCCTGCAGCTGTCAGGCAAACCAGAACCGAACTTTCTAAAACCCTTCCTCCTGGCAGAAGTTATTTGCATGTGTTTTCTACCAGAAGGCACAACCTAAAAAGATCCTGAAGCTTTCATCACTTGGAACACCTTTTCATTAAGGCCGTTAACAATTATAGAGAAAAATCTGTTGAGGGGCAAATGGAAATAAAACCCAATACTCTCTCTTTTCCACCTGCAGCTCTTTCCTTGTTTAAAGACTCCCCTGAGTTCCCTCTTTGCTAGGGAACTTTTCTTAGCACCCCCAGGCAGAGTTAATCCTTCATTCCCTTTTCTCTCACAGCCAAAGTTTCCGTTTGTATGACAGTACTTGATATTCTTGCATTGGAGTATCTGCTCACGCGTCCGATGCTCTCCATGACCTAAAGGCAGTTCAAGGTCATGGAAGATGATGTCGGTACCTTCTTACCTCCACCCTCTGCAGCCCCTGGGATTTGGCAATTCTCCTAAGGTTCTGTGATAGGCATAACATTCTGTGTTCACAAATTCAAGAGGCCAAAGACAAGTACTATATATAAATTTAAACTAAATTGATTCAAAATTTTTAAAGCATGGAAAATCATACCCCATTGAATAAAGAATACTGTATTGATTATGACCATTTAATTTTTCAAGAGGAGAAAGACAAGAGGGAAAGGAGGTGGAATGAAGTAGAGAATCAGAGGGAAGCTGTAACAACTAACAGTAAGAAAAAGAAAAGTAGGGAGGAAAATTAGAAAAGAGAAAGAAAAAAGAAAAACTATACAAATGTTAGGTAAAGTTACAGGTAGAAAGAAATAAAGCAAAAGAAAAGCTAGAGTGGAAAATCTGGGGGGAGAAACACAAATGAAGGAAGAAAATTCAATACTTTCAAGGTGTTGGTGCAAGAGTTTATAGTTCAATTTACTGTTATTTCTTAGCATAGACTGACCATGACTAAGTAAACCATTATTCACATTTTTTTTTTTACCCTCTGACCTGCTGATTTTGAAGGTCCAGTTAGCCCATAACCGCTGTCATTGTAACTATTACACCATGGAAGAGAATTTACGTCTGAGTTTTTGTTCCCTTTCATCTACTGGGTAAGACCAGCCTATTCCAACAGGAAGTATCATGGTTTGCCAGTTTTTCAAACCCTGCAAATAGAAATGTATTAATAAGCTTTTTGAATTAAAACAAATGGAACTGAAATACATGTTTGAATTGCAAACAAATAAAGATTTTACTTGCTTTCACTGTTTCCACTGACTTCTAAGCATAGGCTTTTAAAAAAATATCAGAATATTTCCTTTTTTTTTTTTTTTGGCCAGGTTTTCTTTTCTGTGAGCTCTTCCCTCCCATCTCGCCTTATCTTCCTAAAGTGCCTTCAGGTTCCATGGCAATTACCCAGATTCCTTTGTGGGCCTTACCTATTTTTGTTACTTAGCAATAGTCAGTTTCCCTCAAGCAGGGCTGTGGTAATTAACTGGAATAACAGGGAATGACTCAGATCCCTGATCCAAAGTTCTCTTCCAGCTCTAAGTTCCAAAAATAGTCCTCTATTAGTCAAAAGGCTCATTTCAATAATATTCATCATTTAGAGGGTCTGTGAGTACATTCTTTATACTCAGGAGCCTGTAAGAGGCATTGTGTTTTGGCTTTCCAGCAGGAGATTTCCCTGGGCTAATGTAAAACAACAAGTCTTACAAACCTTTTCAAGCTTTCAAGTCCAAAATATCATCAGGAACCTCTAACTAGCTCCAGGACATCAGGAAAGCAGAGAGTTCTTTGGCCTTCAGTTTCGTGATCCATAAAATGAACCCCTGAACAAGTGAAACTCTAAATATTAGCTCTAAAGTATTCTCTTTCTAAAGGGACTTGCTCTTCAAGGTCTACCCAAACCTTTACAAAATAGGATAGGAGACAGCAATTCTGTTCAGAATTCGACAGAAAGACTTCTTGCAAGATTTTTTTAAAGTTACTTCCCTAAATCAGTCAACCAAACGCTCTCTACTGAGTCATGATTATAGCCAAATATATATTTCCAGCTAGAATTCACAGGAAGAGGTGTCTGGCTTTTGCCTGTCAAATTTCGAGAGGGCATACAATAAGGGAAAAAATGACAATCCTGCAGATACAGTGTGAGCCCCAAATGAACGATAAAACAGTTAAAAATTCCGATCAGGAATCTGAAAAAGCTTCAATGAAAAAGTAGAATTTCAGCGAAGTCTATAATAAAACTCGGGTATGCTTCAAATGGGGATGAGGTGGGAATGCGCATCAGGGTGGCATTTGTTTAAAAGAAAAACAATGTTTCACTTGCCACTCCTCTGTGTCCTTCAGGTCCGCCCTGCCTGGCAACATGCTGCAGTCCTTCCATCTGGAATGCTCATTGTTCAGGCAAATCCACAGCTCCCCACCCCACTCCCGAAAATCTAAGCACAAAAAAACTCTTCCTCCGTGAAGCAGTCTCTGATCCTACCATTGAAAGTTATCTTTCTCTCTTTCTCTCCTTTTTTTTTTTTCAAATATTTTATTTATTTATTTGAAAGACACAGCTTGTTGTGGTTTTTGTTTTAAGATTTTATTTATTTATTTGACAGAGAGAGACACAGCAAGAGAGGGAACACAAGCAGAGGGAGTGGGAGAGGGAGAAGTAGGCTCCCTGCTGAGCAGAGAGCCTGACATGGGGCTCAACCCCAGGACCCTGGGATCATGACCTGAGCTGAAGGCAACTGAGCCAACCAGATACCCCTATCTTTTTCTCACTCAACCTTCCACAGGACCTTCTCTTTCTCACTTTTACAGCATCTGTCACTGATTCCCCTCTCCTGGGTTTTCATAGACTCTCCCTCATCTGTGGCTAGACGTCACAATCCTTAGGGGCAGGAGCTAGTAAAATTTCTTTATTCATGGTACTTAGGTCAAGGTCTTGTATTAGAAACTCATTCAATTATTTGTTTTTCTTATTTTTTATCCACTCATTCATTCAACACAAATTTATTGAACAATTGGCTATGTTTCAGTTACATTCTAAGAGCTATATAGCCATTTCCCTTACAGATTGAATTCTGGTGGAGGAAAACAATTAATCAATAAACAAACTAATAAATATACAATGTGTTCAGTGCTTATAAGTCCTATGGTTAAGGGGGGAGACTAAGGAGTAGCTGGAAATAGTTTAGATTCAGTGGCCAGAATTTATTATATTATATAAGTGATATATCATTCTTTATAAACAAAGAGACTATTTTGAGGCATTGGATAAAATAAATTATGCAGTGATGAAGTTCTCAAATTATCCCACTGCAAGTAGGAGTAATAAAGATAATTGATACTAAGAATCAATAATTAGTATTGTCATGTGTAATAAATTAGCATACATGTATTGCATGTCTACTATTTTCTAGGCAATGTAGTAGATAATCCATTCAACAACCAGAGGGGTATTATTATTGTTCCCATTCTACAGATGAAGAAATTGAGGTTCAGATGGGTTAATCTGCTTCAGATCTTTAGGTAATAACGGAAGAGGTATGAATGGAATTTGGATCTCTCAAACACAAATGCTAATGCTGTTTGTCCCCAGCACCTCTCTTTTCTAAGATGACGTGGATGAAAGAATGATTTTTCCTCTGCCTGCTTCCTGGAGCTTCTCCTCTGAAGAACATTCTGATCTCTCCCCTCTGTTTTGTTTCTGGTTCTATATCTTTTCCAGAAGCAATGGACCAGAGGTTTCTGCATCCAGACCTTGGAGGGGAACAGAAAAGAAAGCACACACATTCTAGTTTCCCACAAAAAAAATTTGGCCCTGGAAAAGGAGGTCTTCTGAGTCACATGGACCACAAAAAAGGTGGAGTCAATCCAGGGAGGAAAAGTGAGGCCCACAGGCTCCCACCCCTGAGCAGCAAGAAGCCCAGCTCAAATAGAATTCCAAGCTTCAGGATCCAAAAACACAAGTTCTAGGCTGAGGTTTGGTAATGAAGCACTGATTCTCTGCACCTCTCATTTCTGTGATTGATGGGAATATCTCTGCCCTGAAGAAGGAATCAGGTTTCTAGGGTCTACACAAATGCAGTGCAAGAGGAAGGTACATGCAGAGAGAGGACACTGGTATCTGTTTTCCACAGGCCATTCCCTCCTCTGGGTAGCAGACTTTCAGGTTCTCTATCACATGCCCACCTCAAGCTGGCATCCCTGGCAGCCTTAGATGAGCAGTGCCTCAGCCTTCCACCTAATGAGGACCATGCTAGACTGCTGAGCAGAAACATACAATTAAAATTTATTTGCATTAGGGTATCAAAATATACTAAATAGGTAAGGCACGAGGGGAAATCTCTTAATTACTTCCACAATCAAACCACTGAAGCGTTGTGAGGAAGGAGTGTTTGTTCCCAGGATGGAGCTAGGACGCTGGGGATGAGCAGGAAGTCACTTCACAGCCTCTTCCTGGGAGGCATCCGTAGATGATCTGAGCAGATGCTCAACAAAGAGGGAGGCTCCCCTCCTCAGTGACCATCTCCCTCCTGCATCCAGAAGCCACTCCTGCCAATGTCTAATGGCTAAACCTAAAGACAAGGAAATACCACAGTGAGTTCTAGAATGTTCTGAGGACGTGCCACAGCCACAACTGCTGCTGAGAACATGACACAGGGCCTGGCACACAGTAATTCTGAGCAGTGAGTACCACTGCTGTGAAGGCCAGGAGGGATGAATGTGTGGTTTCTCTAGCTTAGCCCACCCTCTGACTTGGAGGGCAGGACTAGGGATGAATGCCTGACCCGGAGACAGGGGCTTCTAGGCAGCTGTGAGGCTGTGAGGGCCTCTGGCAGAATGGCTTGCCCAGTGTTTCATACTAGAGGGTGAAGAAGAGATTCAGCAGAAGGAGCAGAAGGACAAAGACAGGAGGAGAGAAAAGAGACAGTGGAGGCAAATGGTTCATAGGAAACCCTGTGTAAGAGTAGAAATAAACAAACTGTCTTCACTTGATTTAAAAGATAAAGTGACTGCATATTGACCTTGACAGAGCAACTGGATGACCATAAGGTAGCGGGCAGAGGGAGTTCAGACGTGGGTTTTGAGGGGAGGTATCCCCGGCTCTAGGTGCTTCGTGTCTTGGATGGCATTCTATCCTTGAGACCTGATGGTGCAGTCACGACTGAGCTCCAAACCATGACCTGATCCCTGTGAGGTGGGACCAACTTTCCCTCAATTCCTTAAAATAAACCCAAAGTAACTGAGATTCTCTGCAATAATCCCAGAAAACATGAGAGACACAGGAAAAGAAAAGAAGGCTAGCTGAGATCACCGAGCTCCCTGAAGACTGAAGGCTCCTGGGAGTTTCCCAAACCCCGTTGGTGACTGCCTGTGGCAGAGCCGCCCCGAGAATCTGGTAAACAAGGAAGCTAAGATTCTGTGTGTTTATTAAGCACCCAGGTTATCCCGTATTCATGCCAGCTGGGACTTTTCTTTCATACTCTCCTTTGAGGTAGGCCTGATGAGGTGACACGTTTGTCCTTCTCACTGTGCCTGTATTCCTCTGCTAATGCTCTTGTTAAAAAACGTTTCTGGAGGAAAATAATGCATGCCTGTTGTAAAGATCTTAGAGAAATCAGACAAGAAAACAAAAACCTTTAAAAAGCAACTGCAATTTTATTTCACAATGATAAGCTAAATACTAGTGTATTTTCCCAATGTTTTCTTCAGTACAGGTGCTGTACACATATTATTTTGTACCTGCTTTTCTCACTTTATAATCTATCTTGAACACTTCCTTGTGTCAGTAGGCATTTTGCTGTATCATCTCTAATAGTTGTGCATCATTGTAAAGAGAATTGATAGCAAACTTAATGTAACCAATCCTCTATTGTCAGACATTTAAATTGTTTCCAGTTCATCTCTGTCATAGAAACACTCTGAAGAACAATCTTGTATAAAATTTTATCCATATACCTGATGGGGTTTTTTGTTTGTTTGTTTTTCCTTTTGTTTTTTTAGCACAGACCCCCATGAGTGGAGTTGCCAAGGGGGAAAAAAGTATTCACAACCTTAAAATGTTTGAAATTGATTATCAAATGGCCTTCCAGAAAATGCATAGTGACTTAAACTCTCCACAGCAATGTGTGAGAGCATCCATTTCCTATGTCCTTGCCAACACTGGACGTTACCAGTCTTTAAAGTCACGTTAATGTTTTCTCGATGGACTTATAACAGCAGCTCTTGACTCTGGTTTCTCATTAAAACCACTCAAGGAGTTTTTTAAAAGCACCAATGTCTAGTCCCCATCCACTGAAATTATTCAGAACCTCAGAAGTGGAGCCTGAACATTTACCTAAAAGAAACTATACACTTAAAACAGTCACAGTAAATAGCCCTGCTTCAGACAGCTGTTACCCTCAACAGGCAGGAACCACACAGAGAATTCTAAGTAAGATTTTCTTGCGAAGGCTGGAGTCCTCAGCCCTGTGAAATCACCATTATCATGGAGAATATCTGAGCATTTTCTCCAAACAACCATAACCAAATCAATTTTATATACCACCTTCATGTATGTAGAAAGCACTTACTCTTCACTCTCACTCTCTGCCTCATTCCCTGCCGTCCTTCCCGCAGACCCCAGCCCCGGCATCTCTTCCTCAGGAAGCCTCTCCTCCTTCCCAACCACAGTGCATCCCCCCTCATGCTTCTAACACATCAAGTGACTCTCTGTGAAGGTACTCAGTACCATTGTGGTGTCTTTTGTGGACATTCTGCCATGGGAGTACTTGGGAGCCAGCATAGTTGGGAAAGGTTCATGAACAATGAGATTTGATTTCAGACACTGGTAGGATTTGGACAGGCAGAAAGAAGTGCCTAGGAGTAGGAAAGCCGGAATCATTAACCTTTCTTAAGTTTGTGGATACATTTGGAAAAGCACTGAAAGCTAAAACCTCTCCAGAAAAATCCAAACATGCCCACGCATGGAAATGACGAACATGCTTTTAGGGTGTTAGAACTCCAAGCACAACCATGGATCCTTGATCCCACATGGGTCACATTCAGCTTTGTAGGAGGACCCAGCATAATGATTAATTTCTTTCTTCTAGCCAAACAACACTGGCTCAGGAACACGCCCCAAACTCAATCACTGTCCTAAGTAAATGGCAGAAATACCAGACTGCCAGCTACCTCTGTGTCCAAATTCATGGACCTATCTATGATTTACTTTTGTCTTAGTAAAATGGGGTAAGTTGGGGTCAGAAGAAAGAAAGAAAGGGACACAGAGGGTCCTGAAGTCTAGGACCCAATTATGGAGCCAAAAGAGCAATGATTCTTTTCTCTGTTATGCAGGTAACATGAGTCCCTATCCTAAGACAAGAGAAGCCAAGAAATCCAGAGTTGAAGGTAAAATTCTCTCCTTATATCACCTTGTATCTTTATATTCCCCATCAAGTGTTTTACCTTTAATGAGCACAGGGCAAGCTGGTGTTTGTTCTATCCCCTGTGGTCCCCTCCTGGAGCACTGGTGCCTCGGGGCAGGAACTTTTGTCCTCTGGCATAATGCCATCTGTGGCATCACTCTGCAGTGCTATATAAAAAACCACCACACCTCAGCTGACCCCATTGTGTCTAGACAACTTCATTACTATGCAGGACATGACAGACAGACAGGCAGCCCCACATGCCCCAGAGCCAGTCTCCACCAGGAGCAGCATCACCTCAGCCCTACCTACTATCCAGTCCCCATATTCCGTCTCCCGTGGCACCTGAGAAATGTTTAGAATCCCACTAGAGAGTTCAACAGAATACCATTTACAACAACAGAGCATTTTTTTGTTTGTTTAAATTCTAAAGCTCCTTGCCAGAGATCTTCCTAAAGTGAGCCAAATAGGGGCGCCTGGGTGGCTCAGAGGGTTAAGCCTCTGGCTTTGGCTCAGGTCATGATCTCAGGGTCCTGGGATAGAGCCCTGCATCAGGTTCTCTGCTCAGCAGGGAACCTGCTTTCCCCTCTCTTTCAGTCTGCCTGCTGGTGTTCTCACTTTCTCTCTCTCTCTCTCTCTCTCTGTCAAATAAATAATAAAATCTTTTTTTTTTTAAATGAGCCAAATAGCATGTGTGATATTCATTGATTTCCACCAAACTGCTGTATGCTAAAGTTAGCTTTACTGCTTCCTTTACACACTAAAAGGGGTATGATTTTACTACTCCAAACTTTGAAGTAAAAATAATTTCCCTTTGAAAGGACAAGAGTGGCTGGGCATCCAGGTGGTTCAGTCAGTTCAGCATCTGACTCTTGATTTTGGCTCAGATCACCATCTCAGGGTCATGAGGTCGAACATAACATGAGGCTCCATGCTTGGTGTGGAACCTGCTTAAGATTCTCTCTCTCCTTCTTCCCCTAACCTCCAAAAAAAAAAAAAAAAAAAAAAAAAGAAAGAAAGAAAGAAAGAAAAAGAAAAAGAAAAACTAGAATTTAAAAAGACAAAAGTGGCTTTGGAGGTAGTGGTTAGTTACTTAATACAGCTATAATGGGTGATTTATCGCTTACCATCTAGAAAAAGATCTACTGGGCTTTTCCAGTCAGGATCCCCACGGGGAAGAGCCTGCTCAGAGCCAGGTTACTCCTTGACAGTACATCAGGCTTCACTTCCTGCCTTCCTCCTCCCCCTTCCCTCACCTCTGCTCACTCACTCATTACAGATTTGTAAGACAAAGTTAATGAGACAGGCTTCTGAGAAGCGCCAGGAGGGTCATAGTTACACAATCACATATACAATCGATGAGAATATTCTTGGTGCATTCATTCCTTCCGTGTTACTGTAGCACCATATTACATAGTTCCCATCCATAACTGTGTAAAGCCAAAGGACAGTACTTCGCCTTTTCTCTATGGACAACATTTACAGCATGTTCACTGGTTTTGAAATGATAAGCCCTTCATCCCAAGTTTAAAGTAAGGTGATTGACTTTTGCTTAATTTTATTGCCTAACACATCTGGCTCCTTTTCCCACTAACCTATCCTTCACACTAATCCTTAGCCCTTGGAAAAATACCATCATCAAAAATGCGCAGTACAGAGTTAATTTTGGAAAGAAATGGCTGATAAAAGGGAAGTCCTATCGAAGGGGAAAAAAAAAAAAACAAAGAAAAATGGGGAGGACATGAAGTCTGCACAGAAGACATAAAAAGGAATAAGATACAACAGGGCCTTTTGAAAACACTATGAATATTCACAGTCAGATATATCAGCCAGGAGACAAAAGAAGAAAAAGAACTCTGATTTTTGAGCACTATGTCCGCCATACCCTTTATGAACATAATTATATTGAAAAGTCACAACAAACCTGTGAGGATAATATTATGATTCCCAAGTTGCAGAAGAAATAGAGGCAGAGAGAAATTAAGTCATTTTCCCTAAGTCATTCAGCTAGAAAATAACTCCACTAAGATTCAAACTAAGGTCTTGCTGGCTCCAAAGCCCAGGCTTTTCATTACTCTGCCAGCCTGCTTCCCAAGTCACACACACCTCAATATTAATTTACAAAGTCACAGCCATATAGAGGTACCTCTCTCTATGCTATGTATGACTGCATGTACAAAAATCTACATATTTTTACATAACATTTAACCCTCACAACTACACTAAACCACTGACACTACCAGTATCAATCTGCCCACTTTGCAAATTTGGAAAACTAGTTGCTTTCATGAATTATTCAACAAATATTTAGAGCCTATGCTTTTTTTTTTTTTTTTGCCAAATGATATTCTAGGATCCAATGACACACACGTCAGAAAAAACGCCTGTATCTTGGAACTCGTAGTCTAATGAGAGACACAGATAAAAACAACACACAGAAAAGTAATAAGATCAATTAGTAAATAAAACCTGTGTAAAGTGGTTAAGAGCAAGGTGTTTGCCTACTGACGTCATGCCCTGAATGTTTGCTAATTGTGCCCCAAACTGAATTCCCAATTTCTACTCACACCTCTTCCCCATTTGGCAAAAACTTGGCATTAACATGGGCATCTCTTTTTTCTTACATTATCCATCCAGTTTATTGGCAAAATCCTATTCATCCTACAATCAAAATATTTCTAGAACCCAGTCTCTTCTTACCACCTCCTCTGCTACTACCTTGGTCAGAACCAGGATCATTTGACTAGCCCCTAGTTAGTCTAATTTTTCCCAGTCTTGTTTCCTACCATCAAGTCCTTTTTTTTTTTTTTAAGATTTTATTTATTTATTTGACAGAGAGAGATCACAAGTAGGCAGAGAGACAGGCAGAGAGAGAGGAGGAAGCAGGCTCTCCGCTGAGCAGATAGCCCGATGTGGGGCTCGATCCCAGGACCCTGGGATCATGACCCGAGCCGAAGGTAGAGGCTTTAACCCGCTGAGCCACCCAGGTGCCCCCTAACCATCAATTCTTAATAGCAGCCAGAATGATCCTTCTTAAAACATAGGTTCTTTTGCACTGGTTGGCTCCTTATCACTCACTCGCTCTCTCAACTCCTTCAAGCCTCTGCTCAAATGTCCCTCTCTTGAGGAGGCCTGGCTTGCTATAGTCTCCCTGCTCAATTTTTTCCCCACAGTACCTAACATCTTCTAAAATACTACATAGTAAACTTATTCGCTATATTTTTTGTTTATAGTTTATCTCCCTCCACAAGAAGGTAAGTTTCACAAGGGTAAGATTTTGGGGTTTTGTTCACTAATGCACCAAGAGTGCACTAGTACTAGTACTAGTACTGATAGTACTGACAGCTACAGTTTCCTTAATATTTACTACTTTCAGAAAAAGCCTCTTTTCCATCAAATTGAATACAGCTGAAGAAAATTTCAGTAAACTGGACATACAGATTGAAGCCCATAGCGAAAGGGGAGTAGAAATTATGGAAAAGAGATTAAGAGTTCTAACGGGCACAATGAAAAGTTAATGTGTGAACTTAATTCAAGTTCCAGGAGGCACAGATACCAAAGAGGGGCAAAAGCAATATTGGAGGAGACAGTATCTAAGAACTTTTTAAAAGTGAGGAAGACTTCAAGCCACAGATTCAAAAAGCATCATACAACTCAATCAGGGTAAATATAACAAAAACCACACCGTGGCACATCATGGTAAAAATGCCATGAGCCATAATTACAGAGAAGACTTCTTCTTTTTTTTTTTTTTTTAAGACTTTACTTATTTGAGAGAGAGAGCATGAGAGGAGAGAAGGTCAGAGGGAGAAGCAGACTCCCATGGAGCTGGGAACCCGATGTGGGACTCAGTCCCGGGACTCTGGGATCATGACCTGAGCTGAAGGCAGTCACTTAACCAACTGAGCCACCCAGGCACCCACAGAGAAGAATTATTTAATCATTTTATTACTGCCTTGCAAGGACAGTAGCTAAGTATGGTTACCTTCCACTCAATCTTGAACCCCTTGTTTTACCTTCTGCATTTTCAGAATTTCAGTGAAATGGAATTTCACTGTGTAGTTTTCAGAAAACCATGTGCCCGAGACACGCAAGTATAGGGATAGAGCTCTAGAGCTCCTCCCAGGATAAAACCAGACTCCCAAAACATTAGGGACTTTGAGCACCATTTCTCATACTATTAACCCAAAATGGAGGTAAGCGCTTTTTTAAAGGAATAAATGTCATTCACTTATAAAAGTTTCGCTTTTTTTTTTCCATAAAAGTTTCACCATAAATCCCATTAATCTTCCTCTGTGAAATTCTGCATAAGTAGTGGAGCCATCATAACCTAGTTCTTCGTTATTAGAGGACACTGAGCCAGAGACAAGGGCAATGCATCCAGATGCCTGGCTTTTCTCTGAAGCATCAATGAAATAATGGAGGAAACACTTGAAAAGAAAAATTCCAAGTAAGTGGGTCTATTATGCTTATCTTAATCTTAGGAGTATCTTTTAAATACTCAAGTAAATTTTTAAACGCATGTTTCTGTCAGCTCAAGTTGAAGGGGAATAGTAGCTTAAAGGCATTTTCTCAGATGTTTAAGAAAAAGACGAACCATCCTATCCATTAACCATCAGATAATCTTTTGTAAAGATTTTTTATTTATTTATTTGACAGAGATCACAAGTAGGCAGAGAGGCAGGCAGAAAGAGAGAGGGGAGGAAGCAGGCTCCCCGCTGAGCAGAGAGCCCAATGCAGGGCTCAATGCCCCTTGCTTGATGCAAGGCTCGATCTCAGGACCCTGAGACCATGACCTGAGCCAAAGGCAGAGGCTTTAACCCACTGAGCCACCCAGGCGCCCCTTTTAGATACTCTTTTAATATAAAAATAAGCTCCTCTGCCATACCATTGAATCAAATATAGGGGGGCCCAATTTAGTGTCAACAGATGTTCAGGCTTGATTATCTGGAGATGAGAAACTAATACATTCCCTGGCCCAAAGTGTGTGTTAAAGATGTAGAATAGTGAAAATCTTTGGAGAAAGGATGCAAAATGCTAATTTGGGGGGTTTTGATAATCATACAAAATAGCAATTCTCCAGAGAAAGTGATTACATTCTCTCCTCAATGCCTGCCACCCTTTCTTTGCAGATTAGAAACAACATGGTGGCAAGAATGCCACTGTCTTTTGATAGTTGTCAGAAGTCATTTTGAAGACTTTCATCTGGCTCTGGGAAAGCCATCTTGAAACGGAACTAAAGAGAGCATTCAGAATTTAATGACAAAATTGCTTTGTGCTTTAGAAAGAGCATTATGGAAACATGTAAAATTTTTTCTCCAAGTGACTGAGCTGTCATCTTAGTCAAATCAATGTGGCATCATATTAGACAGTGAGATAGAAAGCAAAGAACCAGAGTGGAAAAGTTATCCAAGGTCATTTTAGCATTAAGGTCGGAAAGGAAATTATATGGATTACAGCCCTGGCGGTTGGGAGGGGGATGTAGACTCATACATTATGTTGTGTCCACATGGAGAGTATGGTCTTGAGATAACAAACCAGTCCTCAGATTCAACCTGAGCCAACTCCCAGGTGTTGTCTCGGGCTGAAAACTGGATGGAATTTCACTGTGTAATAGGAAATACAGGTGACAGGGCTGGAAAAGTATATGAGCAAAGGATGGCTTTCAGAGGCTAAGAGTCTTGAGGATATTACTTGAAACAGCTTTAACCTCGCAAAGCCACATAAGTATGATTACATTATTTTTGTAATATTAATTGGCCTATTACCATGCCACATGCCAGACATTGTTCTAACTTCTTTACATTAATTATCTCATTTAATCTTTACAACAACCTATAAGACAGGTACTGTTACTGTCCCAGTTTTGCAGATGAGAAAACCTGAGGTTGATTTACTTGCCCCAACTTATGGCTAGCAAAAGAAGTAAGACCTAAATCCTGGCTTATCTGCGTTCTAATGTATGTGCTTTAAACACTGAGTATCCCACCTCCTACTGGCTTCCTAAGCATTGTCAGAGTGCTACTCCTTTCAATTCCTAGGTAATACAAAGTGTGCTCCACCATTTCCTGAAATCAGTGAAACAATATGTCCACAAGTTAGTGTCTTCCCCGCCACCAAGACACAGCCATCCTGACATGCCAAAGTCAGATGTCAGGCCAAAATGCAGAATCTACAAGGAAATATTCAACAAATATTTCTCTCAATTCCTCTACCATCTGAGGATCCCTTGGCTAGATCAAGAAACTAAGAAGTTGTTAGAATGTGGAGAGGAATTTTCTAAGAAGAGATTACTGAGAAATCGAAGCTTTGAAACTGAACCCCTGAGATAGGGAAGCCTAGAAGCTGCCTGCCTCCCCATTTCGAGCCTACTGAATACCAAGATTTAACTGAGCTACAATGAGAACCTGAAATAGGTTCCATTTTGGGAGGGAGGGAACACACTGGAGATAGGCTTCCGCTTGCTAAATAACTATACTACCACCCACGCTGAAGTCAGTTGTGTAGGGTCTTTTACATGGACCAAATGGAGGCCGCATGGAGAGTTGGACTGGCCCAAGAGGACATCTAGGAAGTTAAGGGGGACTCTACCATTAAGAGCCTGTGTATGAGGTGGCAGGAAAAAAATTACCCTCTCTGAATACATTTTTAAGAAACTATTGAAGACAAAAATCAATTGGTTTTGATTCATCTCCCATGAATTGTGTGTTTGTCATGCCTTTTTTCACTAGTATCACATTCCAATGGAGCATGTTGGGAATGGGGGATACAGTTGTATATTCAAGAATATGAGCTCTGAGACTTTTAAGGTTCTCTAAGAAGGACATAAACCCTTTTTGTAAAAGGGTTTTAAGGTTTTAAGTTTCTCTAAGAAGGATATAAACCCTTTTTATAAAAAAACTTTTTCATCCCCTTACATTCTTCCAATCTCATTGGCTTAGCCTTAGCTTCCCATTACAGACAATGGGATTCACATGCAAGAGATGACAGCCTTCCAAGGGCAATGAAAATAAGTGATTATCCTAAAATCATCCTGCCATTCAACCTCTGTCACCCTAAAAAAGCATATTCACTTCTAAAAATTTCCAAAAAATAAAATAGGATCATAAAACAGCATTTACTGAGTAGTTACTATATATAAGACATTGTACTAATTGTTTTACATGAATTATCTCTTTTGATCCAAATAATGCATAAGTATTTTTTATTGTTTAAGAGAAGATATTTATAGGCAAAAATAATATCACTAAATGGCATGTATTCAGAGAGAAAAGAATATTAAGTTTTGCCTAGGTAAATTAGGGGTGACATTAGAAATAAATGTTTAAATAACACTTTTATTTCTGAATATAAAAGAGATACATGATTATTATATAACCCTTGGAAAATGTACAAAACTGTAAAAAGGAAATGTACATTTCATTCATTTTCTTTTTACACAGATGCAATCATATGGTATATATGATTTGGTAAAGTGTTTTTTTGATTAACCTATCATGTACATTGCCTCCATAATTAAATATTCAAACATATTTTTAATGAATTTTAGTGTTCTATCCTGTTGATGAATAAGTTATTTTTTAAATTCCATTCTATTATTTCTTTTCAAATTCCTTGTTAACCACATCCTTTTCTCACTCTCATAAAGTAGCGTAAAAATTCTTGAAGGAAAATCTTTGTGTGTCTGTCTCATTATGGAGAAAGTAGAAGAGCTCTGCTCAAGTTATGCTGGGTAATAACCACAAAATTTGGTGATAAAAAAAAACAAGGTTGTGGGGCCTACTTGGTTTACTTGTTTTATCATTGACATTTCATGCCAACAATCAGCTTATGGAGATCAAATAGAGCTCGGCTCTATCACCTGAAGCAAGGCAGGAGGAGGACCTCTGTCAAAGTCATTATTATTTTTACATCAGAGGGAAGGGAAAGATGGCAGAACATGCAATGGTTCTTAAAGCTCCTGATAGGAAAATTGTAGGCATTACTTCCACTCATATTGGAGGGGGGTATGGAGAGGGGCAGAGGAAAAAAGAAAGAGAGACTCTTAAGCAGGCTCCATACCCCACACGGAGTCCAACCTTGGGCTCAATGTCACAACCCTAAGATTATGACCTGAGCTGGGAAATCGAGTCAGATGCTTAACTCACTGAGCTACCCAGGACCCCTTCTACTCATATTCTAGCAAGTCACACAGACAAGACTGATATCAGTAAGAGGGGAAGAATAGTCCTCTATCAGGAGTAAGACCTATAGGGATCGTCCTGGATGGAGTGGCAGCAATTACTTTAACAATAATACAAGCTGCCACAGGGAGGTAATGGCTGATCTTAGTCTAAAAGGGTGAGAGGGATTTCTTCAGGTAGGGAAAAAATAAGGGAGGAAGAAGGAAGAAGAACATTCTAGGGAGTGGGGGAATCATGTGAAAAGGCAATGAATTCTGAATAACACTTGTCTCCGGAACAGCATATCCCAGCATGGCTGGATATGTGAATAGCGTTTAATCAAAGGTTAGTAAGGTATGTAGACGAGAAATGAGATCAGAAGTAGAGGGCTTTTTTGTGTCATGGCATCAGTCAGAGTCATTCAGATGGATCAATTAAATGGTATTATTGAGGAGAGTTAAATAAAGGAACTATTCACAAATGTGTGAAAGAAAGTTTAAGGGAAGACCAAAAAGATAGTGGAATAATCTGAGAAAAGGGATTGCTGAGACGTCTCACCACCTCTAGGACTAAAAGGCAAGGGAAGAGAGTCATTCAAAGAGGTCAGGAGAGTGGCTGTTTGAAGCAGAGTGCCATCTCTCAGACTAACTGCCTATAAGAAATTCACGAGCCAGCAGGAGCTGTGGTCTTCAGGAGAGCGCTACAGGCACCTGTGAAAGCTCTGAGGGACAGAACAGGATAATACCTGCCTTCACTATCCTCTTATGCACTCATCTTCTGCCAGGGCCTCCCTTTGGCTAAGCCTCGTAGAGATCAGAGAAGTAAGGGCCTATGGGTGTAGGCCTTAAAGTTCAGATTCCTGTGCAGAGACAGCACAGTGGCATTGCAGAGAAAGAAAGGTTCTGGGGGGCAAAGAGAAAAATGGACACACAATGGAGTCATTCTAAGATGAGCAGTATACGTAAAGCTAAATGAAGGAATTGACAGCTAAAATGAATCAAGGGGGAAAATTCAAAAAATATTTGAGTGTAAACAATGTAGAAACAACTGGACCTGGAGGGTAGTGAGCAAGCTGGCAGTATAGGAAGAGAGCAGATTACCAGTGAGGAAAGTAAGATGGGGAGAAAGCAAGAAAGTCAGGTTGAGGACTACATGGAACTCGAGATGGAAAAGTCCAGAAGGTAGTTAGAAACATGGGTCTGGCACTCAGAAGAGAGAAGGAGAGGGATTAGATTTGAGTATCACTGACAGCTGGCTGTTATAATGACTGGATAAAAATTTCCAAGGAGAGCATATGGAATGAAAAGAGGGCAGATGAAGCCATTGGGATAGGAGTGAACCAGAACCAAATATCCTGTGCTCCATCAGAGACTCCCAGGAGACAGCTGTGTCACTAACACAGTACGAAGATAATAATCTCAGAGAAACAGTGTCAAAGCCCAAACTTCACACAGGTTTTCAGCTCAATGACACGTATTCTTTTTGGGCAAGGAACTCCAAACTCTGCACCTGGTATAAAGTGGTTCCTGACTGGTAGGAGCCAACCCACATTCTGTCCATAGAAAGACACCATCATCCTAGGTCTTGGAGGGTCACCAAAAGCTATTTTCCAAGGACACTGAGCAAAATATGGTGAATGAAAATGAGACACAAAAGGAAGCAAGATAGCATATAAGAACCAGCAGAAAAAAGGACAAATAGAAACAGACACAGAAGTCAGAAAACTAGAATTATCAGTTATAAAACAACTGTGTTTACTACAATTAAAGAATTACAAGGCAAACTGACATGCTTAGAAAAGCAAAGTCAAATGGAAGACACATCTAGGCTTCCAGACCAGCCTCCAGTGTCCACTGGGCATTTACCAAGAGCCTCTCTGCTGGGGAGAGAGGCTCCCCAGCCCACTACTGGGATCCCCGATTCATTGATCCAACCAGAATGCAATCAAAATCATATTTCCAGTAAGTAACATCAGAGATTCCTTTGTTCTCTGACACTGTTTACAGTCCCCTCCTGGGAGGACCTTTAACTCACAGGCGTCAATGGTCCAGCATCCATGAGCTGAATTCTGTCTCTTGATGGACACAGAAAAGTATTTTATTCATGGTGGACAGCCGCCCAACTTTAGGATAGCTTAAAGGCAGACATGGAAAAAAGGATAAATAACTTCCAAATTTCCTTTCGGGTTCACAAGGCTGCTTCAATTTAGAGGTTGCAGCAGGTATAGTCGAGTAAGTGTTTTCTGCATGCAACTTTATTGTCCTTCCAAACAAGAGAAATCCTTTCATTTTCTGTCCATAGTTGACTCTCAGAGTGGTGGTATAAATTTTATCTTTTTTAATTTAGATGAGAATCACAAAGCCATGATACATGTCAGGCACTCAGTAAGTATTTATTGAATGAATTAAAGAAAATGTTAATGGATAGAGGCATTTTCAAGAAAGTAAGGAAATTGCATCAATAGTTGGTAGCCAGATACTGTTTTAAATCAACCTACTTTCTGAGCCATTTTAAGTTAATTGTTACCCAAAACTTTAGTCAATGCCATGAGAAAATATTTTGCCAGTAACTGTACTTTTGAGAATTTCAAGTAATCATGGACTCATGGAGCAAACAAATGTAGGCATTTTGGTCCCAAATATCACCCACATTTATGTTTGCTTACTCTATGTATATTAAAATCTTCCTGGGAAACATAAGCATTAGACATCTGCCTCTGAAAAGAATGTCAACAAAAAACACTGTTTTTTTTCTTTTCCTGGCCTGTGATGTTCCATTCAGGACCCAACAAAAGGCTGACATATCGAAACATAAAATTGCTTTGAAATGTTGTGGAAAATAAATAAGAACTGTCTTTTCATCATTTTTTTTCTGTTGACACAGATTATACAAAATGAAGTCTACATGGACAGTCTATTTTGTCTTTTTTTTTTTTTTAATCTTCAACAATGTTTGATTATAAGAAAACTCTAAACCCTTGTCCCATCCCCACCCCACCCCCACTACCACCAAAAAATTTACTAAAATAAGATCTGGAAGGTTTTTGAATGAACAATATTTAATATCAGTTATCTTAGATGGTAAACAGTTCATGCAGAGAGTGAAAAAGAGTCAAAACAGCAGGTCCTCTCAGAAGAAAACATTGCTGGAATAGTCTCTGGAGATTCTGCCAGACAGTGACCCCAGGAACATGGCTACCACAAAATTAGAAAAGCTTACTGAGGTCATATTAAAGGGTGAGGGGACAAGCAGACACGTTTCTCTCTCCTCTTTCTCAGAGAGAAATCCAAAACTAATAAAAGAGAGCATGGTAGTGAGACAGTGTAAAAAAGTGGCTAAGTGGAAGTCTCAACATCCATACAGAAAATGTAAAATGAGGGGCAATGGTTTAAGATTTGCTGAGAGATGGGTAAACCAACATCGACATTAGGGGTAAAAAAAGCCAAATTTTAAATAATGCATTGGTTGAAGGTATAAAGAAGTGTGTAAAAAGATATATACCTGGAAAGATACAAATTTCTACAAACAAATGGTTAGTAATTCGGGAGATAAATAGAATTATATGTGTTTCTTCACTGAATTTGATATTCACGTAAGTCTACTGATCAGACCTTTATGGCATGTTCCACAATTTGAGAAGTATTGAAAACTTTGAGGTCACATGGACAATTAAAGGGATGAAGGATAAAATCTTTACAAAAATGCTAAAGAAATCTGTTGATATTTTCTTTGTTCACGAAGGACTGTTGTTTAACTAGAGCAACTGAATTCAACATCCTCTAAGAAGAGAGCAGAAGATGGCTTCAGCTACATTATAAATACTTCAGATTTACCCTAAAGATTCATGTCCTGGGGAGATTAAGAGGCTGAATTGTTAAAATGGAGAACGATGTAGAATTTTCTTCTGTGTAAATCTTCCAAATTGCAATAAAACACACAGTTTTAGCAGAATAATAATAACCAGTGATCCATGTACCTGGCAGTGAAAAAAAATCACGGGCAAATAAGCAAGACTTTACCAGATTAGGATTCATTGTAGATTTTGTTGTGAAAGGTCCCATGGGATATCCCATAAGAACATAGTTTTCCCCATGATATCATCCTTTACTTCACCAACACTTACCTATTTATGACCTTGTCATCATGTCCCCAAAATCTTTTATAACAGTACTACTTCTTAAAATAATTAACCCCATAGATTACCCTTTACACACGAAAGTCATCCTCTTTATTATGGAAGTATAGTTGACACACCATGTGATATGAGTTCCAGGTGAACAATGCAGTGATAACTCGACACACGTTGTTATGCTCACCACAAGCATAGCTGCCGTCTGTCACCACACAGCACTATTACAGTATCGCTGACTACATTCCCTATGCTGTACCTTTCATCCCTGTGGAATGCAACCTTTTAATTTTCTCAAATTTACTTTCTTAAAATTTCAACAAGCGCCTCCTTCTTCCTTCTTTTGGGAAGTTGGATAGCACATGGTGGTTTTTTTTAGCCCTCCGTTGATGCTGCTCACTAATATAAGATCCCAGTCAATCTCCCTCTAGGTATTCACCTTTCTAAAAGAAATTAAATTTAAATCTATCTTCAAAGACTATTTCCCCACCCCTACTCCATCTTCTCTGTCATTTTATTTTCTCTAGTCTGAAGCTTCTAAATTAAGATGCATTTATTGCCTTCATCTTCTGTGGGACAAGTTACTGAGCAATGGGATCTGGAAGAAATGCAGTGGGCTCTGCAGAACTCTTCCGATTGGTGTCCTGTGTGGTATTTTCTAGATATTTTCTGCATGGAGAGAATCTAAGAGGTGTTCTCCTAGCCTAGTTTCCTTCCCAGAGAAAAATAAGATGCAAAGGAAGACAGACGGAACCTGTGACTTGTAATCATCTTTTTGTCCCCAGAGCCTGCATACATATCTCCTGATAATAATATCTCACCTTTATGGAAAGAGTCTGTGTGCCAGGAACTTAGCTGAAAGCTTTATACTCATCATTTATTTAATCCTCATAACAACCTTATGGGGTAATTATAAGAGTGGCTGACATTTATTGAGCCATTTATATATGGCAGGTACTCTTGTAAGTGCCTTACTCATACCATCTCATTTAATCATTAAAACAAATACGTGAAACAGGCATTTCATTAGCCCCATTTCTAACATGAGGTCACTGAAGCTTAAAGAATAAGGTCACACAGTTAATAATGGAGCTACCAGGATTGTAACGTGAGTGCACACTATTAACCACTACACTACAATACACTGTCTCATCTATCAAATAAGTAAACAAACAAACAAAGGAATGAGTCATGAGTGAATGACTGAGTAAATAACTAGAACAGACAACTTGAGCCATAGAGAATTTATGGGCAGGCATTGTAACGTGTGAAAGTTGGATTATACCATCAAAACTGGATTATACTACCATTCAGGGTCCTTTTAGTTCTAGATTTCTGTGAAATTAACAGCCCAAATACATCAACTCAAGAGCATTTGCTACTTTTAAGATTTACAAGACCTAATCAAATTCCTGATTTTTTTTTTTTTTTTTTGCAACACTAACCATCATCAGAACTCTCTACAAACACCAGTTAATAAGCTTTGTTAGTCTTTGTCTTCCCGATGAAAGGAAACAACTGGTCCTAATCAAGCAATACAATAGTGAAATTCTCAGCAAAGCAATGTTTGCTTATCTGTTCTTTCAGCTTGTATGATCCTGCTAGGAAGAACTTCAAAACACAACAGAAATCAGAGGGGAAGTGTGTGTGGACAGAAATAAACGTTTAAGAAAAATATGGGAGTCATTATCAGATCAATGTCTAATAAGCATTCCTTTTACTCACATTTATTTGTTAACTCCCTAAGTGTCAGTTTATTTCAAAAATACACTGTAGAAGTAATTTTATTATCTAGCTCCATGTGAAAAGAAAACAAAAAAATCAATGTGACCTTGAGATGATCTAAAGTAGCAACTTGAAGATGTAAAGGAGAATGTCAAGCACGGCTAACTTTCTTAATTCCCATTTTGAGCACAATCGCTGTATTTCTGAGCTACCATCTCAGCATAGCCTAAACTTCACTGAAAAGCCTTGAGAACCTCTCATCAGAAGCTAAGTTTACTGTGCAGTATTTTGAGAAACTAAACTTTCAATCGTATTTTAAACAACCATCTTCAGTTTAAGCAGCTAATTTGTTCTAGATTCACCCAACCTTCCTGCAGGTACAAAGAATCGGAATGTAGAAGGAAACCGGATTCTTTTGTGCAATACACATGAGAAAACAGTAGACATTCTTGAGGTCTCTGGCCAGTTAACGGCAGAGACAGAGTTTTCTGTTCTTGGAATCCCCTGTACACTCTGTGGCACTACACTGACTGTATTAGTCAGGGTTCTGGATTACAGAAACAGAACAAAAATATATATATATATATCTGCTGTTCTTCAGGGGAAGGGCTCAGGGACAGGCAGCAATGGTCTGGGACAACATCTTGACAGCTCACCACTGCCAGGAGGAACAATGGGCCCTGAGGATGTGCGTGGAACAGTGTGTTCAAGTTGCTATAAGCTTGTACCTTGGCAGACATCAGATCGGGACACCAGGGGACCATGCCCTAAGCCGCTGGCCTCAGGTTCTTAGAAGGTAATAAACTAGGCAGCTGGCCTGCACCTGCACAGTTCACTCTCACAGTCTGGCTCCAGTCAATCCTGCCATTGGTTCAGAGCTTGGTCCTCCACATCTTGCTGGGCCCCTGTGGGGGGCAGAGGGGCATCAGTGCACTGTGACCGACTATGGCCTCTGGGGAAGCACGGAGGAGGATTATGCTTGATCCGTGCCCTGCGAGCTGGACTCCTTACGAGGAGACTGGGGGAGGAGCCTGTAGCCCCTGGGCACCCAGGAGTTTCTCATCCCAGCACTCTTCCATCAGCCCCCAAGAAGTCTTTAAGAAGTTCTTCAGCCCCAAGAAGTCCCCCAAGATCAGGCTTCCTCTGAAGCCTGTAAGTGTGGCTGCAGTGGCAAAGCCCCAGGCCTGATCCTGCTGTCTTCCGAGCTGCAGCCTCGTGCTCAGCATTTCCAGCCCATCCTCTCCCTGGCCTCTCATCTGGCCCCACACTTAGTCCCCACCACCACCAATGGAAACCACAAAGCACACCCTGCAGGCCTCAACTGTACCCTGTTTCGCTTTCTGGGAAGCCCCACACTCCCTGGCCTGCAGGTATCACTCATCATACTCCAAAAAAAGAGGACGTTTCCTGATGAAGAGTCTTGGGTAAAGGGGCCAGCTCCCCAATCACAGGGTGCTGGCTTTTGGGTGGAGGCAGGCGGGGAAAAAAAAAAAAAAAAAATATATATATATATATATATATATATATATAAAATTTACAAAGAAGATTTATTATGAGGGATTGGTTCATACGACTATGGAGGCTAAGAAGTACTCTAATCTGCCGTCTGCAAGCTGGAAACCCAGAGATTAAAACCAGAGAAGCTGGTAGTACAATTCCATCCAGGTCAAAAGGCCTGAGAATGTGCAGAGGCAATGCTGTGACTCCCAGTCTGGGGCTGGAGAAGAGATGAGATGTTCCAGCTCAATGAGTGGGGCAGGGAAAAAAAAAACAGGTGAATTCCCCTTTCCTCAGCCTTTTGATCTTTTGTTTTACTCATGTCCTCAGTGAATTGAATGATGCCCACCCACACCGGGGAGGGCAATCTACTTCCCAATTCAAATGTCAGGCTAACACATAAAATTAACTGTAACACTGACCCTCCCCTTCAGTTCTTCAAGACTTCAGGTCAACCAGCACCTCCAGAGAACAAAATCACTGGCAATAAGCCAATAACTTGGCATTCGAAGTTGCCGGAAGAGAGTGAAAAATGTGCAGAACTAGCTCATCCATGCACCTATTCCATAAATATTTGAGAAACAACCATGTGTGAGGCCAAGCAAGGCCCAGAGAGACAGGAGTCGATATGCCTCGGCCAAGATCCCTAAGGAATTACGCTGACTGGGAGACAGACTTTTTAAAAGAAGGGGGAGTAGTCCAACACTGTGACCAAATGTGCAGGCATGCATTTATAGAGTGTCCTATCTGAATCACTCACTGGGTTAAGCACCTACGGACACTTCAATGACCAAGAGACATAATCCTTGGTCTCAGGAAATTTATAGTCTAGTTGGAAAATCATACTTACAGTAGTCTTAATCTAGGCTTTATGATTTGAACTGCATTTTGATTTAATTTTTTTGTAATCCTATGTATTTTATTTTGTGCACTTATAAAAACATTACCCTGAGATGTGGTCCCTGAGGTGTCTCCCTAGACTGCCAAAGAGGTCCTTGATACCAACTTTGGGTCTGTTAACTCTGCAACATAAAATAGAGAAGGCACCCTTAAACGATTCACGCCTTGTCCATGGTAACAGATACGTTCTCACAATTAAATGCTGGACTTTTAGATAGATAGATAGATATTATAAATATGTAACATATAAATATAAATATATATATGTATACACAATAAAATATATAAATCGAAAAGAGTCTCCAGGTACCAAACATTAGGCCATAGGCATCAATATATAATCACATACACAGAAGGTCACTGGAGTCCAATGTCAGATCCCCTAAGAATGATCAAGAGTATGAGGACAGTGAGCTAATGGATGACAGAAAGGCACCCAGAGCACTGAGAACAGCCAGCCTGTGCCCCCTTGCAGCAATCTCGGCTGCTCCCCTTCCTCTTACCCCAGTTTCTGTCACTTCTCATGCCAATTAGGCAGAAATGGTGAGGATTAATCCACTGTGTCATAGCAGCAGCTCATTGCTCCTCCAAATTAGTAAAAATGAGAGCTGACAGTCCAATATCATTTTCGAGATGGAAGGGACTTTCAAAATCATGTGGTCCAACTTCATTTCATAGATGAGAAAACTGAAGATTAATAAAATTATGTGACTTACTCAAGGTCACGGAGCTTATTAGGGAAGGAGCTGGACCTAGAATTTAGGATTCCTAACATCCAGGAAATTGTTCTTATCACTTTCCTTAGTCCTTCATCATGGAAAGGTCACAAATATCAGTACAGATATTGTCAGTATAGATATATTTTAATTGACTTCAGATATACCAATGTGGACAACACAAGGTTGGAAGAAAAAAACAGGGTAAACAGATAATAATTCATTGTAAAACAGAAGCTGAAGCCTATAAAACTGACTTCAGATGCATGAATGCACACACATAAACCACTGTTTTTGTCTGACACTTTGTTTTAAAATCTGTTTTTTTTAATTAAATCATTAAGTGCTTACTAAAATTATCTTCACCTCTAAAAAGCATCCCATTAGTGGGCCCAGCACCTCTGCATAACTCTCTCATGATAGACTCCACTCCTGCAGCTCAGTTTTGATGGTATAATTTCCATTTTCATCTTCCAAACAAATGTAGTGTTGTCATTCTCCAAGGTTCTCCTGGCTCTTCTCCAAGAACTACTGAACTCTGACACCAGCAGAATCTGAATAGATCCCAATACAGTAGACAAGAGGGAAGTGGTATTCGAGACTCCTATAAATTGCTTCTCCTCCTGTCCTTTAAAAATGAATAAAGATGAATTGGATTCTTTATCTCCTCCAGACAACTTCTCAAAGCCAAAGAAATTTTGATTTATGATATTCCTCTGAACGTCAACTTTCAGAGCCTCCTACTCATTCATGTTTATAACTTACTGGCATAACACCAAGTTCTCTCTATTTATCCCTATGCTGTCCTGTATCGTACTTCAGGACGGGTATGTGAGTGGTCCCCAGCATGGTGCATGTCACCATGCGTCTGCCACATGTAGCAAAGGTAAGTAATGCTGCCCAAAGTGGTGTCCTCAAACCAGCACGGTCATCGGGCCCTCCCTCAGTACACAGCATACTCAAGCAAAATACTTGCAGACATATACCTCCTTTTGCTCAACAGCCATATGTTTTAGTTGTGGAGATCTAAGTGACAAACATGAAGATCTTTATCTTTTGGATAGCTTCCCCCAAACATCCTGTCATTTCTAAAGTAATATTTGTGAAGAGTTGCAAACCACGTCAGGCCTTTTATATACCTTATGGATCCTAGTTGCTATTATTGCTATCAGGGTAACTTAAACATCTCTTAGAACTGGGCAGGCATGGGGACGCCTGGGTGGCTCAGTTGGTTAAGTGACTGCCTTCAGCTCAGGTCATGACCCTGGAGTCCCGGGATCACATCCCATGTTGGGCTCCCTGCTTTGCAGGAAGTCTGCTTCTCCCTCTGACCCTTCCCCTGCTTGTACTCTCTCTCTCTTTCTGTCTCTCATGTTCTCTCTCTCAAATAAATAAATAGAATCTTAAAAAAAAAGAAGAAGAAGAAGAAATGGGCATGCATGACAGTGCATGAGTCATTTGTAAGCACAAACTTCAGAAAATCTCACTTTGAGTCTTTCATTCAGCCATCTATCTCTTGCTGTCCAAATGTTTTGTAATGTACCATGAACACAGGGCCATAAACGAATTTCTTATCTAGACTCCTGTCTGGCACCCAACATGGTATTTGGCGTTCATGTATTTTGTTAAATGGGAGGAAAAATGCTAGAAAAGAAGGGGTGGGGGAGCCTCATGAAAAATCTAAGTTTGGCTAAGGCTAAGAAAAACAGAGAAAATCTAATACCTCTTCTCCGAAACCTTTTTAAAATCCCTTTCTCCCAGAAGAGGTAAAATTGACCATCTTTTTGGTGTGGCACCAATCTCCATTCCGTACACTCACATACAGTGCAAATCTCATCCTATGTCAATTCTTTGTTCACACTTCTGTCTTCTCTAACAGATGAAAAGGATGTTGGCTCCACACCTGTGACCACCACACCCAGTACTTTGTGTAGCATATAATAGGCACTCAATAAGGTTTGCAAGTTTGACGTTGAATGAATGAATTTGCAAAAGCTGGGAAAAGGAATAATGAGAAGAGTAAAGGAGACATATATAAGTATTAAAGTAAAGACAGAAGGTGATGGATAGAATAAAGAAATTTGAGGAAAAAAACATGGGAAGAAGAAAACTGATGGTCGTTCAGCATTACCTGACTCTGTGTCAAGTGGCTTCTGTGAAAAGAATGTCACAGGTCCGGGCTAGAGGTGAGCAGACTGACAGAGAAGTAAGCCTCCCCAAATTTCTAGTGCTGCACATTTGTTGTCATCAGAATGGTCTGAAAATGCATGATTCTCCACTCCCACCCCTCCCCCACCCAAGACTAGGGCACAAAAACTCCAAAACTGCATTTGTTCTCTGCGTCAGTCACATATCCAAAATTATTTGGTGCACCACATTCCCTCTGAAGCTACGGTACAAGATCTATGGCCTTTGTAATGACAGAAGCTAAAGCTGGGTGGGAGAGACCAGCATTGACAAGAGAATCAGAGAAATACAGTAAATCTGTCACTATGTGAAGAGTTATCAAGAGTAAAACATGGCTCTGGGCACCTGGGTGGCTCAGTGGGTTAAGCCTCTGCCTTCAGCTCAGGTCATGATCTCAGAGTCCTGGGATAGAGCCCCACATCGGGCTCTCTGCTCAGTGGGGAGCCTGCTTCCCCTCTGTCTCTGCCTCTCTGCCTACTTATGATCTATCTCTGTCAAATAAATAAAAAATTAAAAAAAAAAAAAGATTAAAACATGGCTCAAGGGGAAAACAAAAGAGAATCGGACCCAGTCCGCAAAGGAAGGCTTCCACAGAGAAACGAAGCTGGTGCTGAGCGAGGAATAAACCAGAAGGTTTGGGGGAGAAGAGCATTCCAAGAAGGGGGTACCAGGAGCAGTGCGCAGACCCCATGGAGGAAGTGAGTATGAACGCAGATTAAATTGCCTTATAGACAAGATTTTAAGAAGGTCTTCCTCTTCCATTTGCAGTATTAGCTTCAAAAAACTGCAAATAAATATAGTCTCCCACTGTGTTGACTGGATGCCTCAGAAAAGATGAGACATGAGTGGATCTCACAGACCTTTAGAGGAAGACTCTCAGCAACATTGTCCAGTGCCTGATCTCCTATTTCATCTGGCTGACTCGCCATGCATCTATGGTCTGGGGTTTTTTAGTTTGTTACTTTTTTCCACATAAAATAGAAACCCTACAGCTGTTTAAACCTGTTCTTTTTTTTTTTTTAAGTTAATGTTATACAGTGAATATCTCTTCAAGTCAAATGTGGGTTGTCAACATTCCTTTGAAGTGTTAAAAATTATCCCATCATAGAATCATATCACAGATTCTTCAACAAGACCTCAGCTGTTGGACATGTATAGTGTTTTCAATTTTTTAAAATAAAAACAATACTGAAAGGACGTGTTTTTGTAACTGTCCTTAACCAGTTTTTGTAAATGGTACTGGGATATAGTATCCAGAGTCAAGCAAACCTGGTCCAATGTCTGGTTACACCACTTAACAGATGTGTGACCCGGGCGACTCAGTAAAATTCAGTTTCCTCACCCATAAAATGAGGATTCTAACAGGACCTATCTTACCAGACTGCTTGGAGACTAAGCTGAGATGATTCAAGAAAAGCACACAGCAATATGTCTGACTATAAAAAGCACATAATAAATAACACCTATTATTTTGATGAGAGAAGTTTTATGGTTAAGACTTTTGATATATACTGCCAAATGGCCCTCCAAAAAAAAGGCATGTGAATTAGTTTGTTATCGGCCACATGTGAGACAACCCAAGGAAATACATATTCTTTATGGAGCAGAGATTCACTACACCTTCACTTCTTCAGAGATTTTCTTACAGAAAAGGTCTAATTTAAAAGAAGTAGCAGACACAGTTGGTGCTCTGCTGGGTCTCATTGGATTCCTTCACCATGTTCATGTACATTGGCTACCAATGTGCTTTTCAACCCCAATGGCCAGCTGTGAGTTTGCTAGGCTTCCTTCAGGCTGCTGGAATGTGCTTTGCTCTGTGCCTAAGGACAGCAAAAAATGCTCTGGGACTCATTCCCCACACCCCAGCAATAGCCCTTAACCAAAGGCCAACGTGTAAGTGTATATAATACTCAGAGTCCTTGCTCCCTCCTAGGGACAACTCTGAGCTACAATCTCCACTGTCTTCAAAATGTTCCCATGGGCCTGAATAGGCCCCTCTCTGTGGGCCGCATTGCATAACCTCCTTCCTTTCCCTGACCCATTCTCCATGACTTCCGCCACCTTTTTCTGGGAGCGTTTCCTAATAAGTAACATTCACAGAAATCCCCATGCTGCAGTTTGCTTCTGAGAAACAGGAAAGTCAACTTTTGTCCTCTTCGGTGTAAGAGTTTCAATATAAAATCTTTGACAAACTGTTTTCTAACAGAAAGCAGCATGTAATTTATTTATTTTGGGGGGTTTTATCGGGAAAGGAAGAACTGGCCAGCAGAGTAGAAGAAGCAATGCAATCTGTGTTTTAATGAAAAGTGTCCTGAGGTAGTGAGTGCTCAGGTACCTTGGACTCTAATCTTAGTCTGATGACTAGCTGTGGGATCCTGAGCAAGTCACTCACCATTACTAGGTCTCTGGATATCTACTGATATTCTCTAGGCCTGCAGAGTATCTACTGAATATATCTGGGCTCTTTCATGTCTTTGAAAATATTGCTACCTGGAAAGGCAGACATCAGATTGGAGCTCACGTACGCCTTTAATCCTTACCTTTCAAATTTCTTTGAAGATACCCACCCTTCTATCATGGGCTTCCTCATTCCAAGCTCATTTCTCTTCTGTCATGGCCTCTTAGGGAGGCCTGCTTTCCAGCCTTTGATGAGCCACTGAGTCTATCCCTGCTGCTATAGAAAATCCATCACTCGTGCCTCCCCCACCCCCCATGAATTTCTGACTCTTTCACTCAATATATTATCAACCACGCGGCTTTGATGCTTTAATATTCTCAGCAGAGCAGGCATGTTTGCAGTAGATCAAAAAGGAGAGAAACTGGATCTACATCACTTATCCTCTCATTTGTACAATCTGAGTAAGCAGGACCCTCTGAGTTCAGAGAGCCCAGAGTGGGAGAAGAGACAGTCCTGTGACTCAGGACTTGTGTCCTCTTCCTGTGCACAGAAGAAGGCACAATGTATTAATGAGGAACCAAAAGGCCTGGGACAGTTCAAAGTCTTCTCTGAAAGGCAGCAGGCTCCATAGTTTTCTCTCACAGTGAAGCAGGCTCCAATTATTCTGTGAACAAATGGATTGGGAGGGTTGGCAACTTCTGGCTGACAACAAGGTCTTTAAAAAGAAATGAAGCCAATACCAATTTAAGCAAAGACTTAAATCTCAAGAAAAAACACTCTATACACCTTAAAAGACCAGAAAAAAATTTTACAGTATGATGATTTCAAAAAGGTGGTAAGGATGTTGATCAACGGAACTCTTTTACACTATTAGTAAGAGTGTCAATTGAACGACCACTTTGGAAAATATTATGCCATTACCTGCTGAAGTTGAATATGCATATTATGTGGCTGTGCTCTTAGATGAACAGGAAAAGAAACCCTTGATCATAGAAGTGAGAAACAGAGAATGACACAAATGTCCAAATGTCCTCTGACAAGGATATGGATAGACAAATGAATAAATTAGTACATTGCACAAGTGTCTATTCCTCAGTAATGAAAATTAATAAACCGCTTCAAATGAAGCATCAGAAATAAATCTTTAAACATAATACTTAATTTAAAAAAATCATAGACTAGTGACCATGCCACCATTTTTGTAAAGAGCCAAACCAGACATTGAAAACTAAACAATGTATTTTTTCTCTTTTAAGTAGGCTCCACGCCCAGCATGGAGCCCAACCCGGGTCTTGAACTCACGACCCTGAGATCAAGACCTGAGCTGAGATCAAGAGTCAGACATTCAACCAACTGAGCCACCCAGGAACACCTAAACAATGTATTATTAAAGAATACCAACACATGTGACCTAAAAAAAAATTAAAAAAAAAAAAGCCAAAAAATTTTAAAATAATCATTATCTTTAGGTGGGAGATGGGCAGAAGCTAGAGAGCAGCATGTGTTGTTCTAGTTTTTCTATGGGGTCTGGGGCTCATAACTGTTTCCTTTATTATTATGCCTTATCATCCTATTATTTTGGAAGTATCAAATGTTATGAAAAAATAAATTTTAAATCATATAAAGTTGCAGTGAGAATGCAAGTCAAAAAAGAGAAGAGGGGCGCCTGGGTGGCTCAGTGGGTTAAATCCTCTGCCTTTGGCTCAGGTCATGATCTCAGGGTCCTGGGATCAAGCCCCACATCGGGCTCTCTGCTCAGTGGGGAGCCTGCTTCCTCCTCCCTCTCTGCCTACCTCTCTGACTACTTGTAAACTCTATCAAATAAATAAATAAAATCTTAAAAAAAAAAAAAAAGAGAAGAAAGGAGAGCAAATGGCAAAATGGACTCCCTTCTTAGTAACCCAAAGACATTTGTGAGCATCCGTTCATGTGTTACTCTCCAAAGTTATCACCATAGTCTGATCCATATGGGACAGTCAATATACACTTCCATTCTTTCATATTTAGATACGGAACAAACATTCCTAGCCTCCCAAATTGACAGACTTCCTGGAAGATTCAGTGGGATGGTAATACGAATTGGCAAACCAAGAAACGTGTCACAAATATTGTGCAGAATTTTGCTCATCTTTCCAAATCTACCTCATGAGATGTGAAATGACAAAGCACTAGAAACATGTACTGGTATTTGCTATCACACTAGCTTAGCACGTCACAGAGATTGCACAGACTGAGGTTTGCTCTTTTTTTCTAGGGCTTCGTCATTCACATCTGTGAAAGCATACACCCACTCGCCTTTATGATCTTTTTAAAAGTAAAATTCTGTGAGGTAAAATCAAATGATAGAGGTAATTTGGAAATTCATGGTTTTATAATTCCTATTATCAGGTACCAGGAGCAAATATATAACTTCCTCAGGGTATTTGTTTATAACATCAAGAGGTAAGAATTCAAAAAATATCAAAATACATTTTGAAATATTTTCCAAAAAGTTTGCTTGATGCAAAAAAATTAAAATTAAAATTAAATTTTAATTTTAATTTTAAAAATTCAAAGACAAGCTAAAGACATATTGATCTATATGACAGTAAGTCAGTCAACTGCTTTCCTTTCCCCACTAAATGAATTAAATTATTTTACATGACTGACCAATTGAACAACGCAGTCTCCATCTCTTTGCTTCTAGTAACAGCCCTGCATGACAACAACACCCTAACCAGGGCTACCAGAACGATCCATTCTGAGTTCACCCCAAACTTACTTATCATTTTATTATTTATAAAATGATTGGGCTACTAAATAATCACACAAAATATCTCATTTAGGAAGATGAGAATGAATAATCAGATGGTAAAGAAGCAGGGCCATGGAGGAGTTTCATGACTTCCTTAAAGTCACATGAGGACAAAATAGATTTTGAAAAAGAAAAATAGATTTCCTAACCATCTGTAAAATGAGCTATATTTCCAAGGTTACCTGGACTTCTTAGGTCATTAAAAAAAAAAAAAAAAAACCCAGTTACCATTAGTGTATTATTTTGTACTGAACTTCTGTTGTATCACCTCATGAGCAGTGTAGGGAGCAACTCTCTCTCTCTCTCTCTCTCTCTCTCTCTCTCTCTCTGCTCTAGTTCGTGTGCTGATTCACCAGAAGGAAAATAACTTCATCCAAGCCCCATCTCCTGATTCAGCCTAGTACAGAAGGTAGACATCTCCCTCCATCCCATCTATGAGAAGTAATGAGCAGGCCTGCTGTTAGCAGCCTGAAGCTGGTTGGCAAAATGTATTGGCATCTCTTAGTCAACCTAGTTTTAAGTATCTGACATTCTAAGTAATAGGTCCCAGCATGTCAGCTCTAGGTTTTAATGTAAATGTGAGAAAAAGAGGACTCCTGGGACTTAAACACAAGCCATGTTCTCCAACTCAGTTTACCAGAGGCCTTGTATTTTCAGGAGCGTGTAGCTATAATATAAGGGGGATGTTAATCACTTGCCAATGTCAAGGGTGTCCAAGCTTTAATTCAAGACCTTCTCCCCCAGTTACAAATACAACATCCTATTTTTCTTAGACATTAACAACAGGAGTATCCGCACTGGGCAATATAATGAGAACTGAACATATTCTTATGGGACAGACTGGTATTTGTCCTGCTGGCCCACCACAAGCAAAGTCCTACATCTAAATGCAGTCTTACCAGATACTATGAGAGCAACAGCTGAAAGAAGTCTTGGGTACAGAAAATAAGAGGTACATCAAATAAAGACTAAGGGATCTGCAAGCGAAGATCTAGCTTCCATATGGTCTTAGGCATTTGTCTGATGTCCCTCACTGCCATCTTTCCCAATCCTTCCACTTGACTCCCTCTACACTCCCCCCCACCACCGCCCCCTACCACAAGCAGGCTTTCTCTCCCTCTACACTACCCCCAACACCGCCCGCTGCCACAACAAAATCCCCTCTCTTCTGTTGCTGCCTCAACAAAATCCCCTCTCCTAGGGGTCTGGGATGTGGGTGTTGGAGGCTAATGGCTCACTCCTGAATCCTGACTCTCTTAGAGCTCCCTGGGAAGTAACACAACACCCTCACAGACAAATGATTGATGTGTTGTTGCTGGACACAGTAAACTCAAGTTCATCTCCACTAGGTTCATTTCCATCAGAGAGTTTTCATCAACTCTAAAGTTCATTGCCATCATTTCCATCTGAGACCATACTTTATCTGAACCCACATCTCTGCCTATCTTCTTCTGCCCTATTCTGCTTCCCTCACTTTCTTGTAAATTTCTCCTGAGAGCATTCTCTCGTTAAAATCATTTTTATAAAAACTCCCTTCCCACGCTCTGCCTCCAGAGGACTCAATCTTAAGACACTTCTCAAGCAAACTTCCCAGTATCAGCTCCAAGGCCACCAGGATGTCTCACTAGTAATCATCTTTCTTCTTTTCTAAAGGTAAAAATGGTTTTGCCCCCTCCCCCGCTTTGTCTTGCCTTCTTCTCTCTTGTCCATAAGGCCCATTTCCCCGTATTCCCTCTCTAATATTATTCATCTCTATTCTATTATTTTCTTCTTCTTCCAATGGTCAATATACCTATAGAGCAATTCATTAGCAATAAAAGATCTAGTTCCATTTTCCTGAGGGCAGGAAGGGCTTTATCTTCAAATGGGCCAACAAACTAATGAAATATCTTTCAGTATCATCATGAGATTTCAAATTTAAATAAGTTGTTTTGTTTTAATCAGCTGAACATAAATAATACTGGCTGGTAACTTTTTCATAAATAAGTACAAATCAAGTTCAGTAATGAACATGAAAAAAACACTCACAGATGAAGAACATTTAGAAAAGAAAGTAAGTTTACTTGCAAAAATTTTACAGTGGAGTTTGAGCTTTAGAAAAACTAGCTGACCATATTTAAATCAATAAACAGGCTTTTAGGGGCGCCTGGGTGGCTCAGTGGGTTAAAGCCTCTGCCTTCGGCTCAGGTCGTGATCCCAGGGTCCTGGGATCGAGCCCTGCATCGGGCTCTTTGCTCAGCAGGGAGCCTGCTTCCTCCTCTCTCTCTCTGCCTGCCTCTCTGCCTACTTGTAATCTCTGTCTGTCAAATAAAATAAATAAAATCTTTAAATAAATAAATAAATAAACAGGCATTTAAAGGGGAAAATTGATAATATAATCAAATCTTTTTTTTAAAGATTTTGTTTATTTATTTGACAGACAGAGATCACAAGTAGGCAGAGAGGCATGCGGTGGGGGGGTGGGGAGGAGAAGGCTTCCCGCTGAGTAGAGAGCCTGATGCGGGGCTTGATCCCAAGACCCTGAGATCATGACCTGAGCAGAAGGCAGAGGCTTTAACCCACTGAGCCACCCAGGTGCCCCAATATTATCAAATCTATAAGAGTTAGTCTTTTCATGATAGAACTGTTCCCTCACATGACAGTTATATCAGTAAAGGTAGTGACCTGTCAATATTATAAAAGCCACAAAGAAAGTTGGTTTCATTGGTTTCATTGGTAATTTATTGTAAGTGGACCTATTTTATTTATTTATTTATTTATTTATTTATTTATTTATTTATGGGGATAGAGCAAGAGAGGTGACCCTGGTTTACTGCTGTTGCTATTGTTAGATGTGACAGTGTGCACTTGTTCACAATGAGGCAGTGAAAGCTGGTTAGCTGTGTTTCACACAGGCTGTTCTTTGTATTTCATAGAGATGAATTTGCAGACTCCAAAAAGAGTGGGATATTAATCTCCTTCTTCCAAAGACCCTGTTTTTAATAGTTTTTCACTTTTTCTTGTGCAGTTTTCCACAAAGACTTTCATTTGTTTGGTTTTAGAGAAAGATTTATTTTAAGAAGTTTGCTTATATAATTATGGGGGCATGATAAATCCAAAATAGGCCAGCAGGCTAGAAACCCATGGAGGAGTTGCAGACCGAGTCCAAAGTCTGCTGGCAGAATTCCCTCTTGCTCAGGGGAGGTCAGTCTTTGTTTTATGAAGATCTCCAGTTGACTGGATGAAGCCCATCCACGTTATGGAGGGTGGTCTGCTTTACTCAAAGCCCACTGATTTAAATGTTGATCTCAGAAGAGGAAAAAAAAAAGAAAAACCACCAGCACTAAAACAAAACAAAAACAAACAAACAACACCTTCAAGAAACATCCAAGATAATGTTTGATCAAATATCAAGCACTGTGGTTCAACCAAGTTGACATAAGATTAACCATCAAAATTACATTGGCAAATTCTAAGTTCCAAGGATTTTGCCCATTATTTAGGTTTTCAGAAAGGAAGATATAACCTATTCATTTTTCTAGAGCAGATCAGACCCAACATGTCTCAGTGCATTTCTTCATAACCAAGGAATCACAATCCCTTAATTTAGTTAATTTAGTAATTTTTTAATGGAAAGTTTCTCTTCTCATTGGTTGGTATGGCTTTAACTTCTATAAAAGATATTCCCTTCTCCGGTATCAGAGTTCCTATTCAGGGAAGGTGGTAGAGTTAGCTTTATGACAAAACTCTTAAAGAAATTAAACTAGTTACTGGACAGGTTTTCAGAGAGTGCCACATATTGACTCAGAAACTATATGCAACATTGTTAAGGAAAAGATGGTTAGTCATGTTAGTGGATGCCAACAAGAGCCCAAAGACAGATTTGTCAAGACAAGTGACTTGGGGGGGCAAGGCTGGGTGGCTCAGTGGGTTAACCCTTTGCCTTTGGCTCAGGTCATAGTCTAAGGGTCCTGGGATGGAGCCCCGCATGGGGCTCTCTGTTCAGCAAGTAGCCTGCTTCCCCCTCTGCCTGCCTCTCTGTCTCCTTGTGATCTCTCTCTCTCTCTCTCTGTCAAATAAATAAAATATTAAAAAAAAAAAAAAGACAAGCGACAGGGAACCATGATTTCAAAGTAAAGCCCTAAAGATCCTTGTTAATAGTGAAAGGAAAGAGACACTCTTTGTAGGGGTAATGTATAGAAGGGAGAGTTTGGAACAAAGTGATGACAGATGACTAGGTGTAAAGTCTGGAAAAAGAATATATTAAAGAAATACCAGGAAATATGTTGCCTACTGCTAAGGGTGAGCTTTTTCATATTCTCTCACTTGTGAGCTTGGATCACTAAGAACTTCAGCATCTGTTCATGGGCAGTAAAGACTCCAAACATACGAGTCATCTTTCAACAAAATATGTGATACATCAGTAGTTTTCAACCTTGCTTACACATTAAAACCAACAGGAGCAACTTAAACATCCTTGTGCTAAGACTACAGCTCAGTCCAATTAAATAGAATCTGTGATGAGACACAGATACCAACATTTTTAAAACTCCCTAGATGATGCCAGTATGAAGCCAAAGTTGAGAACCGTTTACAGGTATCTAATGAAATGTGCATAAACAGATCAGGAGATACATAAAGCTGTAGACATGAAAGGCAATAGACATGAATTCTGGAAAAGTTTGAGGATTTTAAGTATAAAAGGGGGGGAGTTGCACATTTTTCCAGAATGCCTGGGTCACAGAGAAGAAATAAAAAAGGCTCTACAGCTCAGTCATGCAGTGATCGCAACATAGGTAGGATCCCGGAATATGGCCTCCATCTACTAAAGACATACCAAAAGAGCGGTATTTGGATATAAAACACTGACAGGACTCAAAGCCATGGGCTACAAAAATTACTTAACAAAGAGGCAGGATTTCAGGATCTAGACATTCGGTTTTGCTGTCTTTCCCAGCTCACACTCCTAAAAAGGATGGCACAGGTAAAGAGATTCTGGGGGGGGGGGCTTTCACAGGGCACCCTCGACGTCCCCTTTCCTCGGGCTGTAGATGAAGTGACTCAGCATGGGAGTACTCACAGTACATACCACCAAGGCCACTGTACCCTTCCTGGGGGGAAGCTGAGACAGCCAAACTAAGGCAGCTCCAAGGCCTGTTCCATAAAATAAGCAAATGGACAGAGGAGAACCTCAGATGGAGAAGGCTCTGTATTTCCCACTTGCTGATGGTACTCTCAATACTGGAGGAAACTATTTAAGGTGTAAGAGTTAAGGACCACTGAGAAGAGATCACTACTAACTACAGCACCAATAAATACAGCAACATGTTGATGGTGAAGATGCGAGAAGAGACAGGGTCAAGAAGGCGAGAAGGGTCACAAGGGAAATGAGGAATTTCTACCTCGCTGCAGAATGTAAGTTGTGATACCATCCAACTGTGCTGCTGGGATCCCAAAATGCAGATTGATAAAAGGACAACAGAACCCCTATAGGGCCACAAAGGTGGGAATTCATGATGACGAGAGGGTGCACGAGGTGCTATATGGCCACAAAGTGGTTAAAAGCAGATTGTCCAAACATCCAAAGAGAATTTTAAAAGACATTTCCATCAAGCAGACTGCATCTGAGATGGCTCCGTGGTGAGTTTGGATGTCTGCAATCATCTTCGGGATTGGGTTGGAGGGGAAACCAATGTCAGCCAAGGACACATTAGAAAGTGTACAGAGATGAGGCAGGAGTCTGGACTGACAAAATGATGAGCAGTTTTCCAAGCACAGTCACCAAGGACATGGTCCGGAACAGCCAAAAGAGGAGGGACTGCGGTTCCAGATCATGGGAGAGGCTTAAAGGAGCAATTTCAAGACATGTGTTAGATTCTCTGGTCCCAAGTGGCTAGGATATTTTCCTCACTTACTCATTCTCCACTATTCTGCCTTTCTTTATAATAGATCAAAGTTCCTGACCTAAATCATTTTTCTTCTCTCTAAAGAAATTCATTTAATATTTTTTTGCAAGGCAGATCTACCTGCCACAAATTCAATTTTTGTTTGTCTGAGAAAGTCATTATTTTTCATTCGCTTTTGAAGGATAACTTTACAAGATACAGGATTCTAGCTTGGTGGTTTTCTTCTCCCAATCCTTTAATTATTTCACTGCACTCTCTTTTTGCCTGCATGGTTTCTGAAGAAGTCAGATGTTATTTTTACCTGTGCTCCTCTAGAAGCAAAGTGGTTTTTTTTTCCCTCTGTCTTTAGATTTTTTTTTCTTTATCTTTAACTTTATGAAGTTTGAATACAATACGCCTAGGGGTTGTGTTTTTTGTTTCTATTTTGCTTTTGGAGGGTTTTTTTGCCACTTATCCTGTTGGTGTTCTCTGAGCTTCCTGGATCTGTGGTTTGGAGCTTGACACTAATTTGTGGAAATTTTCTGTCATTATTGCTTCAAATATTGCTTCTGTTTTTTTCTTTCTTCTTATGCTATTCCACATATGTATATGTTCAATCTTCTTTAACCGCCCCAAAATCTTTGGCTATTCTGCTGTGTGTGCATTTGTGTGTGTGTGTGTGTGTGTGTGTGTCTTTTTCTTTGCTTCTCAGTTTTGGAAGTTTCTATGGTCATATATTCAAGCCCAGAGATTCTTTTCTCAGCTACCGCTAGATCACAAATAAGACACCAGAGGCATTCATAATTTCTGTCATAGTGTTTTTAATCTCTGGCATTTCTTTTTTATTTTTTCTTAAAATATCCATCTCTCTGCTTACATTATCCATCTGTTCTTGCATGCTGTCTACTTTCTCCAGTAGAGCCTTTAGCAAATTAATCATACTCATTTTATTTATTTATTTTTGAACAGGTAAGGTTGTCTGTATTTGTTTATTTAAAATACTTAATGGCTTCTCTTTTTTAAATGTGTATATTCAAGGTAATATTTAAAATATAAATTCCACTGTAATACACATTTGCCTTATTCTATACATTCAAACTTAATTCCATACAAATAAAAAAATAGTTGATTAGCAGTTGGTGCTTTTAAAAAAAACCACAGTCATTTTAAATTCCTTGATCAATAATTCTAATATCCCTACCATATGTGACTCTGAATCTGATGCTTCTTCAGTCTCTTCAAACTGAGTGTTTTACCTTCTAGGATGCCTTGTAATTTTTGTTGAAATCCAGACATGATGTACTAGGTAAAAGAACCTCTAGTAAATGTGAGATGACTGGGTGGCTCAGATGGTAAGCATCAGCCTTCAGCTCAGGTCATGATCTGAGAGTCCTGGGATCGAGTCCCGCTGCCGGCTCCGTGCTCAGCAGGGAGCCGCTTCTCCCTCTGCCTCTTCAGCTCCCCTGCTCCTCCCCCAGCTGTGAGCTCTCTCACTTTCCCTCTCACTGACAAATAAATAAAATCTTTAAAGGAAAATTTAAAAAGATACTCTAGTAAATAGACATTTAGTGGCATGAAGGTAAAGGATAGGAGGAAGGGAAGTATTCTATTGTCCCATGAGTAAGTCTCAGTCTTTTGGTGATCTGTGTTTCTTTTTTTTTTTTTTTTTAAAGATTTTATTTATTCATTTGACACAGAGAGATCACAAGTAGGCAGAGAGGCAGGCAGAGAGAGAGAGAGAGAGAGGGAAGCAGGCTCCCCACTGAGCAGAGAACCCGATGCGGGACTCGATCCCAGGACCCTGAGATCATGACCTGAGCCGAAGGCAGCGGCTTAACCCACTGAGCCACCCAGGCGCCCGGTGATCTGTGTTTCTATAAAGTTCACCAGTGATTGTCTTTTCTCGCCTTAGATGGGACCGAATGATTGAATGGGCTGGAGTTGGGTATTTCACTTCTCTCAAGTAAGTTAGACTCGGTTAAAACCCACATAGGATAGGCTGTGGAAAAATAATTGCTCCTAAGGGCAGGCCTTATTAAGAACGACAGAATGCTCTGGAGAATTTCAAAACTGTTACTTTTCCCTTCCCCCTGCTTGCAGCATGAGGGGATTTCTCTCCAATATTCACTCCAAGGAACTGCTAGAGTACCTGGATGTAAAACTCACAAAAGCATGGGGTCCTCCCCTAGAACTTTAACTTCTCAGTCTGTCCACACTAAGCCCCCAGCAATTATTCAATTACAGTTTAGGTTTTCCTACTTCTGCCTGCACTTAATCCCACAAATGTTGTTGCTTATAGGTTTCTGATCCAGTAAGTTGTGATTTTTTTCTATCAATCTGCCTATCTCTCCAATTTGGGGATCAGCAGTTTCCCCTGTGACCTCACTTCTCTGACAGATATAAGAAGAGGTAATTTTTTCAGTTTTTTCAGCTTTTTATTTGTTGTTAGGATGCAATGACAATTTCTAGGCTCCTTATATGTTGGACTGGAAATCCCTCAAAGACTTTTCCAACACATACATCCCCACAAGGGTCCACTAGTTCATTACCTTTCCACAGAATGGAACATCTTTTATAAAACCTATCTCAATAGGATATATTTTTTTAAGATTTTATTTATTTGTCAGAGAGAGAGAGGAGTGAGAGCGAGTACAGGCAGACAGAGAGGCAGGCAGAGGCAGAGGGTGAAGCAGGCTCCCTGCTGAGCAAGGAGCCCAATGTGGGACTCGATCCCAAGATGCTGGGATCATGACCTGAGCCAAAGGCAGCTGCTTAACCAACTGAGCCACACAGGCATCCCTCTCAATAGGATATTACAGCCAGTCATATTAACACAAACATATTGGAAAAATATATATATTTTAGGTAGATATTCTCATGACAATGGACAAGTTTCTTTCTTTCTTTCTTTCTTTCTTTCTTTCTTTCTTTTTTTTTTTTTTAATTTTTGAGAAAGAGAGAGAGAGAGACAGTGCACTCAAGTCGGGAGGAGGCAGGGGTAAAGGAGAGGCATAGAGAATCTTAAACAGGCTCCACGCTCAACACAGAGCAAGACATGGGTCTTGATCTCACAACCCTGAGATCATGACCCAAGCTGAAATCAAGAGGTGGACACTCAACCAACTGAGCCAGCCAGGCGTCCTGACTAGCTTCTTTATTAAGTTCATCTCTTTTCAGTCTGAGCTTGCCTCTTTGGAAAGAGTATAATCACTTACAAAATAAGTAATTTGAAAGTCAACAGTGAGCATTTTATAGTTTTTCTTTTATTACCTAACTAAAATAGATTTGTCTATTAACAGAGAATTATTCTAAGGATACTGTCCAACTCAGACCCACCCCTAAAAAACATGCTGCCCTAATCAACATGACCCACAGCATCTGTATGCATAGAGATCATTGACCTCACTTCCTCATGGTCTCAGTCTAAGATTTGAAGACAAAGAGGCCATCCCTTTCCCCTCAGGAATTCATATTTCTCTTGGATCAGTTCATATTTTTCCACAATGCAAAGTCAAAAGTTTAAAATCTATTCTCCATCCCAGCTAGTTTTACCCTAAAATATTACAGGAAAAAAAATGCTTAAAGTTAAATCCACATGAGGTTAACATTTAGCATTCACCTTGAGCCCTGCACAAGAATTCTATTTCTGCTTGCAAAGAAAAAAAAAGTGGGAAATTGAAAGACTTTTCTCTCTAATTCAAGCTTGAAGCCTACTTTTACAAAAACTTTCTACCCAATTGAGGAAAGCATAGCTTTTAAAAGATAAATCAGTATTGGCCTGACCTAATATACCACCATAAAGTGCATTGGGGAGATGTCAAGGCAGCAGATGTTTGGTCTATTTAATCCTGAGTCTAGCTCAGCAGTGGGTAATGCTATCATTAATCCGTTGAGAGCACACCCCTCAGATGATAATTAGGAAGGAACTTTTTTTTTAAGTAACCATAATTACAGTGACACTCTCAACAGCCCTAATTATGGAAATGAGTTTCACATTAAATTCACCTGCCTGATAATATACAGTAAAAGTCTATTTCAGCTGAACTATGTTGTTTGTTAAAGCAGCCGTGCCTGAGGTTCAGGTATTCAACATGTGAATAATAGAGCCATCATCTCTAGAGTTTCAACTTAGATTAAAAGCTAGTATTAATTTGCCTAGAATTAGTGTTGTATGCTCAGCATGAAAAGTACATCTCCAGGCAAAAAGCTGGAAGATTCCAAACAACAGTCTAGTTCAGGCTTATCTCCTATTTTTATCTGATGCCCAATGTTTTATTCTACTCAGACTCCATAGACACTAAGCAAGGAAGGTAGCTTTCTGCTTTTTCCTATGCTTAAAAAAAAAAAAAAATCTATGAGTTTGATGCTGATTGCTGCTACTCCTACTTATCTGTTTACGTTTTGTTTAAGTAACCCCTATATGCCATGTGGGACTTGAACTCATGACCCCAAGATCAAGAGTTGCTCGCTCCTCAAACTGATCCAGCCAGGCACCCAGTCTTATTTATTCATTTTTCATCCTGAGAAAAGTGATGGCCTTTGTAAAAATGTACTTGGAAACCATGAACACATACATGCACACAGACTCGCACACACAAGCACATACACATGCACACACTCACATGATGGTTATAATAACCTAATTCTCTTTATGTAGCCATCTCTATTCCCCAGGGGAAGAATGTGGAGTCATATATTTGTCTTTCCGAGACCCTAGGTGTACCAGAGTAATACATTAATCTTCTCATATAAATAAATGGTAAAGATACTGAAAAATTGCAAACAATCTATTATTTACAAGGAAGGATAAAGAGAGAGATCTAAGAAAGAACTATGTGGCCCCTTGCCTTCTCATTATTCACCTCTTGGTCTCAGGGAGACCAAGAGTTCTAAATTTATCCTTCTAGCATCCACAAAGCAAACCACTCAACTTAACTTTGCAAACTACTGAAATATCTCCTCTCCTTTTTCTCCGCTTTGTTACTCTGAAGTTTGGAAAGGCTCTCGGACTCTGCAAGGTAAAAGGAGAAAGAGGACAGAGTGATTTATTTTCCTTTATTTTCCCTCAAAATTCCAACTAAAAATGGCAAATGAGGACAAAAATCCTGCCACAAGTCATTGTTATGAAGGTGACTTCATTTTGATGAAAGTTGCAAATAGACAGAATATATTAACTCTGTTTTGAACCTTAAGACAACTCTTTCTCTCATCAACTGCAGTCCCAGTGGTGGAGTTGAATGGGGGGGAAATATCAGTCATTTCAGTCCTCATTAAATTTTTGGCCATGAGCCATTGAACTAAATTCAATAAGCTGAAGCTCTGGAATTTACATTCATTCTTTAAACAAAGGCTTCATTTCTGGACAATGAAGTTTTGAGTACAATTTGCTCTCCTAACAGTAGAAGGTTCACAGGGAAGAAATTAATTGGACGTATTGTTCTTTTCTCTCCTTTCCCGCCCCCAATGTGTTAAACACTTCTACAGACCTCAAATGCAACTGTCCTTCATTTGATGAAATTTAATTCAATTAAAATTACAAAACAGACACAGGGTAGACCATATTAGGAGTCAAATCTTAAAGAAAAGCCATCAAGCTGTAAATTGCTCATTGATCCTCGCCATCTAGTAGCTTTGAATCTTAGTCATGCCAATTTCAGAGAGATCCCTGCACTTGGTCTCTGCTGGGGCTTAAAAAGTAATCTAGCCGATCGGATTCCATATCTTACGAGGGTTCATTTCCTAGTATGAAGAAGAGCACGGCAGATAAGATTCTGACAGAGATAACCCCAACATAGCAGAAAAGAAGTCAATTTGTGGCTTTTCCAGATATCAACATGCTCTATCGAGGTTACTAATAATTCATGTCAAGCACTAAAGGAAGGAACTGTTAGAGAGGGAGGAGATCAAGAGTGGGGAGCGTGGGGGCTGCAGCCCAACTCAGAATACGGAAGGAATCAGCACTGATATAAAGGCTAGTTCATGAAAACAAACATCGTATTGGTGCCTGTGGTACTTTAAGAAGAGATGTAACCTATAGAAATCTTCACTATGGCAATAGTATTAACTTGTCTCATGTGTTTTAAGAGAGTAAAATATGAACTTTCCCCACCCACTCACTGCCTCCTTTATAGAAGATGTACACAGAACCTAATTTATACCATTTGGATGATGTTCCTGCATTCTGGCTTGTACTATTTCAGTACTATTTTATTATAGTGAGATGGAAAGAGTTAGAGACTTCCAGTGAGAAAAAAAGTGGGTTCTAACCCTAATTCAACCATTTACTACCCTTAATGTCTTGAACAAGCATTCTCATTTTCTGAGGTTTAACTTTCCCTTCTACAAAATATTCTGAGCTGGCTATTTGAATAATAAATGTGACGATGCTTTACAAAACTATCTCTCTCTATGAAGGCAGGCAGGATCATGGGTGATGACAAGGCTGTTCATTAGCATTTTATAAAGAGATCGGGTCTTTAAGAACAGAGATAGGACTAGATCTTTCTGCAAATCTGACATATTACAGAAGAAGTGAACAGCTATTGAGAATGCACTAAGTAACTCAAAAGGCTCTTTTGATTCAAGCTGGAAGGGACCTGAGACATTGTCTAGTCCAACCCAATTAGAAGACTGAGCTCAAAGCTAATTTGCTCAAATAACCCATGAAAGTGATGTAGACATAGACCCAGACAGACCATAGTCTTCCTAAACTGGGCCCTGTACCATCCACACCAGACTAGGGAAGGTTTCATTCAGGGAACAGAGACTGCAAAACCCCATGTAGGTTTGTGATGAAAGGGGAAAGTCCCAGTCTCCATGGGTAGCCAAATGAATATATGAATATTTTGAAGGAGTAGCTCTTTTTTCAAAAGGCCGTCATCCTAGACGTTCATCATTTGTTGGAAGAAGCAAGGTAAGGCATAAACAGTGAACAGTGAGTGCTCCCAACTACTAACTAGAATTCTAGAGAAGTGGGATTGGGATTGCCAAAAGAACAAGGGAGAAGTGGCCCAGTAGGTTTTATCCCACCTCAAAATTCTGCCTAGAAAGCTGCATTTAAGGAACTACATACTAGGCATTCAAGTAAAAGAGAGAACCCGGAATAAAGTATAAACTCCACTGTCTATCAAGTACTGAGGCACATTTTAGCGTCCTCAGCTCAACCCCTGAAAATGAGGTCCTAATGGTCTTTCTGGTTTTCCCTATAAATCTACCCTCAAGGAGGTCATTAGAGGCAAGCCTCTGGGACACTACCTTCTCTCTCTTTTAATGCATTATTTCTGGGAGAGTTTCAAGGTCAACAATGATGAGAGGCAGGGTCAGGAGTACTTCATCTGGCTCAGCTAGCCACAGGTTCTGGAAACGAGCAGTCAAACCCTGGGTTGGAGGTATGATGTCCTTCCCCTCTTGCATCCCTCTCAAGTCTTCACACATACATATACCAGCAGCTTAGCTCTCCCCCAACCCTCAGCAGCTTGGTTAAAGCCAAGAGACAGTAGGGGAGAGATGCACATATGTTCTGCTATTAATATCTAATTAATTGACACAAGGACTACCCAAGGAGCATAACTTCTAGATGCAGAGAAAGCAGCTCAACAGTGACAGCAAAGTATGGTCCCTGACCATGGCCTTATCAGTCTAGAGAATCTCCAGGGGCATCCTACAAATATTTTGAAAGGAGCCTGTGGCTTTCTGGGTTGCATCTGCTATGTATTTGCAGAATCAAAGACTTTCAGATTCTCTCTCAAAATTATATCCCATTTCTGAAAACTCACAAAAGAAAACCATCAGTCCCAATAAAACAGGAGCACCCGGTACCATTTGATTTGTTTCATAATCCATGTCATTATCCTACAGCAGAATCGAACCCACAAAGTGGCCCGACATTATTGGAGTTGTTCTATCCAAATTTGATAGTCCAGCTTAACGTAGAGGAAAGCAGGATGGACCGGTGCAAACTTAAGGCAAATTAACAAATTCTGATTTGCTATGCATTAATATGCCAAACTGGATTTTCAAGTTGTTGTTCAGAAACACTCTCAATAAATTATTACATTCTGCAAGGCAGAAGTAGCAGATTGCTTATGGGTGTTCAGGGAGATTGGAGGGGGAGAGTGCATTGGAAGGGAATGAGAATGACTCAGTCCGCCCACATGTCTCTGATGTACTGGAAATAGGATCTTCTGAAACCAAGGGTCAGACTCTAACTGATGCTGCATAAAATGTCCTAAGCCTTTTTAACGTTGCCCAGTTTCCTCGGGTTCATACGTTTCCAGATCATACTTTAGGCAGCCTGAAACTCAAAGGCTACCACTTCTGTTTATTTGGTTCTTGCATGATTTCTGCTGAGAGTCAACCTCATTTTGGCTCATTGCACTGGTTATTTTATAGAAGCAATGGGTGACCAAGACTGGCCAAGCAGCAACTCTTATACTGACTGCGTTCTTTGAATTTGTATTAAATTTTACCTGCTGCTCCTCTAAAAGAAAAATATTCCTTTGTTTTTTTACAAACCAGAGACCTTCCCTATTACATTGGTATCATATTTACAGGAACATCTCATCAAGATCTGCCTTTTCCTTTAAACAGGGCAGGGAGGTTACTCAATGACACAAATATTTTCCCCTAACGACAATGGTCCTAGGAAAGACATTTACGAAATATAATGATTTCCTCAGAAACTGACATTGCAGGTGAGGAAAGTCCCTGCCGAGCATTCCATGTAAGGAGAAGGAGAAGCTCAGGTAGTGGGTAAGAAAAGGACAAGGACCGATGCTGCCCACCCACTCTCCGGGAATGATGGAAAGATGTTAAAAGCATTCTGACCTGAGACATGTTCCAAAGTAAACTTTCCTAAGGTCAGTTTTGTTGTTTTTTTTTTTTTAACCTGGTATTTGTGGCAGACTGCAAAATTCCTGAGGCAAGATGATTGAAGAAGAGTATTTTTTATCTACACAAAATAGGACCAATACTGCCCACCCATGCTTCCAAGAATGATGGAAACGTGCTAAAGGCATTCTGACCTGAGACACATTCCAAAGTAAACTTTCTGAGGTTAATTTTTTTTTTCTTTAACCTGGTATTTGTGGCAGATTACAAAATTTCTGAGGGAGGATGATTGAAGAAAAGTACTTTTTTTTATCTACACTAAATAGATATTTTCATATCACATAAATAGTAGAGAGTATTTCTGATGATTTCTTTAGAAAGGAAAATAAAAAGCAAGGCAACTGCTATTTAAATTAACAAAGAAACAGAGCCACAGCCTTTTAAGAGTTCTTTCTAACATAATAGAGATATTTTTCCTTAATCTCTTTCAAAGCTATCATGAGAAAGCAAGGGTCATGATGAATTTTATTAGCACCCTAATAAAAATATGAAAAGAAGTGAAAAATTAGCCAAATACAAATTATTGAGGGTTCCTATCATTCTGAGTTAGATTTATTCTTACAGTCTTCCACAGAAAACAAAGATTTTTAAGTGTAACTAAGATAAATTCAAAACAAGTCTCTATTTATATCACATCTTTGAACTCCACAAAGTAAGAGACCTATAAATAGGCTTCAAAGCATTATTTAATTTAGCACTTTTTGACCCTAGATGAATATTTGAATCACCTGGGAGCTATCAAAGAATGTGGTCATATTTCTCTTCAGATTAATTAGTATTTTTTAAAGCCCCTCAAATGATGCTAATGCGCAGTCAGGTCTAAAATATACTAATTTGCTTTCTTATTCTTTGACAGTTATTTTTTTTTCTGTGGCTTTGTGTTTTTTAAGTGCTTTTCCAAAGATGTTCTGTTTGATCCCTACCTTCATATCCTCGTAAACTTCTAGATAATTCTATACCACATTCTATCCCCTAATCTTCCGGTTGGCCCTCTTTTCAATTTTGTTTTATAGTCCTTAGTCTAGGACTATGTTTTCTCTCTTTATTCCAAAACTCTAATGTACCCATGCTGCTACATTTACGTTGCCTTACAAATTACTCTCAACCAAACATTACGGCAAGGCACACAATAAAAAGCGAGTGACAGTCTCTCAAAAAGTAATTGGTTCCATAAATTCCTAGATGATATTGATGGTGGGAGTGTCTTACTAAATAATAGACTCTTGATAGATTTATCAAGAGTGGACTTAGATGGAATGTCCATTTCAGAAATGTTAGGTATATTGATTCCAATAATAAATTCTGATCTTAGCCTGAACCAGATACAGCAATTTGCTGTTAAATATCAGACAAATGAAGAATTTTGGTAAAACAGAGAAGCTTCTTGTGGGTTACCTAGTTCTACTGATGGTGTGGCTCATGATCCTTGCAGTCAGAATAAAAATTTTCTACTTAAATAAGATTTTATGTTTCTCTAAGCCTAGAAGAGGCAGTGTGTTCCACTGACATTTGCCAAATGCTTCTGGTGGTTTTGTGTTTGTCACTGCAACTCCATGATGAGCAGATCCTATTTCAGTAAATTCCTTTGCAAAAGAAAGAAACTAGAGCTTCATATATGTTGCCCATATATGACAGATAAAACTATGGCCATGTCTAAAATGCACTAAGTTTTTTGCTTCAGATTCCCTTATGGAAAATGAGATTCCAACAATAGCTGTTCTTAGAATGACATGAGGGTCAGGTTTAAACAAAACCATGTGAGCAGATCAATGACTGGCACAAAGGCAAACCTTAACCTTTCTAAAGACATGGAGCTCAGGTAGAAATTTATCTACCTAAAAAAGGCCTAACAAATATTAGGGTCCAGAAAATCATCTAAAGTTCAGAGAATAGACATTGGAGTCACTCAGCCCACTTAACATAGTTTATCCCAGGCAAACAATTTAATCAGTCTCCCAGTTTCCTTATCTTTAAAATGGATATAACAAGCCACCTTACCTGGCTGATAGGGAGGACATAATAGAACATACACATACCAGCATTTGAGGTAGTCTCTTGTTTATAAATGCACAACAACACACAAAAATTATCTTATAATTTCAATACAAAAAGCTCTCTATCTTTGTATTAAGCCACATGTGGCCACACAAATACACAAAGAAAGAAATACTCACACAAGAGAAAAAAAAAAATCATCCCATGTCTCTTCTTTCTAAAAACAGGGTCACACATATTTTCAAAACAGGAGGGGGAAAAGCAACAAGACTCTTACCATCAGTCACAGCCCCTCCCCCAGCTTTTCCAAGAATGCTTTGGAAGATGAATGAAGAGGAAACAGCTCTTGCCAGTTAGGCCAGTGATGATAAACTACTGATTTGATCTGAGGACCATAAAATTCTTTATTAGGGTCTAGGTTAGCTGGGCTCTCCAATTTACAATGATTATTTCTCTTCCATGAATTAGCTGAATTAGTCCCAACTTAAGACATATTTCTGAGCTCCAAATGATCCAACTTGTCTGTTGATGCTGATAAAATCTATGAACAAATGCCAAAGTTCCCCTCCCACTGATTTTGGAATGTATTGAAACATTGAAAATATCACTCCACTGGATTTCTCTAACTTAAGAGGAAATGGTTAGAATTTGGGAGAAATGCCCAAAACATCCATGTGGTTTACACAGTGCTTCTTAATTTCCTCCCAGTTACAGTGTTCAGTGGCACAACTATACCCTAAAGTGAAAGACTTTCACTTAGTATGTGTTCAATGGTTATTTATTATATACTTGATAAACTTATCAAAAATTTTATGAAAATTCTTTGGGGTCAATCTGAGGATAAATATTTGAAGGATCTGAGACTCTGAGGAGGAAGAAGATAGAATCACAGAGTAGAGCATTAGAGTTATAAAGTTTAAAGTTATACTGCAATTCAGAGGAGAACATAGGAGTAGAATGCGAGTCATATAAAACCTGGACACATGTTCCAAAAAACCAGATGAGATGGATAGGAGAGCAAGGCTCCAGGTGAAGGTTCTCAGGGGAAGAAACTTAGACTAGAGTGTGGGGGGGGAATTCAAAGTACATATCACCATGTCTTCTTCCTCTTCACCATCTGAAAAGAGACTTGAGATTAAGTGACCTAAGAAAGGAATATATTGACCATGTTTCCTGAGTTGATTTTGAACAAAAAAATTTGATTTCTTTTGAATTAATCTGGTGAGAACATTTCAGAGTGTGCAAGATGTAGATAATTTAATTCCCCAAGTAATTTAATTCCCCAAGTAAAACACTTGAGCTGTTTAATAACTTGGTGTTATATTTGATTTTATAAAAATGAGTTCAGGTCAGGCATACTTGTTCTAACAATGAAAATCAATACTATGCATACTAACATACATTTTACTAGAAAAAATTCAGCTCAACTCATTTGCCAAATCGTAACTAAGCATGTAGCAAGTGTGAGGCACAAGAGATTTTTAAATGCTTTATTGTGCATCTTTAATACAGATATTTTATATAATATCTCATTAATGCATACAAAAAGACTAAGTTAAAATAAGGTGACAAACAGATTAAGTAACTTGCATACAGAAATTATGAAGCTCTATTCAGCTCTCACTCCATGTTCTATGCTCTCAACCAGGTCCTAAGTAAGACCAAATCCCTTATTTTAAGTATCTTTTTTTTTTTAATCTTAAGTATCTTATACTCAAAAGAATAGAGAAGACAAGCATTCAAATGACTACATATCTAGTATAATAAGGTAGGTAAATACAAATTAAGTCATATCAGATGATCATGACATGACTTCAGAAGAATATAGTATTTAAAGAATGAGCAACTGATATTTAAAAACAACCTATGTTGTGAGTTTTAAGCCAGCAGAATTCTAAAATTATATTCAGTGTTTTAAAACCAGAGGTAGTTTGCTGGTAAAATAATTGATACTAAGAAGTTAAGAGGACCCTCATTAGTCACTGAATCCAGTCTCATTCTGAAATAAAAATTGTTCCTGAAGAAGTCCCGAAAAAGTGTCAGATCTTGGCACCTTATACTTCCAAATTCTAATTATGTCTTGATACCCGCCACATATTAAACAGAGAGAGGCCAACCCAGCTGGGGTAAGTGAGTTCAAATTCTTTCTATTCTTTTGTAATTAAATGTTTCCTTAACAATATATTCCATTAACACCCAATCTACATATCAAATTCCTTTTTATCCCCAGAAATTGCTTTACTATAAATAAAATTGCTTTATTAAACTCTAAGAAACTGCAAATTTGTTTGCTTGTTTTATTTCATATTCTCTATTCTCATAAGTAGGCATTTTTTGAGCACCAACTAAATCAGAACCTCACACATTTGAGAGTGTCTAAAGTTATGATCCCTTTATGTATGGGCCCTTGGGAGTTCACAGTTTAGAGAGGCTAAACAAAATAAATAAATAAATAAATTCCAATAACCATGGAAAGTACCAAAGATTCCAGTAATCATATAAAAGATTCATAAGAGTTTTTAAAAAAAGGTTCTAAAGAAGAAGCCCTTTTTTATAGCTTTGCAGGATGAGAAAAACTTAGATTACTTGATAAATTACCATTTTAATCCTTAATTAACTATTTAATTCAAATGAATATTTCTTTTTCTAACTCCTATGGGCTCTGAAACAAAAAATGCAAAAGGAAATTGAAATACAATTTAGGGAGAACCAATTAAACCAATTTGTTTCATATATGCCCCCCCATATTTCCCCTATTCAACGTCATTTCATTTTCTTGTAGATTTCCTTTAAGTTTTTATTTCTAATAAGCTAAGGAAACTAGATATCATATCACGCTCAAAGTCTTTATTCTATATTTTCAAGAATTCCGTAAAAGTTGGGTTCAGAACCACAGTTAGTTAAACAATACTCTCTACTTGACAAGCATGAGGATCAAACCTGAAGCAAGTGGTTTAGAAAAGTTTATCAGGTAGAATGAGTCAGAGACAGTCTCTAAACAGTAGTCCCATTTGCAGGACATTATGCTGGAGCCAATGTCAATTTCCCCTCAATATAGAGATGGAAGCAGAGAGAATGATAATGGAAAAAGCCTTTCAGGCAATGTCAACATACACACACATGCACTAAACAATATTTCATTCAGAATCTGTAAATCGCTGGAACCAGACCGGGCAGATGAGAAAAGATTGCTTTATTTCTTACCACCTGGTCCAGAAACACCAGATATTTACAACAATTTATAGCTCAGACAAGAAGAGCAAAGTGAATACAAACTTTTCCAGCAGAAAGCTGGTAAATCTCACAGGCTTTTACAAAAATGAGCTCAGCCTTCACTGAGCAGCAATATCTCAGAGGACAGCAGGGAAGGGAGGGTTGGGCTGCAGGCACTAGGAATTTTACCAATCATAAGAAAGCTGAACTGAAGCAGATGCAGTTGCAATACAAGGAAGTAAATTGTTCAGGGAGCAACTGTTCTGGTAATCCCATTTAAACATGGGAATTGTGTTTGCAAAATACCTGAAAGAAATCAGTATTCAGCATGCTTGTCCTGGGGGATATGGAAATGCCCAGCACCACCGAAGGCACAGAAGTACCAAAGGACTAAAATGATCATAAACAGGAGAACAAAATTCTACAATGACTGCAAAGCATACTGGTGAGAAACTGCATAGGATAATGCAGAAAAGTGGTGGAAGGTTCTTTCCTTCCAGGTCTCACATTTGTAAAATTAAGACACTGGCTTAGCTGATCCCTAAAATATTTTTCAGTATTAAGATTCTATGAGTTCTGTGAAGTGCCACAACGGAAACTATAGAAAATAAACTTGATAGTATAGGCAGCAGCAATACTACTCAACCGCAGAGACAGGCATGGCTGAGGACCTTTTATGCTACACAGAGGACCCAACATTCAAGCAAGGTTGGTGCAACCCTATACTCACTCTAATTCTCCAAATGACACGTTGTATTAAACTCTTAAGAAATTTACCATGTCCTACGTTGTATAACACATTGATGAATACCATGACTTCACAGCATTTATTACCCTAAGTCTTCACTAAAATCCTCCATGACTTACATTGCCTCAAATGAGATCCCAAACTCCTGACCATATCCTACAAGGCCCAATATGATCTGGCCCTTGGCTTTCTCTTCAACCTCACCTCCCTACAATCTCCCTCCAATTCACCTCATCTGGAATTACGGACCCTATATTTGTAGTTTGAGTGTGTCAAGCTCGTCCCAACCTCAATACCTTTTTCCTGGCTATTCCACCCACTTGCATAGTCTTCTCCCTGCCCAACAAGAAGCCAGCTCCTTTACATCATTTGTTTCACTCCAAATGTCACTTAACTAAGAAGCCATCCCTGATTCTCCCATTAATCACTTCATCACATTGCTCTTGTTGTTTTGTGTGTTTTTTTTTCAGAGTACTTAATCATTCTCTGAAATTATTTGCTTACACATTTATATTCTGTCTTCCCCAAATAGAACATAAGCAGATTGAAGTCACAAATGTGATCTGTTTAATGTACTCCTCAACATCACAGATGCTCAAAAATTGTTTGTTGACTGATTAAAAAACAATTTAAGTATTAGCATCATTGTTGCACTATCTAAGAAATCTCAGCTCCAAGGGTTTAAAGATATGCTCAAGTTAACACCTCTCATAAGTAATGTTAAGATCAGTGCCTGGGACTTTGTTTTTTACTTTAATGATTTTTTTTTTTTTAATTTACTTAAGGGTGAGAGAGCAAGAGAGAGGAAGCTCACAGCCAGTGGGGGGAGGGGCAGAAGGCAGGGAGAAGCAGACTCCCTACTTAGCAGGGACCCCAATGTGGGGCTCACTTCCAGGACCCTGAGATCATGACCTGAGCCGAAGGCAGAGGCTTAACGAACTGAGCCACGTAGGTACCCCTAGTGCCTGGGACTTAAAATAACCTTTTTATGCGAGGTTGTTCCTGCTTTTCTGGAGTTTTCCATCCAATTGATCCCAGAAGCCACCTTCATCATTCTTTGTAACTAGAGTGAACTACCTCAGTGTATTGGTAACCCTACTCTGTGCATAAAAGTGTCTATTTTCAAGTATATGTTGGAGTAGAGATGAGGTTCCAGGGAGGATATCTAATGATAAGACTAGGGATGAAATTTGATAATAATAATTAAAAATCATACTTTTCTATTGTGTGGAGAAAGAAAGGGACCAAGAGGTAATTGGGAAATGTCATTAATTTGAGACTCGGGCATATTTCAGTACTGACAGTCATTGGAATAATAGTCATGGATTTGAGATTCTACATTCCATATATACTGAAATGTTTCAAAGCATGGGTTTCAAAGCCAGGATGTGGACCTTTTCTGCCATCTCTGTATGACCTCTGGCCTGTCCATGCTTCAGCTGTAAACAGGGGTTACTTTCAGTACACCTGATGAAGAGTAAATGAATTTACAGATATAGAACTCTTAGGTTAGAGCCTGGCACAGAGTACCAACCAAGTGTGTTAGCTATTGTTACAACATCAGTTTACACTTTTCACCATGAAACCTCATTTGCAAAAGACATTGGTCATTTAATTTTTAGATGAACCTTTTTATACCACAACAATATCTACAGTGGCTGTGGCTCTTTCACTCACATATCACTGTATACCACCCAAAACTTTCTAAAATTCACTGTCAACTATATTCACATGGCTCTGGGAATTTCAGTGGGCTCTTACCCTCTATTCTAAATCCCTGGTCTCTGCCAGTGGCTTCAAGCTTTTGGTTACTTTTAGTCTATCTCCTGTGAACTAACTTCTAGGTTATACTCTCTACAAGGCTTTCTCTTTAGGTTTGCCTCCTGGCAACCCTCTCAGTTTGTTCTTACTCCTTGCTGAGCATCTCGAAGTCTACCCTGGCTCATTCTGACTGTGGACAGGGGCATGATATCATAAATACTACAATAGGGCACCCTCAACATAGTATAGTTTAATAAAATTGAGCCTGTATTCAACTTCAATGGGACTGAGTCAAGATGTCTAACTTAGAAAAGAGCGGACATCACTTCAGAATGTCCTGTGAATTCATATCCTTTTCTTTATATCAGATTCATAAGTAATATCTTCCTTTCTCACTTTTTAGTACTGTTTTAGCTAGAAAACATTTTCCAACAAATTCTTCTTCCACGTTTCTCATCTGCTTCCTCAAAGAACTGTATGCTCAAAACGACTTTAAATACACTTGAAGGCTATAGAGGTCCACCCTATTTCCTGGATCTTCATCAAAATTCTTGGCTAGAGAGTATACTGCTTTCTCTATACTTTCAAACATTTCTATATTTTCTAACTCAGAATCTTTCACAAAATCACGTTCAAAGGTAAATTTTATCTAGGTGTTTCTAGGAAGCAAGAATACGTGAAATGAAATATCAGCATATGCTCTACAGTCTTACTTTTATTAAGAAAGTCTTCGGTGCAACAAATAATCCTGCTTTGAAAACTAGTCATCTAGGAAGCATAACCCTTAAAAAAACAAAACAAAACACTAGCTTCCCACAACTGTGCTTGCTAAGGGTGTTGTATACTCTGTTCAGAGGGTGGTTATCCAAACTAGATAGCATTAGTTTATCAATCCAAGTGTTCCATCCTGCAAAATGAGGAAATACCTTTAATGAGCCCATACATTAGAGCTACTAAAGGAAAATAGCTCCATTTCAAAATACATCCTTCCTATTTAAGTGTCTCATGAAAATGATGCTATGGTCCATGGAGAGCAGCCCTTTCTGCTTGTCAAGTCAGATACACTCAAACCAGAAAAAGCACAGGGAAAACGCAGAGCCAACATATTACACAAAAACCTTTACCCGGTTACCTTAGGCATTCTTTGAAAAAGCATTATCAAATTAAATTTAAGAAGCACGTAAGCTTAGTCACAATGAGCTACAATGCTGACATCACTGATATTTGATGGTAAAATTAACACAACCAGTGGGAGTAAAAAATATATGGTAAAACCTTTCCACCAGAACTAAAATCAACCTTCAGTGAAGGGTTAGAAAGGGGGATTCTATATACGATTAGTTCTGGTACTGTCTTCTATCTACAGGGCTCACATTTTCTCTAGTTAAACACGAGAGTTCTCCCTCCCTCAGCAAAAACCAGGACCAAACAAAATATCACTTTCCCTAAATGAGAGCAGAATGAGATTCATGACCAGAAATTCCTCAAAACAGGGGCACCTGGGTGGCTCAGTGGGTTAAGCCTCTGCCTTTGGCTCAGGTCACGATCCCAGGGTCCTGGGATCAATTAAGCCCCGCATCGGGCTCTCTGCTCAGCAGGGAGCCTGCTTCCTCCTCTTTCTCTACTTGCCTCTCTGTCTACTTGTGATCTCTGTCTGTCAAATAAATAAATAAATAAAATCTTTTAAAAAAGAAAAGAAATTCCTCAAAACAGTCATTAGTCAATAACCATAGAGACAGTTAGGATGATGATCAGTGAAAGGATTTTGGTTTCGAGGGGTTCACTTTGTAAGACCTCTGTTGTCCATTAATGTATGTTATTTACACCATGGCGTAAATTGCAGCCCGGGATTGCCTGTTATGGAGGCAGGGTGCCATCCGTCTCAAGGGAGCATAGTGGACTCAACACAGATGACACAATGTTCAGGGTAGAGAAACACCAACAGGATCTGCTAACGCCAACCTCCTATAACCAAATATTCAGGTATGTATGCACTCATCCCTCATGAAACCCTTCTGAATGCCAAGTACGGAGCTGGCTATTAAGGGCACAGAAATGCATGAAATGTGATCTCAACCTGGACAAATCCACAATCCAGTAGATGACACACTTGTAAACAAATGGCCTCAGGTATCACAACAAGGGTATGCATACGGGACCATGGTGGGTTAGGTATTAACTAGGCTGTGCTTAAGTTCTCATGAGGTATGGGTCAGCAAATTCTTCAGAAAGAAGGGAGTTCTTAAACTTGTTCTTAAAGTATAAGCAAAAACTCCATCAACTGGTTGGAAAAGCACTCGAAGCAGAAGGCAAAACAGGTGCGAAGGCACGGAAGCATAAATGTGCACACTGTGTTTGAGAAATTGGTATTGTCTGATAAGAGTGGAAAGGCAGCGAGTGAGGATCACCACATAATATTGAACCAGGGAGGGCCTAATACGTAAAGTTGAATGGTTGTTTTTTTTGAAGATTTTACTTAAGTATTTGTCAGAGACAGGGAGAAAGAGAGAAAGCACAAGCAGGGAGAGCTGCAGACATAGGGAGAAGCTGGCTCCCCGCTGAGCAAGGACCTGGATGCGGGACTCAATCCCAGGACCCTAGGATCATGACCTGAGCTGAAGGAAGATGCTTAACCAACTGAGCCAGCCAGGCGTCCCAAAGCTGTTTGAGTTTTACTCGGGGGTGGAGCAGTACTATCAGATCTGGGCTTTGATCGCTGACATCATGTATGATCATTTAGGTTGGGTCAACACCAGAAATAGGAAAATCAGGAGAATTCTGTCATAATTTTGAAAAGAATACAAATTAAAGAGAGGACCCATATGAGATGTTTTCAAGGCAGAAGTTGAAAACCTAGTAACCAGTTGGATATGGGAAAGAATGAAGAAGAAGAAAGAAATGTGTGGCTTGGGTGGTTGTGTGGGTAGCATTAATTAGGAGAGGAGGAATAAAAATTATGAGCAAGTGAATGTCCCTGTGTGAAAGAGGGGGAGGGTGAAGGGGAAAGGGAAAGAGAGAGACAGACAGACAGAGAGAGAGAGAGAGTTTGGGACAGAGAGGAATTGAAAATCATCCCTGCTTTGGACATGCTGTGTTTGCAGGGCTGCAGGACTCCCAGAGGACATGTTCAGTAGGCCACTGGGCTCACGAATCTGGAACATCAGACCACAGTGACGGTTACAGTTGCATAGACCTGGAAGGCGTCCCTATACAGACGGCCCCAGAAGCCTAGGGCAGGAATGGGGCATCTCTTCCCTGAGCTTCCACTAAATTATTGGGTCCATTGTCCATTTCTTCTTTTTCTTCTCCTCACTATTTTCTACCCTTTGTGTTTTTACCAAAAATATATTCTGTTAGCTGGTTCTTCTCTTACCCCTGAATTCCTTTCCAGCATCAAGTATGACTCTCAAGCATGACTCTTCCTTTTGATCTGACTTTTATCTTTATAACTCTTCCATCTTTCAGTTTTTTCTGACTTGTTTCCAGTAATTTTTCCCCTGTAATAAAAGGCTTCTCCCTTAACACTACTCCCAATATGGAATGACTGAATGAGGAAATATTTTTCTTAATTTTAACATTTTATCATGCAGAAGACATACATAAACAAAAATATACAAGAGTATTCTAACAAACTCCCATAGGCTTCAACAAACAGCTATATTTTAAAAAATAAAACAAAATCAGCACATGAGTATCACAATCACATGTTCCTCATTCTTCTCCTGTACGAGAAAATAGCAAGGATAGCTCCGGTCCATGGATGTTCACCTTGTTTTCATTCTTGATCTCCTGCCCTGTGTCATGCACTGCTCAGGCAAACTTTCCAGTTCTTTTATCCTTCTAACTACCTTGTGGGTAGTCAGGCTCTTCTACTCTACTCATCTGACATGGACAAAAACTGAAGACTCAGATTTAATGATTTGTCCAATGTCACACACAATCAGTGTCTGAGCCAGACAATTTTGATGTATTCTTTCAAACCTGCCTCAGTGCTTTAAATTCCCTGGAAACTCTGTGAACATTAGTTGATGATAATTATATTATCCTTCTATAATGACATCCTTCGCCTTCCTCTGATTCAAACAATTCCTTGAGTCAGCATTTTCTGAATCCTTAGAAGAGCTGCTGGTGAATTTAACACACCCAGTTATTTAAAAGCCAATTAGTTGCAGGTAAGAACAAATCTTCCTTGACAATGCCAGTGGAGTCAGCCTTTTAGATTTTGGCTCAAAAGATTTCAGTGTCACTATTAATCTAGGTGATCATCTGGGACCTCAAAAACTCTAAAACTTCCTTCCCAAGATCCTGGGATGCCCAAACGAATTCAGAGGCCCAGGGTCCCCAGCCAGGAAAAGGAAGAAGCTGCTGAGACAGGATCAGAGCTCTTCTTCTGCATGTGGTCTTGATCCTAGCTCTCCAGTCTCACTCTAAAAGGAGACGTCTTTCCTTCTCCAGGCCCAGGCCAACCCTTATGGCCCCTGGAACAAAAAGCAGAGTCAGAGTTCATTGTGCTCTGAGGGACGAGTGGGAAGTGTGATTAAGGAATAAAGAACTTATACTCCAAAGGAACTGCAAGGTTACGCCAAGTCACACTGGCAGAAACCTGAGTGATATAGATGTAAATGGATTCTCAGGGTGTTAAACCAAGGAAGATGGAATTTAATATTGGATCGGGTTGAATTTACTGATAGGGGCGCGCTGCCAGACATTCTGGATTTCACGTGTTATCTCCAGCAGTGGGAAGTGCCTATCGCAGTTTGCTTGGTGGGGTTGAGAGACCAGAACTTCCTTAGCATAATGTAAAGGAAGGAAACAAAAAGTGAAGAATATAGGAATGTTGCAGTGAATTTATCATATGTGACTTGAACAGCTCCCAAACCGCTCTATCTTTCTGGCAGGACCAAAAAATACTTTCTTAATTAAAATATTGGCAATCATTGATGGGAGTATTAATATCTTGGAAAAGCTCTGTGGGACCTGATCTGTATAGGGCAGGAGGAAGGTAGGATATGTCACTATTGAGATGTCCTCCCTGATTTTAGAAGAGATAAGGGGATCTTGGAGAGGCGAAGGCCAAGTGGCAATGGTTAACTATGAGAACTAAGATAAATATAATTTCCATAATGAGCAGCAGAAAACAGAGACCACATGATAGCCTGAATGTTTTGACCCTCATGGATCTGACAGTGGCTCACTGATTATGGCTCTCCTAGGAATGAAAGAGATGAACACGGCATTTCTAAAATATTTCCTGATCTGCATAACAGAAATCTCAAGTGCAGGAACTGAACTTAAAGTTCCACTATGGAGAGTTGAGACCTCTTGTCTAGTTTCTACCATGAAGCAAGTTCACGGCTTTTGAGCTTCTTGATTGAGAAAAATGTTGGGCCTCCTTGAGGCAGGGAAATGTAACATTGCACAATTATGTACTGAAAATCTTTTCCAAGTCTTTCCATAAAGTAACTGCAGGCCATTTTCTAAAGTGACCATGTACCAGAAAAAAGGGAAATAATAAGATCTTTCAGGGGGTTCTAGATACAGGCTTTGAATTAATGCTATTTCCTGGGGATCCAAAGCACTACTATGGTCTACTAGTAGAAGAGGGGAAAACAGTGGTGATACCGGGAGCTTTGTCTCGAGTTTTTCCTGCTCTGAGCCTGGTAGGTCCACAGATGACCTTGTAGTTGCATACCTGGTTTCTGAGAAAGTAACTGAAATTAAGTTGCCTAGCTCTTGGCAGAATCCTCACACTGGCTTCCAACATTCATATATTTACAAATGGAGAGACAGAGGGTAAAAGTGGGAATGGATCCTATATAAGAAAATTTCGTTTTCACCAAAATATCACTGGCTTATAAACAGTACATCATGCTATGCTACGGCATTGCCTAAGTCAATTATGTTTTTAAAATACAAAATCTAGAAATTACTCCCTGACACTAGAACCAATGAAAGAGATTTTCTCATTTCTGTACACTAAAAACTCTGCCAGCGTTTGATCACTACATTGACAATGACAGTTTCAATATGATCTCTGCTTTCATCCCCCAAGGACAGCTAATATTTCTGATTTTGTTCTTCTGTCTCTGCCAGACACTCTATATTTTAAGTCAGTCTTGTAGCCCTTAGAAGCAGGTTCACTGATTAAACCATGACAATTTACTTTCTATGTCAAAATATATTACTTTCAACCAAGACCATAAGTCAAATTGATTGTGGCCCCTCCCTCAATAAAAGAGTAGATAATACTTACTTGCTCACTATCCCTCTCAGCAATTTTTTAAGTTACCACATAAGAATTTTGACTTAAAGAATCAGGATATTTCCAGTGGCACTATATGAGAACGATTCATAGGTTTTCAGTAGAATCTTTTTGTGCATGCAAATACAAAGTAAAATTTGGTACATTAAAAACCACATAGAATCAAACTCTTAAGGGGAAAATTTACTGCACTGAATTATAATGATAATTCCCTTTAAAACATTCCATCTTTATCCCTCGGGAAGATAAAAGCAAATTGAGAAATAGTTAAACAAATTTTTTAAAACTTCAGATAGCCTTACATTATGTAAAATACAGAATTTCAAAAAAATAAACCACGCTCTAGGGTTATGCAAAAGAGGGTCTTCTATACAGCATCATCTGGGAGAGAAGCCAGTAAATAATAAGACAGAGTCACATTAATAACTACTTTTTCAGATTTTTGTTAAGAAATCATATTTTCACATGTTATTTCCGTCTCTTGTACATTCAAAGCTAATAGCAACAGAATCTGATATTAGATCATAGTCATGGCTTAAAAATGAAAATTTGTAATAAGAGTTTACTAGACCAGACTCATCCTTATTTTCATATATTATATATCTTAAAAATACAGAAAAAAATTCATTGTGAAAACACTTTCAGGGGTGCCTGGGTGGCTCAGTTGGTTAAGCATCTGCTTTCAGCTCAAGTCATGATCCCAGGGTTCTGAGATTGAGCCCCTCCTTGGGCTCCTTGCTCAGAAGGGAGCCTGCTTCTCCCTCTCCCTCTGTCTGCTGCTCTCTGTCAAATAAATAAGTAAAATCTTGGAAAAAAAATATTTTCATAAGGAAAAAATTTTTATCCTGAAAGCTAAAGGATTATAAAATCACAAACTACATGTTATCTTTCAAAAACTGTCTTTAACAATATACCCTCAATATTTCATACATGTTCTCTATTGCTGTGATTTTTCTTTACACAGGAACACAGTGTATGTGAGATTGAAACTGGGTTCAAATCATGTGAGATTGTGGCTAAACACTCTCACTTCAAGCCTCCAGCTAATAATTTCCAGCTTTGTCTACATTAGTTTAATTTTGTGAGACTAGGCATTTTAGCAAGAGTAGGAACATCTTAACTTTGGTTAGTCCTCATGTTTCCTAAAAAAAAGGGCAAATTAAAATAAAATTCCCAAATAATCGTGACCTTTGCTAGTGCTAATAATTAATACTCAGAATATTATATTTTTATGAGCACTTATTTTATGTTAGAACTGTATAAAACCTCTTTGCATGCATTAATCCATTCAATACTGAAATATAGTGAGATGCTATAATTACCCAATTTGAAACTGAAGCTTAGCAGAGTAAACTGCATACGATTTCACAGCAAGTAAGCAGAGGAACCACTTAGAAAAATAACATAAATGCTGGTCACCTCTGTGTAGTATTTTAAAAAATGGATTATCCAGATGATATATTGAAAGTATGACTGTAGTATAGGTAAGGAAGTTTAGGGGTAATATATTGACTGGATTAAAACCAAGTATATGAATGTTGAATGTATAAAAGTTGAGAATTGTATCTTTTTTTAAATAATTGTAACACATTACAAATAGATATTTATTATCAGTCTGAATATTAGTTTTGGTAAAATTTCACATAGTAATTCAGCTCTCAAATTTCAGAATCTGTTTGTCCTACCCAGTATCCAATACCTGAGTCTTCCAGGAAAGCAAAGCCTGTGTTGAGATTATTAGTTAATTCAATGAAGAAAAATCTTATACAAGGAATAGAGATTTTATGCTAAATACTCTAAATCTATTGTTTAACCTAATGTATATTGTTCTATTACATGTAACAAAAATAATAATATATATAAGGCATCTAAGTCATGAAGTCATGACTTAACTTGGATAATCTGACTAAAAAGACTGGCACTAGCTGGTCTTTGGTGTGTATGTGATAATTGTATTAATTAAAATACTTTAAATGCAGGGTGCCTGGGTGGCTCAGTTGATTAAGTGACTGTCTTTGGCTCAGGTCATGATGTCGGGGTCCCAGGATGGAGTACGGTGTCGGGTTCCCTGCTCAGTGGGAAGCCTGCTTCTCCCTCTTCGATTCTCCATGCTTATTCTCTCTCTCGCTCTCTGTAAAATAAATAAATTCTTAAAAAAAAAACAAAAATAAAATAAATTTAAGTGTTCACTAATATATTTCTGAGATAAATATTAACATTTCCAAAATTTACATTATAGTTTCAACACCAATTTTTAAAAATTAATTTTATTTTGACTCTAGGTAAATTGTTTTAAAAATAAGCCAGAGAAAAGTGTGCAAACTGAATTTATATACAGTATCTACTTAATGGTAGAAACTTGAGTGCCCTTATTTTTAAAAGTTTATAGACTTATGCAGGGTCACCTTGGTGACTCAGTAGGTTAAGCACTGGACTCTCGGTTTTAGCTCAGGTTGTGACCTTGAATCCTAAGATCTGGCCCCCAACAGCCTCTGCACTCTGCAGGGAGTCAGTTTGAAGATTCTCCCCCTCTGCCCCTCCCCCTGCTCCAGCCTGCACACGCTCACTCTCACTCTCTCAAAAGAAAGAAATCTCTTAAAAAAATATTTATAGACTTATGCATCTCTTTCTAAATATTTTGTCACCTTTAAAATACTGTGATATGTGCATATATGGTAAAATGTAAACTATGGTAATATTTCTGACTTAACATGCTCTTTCAACCCCACACTCCTAGTCAAATCTCACGTATTTGTTTATGTTGTCTATAACCTAATCCTCAACTACAATGGGTTCAAATGTCTCTTCTTGGCATTTTAAAATTTATAGAATTCACATATGTGCTTGAGTGAGGTTCAAACTCCATTAGCCCTAATGGACCTAACACTCCCCTTTCGTAATATACACTTTTGTAATGAATACTCATAAATAATATGACTTATCTATACCCATATTACTAAATATATAATAAATAAAAGGAAAACAATGTATAAGGTACTGGTTAAACTGGTATTTTGAGATAGAAGTTCTCAGACATAGCTACACTGTAATACTGCAACTACCTGTGAAGATATAATGAAGAAGTCAGATTCTTGCACCTGTGCATAGAATCCCCATGAATGGGGCATGAGTGGTAAATGCACACTGATGAGTCGGAGTGTGCTGCTCAGATGTACCCAGTACAAACAGCAGGGGTTCCGCTGATGGCATGATATATCAAAGTGGAAATCACTTCTTTGTAAAATTAAAAATAAGGCAATATACAATTCTTCAGTATACATTACAGTAGTATTTCTGGAAAATTCAGTTTATATAAAAGCTCTGAAAACAAAAATGTCCAACTTTGTTGATATGTAAAATTGAGTTACATTCTAGGCTCATATCATTATAAAGGGGATTCTCACCTATGTGAATGACCAATAGACTAGTCCATAGGTGAACAGTGTGGATAGAGGAGAGTCTATGTTTAAACAGCTGTCCTGGACTTGGCAGGACAGCTAATATCTCACTCCATCCATCAAACACCAGTAAGTTACCCCAGTTGCTGTGATAACCCTATCTCTAGGGGGTCATAATGGCATTGTTGAGAACGACTGGGTAAATCATCTTGCTTATCTTTTTATATTTATATTTATATTTATATTTATATTTTATATTTCTATTTAAATTATATTTAATTACTTAATATTTAATTTAAATTATTAATTTAATAAAATTTAATAAAATTAATTTAATCAAATTAAATATATAATTTGAATTATATTTAATTTATATTTATATTCATAAAAAACTGCCGAGACCATGTTTTTGATGAGTTGTAAAGTTCTAACAATGAATGTAATCAAGAGTTAGAAAACCACTGTCCATGTGTGTTTTAAAGTTCATGATAATTTGCTGTCTCAAGAACAGGGCATAAAAGCAAAATCAAATTTATGGGTTTAAGTACCGTTATTAACACTTTTATGCAACTGAACCAATAGTGAAGTCTAATTAAAAATGGTTTCTAGTGGGGCAGTACTTTTATATCGGAATCTCACTTTGAAATACATTTAGTATCCTGTTTATCACCTGAAGCCTCTATTCCAATCTACTTGCTTGAACGGCTCAATTGCATTTCATGGCACTTTTAAAGCTTAATTAAATTTTTGCAACAAGGCAGGTCTGCCCTTTAAGGCAAGGCATTTCTTTCCATCAATCTGAATTTCATACCAAAAAGAGCTTGCAAGACTTTCTCATTTCTGGAAAGCAAATACCACTTGCCTATAAATAAATAAATAAATAAATAAATAAATAAATAAATGTGAGCTTATTGTAGCTATTTTTAAGGGAAAAAATCATTTGTGGCAGTATGAATGCATTTGAACTTAGAGGAAAAGGAACAGAACATCTCATCCCTCGAGACACCATCTACTCCTAGAACCCTCTATTTCATCAAAGTCTAGATGATGAAAAGGTCTAATATTTGAATCAAAATGGCTTGACTTTAGCTTTACAGTTCTTCTCCCATTTAGATTATGTTGCCAAGACCAGAAAATCTAATGTATCTAGAAATAAACCTGAGTTTAATAAAGTGATTCTTGTCTCTATATCTAATTTTATCGACCAGAAGAAGCCAATTTCTTCTTCCATTTGTATTTGCTTCTGTATTTTTGCAGCAAATGATACTACCAGTATTCTCTATTTTTGTGGCAATGTCAACTATGAAGCTGCAGCCGTAGGAGGAAAAGCCATAGGCAAGCAACAAGCTCCCTGCTACAGTCACCCCAGACTGCTAATCATTTCTCCTTATCCCAATCCCCACACCTGGCAGAGCTGACCTTGCCCCAGTCCCCCAAATAATCTATCAAGCAGGCCCATCCTTGGTGCCAGGTGTCCAGCTGTTTATGCCAAGTACAAGAAGTCATTCTTAATACCTTCATTCCCCTTACACTATCCCTCTGATACTCAGTTCATAGAGTCCACGCAATTTTACCTGTTAGAAAGTTAAGATCCACCCATCTTTTGCAGTTGCCCATCTTTTGCAATATCAGCCTTTCCTAAACTCCCATCATTTCTTGGCTGACAGATCACACTAGCCACCAAATTGGTCCACAGATATTCCTCCATGCCCTCTCCACAGTATTGCCACAATGCATGTCTAAAAATATGATTTCACTGCTTAAAAGGCATTGATATATTACAATAGCTTCACCAAAAATTCCTTTATATGTGCTACGAAGCCCTGCCTCAGTGGCCTCTCTCTACCATTTCCATGTCGCTCCATTGCTGGCTACTTCTGCTTGTTCACATGATCTCATTTCAGTCCCTCACTCCCAACCTGCCTCCCTCCAGAGCCTTGAACATGCCATTTGTTCTTCCTTATCTGGGGAGATATGAGAACAGAAAGAACTGGACTGGAACAGTTGTCCAGGTTCGTATGTCTGGGGCACCTTTACAAGCTGTGTAACTTTAAACCCTCTGTGAGCTCAAGTCGCAGGATCTGTTATATGGAGATAAATAACAGAGCCTAGATCATAAAATTATTCTCAAAAGAAACAGATTCCATACCTGTAAAGCATTTAGGAAGCATCTGGCATGTGGCGAGTAGTCGGTATTGTCGAATGTCATCCCTCCTCCCTTCACCTAATTAATCGCCCACTAACCCTTCAGATCTCTGCTTCTGTGTTGCTGCCTAATGGAAGAATTTCCTGATTGTCCTAACCTAACCAGGGCACACTCCTTGCAAAGAGTCCATCAGCTCTGTGTAGCTCTCTTTCACAGCGCTTGTTACTATTAGAGTTTTGAATTTGCTTATGTTAATGTCTAACTAATGTCTAAATCTTCACTAGATATAAACTCCTCAATGGCAGGAAGTGTTTTTAGTTTTGTCCAAAAGTGCATCCCCAGTAACCAACACAGTGCCCAGAACCTAATAGTACTCAAGAGTTGCTGAATAAATGAATGTTCTACCTTCTTCCTTGCTTGCCTTGCCTCTCCCATCATGTGATTTCAATGTATCTAATTTAGTGGTCTTCCCAGAACCTTCCACATGGGATTAATCTATTTTCCATTCTCCCATTACTACATTTCTCCTTTAGAATAATAATTATTGTCAGGGTGCCTGGGTGGCTCAGTCAGTCAAGAGTCTGCCTTCAACTTAAGTCATAATCTTGGGCTTTTGGGGTCAAGTCCCCCATTAGGCTCCCTCCTCAGCAAAAAGTCTGCTTCTCCCTTTCCCTCTGCCCCTCCCGACCTCCTGTACAATCTCTCTCTCAAATAATTTTTTTTTAAAAAAGAATAATAATCATTGTCTACCTTGTATCAAGTTACATTTGGTGTATATTCATGTATCTCTCCCCTGTATCCCTTTAAATTGTCATTAGAATTGGTTTCTAAAATTTAACTTGGTTTCTAATATTGAAATCTAATGTAGTTAAAGCTTTCTGATGATTTCCTCAGACAGCAAAGGCAGCCTCTTCAGCCTGTTAGGCACACAATTCACAACCTGACCCCAGTCAGTTTTTTTTTTTTCCCAGCCTATGTTACATTTTACAACTTCTAACCCTCATTCCATATTTAGACAGGAGTTCTTTATATGTTACCTTTATGGATAATCATGTGTATCACATCTCACAGTAAAAATAATAAACAAATAGATAGATAGATAGATAGATAGATAGATAAACAACCTCCCTCCCCCACCCAAAAAAACCCACATTTTTTAAAAAAGGGACTCCTCGTCTAGTTCTAGACTCCAGCATAAATGAAACCTGGAGCCTTTCCCATGAGATGCTGACTCACTGTCAAACGTGGTGTTCCTTCTTTTATAACACTGGACGTCTGAAACTTGTGTGTGCGTAAACACATAGCAACATTTGTGGACTCAGAAATCATGTGGGAAAAAAAATGCTGTTTTCCATGAATGGTCAGTGTGGTAAAATGTATTACTGGTTTCATTTCTTCTACTCTCCCTGGTTTGCATTTCCACCACTGAAGATAAGGGTACTCCCTCCCGCACCCTGACGTCTGGCACAGCCCCATAGCTTGCTCTGACCAATGAGTTGGAACGGACAGCTTGTGAGCTTAGACGCCAGTCCTTAGCAGACATCACTGCTATTCACTCACCTCTGAACTTCTGTCATCACCTGACTCAGCATGTCCCGGCGGGTCTCCTGGCCCCAAGAAGACAGGGTGGGAGACACCTGCAACAGACGAGCCCTTATTGAAGCTTGGAGTCACCAGCCAAACCCAAACTAGAACTACGAAGCCCCAGGTGACCCGCTTATTTGTTTGTGAAGCCATTAGATTTTGTAGTAGTCACATAGCATTTTGACAAAAGCTAATAAACATGGTTACCTCGGTAATCTTGGGGTTTTTTTTTCTTTAAATACTTGCCATAATTTTAAGTTTATGAGCCGGTCCTTTGAAAGCCTGGACTTGCGATCTTAACGGGTAAGGTTTGTTTGTTTGTTTTCCTTTTCGAAAACTTCATCCCTGAGTCATCCTTGACAAGAGCAATCCATGAAACTACATTCAAAATCAGTTTTTAATCACTGTAGAGAGTTGTTTATTCCTGAACAAAGTTTGTCTCTCCGATGTTCTCCCCTTGGAATGAGTTCTCTCCTAGGAGATGCCTGAATCCCTTGTCTAAATAGACTTCTGGCAGGCTGTAGTCCCTGAATTTAAATTTAAATTCTTCCTCCACTGGCTCAAATCACACAATACAGATAACATTTGTTGTCCAGTTTCTGGTCCTCACTTAGTTCTTTTATATGACGAGTTTATTTTCCCAAAATGTCTGCAACAATATTTCCAGTTCTACATACTCTTATCGACCCTTGTCCCTCTCCCATCAAGAGATATAAGCTATAGCCCAGCCTCCAGAACCCGGACAGAACTTTGTGACCGCCTTGCCAAATAGAATGAAACAGAATGTCTGACTTCCATAAGAGGTAATACACTTTCTGCCTGCATCTCTCTCTATCTCTCTCTCTCTCTCTCTCTCTTTCTCTCTCTCTCTCAGAGCCCAGTCACCATGTCACATGTCAGCCTACATGCTGGCATTCCAGCCAACAGTCCCGGCTAAGGGACCAGCTGACAGCCAGCATCAGCCATCATACATGTGAGTGAGTGAGTCTTTAAATGATGCCAGTCCCCAGTATCTGCTTTCATCAACTTCTCAACCAGCAGAGCTTGTATCTGCCCTTCTACTTGACTGGGGGCCAGGGGCACCCATGTCTGTGTCAGCCTCAGACTCCAATGAAGAGTAGCCCTGGGCTCAAGGAAATGCAGGGAAAGTAAAAAGAGAACAAAAGAAGCTTCCCCTCCCTCATCTGGCTCCTGCCTTCTGCCGCCCTTCATCCTTGGAAGCTCTCCCCACTTTTACCAGCTCATTGCAAACAGTAGGTTTCCCAAAGGTTTATCCTATTTGTTCTCTTGGTTCCTGAACTCTCCATTTTCCTCTGACTTCTGTGGATTTCTCAGCATTCATTTTAATGCAAAGAGACCGCAGCTCGTGCTCATTCACAATCTGGGCAATAGATACATGTTAAAAGAAAAAAAAAAAAAACACAGATAAAAGAAACATCCATTTATCCATTAAAGAGTTTACACTTTGGATACCTATTCAGAGTTGGTCAATTTTCCAAATATTGCCTTGGCAAGATAAACCTAGTCAGTGTGCACACAGATAGATTCCCAGGGCTGTCTTTGTAGTCCTGGTTTAAGCGGGGTCCCTGATTGGGAGAACTACTATCTCTTGGTCACTGATAGAACTTCAGATGTACAGTTGGTTCCACCCAAGTTTACATTTCTGAAGTCCAACTCTATTTAAATAGACCCCTTTCAGTGGAGTTTGATACACAAACCAAACCCCACCTTAGATAAACCAGTGAAAAATGCATCAAACAGTTACATATTTCAAATGTTCTCCTACTTCATTGGGAATCAACTCCTAGTGACGCTGACTCAAGCTCCCCAGTACTGCCCTAGTTTCTAGCTTTTCTTCTGTGTCTCCACGTCTACTTTCTTGGCAACTTTGTGGAGGAGAGCTTTACCGTCTTCCAGAATATATCTCGCCTCATGATGCAAAATCTGTCTCGTCTGAATCAGAAAAGAGTTTCTTCTGATTTTCTCCGCACGAGCTGCAGTCCCTTTATACCCTAACTTCCTCTGGCTGTGTTTACTGCTGTGGTCCTACCATGACCCAGAGTCGAGCCTCACAGATGAAACCTGACAACCCAGACCACACCATTTATGATGGCTATGGGGCCCCTTTGATTCTTTACGTATTTAAGAAACTTTATCCCTGTAGTTTGGGGAGAAAAAAAAGTAAACACCTGACTGATATTCATGGTTAGCATGTGGGTTGGGGAGAGTCTAAAATGATTCTTAAAATAATTGATCAATGTTCTGGAGTAAAAGGATTAGAAGTTTAAAAAAAAAAAAAAAAAAGATCAAGTCTACAGAGGCTAGCAGAATCAGATTCATTCATCCGTACAGATGGGAGAAATTTGTGTGACCATCTGTTCCCACTCCCTTATTTTGCAGATAAGGAAAGCAAGGCTAAAGAAAGTGGCTGAAGTCATGCAGTAGTCACCAAAAGTCAGAGCATGGTGTGATCTGGCCCAGTGTGTCTCTTCTTGGGATAGCAGTCCTGGTTGCCCACCTCAGGGTGGCTGGCATCTCTGTTTGCTCCACTAACAAAATGGGAGCCCAGGTGCAGGGTGACCTGTCTGGCCACAGACACAGAAGTTTTGAGGGACGTCTGGTAGAGCACAGAAATACATCTTGGGCTCCACGAGAAACCTTAAAATAGCTCCCATGTGGCAGCCCCGCTTGGATGGCTTTGCAAAGACAGTCACTGAGCCAACAACCCAGAGGAAGTTTTCAGTTCAAGGTTGAAGAAGCTTTCAGCCCAAAGTCAAGGGGCTGGAACCTCAGTAACATTCTAATAATCCAGAAAGGTATGCAGCCCTGCAGGTACTGAGGACTGCTTAAGGGGAAGTGTTGTCAAAGTTAAAAACAAAGGATTCTCTTTCATTTAAAGCTCTTGTTTCTGATTCATTCTGGGTGGTGAGGAATATATCTTTAGGTGGGAGAGTGATTGACACGCAATTGTGGATGCCTGGCAACCGTCTTCCGGCTTGCACCTGCCTATCAGAGGATAGTGTGTGGCAAAACTGAGAAGTGGAAAGAAAAATAAGCAAGGGAAATTTCTTGAATCCCAAGGTGACCAAAGTAGTAATTAATATCTCCACATACTGGTCACTGAGTAACGACTTTTCAAAATAAATGCAGTAATTCACTAGCTATTAGCTTGGTAATTCACAGGGCATGTGGCCGGACAAAGTGCTTTTATTTTCCCCTAATGCCATGCCATATGAAAGCAGGCATTTAACACATGCCTTTTACCACCCCAGAGATATCTTTTAGGAGTTAGGAGTTGAAGTAATATCAGTCAGAAATAAAGAAGCATTCTATCTCCTTATACAAAGATCTGCAGAATCGTTATAAGAATTGGTCTTCTTCGGGCACCTGGGTGGCTCAGTGGGTTGAGTCACTGCCTTCGGCTCGGGTCATGATCTCAGGGTCCTGGGATCGAGTCCCGCATCGGGCTCTCTGCTCAGCGGGGGGCCTGCTTCCTCCCCTTTCTCTCTCTCTGCCTGCCTCTGTGCCTACTTGTGATCTCTCTCTGTCAAATAAATAAATAAAATCTTTAAAAAAAAAAAAAAAAGAATTGGTCTTCTTATTCTTAAAAAAAAAAAAAAGAATTCCAAGATCTGTTAATGGTCAGATAAAATGTACAAGGATATTTTTTCCCATTTTAACAGAGACTATAACTTTTCAAAAAAGAAATATAAGCAGATGATAAACATATATAAAAATGTTCAATCTAAGTAATGACCCAAAATGCAAATTAAAAGAGAAACAACTAAATCAGCACAGATTAAAAAAGAAGACAATGCCTAATGCTGATAAGGGTACAGTGAAGTGGGCAATTCTCTTTTGATGATAGAAGTGTAAATTAATTTACTCTTTCTGGGGGAAAAAAAATAACAATATTCATCAAGAGCCTGAAACTGCTTATAGCCTTTAAACCAATGATCCTATTTATAATTCTCTTGCCTGAAGAAATCATTTTAATACAGACAAAGCTTTATACAAAATGTTGCTTATGCCAGCACATTTATAATATCTGAAAAGTCAAAACCAACTTATAGATCTATGTATGGTAAGATTTAAAGAATAATTAATAAAATCTATAAAATACCTACACATAGACATACAAGAACAAATTTTTAATACTAGAGAAACAATTTTCATATCTGGATGATGAGGTTCTCCAAATTCTATAACACTCATCACAAAATAAAATCCTAAAAATGGATGATTTTTTTTAAATCAATAAAAGTTACCAACCAAATCACTTTACAAAGGTTTAGAGTTTTATTCCACTACGATAACCTCTTCAGTTAAAATGAGATCAAATGCATCAAAGTCTCTTGTTACAAAGTAGCTCCCTCAGTTCCCAGACCCTGAAAAGGGTTCTAGTCAACCACATGGAAATTTAATTCTGAACCCAGTATTTGTGATGTGTACCTGCTACTCAGCCTCTCTAGTTAACCAAGCCAGACACCCCAGAGTCAAAAGCCCTGCACCACTGTATCTCTTCATCGCCTCATTTGGACTTCTTTACTTATTTCCTGCCAGATCCCCAGTTATCACTGGCTTCGCTGTCTTCACTGAAAATATTACCATCACTCCTGTAAATCTTCCACTTCACTGGAAGCCTCTATCTAACGGCGCTAACTGGCCTCATTCTATTACTTGACTACTCTCTTCTTTTCCTATCTGTTGGAATTAAATCCCTTTTGATAGACAGCCCATAACATGCATGGAGATTTCCCACTTCTAGTACACTTCAGCATGTACTCTGAGGCATGGGAACTCCATCGCTTGGTAACAGTTTACTAATTTGTATATATATATTTAAAAATATAGTTGGCAATGCCAAGAGGCATATGTAGGGATGTTACACTTGCCAACTTCTCTGAAGAATTCCTGTGGAAATAATGAAGGAAAGTTTCCTTCCTTCTCAAACGTCACTGATCATGCTTGGCAAGACTCCCACATGTCACTGGGTATCAGCACAGCCCATAGAGAAGGCCCTGAAGAACAAGGCCAGAGAAAGCCAACTCTGAAGCAATGCAATTCATGACTCTTCCTAAATATCTCTGTATAATGAATCCTAATGGGGAACAATTAGCAGCCAGGCCTATGACATCAGCTTTCTATGATTTGAGACTGATTATTTTAGGCAGGTGTTTTGGAGTGTACCATAGCCAAATTTCATGTGATAATAAGCAAGTCATGAAGGGATTCTACCATCGTGGAAAGTGAAGTAACCTTACCCCCAGGTGGAACTTACTCACTTATTCATGGAAGAAAAGTGACCTGATTAAAGAAGAAACTGGTTTTACGAATTCTTTTTTTTAGCACAGCCATTCAAAACAAATTTCCCCAAAGCACCAATACTTTTTAAAACCATTGAAGGCTTAGAGCGCTTGACAAAAATACAGTGCATTGCACAGCAAAATAATCTCTTTTCCAGAGACTGGACTGGATGTCTATCATTATTTTTGATGGTTTGAAAAGACATTCAGCCTTAAGAGTTAAGTACCCTCTCTCCTCCTTCCTTCAGTGTCATTTGTCACAAATTGGGAACTTGCTTCAAAATGACTGCAGGTTTTTCAGAATATCTTGTGCCCTGCCTTCCTGATCACCAACTTAAACAGCCCTCTCCTGTTAATTTCCCCGAATGTTTTGAAGTCACAGGTTTTTCTTTACAGACCCTATTCATATTCGCACAGGGAAATGTTTTTCTAAGGGAAGCTGCAAAGAAGAAAGTGTTTCCATTATTGACTCAGGCTGCAGTATGAAAAAAAAAAAAAGAGAGAGAGAGAAAGAAAAAGGAAAAGAAATCAGAGCAACAAAAGACCAACTGAACCAAGAGGGAAACCAAAGACCGAAAACGTCCCCAGGATGATGGAAAGATGAAATAGTCCTAAGAGCAGCAGACCTTTGAATAAACACTAGGGATCTGGAGGAAAGTTAATTAGAATGAAAATAAAATTTTTATGAGAAAATGGGAGAGAGAAGAGATTTGAAAAGGGCATGCAAATAAAATTTTTTTTAAAAGCCAGAATATTCACGTTAAAAACAGGGATTGAATAAAAAGTAGCAAACAACGGAGAAGGGCCAGGCTCACCTTCACCAGGGTTTCATCATCAGAGCCAGCTTTTAAGATTGGAGAAACCATAGATCTCTGTCTAATCCCTGTTATCTCTTGCCTCGTGTAACCATCTCCGAAAATCTAGTATCTGTCATTAAATCAATGTTAGGCCTGTGACTGTATATCCGTGGTCATCTTTCGGAAAGTCAGTGACCTAAGGAGACAGCTGCCTGGGAGGCAGTCCTCTGTGGAAACACAGACACAAGAGGGTGTATGTGAATCACTGCCCATGGCTTCGATTTTCTGTGTAGCAAAATAAGCACAATTTGGATATGTCTCTCCGTGATATTAATTAAACAAACTTGTAAGCAAGTACGATGGGCATGGCCTAGGCCAGGAATGCAAAGTGATAGACAAATACCTCTGTTTCCAAGTAATGTACAATTTAATGGGGAGGGAAGAATAAACAACACAGAGCAATAGGTACTATGAGGGAGGAAAATAGAAAACATCTCAGAAGTTCAAAAAAGAGAGAGATTAATTCCTTCTAAGGGTCTTAGAAAAGCTTCTTGAACTGGATATTGTTTGACTGGGGGGGAAGGGGAGTTAACCAAACAGAAGGAAATCAAGTATTTGAAAAGAAAGGTATTTTGAGCAGAGAGAAACATGAGTCAAAGCACAGAGTTGAGAAATCTTAAGCTGTGTCCATGAAGAACACCTGAGCCAGGTTGACTAAAGCACAGGGCATATGGGAGAATAGAGCTTGGGTCTTCCATTCTTTAACAAGGCTAGATGGAGAGAGGTCAATAGGAGAGTTTCTAGAGCCATTCTGCTTGGATTCCAATCTGTTCTCCACCACATCCTTGCTGTGGGATCTGGGGCAAGCAAGTGAATTTTCTTGGCCTCCATTTCCTGTCTGTGAAATGGGAATTATCTGGACATGTATTTCATAGAGTTGTCATGGGAAACAGGGGCCTTCCTTAGAAAAGTCCATGGCATATGATGAGCACTCAATGAATATGAGTTTTTAGCACTGCATACATAGGAAGGCCATAAGGAAATTTATCTACCTACATCAAACTAGCATATCTAGAGAGCCTGCATACATAGGAAGGCCATAAGGAAAATTATCTACCTACATCAAACTAGCTTCTTTAACTTAAACATGGATATCTTGGGCCATTGGAAGTGGGAGAGCAGTTGTTAAAGACTAACAGGTAGCTGCATAGTATTCCATTGTGTATATATACTATGCAGCCATCAAAAGAAATGAAATCTTGCCATTTGCAACGACATGGATGGAACTAGAGCGTATCATGCTTAGCGAAATAAGTCAAGCGGAGAAAGACAACTATTATATGATCTCCCTGATATGAGGAAGTGGTGATGCAACATGGGGGGTTTAGGGGGTAGGAGAAGAATAAATGAAACAAGATGGGATTGGGAGGGAGACAAACCATAAGTGACTCTTAATCTCACAAAACAAACTGAGGGTTGCTGGGGGGAGGGGCATTGGGAGAAGAGGGGTGGGATTATGGACATTGGGGAGGGTATGTGCTTTGGTAAGTGCTGTGAAGTGTGTAAACCTGGCAATTCACAGATCTCTACCCCAGGGGATAAAAATATATTATATGATTATAAAAAATAAAAAAATTTAAAAAAAATTTTTTAAAAGACTAACAGGTAAGTAATGGGATATTCTTGCATTCCTGATCTTACAATGTGCATAGGAAAAACAGCTTCTCCGAGAATTCCGTTCATATACAAGCATAAGGGCTCCTTGTCCTTGCTCAGCCTGTCCGTGAGACAAGGCAAGTCAAAGAACGGCTAGTTTTGTAGAAAATGGTTTAAAGTTGGGCATTCTTTTTCTGTGGTTTTTTTTTTTTTCTTTCTTTTTTTTTGCTTTCCTCCTTAGCCAGAAACTCTGGCATCTGTGAAGGTCCAATGTGCCCTGACTCAAAGATCCATTTACGGGGGAGGGTAAAGTTTTCCTGAACCGTCTTAGGGTCCCTGGCTGGGTCTGAAAATTAAACTGGAAAAGACAGATGAACAGGAGAAAGGCATATATACTTAGTTGACATGATTCACATTCATGAGAGCCTTCATAAGGAAATGAAGACCTGAAGAGACAGTTAAACCTGAGGGGTTTTTTTGGCTAAGTTTGACAGAGAGTAGACAGTCATATAGATAGGTACGATAGAGAATGTGAGGTAGGTGTAGTGAACTGGAGGAAACTTAGCCAGGTTTATTTATTCAAATTCTTCTTGGTGTCCCTCTGTCTTGGAGATAAGGATGCTCCTTTCTTCCAGGCATAGAGTAGGCACCTCTCACATGAGGGTTTATGACCCACTTCAGGAGGAAATGGTGGCTTCTGCCATTTTCTAAAACTCCTTCAGCTTAATAATATTCAATGTGCTAAGGTGCTCTATTTGGGGGATCATGTGTCCTGTATCCTATCACACCCCACTTCTAAGCACAGTTCCACCATGTAACTCTATTTCCACGAAGAAATCCAAATCAGCACCAGTTTCTACCTGTGTCTACACAGAGAGTAAAAACAAGATTTTGGTAAATTTATTTTCCTTCCTCTCTCAGCAGATTCATATTCTCTTCTTCTCAACTATTAAGTGAGAAAAGGGCAGACTACAGTTAAACAAAAAAGCAGAGTCAAGTCTTAATTTAAATATAAATAAATGTGAACCTTAGAATCATGTATAGTACTAATCCTTTCTAGAATATGTGACTAATGGTAATCTCTGGCCATATCTAAGGAATATGTGCTTAGCCAGACACTAAAATAACTTGGCTCAGAAGAACTCTCGTACTTTCTTCTTCCCTGCCATGAATGATTAGCTGTGCCATGAACTGTGACCTCCTCTAGCAGAAAATAGGTTTAGAGAATGTGAGAATGCTCATCGAGAAGGGAAAGGAAGAGGGAATAAACCTCTTTTTGAGAATGAATCACTATCACTAATTAAGACAGCGATGTTGACTTGCAAAGCCAAACGTTTACAAATTAATGAACTATTTTCCACTCATAGGGATCCTTCAGTAGTTGCCTCTCCACGCCCCCCGACCCCATCTTCCCCTACTCTCTCCTCCTCACCCCTTGTCTCCCTCCCCCTGTCCCCTTTCTCTCCCTCTAGGCCTAAGATATGAGAACTACTTCTATGTTTGGCTCCATTTCCCATTTTTGTACAAATCTCTAGACAAATAAAGACACAAGTTTCATTTTTCTCACTTTCTAGGAAGGCTAAAATGCACATAGTACAGAGGAAACCTAGTTAGCATTCTTAGTATAGGATTCTATATCCCCTTACCAATTATAATTGCATTGTCTGCCTGGAAATTCTATTTTAGACACCAAAATGAATAGATGCCTAGGAATACTTTATTGTTCCTATCCTTATTTATGGCTTACTTTCTCTCCGGTGAAGCCTTCGTTTATTTACTGAATTATGGAACAGAGAATTTGGTCAATCCTGGGCTTGAAAATGTAGAACACAGTCTACTGAATAATGTTCTAGTAATTGATCAAATTGAATTCCAAGTTACTTCTTGTCCATACCTAGTTCACATTTTCTGACTATTTTCCAACTGAGCATTGAGAGGATATTGCCAGCATTGGCTAAGTAACACTGTGCTTCTCCTATTTCTATAGAGGCACTGGAAGCCTTTCAAAGAAACTTTCATCTATTAACTCTCACAATGGTTCAGTGAGACACGGTGACATTCATGTCTTTGAAATGATAACAAAAAAGTCAGCTCTAAAAATCTCCTGATTAGGAAAACAATACCCTAAATCTATCACGAGGAACTAATGTGGTTTTCTGTGCTAATTCAACTTTGAAATTCCATTTTCTTTATATTACTAGAATTGTTTCTGTTCTTAAACAAAGGTTCGTTTCTGCCACTAATTGTCTTTATAACTTTGGGCAAGACATGTAATTTCGCTGCATCTGAGATCTCTTATCTATAAAGTAGATGAGGATTTCTAGCTAAAAACGGAAGTTTGATACACCTCAAAAATGACAGAAGATTATAAAAGGTACGAACCCATAAAAACAGAGAATAGAAGATGAAATGACCACAGGCAAGACACGTCCACAGTGATACAGAAGATGAAAAGCAGATAGAGGAGTGGCAATTGTCTGCAGAGAAGCAAGAAGGCAACCAAACTGGCTGTAGAGGAGAAAGTCTGGGGATGCCTGGGTAGCTCCATCAGTTAAGTGTCTGACTCTTGATTTCAGCTCAGGTCATGATTGCAGCATAGTGAGATCGAGCCTCACATACAGGCTCCACACTGAGCATGGAGCCTGCTTAAGATACTCTCTCTACTTCTTGCTCTGCCCCTCCCCTGCCTGCTCTCTCTCTAAAATAAAGGGTAGTTTCCATAGAATGTTTGAGAAATAAATTTTAAATATTCTCTCCACAGAATAAGATAAAAACATGAGCAACATAGGGAGAAAAAGTCAGAAAAATCATGAATCAATCAGATGAGACCCACCATTGCTCCACCCACAGATTCATGGATTTACTTAGGTACAAATCCACTCTGCACATCTGTATATTAATTTTTTTCCATGGCTATTTTCCAGTCATGAAGCACATCTGCCAAGTGGTAGTGATAATTTAGGAAAGAAAATTCTGTGCCTTGAGCCACAACTGCATAATCTGCAAATAAACTACACATGACACCAGAAGCCAAATATGTTGTTTCCATTCCTTTTCCTGATTCCTACCTCCTTTAAGCTTCATCAAAAAATAATTAAGAACTACATCTTTACCTTATCCATTCAATCTAACTCATTTTGGGGAGTTAGCCTCAAACCAACATTTCATTCCTATTTAATTGCCACTATAAATGTGAAAAAGAAGGTCAACAGGAAAAAGATAAAGTCATAAAATCACAGTTTCCCTAAACGGTATAATTTCTGTCCAGATTTGTCAATTCTTTATCATTCCTTTATATGCTGTGTGGTCTGTGTATTTCTAGACCTATTTGTCCTTTCTGCATCTCAGCGCTACCTGCACTCTCGGAACCTGCTTTAAATACCTTTTAGCTAATTGGTTACTCCTAGCTGCGTTACTTATGATCCCACAAAGAATATGATGGTGGAAAAAAAGCAAAAATAGTAAAATTTTTAGGGGCACCTGGGTGGCTCAGTGTGTTAACCCTCTGCCTTCAGCTCAGGTCACGATCTCAGGGATCTGGGATCCAGCCCCACATTAGGCTCTCTGCTCAGCAGGGAGCCTGCTTCCCCCACCTCTCTCTACCTGCCTCTCTGCCTACTTGTGATCTCTTTCTTTGTCAAATAAATAAATAAAATCTTAAAAAAAAAAAAAGTAAAATTTTTAAATTGTTGAGATTCAGAGAATTCCATTATTCTGAATGGAACATATTGTAATCAACTTCTATAAAATAGAACCTCAGCCACGCCTTTTTCACACAGAGATCGAGTCCTTTCAGAGACCATGTATAGATTTATATATATTTAACATAAGCTACAGTTAAGTACATCCATATTTAACCAGATGAAAATTGGTAAAAAATGATCAAGAACTGCCTTAAAATGTGCTTTTTTTTTTTTTTTTTTTTTTTTTTTTTTAAATAAAGAGCTGTTCAAAAGAGAGAGAAAGAGAGACCCATAAAAACAGTTAACAGTTGTGTTCCCAACCCCGAGGTATTTCTTTTACTTTAAGGATGTAACCGTCAGGTCATATTTAGCACCAGCTAGCAGCATTGCTTTTTCTTTCCCCCCTTCACCTGCTATGTTTTGCAGTTATTGGGTAATTCAAGAGCCACCTGGTATCCATAGCAGAAATAGATAAAATGTTAAGAAAGAAAAAAACACACTTTCACCAGGGAGAGTTTAGAACTGGGGGCTGATTTTAACAGTTATTTCTCCTGCATTCATTATCACCATGATTATCAAAAGTAAGCTCTCTCAAAGCATTTAATAGAGTTCCTGCTGAATATATCATTTAAATAAACTTGACCCCTTTTACCGTCAAGGCAAAATCTCGGAGTAGCTGATACAAGCAACAATTGAAAAATGCCACCAAAACTCATTCTTATCTTGAATGGACAAAGTATATCAAATGAAAGCATGCCAAACTTATATAAAGACCACACGTAGAAAGGTTGTGGATAGAGAATGCCCTCAATCCTTTCACTCCTCAAAACAGCACCTTACCTCTCCGAAACCCAAACCACAACCAAGCTGACCTTGGCCAATAGCGCCATCTAGTGGTTGCTATAAAAGTTGGCCCCTCCAATCATTTCTTCCTCAGCTCACAGTGATCATGTTCATTACATGTAACTCTGTTCACTTTACTTCGAGTAATTTTCATTTGGGGAACAAGAATTTTTTTTATAATTTTCAAAATAGTTATTGGATTGTGTTTTGTTTTCCACCAAAGTAAGACACTAATAAGCATTAAAAAGTTGTAACATAGATATACAAATGAAAATCAAACATAAACCCACCATGCAAAATAGCCACTAATGGGTTTCCACATTAAGATGGAAGATTTAATACAGCACATAATTTCCTTTCTTTATCCAACCCCATTCAATTACAATAAAGGGATTTTTTTTTAAAGACATAAATCAACCAGGATGGGAGTTACTGGAGAAACACAGTTTTAGAAGATGAAAACAGATCATGAAGATAAATTGGCTTCCAGACCCAAGGCAGGAGAATTTGAAGTCAACAGTGGGGAAAGCTAATCAGCACCCTAATTTACACTGTAAATTCCAACTACTTCTAGAACTATGAGTGAGCAGTGGAGACAGAGAAATTAAAATAAGGAAAAAAATGTATTACAGTTGTTTAAGTTGCAGTTAGACCCTTTTCCCCACAGCATGCTCCTAGATGACTGGTTTTTCCCAATACCAGCAGCATCCTAGAGTTTCATCTTGAATGAGTCAAACCGGATTTCAGACAACTGAGGAACCATGTACCACATATAAAGGGTAATTAAGGTACCAAATGCATTTAAAATGTTTTGTTCTAAGTGCTAAAACCTTCAGCCCTTGGCCCTACTTTTCCACAACCCTGGGAGCCAGACCTCCATTTCCCCAGCAGGAATCAAGCTGGGAAAACTCCAGGTAACCTCAGAGAACAAGGTAACAAGGACATAAGCATCAAATCACCCTACAGTGAGGCTCAAAGGTCCACACAGTCGATAAGAGCTTTAGGCTCACTTTTAATTTCTAGCAGACAACCAAAGATCAATCAACGTTTGAAGAAATCGGTTAACAAGAAAGATAAAGACAAAAACTGGGAAAAAATAACTTTAAAAAAGGCTTAGAGAAAAAAAGCTTAAAAACAATCTATAGTTACTATCCCCAGAGCATTAAGAGGAGATATTACATCCATGAAGTATGGTGCTAATAAGAAAGCTCTTAGAAATTAAAAAGTAACAACAGAATTATTTTTTAAATCAATAGGATGTATGAAAGATACACTTGAGAAAATCATGAAGAAAGTACAGAGATGGAAAGATGAATGATAAAGAGATGGAAAATAGAAAAGAAAAAAGTTAAAAAATTGAGTAACATATAAGTAAAGTAGCATCGAATATTAAGATAATCTGCATAAGTGCTCCAGAGAGAAAAAACAGAGGGAAGGATATCATAAATTAAATCATTCAAGAAAATTCCCCAGGACAAATAGACCTAAGTTTCTAGCTTGAAAGGAGTTATAAAGTGCTCAACACAACAGATCAAAATAGACCTACACCTAAGGCACATCACTGTAAAATTTCAAAACACTGAGGACACAGAAAGGATCTAAATGCCTCCTGGAATTAAAAAATAAAATAAAATAAACAAAAAAAAGAAACAGGTCACAAGACACCTGTGTGGCTCAGCTGGTTGATCATCTGACTCCTGGTCTGAGCTCAGGTCATAGTCTCAAGGTTATGAGATCAAGCCCCGCCTGGGACTATACATTCAGTGGGGCGTTTGCTTGAGATTCTCTCCCTCTTCCTCTTCCCTTCTCCCACCCACATGCACTCACTCTCTCTCAAATAAATAAAAAGTTTTTTAATTTAAAAAAAGGGTTACATACCAAAAAAAAAAAAAAAAAGGCATCAGAACAGCTTCTGACTTACCAGAAACATTGGAATATAAAAGAAAATGGAACAATATCTTCAAAATTCTGAAGGACAAAGACTTGTAACATAGGACTCTATGCTTGTTGGGTGGAACATTTAATAAAGAAGTATAGAGATACATATCTCAAATTTATCTATCATCTATCCCTTCTCTGGAAATCACTGGTAGTTGTGTTCTACCAAAATGAGGAAGTAAACTAAGAAAAGAGAAACTAAGAAAGAGAAATACATAAAACGTAAAAAATAATGTTCCAACCTAAAAGAATGATGAAGACACTCTCCAAAGTGATAAGGAAGCAAGAACCCCAGGAAAACCATTGAGCCACAAGGATAGAGGCAAACTGGTTTATATTAAAACATATTAGAAAGTGTGTGACTAAGAATAGCATAAGTGGGGCTCCTGGGTGGCTCAGTTGACTAAGTATCTGCCTGTCTCCCTCTTCCTCTGCCTGCCGCTCCCCCCAACTTGTGCTCTCCCAATCTTTCCGACAAATAAATAAAAATAAAATCTTCAGAAAAAAAAGAAAGAAAAAGAAAAGAACAGCATAAGATCCCATGTCAGTAGGCATCTGTCCCTCCAGAGGGAACAGGCAGACATAATTAAGATCAACCAAACCAACATTTTATTAATGTTATCTACAATAATGATGGCATACATTTGGGACTCAAAGATGAAACTCCAAGAAATATTTCTAACAAGATTTACCAAAATCCTGACATCACTTTTTCACTAAATATCTTGAGAAGAACCTTTTGGTCCTTAGAGACAATAATACTAATTAAATATGAACCCATTTCATTCATGTGTGTGTGTTAAGGCATACACACATATAAATGGTGGCAAATGTATAGAATTTCTCTAGAAAGATACATGAGAAATCTATAATATTTGTTGTTTCTGGGGAAGGTAACTTAGTGGAGATAGAAAGGTATATGGGAGACTCACCTTTCACTATTTACTTTTTGTCTTTTTTGATTTCTATGACACAGGCATACACTGAGTAAAACAAAATGTTTCCTCTCCAAAATGAGAAGAAGAAGAGCATTTAGGTGCATTATCTGCTACTCTCATGTCCCATCAAGCTCTTACAGTTTCATGTACTCACACATACACATTTATTTTTTTTTTAATTTTATTTATTTGTCAGAGAGAGAGAGAGCGCACGAGCACAGGCAGGGGGAGCAGCAGGCAGAGGGAGATGCAGGCTCCCCGCCGAGCAGGAAGCCCGATGTGGGACTCGATCCCAGGACCCTGGGATCATGACCTGAGCCAAAGGCAGACGCTTAACCCACTGAGCCACCCAGGTGTCCCTACACATTTATTTTTAATGATTTCCCTCTTTCCACTTGCGATTCCTTCCCCCCCCCCAACAATCCTAGAGAGGGAAAAAAAATCTCTCTTTTTATTTCATTTGTGAAGCAAAAAAAAAAAAAATTATCCTCATTATGGATGATCAGTCTAAGAGTACTGCTAATGATATTTCCATATCAAGGAAGAGTAAATCGGTAAGTTCTAAAGGGAAATTAACCATAATAGTCATTGCCATCAGTTTCTGAAAACTTTGCCTCAAAGGCTCAGATCATTCAGATTTTTAAAATAATTTTCATGTATCTCCTCTTTTCCTCTAATTAAGACTACTTTACTTTAAGCACCAGCTTTAAAGATTAAGCAACTATTTCTTATTCAATTTGTTTTCAGATGTCTTTAATTACTGTCCTGCTGCCTGGCTTCCCCATTTACAACAGGCAGGCTCCTGATTCCAGCTGCATCAAGCTTGGTACACAGGCAAGGCTGTCTTAGAACAAGCAGGAGCTGGGGACCTGCCCCAGCAAGGACGTAACTAAAGGAGAACCCAAAAACAATCTTTAGGAACAAATAGCAATTAGCAGGTGGACATGGCATATTAGACCTGGAAATAAGGATAACCAAGATGTCCAGGTGTAGCCGATAGCCAAAAGGTTCCACGATGAGCAGCAAACAAATGGCGCCACGGGCCAGTGGGAAGAAGCTTCAGAAGACTGGCAAGGGCAGCTGATGGAGAACTAAGGCAGGATAGAAAGCATAGGAGGGCCAGATAGGGATCATATCAGTAACTGGGATGCAAGATAGGAGCTACATCACTGGGGGAAGAGCCAGTAACATGCTGCAGTTAGGTCAAAATCTGGTCCTAAGTCAACAGACTCCTGAAATGTAACTCCTTGAAGTCTCCTTAAGCAAAAGGACTTTTAGAAGAACCCAACTTGGCAACCTAATTTAGGAAGAAAATTAAATGTTGGGAAGAGATTTAAATGTTAGAATTAAATTGCTTAATCTAAGAACTTGCAGTAAAAACTGTAGACAGTGGTCAAGGACACCAGGCGGGGTGTCAGCAGCCTAGGGACACAGTCATCATTTATATGCCCCATGATACCAAAAAGAGTGCTCTACATTCCAACCTTTCAAAGTCACCTTTGTAAACATAAACTTTACAAATTAGAAATATTTCTTATTTAGGAAGTGTTTACCCTTTTGCCATCTGCAATGAATTATATCTTAAAGCATTGTTTGGATAACTACATTGGAATGGTTGACTCTGGGTTGATCCTGAAGGTCCTACAATAAACTAGACAGGCCGGTACACAAGTGCACACACACACACACACACACACACACACACAACATCCCACTCAAAGTGCCATGAGCACACTGCCATTGATACACACCAGTTGTTCCCATTTCGCCAGCATGCTGCCCATAAATGCAGCCCTGTGGGATTTCAAAGCTTCCATGAGAGATCTTAAAAGTTTTATTCTCAATACTCCTTTACCTGAATCCATTTATTAGTAGTTTCAAAACATGATGAGAACTTCAGTTAGATCTTATAAATACATCTTTCATCGACATTTCATCTAATCATGATAAACCCAGTGGAATCAATTCAAAGTTATTCCATAAAGGACTAGAGAAGAGAATTCTCTGGCCAATGTGTGTTCTTAATAGTGCAGGAAGCATATGGGTGAGAGAATCTCAGGCATTCTCAAGGTAATAAACTCATGCAAAGGAACAAGAATCAATTAAAGCAAATCTGCCATGGATGTTGGACTTGACAAATCACCTCTCAGCTTTGCAACAGGTAGGGCCTCAGGTTAGCTTTCGATCGAGGCGCTGAAGGAAACGTCTTCAAAATCACTCCTTATGTCATTACCCTCCAGAGAGGCTTGTTTATCAGAAAGGCACCTTGGGTTTCTAAAACAAGAGAAGGACATATGTTCTATGATTCCAGGGACTACAGGAGTCCCAGGCACCAGCAGATTAGAGTGAACTGTTCACCTACTTCAGCTCATTAAATTCAACAGAGGTGCTATCTACACAGCAGGGTAACGACGCTCATAAATCTGCAGTTGGCTGTGGATCTACCACACTCAACACGTTCACGCACAGAGCCTCTCCACAAACTGTCTTACCAAAAAGCACAGTGTCATGGCCACTGTGTTATGTCTAAGCACCATTTAGACAAGAGTGTTTCTCCCAAACTGTCTTCAGCACACTTCCTTCACACCTAGAAAGCATGGACAGTTCATCAAACCTGTCTCACACACAGAATTTTCACATGTTGAGAGAATATATTTTCTGAGGGGAAAATGCTATTCAGTTTTATAGAATTTGACAGGCCAAATTTAGAAAAAATAATTTTTCATGTTCTGATATATCCAGTGAGAAATAGTCAGTATGGTTGCCCTCCCCACGCATTCCCCCCCGACCCCCTCCACACACACACCACCCACCCCGTGTAAGTCCTATCCACCTCCTTGGTCCATGCAAAATTCAAGATATCTCTCTCCTTTCCTAGGTCCAATGGTTCTTATTATCACTAACAAACACTGAGCATATGCTGTTCCATCTTACTTTTTATTTCTTTTAAGACTTTATTTATATACTTATTGAGAGAGTGTGTGTGAGTGTGTGAGCTGGGGGAGGGGCAGCAGGAGAAGGAGAAAGAATCCCAAGCAGATTCTGCAATGAGCACATGATGCTTGACTCGGTGTTTGATCCGATAACCCTGAGATCATGGTTATGATCTGAATCCACTCCATGGTTATGAGCTGAAACCAAGAGTCAGACACTAAACCCACTGAGCCACCCAGGCACCAGCCCCCACCTCCTCAGATTTTTCTTTAAAAACCAAGTTTCAGGGGCACCTAGGTAGTTCAGTCAGTTAGGTGTCTGCCTTCAGCTCAGGGTCATGATCCCAGGGGCCTGGGATCAAGCCCCACATTGGGTTCCTTACTCAACAAGGAGTCTGCCTCTCCCTCTCCTTTTGTGGCTCCCTCTGCTTGTGTGCTCTGTGTGTCAAATAAATAAATAAAATATTTTTAAAATTAAAAAAATAAAAAGCAAGTCTCATATATTCATTGCTCATATATAAGCTATATACATGTTATGCACACAGCATAACCCATTGTGCAGAGTAAGCACATAGGTCCTTGCTGACAGGGGCATACTGTTACCAACTTAAACTAAAAAGCAATTTCCTTGAAATAATTGCAGTAGTATTTATGTCAGTGTTTATTTTCACTGGGTTGCTCAGATGCTGCCTAGGCAGGGGGATTTGAAAGTGACCAGAAGACCTTGCCTGGATCAAAATATCTCCCTCTGGTTGCTGGTTTTCTCTTTTTCAGTCTGAATTTTCCCACTAAATGAGTTAAAATACAAGAATAAGGGCATAATTCGCACAAATCTCAAATAACAAATGTATTTTATTTCCTTGCATATAAGCAAGCCATGCATCCAGCCTCTCTCACTCAGTAGAAGCACCCGAACGCTACAAGAAGGAAGAAGGTTCCCTGGGAAGAGATCTTTGGTGAGGATCAGCCAGAGGCCGGGAATACAGGAGTTGGGATACCTTTGCTTCCTGGTCTGCCCAGGCCGGTCTCCGTGAGGTCTTGGGTTTCAACGGAGGCCCACTGGTCTCTGGAAGTAACTGAAAAGAATTATTCTAAGAGCTGGAACTGGAACTCACTCCTTCAGATGCCTGATTCAGTACCTTTTTTTTTTTCTTTTCTGGCCAAGGTCTTAAAATAATGCGATTATTGTTCTCAAATTGTCTCCTCTCAATTACGTTTGCCCCCCCCACACACACACACCCCATATGAAGCCTATTGATGACGGCGGCAATCACTGGTCATTCTTTCCATGACATGGAAAAACCATGGTAAAACCAGGACCATGGTAAAATCAAAATTAGCAGCTCCCTATTATGCTTACTAGCCTTCTCAGCTAACAAAGAAAATTACATGCAACCATTTCATGTTCTGAAGAGCAAGTTCTTGACATTTGTGAGGGATGAAACCTTCACCACCTGCCAAACTCATTTTTACAATTTTTTACTCCGACTGATTCACTTCCTCTTCTCTTCCTCCCTAGTGCCAACAATTGGGTTTCTTTTTAGATCTACTTTCACAATTGCTTCCTGAGTGTGTCTACATATATAACAAGTCACGAGATGTGGTCGTGGGAGGCTGAGCAAGGCAGCTTCACCAGCTAAAGGATTTTCCTCAGCATACTTCTGTCCCACGGCTCCCAACCGTCCCTTGGTACACGATAACATCAGAGAGATGAGGCTTTAGAATGGGGGCCTCCGCGGCACAATTCTGGGTTGCCATTCACGTTAGATGTGCAACACAGCTGTCCCACTCTTGCTTTCTGCTGGCCGAAAATCACAAATGTCAATTTGTGAATTTCAGGCATCCACTCAATTTTTTTTTTTTAAGATTTTATTTATTTATTTGACAGACAGAGATCACAAGTAGGCAGAGAGGCAGGCAGAGAGAAAGAGAGGAGGAAGCAGGCTCTCCGCGGAGCAGACAGCATCCACTAAATTTTTAAAAAATGCAACTTATTTTAAACATTTTATTTAAAAATTTATTTTATTTAAAATTAACATTTAAACATTTTATTTAAAAATGGGTAGGGTTTTTCTCCTAGGCGAGTTTTGGTTCTGTCTGAAAGAAATCTGAATTCAGACTTAGGAGATCTTCTTTCTCACCATAATTTCATTTATTTCAATTACCCACGATCGAGCTCCATGCAAACTTTGATATCAAATTTGCGATGGAGAAAACAAAAGAAAATCATCTGGGATGGGGCCACATCTCTTGATCTAGTTTTGTCACCTATCTAAGGACAGGCAGGTTTTGATGGATCTGTTTACACATATCTAGTCACAGAACATAATGATCACATTATGCTAAGCTGATACTCTTCATCCTTACCACCGAGAACAGATACAGACCTCCCTGGCATTTATCACAGCCAGGTTTCTAAAAGGAGGATGAAAATGGAAAATTTTTTTGAACCAAGTTTAATCTCCCATTGTACCTAATTTCATGATTCAGAAATATTGCTTTTGGTAAATATGACTCCCAAAAAGGCTTTTAAGCACATATTAGGGGTTAATGCGGAAATGAGTTTAAAAATGCAGCTTTCAGAGTTCCCCACTGACCCAATGATTCACAGGAGAAACACCCTTTGCTTCAGGCAGAACAGGAAGTTACCATATAACACCTTGGTGATAGTTGATGCCTCCTCGCATGTGGTAAGCCATCTTTTAAAGTTTCTGCATCAAAATCTTTCACAGAAGCTCACGGAGAAAAAAATATATCCAGCTGTTCTTAAAATGCAAAATGCTTAACCGACAGCATGATTATCAGTTGAAGCCCACAGAACTCTTAGTTGTCAGGGGTTCTCAAGGGCACGTTTTGCAGCTTTGCAGAATTCTTACTCATTAAATGCTTGGTTCATAAATAAGGCTTGCATCTTTAGGAGGTGGGGTTTTAGCTCTTAAGTGCTTGTCATCCCATGGGCAACAGAAGAAGTTATGTTCTGAGAGTTGCTAATAGAAAACTAATTACAAAAGACAAGGAACCCCCCATTTAATCCTCTGAAGAAACAGAGCTAGATTTACTGGCAATGCCAAGTGGCATCTTGAAGTAATTAGATAATTCTATACAAACAAACAAACAAACCAAAACCTCTCTAAATGGGGGGGGGGGGGGAGGTGGGTGGACATAGGTACAAATAGGCTCTCTACACTGTTGAGAAAATCTCAGTTGACCTTTCCTTTGCCTGTGTAGCAATCACTTCTCTATACGCATACTTCTACAGACCATGATCCTTTAGGGATTTTCTCATCGGGTCCTATAAAAAAGATTCTGCCCGCATGAGCCAGAATTTAGTCCACTTGAGTTGTTTTGTTTCTTTATTTTTCAACTTTCTTTTTAAAAAATTTTAGGCTTACCGATAGTTACAAAAATAGTACAGAGTATTCCCATACACCCTTCATCCAGCTTTCCCTAACGTTAACATCTCAAACACTGGTACCGTTGTGAAAATGAAGAAATACTGGCACGAAGCTATTAACCAAACCACAGAAGTGACTTGTATTTCCTGTTTTCCTCTAGTGTTGTTTGTCTGGTCCAGGGTGCAATCTGAGACACCACAGTGCACGAAGTCGCCATGCCTCCTTAGTCTCCTCCACACAATGACAATTTCTCAGTCTTTCCTTGTTTTTCAGGAGCTTGACACTTTTTAAGGAGTGAACAGGCATTTTATAGAACATTTCTCAGTTTGGGCTGTCTGATGTTTTCTCAGGATTAGATTGAGGTTATGAGTTTTGGGGGGAAATACCACAGAGGTGAGGTGCCCTTTCCATAACCATCCCTGAGATGGTTTTGAGCAAGAAATAAAATGGTAAAAAGTTCTTATCCTCTAGCACAAAGTTGTAACATCTTACAAATAAGTGAAAAGTTGTTTAAATATGAAAAACAATTGTTAGCATGGAGTTCCAGATTCTAAACCTGGGTCTGTTTGCTTTAAAGCCTTTGCAAGTCTCTTAAGACAGAGATTTCAGGGGCGCCTGGGTGGCTCAGTGGGTTAAAGCCTCTGCCTTAGGCTCAGGTCATGATGCCAAGGTCCTGGGATCGAGGGGCTCTCTGCTCAGAGGGGAGCCTGCTTCCCTTCCTCTCTCTCTCTGCCTGCCTCTTTGCCTGCTTGTGATCTCTGTCTATCAAATAAATAAATAAAATCTTTAAAAAAAAAAAAAAGATTTCAACCCAAGGATTATAGCACGTCTACATGTTACAGTTATTGAAGTATTAAAAGGAAGTTGGCCTTAATGATAAAGGACTAATGCCTACACTTGATTAGCTGTCTCTATAAACTGGAGTAAAGTTAAGCATATCACCATATTTATAAAGAAATAAAAATTTTAAAAAAATAAAAATTAAAAAAAAAAAAGAGTATCACCATAATGGCAGCTGGGTGGCTCAGTCAGTTAAGCATAGGCCTTCAGCTCAGGTCATGATCTCAGGGTCCTGGGATCAGAGTCCCACACTGGGTTCCCTGCTCAACAGGAGTATGCTTCTCTCTCTCCCTCTGTCCCTCCCTTCCCCCTGCTCATGATCTCTCTCTCAAATTAAAAAAAAGAAAATCACCATAAGAACCATTCTCTGACTTGCATCTAATATGCTTCCTTGAGTGGGAGGAAAAGGGGGTGGAGTTACAGGTAATGCCCACAAAATAGGCACACATCCACAGAAGTGTAGCACATACACAACCATCAGACTACCCTCCAATAGGTTCATTTCTTTAAAAAATTGATAATGCTTTAGACCAATCATCTCCAAAATGTTTACCTTACATCCTTTTATAAAGATGTTTTAGCATGCACCCTACTTAGGAAGGATTCTTTCCCCCAGAAGAGACTAAGATAAGGGCCTCTGTGCAAGGAGTTTATTTTCAGAAATGATTCCACCAAGAAGAACAGGAGCGGACTCTGGAAAAAAGGAAAACAGGCAAAGGTCGAAGGTCAATCCAAAGTTGCATAATGGAGCTGGTTATTACTAAGGGTCACTGAGGTCAGAGTCATGCTGTGATGAGCCATATGCAGAATGCATTTCAAAATTGCCCATCTGGGACTGGGGAAGGGCAAGGTATTATCCACCGGCTGCTGGCTTACATTGAGTCAAGTTCCTTACACTTCTAGTCAGTGCCTGCTTGAGAATAACAGCACCAGGATGGAGGAAGGCCCCAAACAGTAAGTGAGAGGGAGCAGCTGAAGCCTGAAGCTGATGGGTTACACTTGTGCACAGCTGGTCACCACAGAACACCTAGAGCACAAAGACGGAAGAAGGGTGTGTGAGCCCGGGCACGGGGGACCCTATACCCACACTAAAAACGTGTCTTTGTACACAAATTCATGTGTTACTCTCAAACCATACTAAATATTAGTAAAGTTTATTTTTCTCTTATTTTTAGATAAAAATAGAAATGTTCTTCCTACCACCCTGTGAATGGCCTTGTGAACCCCTGGATTACACATAGCCCACTTCGGCAGAGACCAGTGATTTAGATTACACAATGTTCTCCCCAAATGATTTTAAAGAAGTTTATCCTGGCTACTTCTACGGAGAAAATTGACAATAATCATTGGAAACAAAGTCCAGTGGAGAAGCTCAATTAGACCATTGACTTTCTTTCTCCTATAAAAGCTGCAATTAGTTCCACTTCTCTGGTTAAAAATAATAAAGGTCTTTTTAAGGAAGCATGGCATTGTCTGATGGGTCTCAGATTCGAGCATGCATCAAAATTACCTAGGAAGAGTCTTTCCTAAGACCTGTGAAGACACAGATTGCTGGACCCCAACCTCAGAGTTTCTGATTCAGTTGGTCCACAGCAAGGCTCAAGAATTTAGATTTCCAGCAAGTTCCCAAAAGATGCACACCCTGTTGGTCAGGAGGTGGGGGCAGTCCGGGGCGGGGGGGGGGGGGGGGGGAGTGGCTACAATTTGAAATCACTAGCCTGGGAGAAGAGCATGGGCTTTGGCATCAGACTGAAAGGTATGTGTTTAAACCCAACCTCTACCAAAAGCCACCATAAACTTCTCTGCATATCAGCTGTAAAATGGGAATTATTCTGACTGCCTAGAGCCACTGTAGGAAGTAAAGAAGATTAGCAAAGTGCCCAATGTAGCATTGGGCACATTATACATCTCAATAAACTATCACCAGTAAAATAAAAAAGCACTATTGTCATCGATTATTTCAGCAAATATGTAAGAATAATAGAAAGTAACAGATTTAACAATAATTTGACAGAAAAAAAACCAGCTTTCAATGACAGGCTTTTTTTTTTGAAACATAGGACTCCCACTAAAATTTTGTTTTTCATAATCAGTTAAGGATTGTCCTGTTATTATTCATGTCTCTAGTTTTTTCTTCTCACTTCCCTATTTGCCCTAGCTTCTGTGTTGCTACCAGGTCTTTCATGGAAGTGCATGAGGCAGAGACAGCGATGGCCCCGTGTGCCCGAATACTAACATTCAGAGTGGGGTTCCACAGCACTGAGCCACCAAGCAGTTTCCAAGAAGTGGGAAACCTCTGATGATCTCTCTTTTTCTTTTACAAAGATGGGATAATTAAAACTACTGAGTGTCCTGTGGAGATCTAGGTAAATGTTTTGGATTTTAAGTACAAAATATTTTAGGTTGTCTGGTCTGTCAGCAACATTTTCACCTCAACATTTTCTTTACAATGTCTGTATTCATCTTAAAAATTATTTTTACCACGTTGATTTGCTCATCTACAAATGTATGCTGCTTAAGTAGTAGTTTAAATGTAAATTTTAATGAATGCTATGAATCAGTGCCTAATTTGCACATTTTGTTAATTACCTGTGGTTTAGGATAATCCATCCAAGATGTTCCCTATTACCCTGGATAATTAAGAGTTGACCTATTTTCAAATTTTTGCAGCTCAAATAGAATGAATTCTAGTCAATTTTCTTTCCTAATAGAAAAAACATCATTTATTTAAATAGTCTATCAGACATAATTGGAATGTAAAATCTTGGGAAGAAAATTGACTTTCAAAGGTCATGGAATCTATCCTCCTACTCTTGGGTAGACTGTCAAATCAGCTAGAAAAGAATATATTCCATCTTTTACAGCATATTTGTAAAATGTAGCCAAGAATGCACCAGCATGAGAGACTGGTTTCTCCCTCTTTAACAGCAGAGTCCTTGATTTAAACAAAGGTCAGTCATAACAGTTGCCAATATTTGCATATGTAAAGTTGCCGAAACTCATGGGTACAAACACATACAAATACATCCAGACACAGCATAGACACATGCTCATACACAGAGGCTTGCCAATGAAGATTCACACAGCATACAGTACAAACACTTATCTAACTCAGACTTAATATTATGCTGCATAATGACTTAATATTAAGCTGCATGTTGATTTTTGATGCGTTGAGCCTACCCTTCAGTTCCTTTGCCTGGATCTTGCTCTTCTCACCCCAAACTTAACCAACCCACAGCCTTTCCCATCTCAGTTATAGCAACTCTCCTTTCTTGTTGATTAAATTTAAAATCCCAGAGTCATCTTTAATTCCTCTCTTTCTCTCACATCACATATACAACCTATACTTGTAAAATACTAAACACTTTTTGGTGGATTGAAAATATGAATACAGGGGTGCCTGGGTGGCTCAGTGGGTCAGAGCCCCTGCCTCCAGCTCAGGTCATGATCTCAGGGTCCTGGGATCGAGCCCTGCATCAGGCTCTCTGCTCGCTGGGGAGCCTGCTTCCTCCTCTCTCTCTCTGCCTGCCTCTCTGCCTCCTCGTGATTTCTGTCAAATAAATAAATAAAATCTTTAAAAAAAAAAGAAAAGAAAATATAAATACAATTTCCTCCTATCCTACTATGCAGACCCCTTTGCAATGTGACTTTGCTACTCCTCCCATCGAGAGAGAATATATTTCTCACGGGTTATATCTGGATTGCCTGTGTGACTGGTTCTGAAAAACAGAATGTGGCAGAAGCAATATTATGTGACTTTGAGATAGATACTTTGCAATAACCACATTCTCTCTCCTGAAATACTGTCCTGAAGCCACCACATAAGGAGGCTGGTTTAATCCTAGAGGATGAGAGGCTGGATACAGGAAAGCCAAAGTTTCCTAGCATATGAAGGAACCCATCCTGGACCTTTAAACCAGACAGCCTTCCAGGAAATGCAGCTACATAAGTATAGAAGAAATCCCAGAGGAAGCATCTGGTCAACACACAGATTTATGATAAATAATAAATTGTTGTAAGTCACTAAGTTTTGGGAATGTATTGTCTACTTCTCATCACCTGCACTGCTACCATTTTGAATGAAACCACCACCAGAATTACTTCATGGCTTCTTACCTGGTCTCCCTACCCTTGCCTTTGGCCCCTAAAGTCTGTTCTCAACAGAGCATCCCATGTGATCCCTCCAAACCACAAGCCAGATCATGTCCCTTCTCTGCTCCAAACCTACCAAAGGCTCTTATTCCACTCAGAATGAGAGCCCAGATACTTAACAATGTTCTATATGGCCCAACCTTGTTTAGCACCCTCCCTTCTCTGACGCTCATCCCTTAGCATACTCTCTCACCCCACTCAGCTTCAGCCACGTCGGCCCTCATCTGTCCCTAAACATGCCAGACATGTTCCTTCTGCCTGCAGTGCTCCTCTCCTAGGTTTGTCCATATTTCACTCACTCCCCTTCTTCAAATCTTTATTCAAATATCACCTTCTCAATGAAGCCTACTGTCACCACCTTATTAAAAAAAAAAAATGCACTTTACAAATGTATCCTGCCAGGACTTCAAATTGCCCATAACTTTTCTTTATCTCTTATCACCTTCCATTATTCAATACAATTAACTTATTTATTATGTTTATTGATTGTCTTCCCCCATGAAGGCAGAGATGTATGTTTATTTTGTTCATTGATTCCTGGCATATGGAAGGCACTCAATGAATATTACTTGAATGAATATTCATTATTTCCAGGAAAGGTCATCAAGGTCTTTGATAATCCATTTTAAAGTTCAACAAATATTAGTGATTTTCAGAAACTTCATGAATGTTTTAGTTGAATTTCCTATTTCAAATATGCATTCATCATTTGAAAAAAATAGTATAGAAAACAGACACTCTCAAATATGGTATTGACGGAATTTTGTATTAATTAAAATAGCATCATAGTCATGAATTGAAGCATGGCAACTGTATCTTTCCCTTTTTTCCCTCCACACTTTCTGTCCTAAAGCCCCTCAATTCAGCTGAGCCTCAGCTTTCTTCAGCAAGGCTCCCATAGATCTGCCTTGCTGCCCACCACCCCTTCCGATATGCAGTGAGCTCAGGTGCCTGCAGGCAACTGCTGAAGTGGTTCTCCATGGAAACAAAAGGAAGAATGAGAGCATATACATAAAACATAGAGGAGGGAGTAAAAATAATTTTTTTAAGAATGTGTTTGAACTTAAACGACCATCAACTTAATATAGACTACTATATACTTAGGTTGTTATATATGAATGAATTATCATGGTAACCACAAACCCAAAACCTGTAATAGACATACAAAAAATAAAGAAAGCCAAACATAACACTACAGAAACTCATCAATGACAAAGAAAGAGAGCAAGAGAAGAAGAAAGGAACACAGAACTATAAAAACAACAAGAAAACAATGAACAAAATGGCAGTAAGTGCATACCTATCAATAATCACTTTAAATATAAATGGCCTAAGTGCTTCGAATAAATGACTTAGAGCGGTAGAATAGAAAAAACAATATCCATCTATACACTGCCTACAAGAGACTCACCTCAGACCTAAAATAAATATTTCAGACCTGAAATAAAGGGATGGAAACACATTTATCATGCAAATGGATGTGGAAAAGAAAAAAAAAAAACACTGGGATAGTGATTCTTATATCAGACAAATACATTTTAAAACAGACTGTAACAAGAGACAAAGAAGGGCGTTACATAATGAAAAAAGGATCAATCCAACAAGATATAATAATTGTAAATATCTATACATTCAACATTGGAGCACCTAAATATATAAAGCAAATACTAATGGGCATAAAGAGAGAAACTGATGGTAATATAATAGTGGGGGACTTTAACACCCCATTTATACCAACAAATGGATCATCAAGGCAAATTAAAAAAAAAAAATCAGTGTCTTTGAATGACACATTAAACCAGATGGACTTCACAGATGTATACAGAACATTTGACCCCAAAACAACAGAATACACATTCTTTTGCAGCTGCACATTCTCAAGGAGAGATCACATGTTTGTCCACAAAACAAGTCTCAATAAATTTAAGAAGACTGAAATCATACCAAGCATCTTTTCTGACCACAATGGTAGGAAACTAGAAATCATTCACAAGGAAAAAAACTGGAAAAATACCCACAAATATGCAGAGGCTAACGAACATGATACTAATTACCAATGGGTCAACAACAACAAATCAAAGAAGAAAAAAAATAGAAAGAGACAAGTGAAAATGGAAACACAATGGTCCAAAATCTTTGGCAAACAGTATAAACATTTCTAAGAAGGAAATATATAACAACATAGGAATACCTAGAGAAACAAGAAAAAGCTCAAATAAACAACCTAATCTTACACCTAAAGGAAGGAGAAAAAGAATACCAAATAATGCCCAATGTGAGTAAAAGAAGAAAATAATAAATATCAGAACATAAATAAATGATAGAGATTTAAAAAGAAAAATAGAAAAAAAATAAATATAACCAAGAGCTTGTTCTTTAAAAAGATAAACAAAATGAGTAAACACTTAGCCAGACCAATTAAGAAAAAAAGACAAAGGGCCCAGACAAAATCAGAAATAAAAGAAGTAACTGACACCACAGAAATACAATTATAAGAGACTACTATGAAAAATTATATGCCAAAAAATTAGACAACCTTGAAGAGAAGGATAACTTCCTAGAAACATATGATCTTCCAAAACTGAATCAGGAAGAAATAGAAAATCTGAACAGACCAATTACTAGTAGCAAAACTGAACTGGCAATCAAAACCTACCAAAAATTAAAAGTTTAGGACCAGATGGATTCACAGGTAAATTCTACTAAACATGTAAAGAAGAGTTAATACCTATCCTCCTCAAACTATTCTAGAAAATCAAAGAGGAAGGAAAGCTTCCAAATACATTCTACAAGACCAGCCTTATCCTGATACCAAAATCAGACAATGACATCACACGCACATACAAACTACAGATCAGTATCCCTAATGAATATAAATGTAAAAATCCTTAATATTAGCAAACTGCATTCGACAATACTTTGAAAAGATAATTCATTATGATCAAGTGGGATTTCATCTGAGGTTGCAAGGATGGTCCAATAATCACAAATCAATGAACATGAAACACCACATAAACAAAATAAAAAACATAGGATCATCTCAATAGATACAGAAAAGCATTTGACATCAACTTCTGTTCACAATAAAAACTCTAAACAAAGTGGGTTTAGAGGAAACATATCTCAACATAATAAAAGTCATATATAAGAAACCCACAGCTCTTCTACTCAATCATAAAAACCTGAGAACTTTTTCTCTAAGATCAGGAAAAAGACAAGGATGTCCATTCTCACCACTTTAATTCAGCATAATACTGGAAGTCCTAACAACAGTAGTCACATAAGAAAAAGAAATAAGATGCATCCATATTGGTTAGGAAGAAGCTAAACTGTCACTATTTGCAAATGACATGATACTAAACATAGGAAATCATAAAGACTGTTAGAAGTAATGAATTAAGTAAAAATATCAAGCTACAAAATTAATACCCATAAAACAGCATTTCTGTACATTAATAATAAATTAGCAGAAAGAGAAAATAAGAAAACAATCCCATTTACAAAAATCTTTTTGTACCAAACAAAAAATAAAATACCTAGAAATAAACTTAACCAAGGAAGAAAAGGACCTATATTCTCACGACTATAAAACATTGATGAAAGAAACTAAAGATAATACAAAAAAAGAGAAAAATATTCTATGCTTATGAATTGGAAAAATATTAAAATGTCCAAGCTTCCCCAAAACAATCTACAGATTCAATGTAATCCCTATCAAAATGTCAACAGTGTTTTTCACAGTACTAGCACAAAGAACACTAAAATTTTTATAGAATCTCAAAAGACCCCAAATAGCCAAAGCCATCTTGAGAAAAAAACTCAGAGATAGCAGAATTCTAGATTTCAAGTTATATTACAAAGCTATAGTAATCAAAACAGCATGGTACTGGCAAAAAAAATAGACACGTAGATCAATAGAACAGAAAATAGAGAGCCAAGAAATAAACCCACACTTATATAGTTGATTAATCAATGGCAAAGGAGGCACTACATCTTGAGAAAAATGTCTCTTCAACAAATGGTGCTGGGAAAACCCAAAGGGCAACAGCAAAAGAATGAAACTAGACCATTTTTTAACACCACACACAAAAATAAATTCCAAATGGATTAAAGACCTAAGTGTGAGACCTGAAACTGTAAAAATCCTAGAAGAGAACACAAGTAGTAATTTTTCTGACACTGGCCATAGCAACATTTTTCTAGATATGTCTCCTAAGGCAAGGGAAATAAAAGCAGAAATAAACTACTGGGACTACATCAAAATAAAAAGGTTTTGCACAGCAAAGGAAACTGTCAACAAAACAAAAAGGCAACCTACTGTATGGAAGAAGATATTTACAAATAATACACCCAGTAAGAGGTTAATATCCAAAATAGATGAAGAACTTAAACAACTCAACACTAGAAAAACAAATCAATATTTTAAAATGGGCAGAGGACCCGAATAAACATTTTTCCAAAAAGGACATATACAGATGGCCAAGAAACATGTGAAAAGACGCTCAACATCATTCATCATCAGGGAAATGCAAATCAAAACCACAGTGGAATATCACCTTCCACCTGCCAGAATGGTTAAAATCAACAACACAAGAAACAAGTGTTGATGAGGATGTGGAGAAGAAGGAACCCTTGTGCACTGTTGTTGAGAATGCAAATTAGTTATAGCCACTGTGGAAAATAGTAGAGAAGTTCCTGAAAAACTTAAAAATAGAATTACCATATGATCCAATAATTCCACTACTGAATATTTACCCAGTTAACTAAAACACTAATTTGAAAAGATATATGCACCCGTGTGTTTATTGTGGAATTACTTATAATAGTCAAGATATGGAAGCAGCCTAAGTGACCCCAACAGATGAATGGATAAAGATGTGGTATGGGAGTGTGTGTGTGTGTGTGTGTGCACACTAACACAGGAATTTTTTATAGCCTTAAAGAAGAATGAAATCTTGCCATTTGCAACATCATGGAAGACCTAAGGATATTATAATACAGTGATATAAGTCAGAGAAAGACAAACACCATATGATTTCACTTTTTTAAAAAAGATTTTATTTATTTATTTATTTATTTATTTATTTGACAGACAGAAATCATAAGTAGGCAGAGAGGCAAGCAGAGAGAGAGGGAAGAAGCAGGCTCCCCACTGAGCAGAGAGCCCGATGCAGGGCTTGATCCTAGGACCCTGAGATCATGACCTCAGCCGAAGGCAGAGGCTTTAATGCACTGAGCCACCCAGGTGCCCCTGATTTCACTCTTAAGGAAAACAAAACAAACAAAAAACAAAACAAGTGAATAAACAAAGAGCAGAATCAGATCCATAAACATAAAGAGCAAACTAAGAGTTGTTAGAGGGAAACCGGGGGTGAGAAAGATGGGGAAAATGGATGAAGGAGAAAAGGAGATACAGGTTTCCATTTATGGAATGAATAAAACAGGGACTAAAAGGCACATCATATGAAATACAGTTAATGATATTCTAATAGTGTGGTATGGTGACAGAAGGTAGCTACATGTGTGGTGAGCATAGCAAGAGGCTCAGAGAACTTGAATCACTATGCTGCACACCTGAAACTAGTATAACATTGTGTACCAACTATACTCAAATTTTAAAAATTAAGAAAAAAGGAAAAGGAGAAGGTCAAAAAGAAAGAAAAATCAGGGAACTAGACACAGCATCTGGAAACCAGAAGAAGGCAATTGGAATTTCCAGAATGATGATGAAGGGATGTTCCAGAAGTACCAACAGGAATGCAGTCTAGGGGAGTCTGGGTGGCTCAGTCGTTAAGCGTCTGCCTTCAGCTCAGGTCATGATCCCAGCAACCTGGGATGGAGCCCCACATCAGGCTCCCTGCTCAGTGGGAAACCTGCTTTCTCTCTCCCACTCCTCCTGCTCATATTCCTGCTCTTGCTGTCTCTCTCTCACAGTAATAAATAAATAAAATCTAAAAAAAAAAAAAAAGAATGCATTTTATATGCCTCCAGGGGAAAAAAAAAAAGATGATTCACTGATGGATTTGACCATGCGTAAAATTATATTGAGAGGCATTTTAAAAACTGTAGGGAAGTCTGGGAGGACACCACCTTAGATTGAAGAAAAACAGACTAAAGAAAAAAATGAAACAATTATTAATTACAGAAAAAAAATGTTAATGTTGCATACTTGAAATAAATATAATAAAACTCCTTCCAGCAAACATCATACTTAATGGTAAAACATTAAAATCATTCTGGAAATCAACCATGAGATAAAGAGGTTTACTATTACCTCATCTATTTAATTTTTTTATTGTTTGTTTTTGGTTTTGGTTTTGTTTTGAGAGAGAGAACGTGAAAGATTGAATGCGAGCATGGGGAGGGGAGGGACTGAGTGAGAGTGAAAGAAAGAATCCCAAGAAAACTCCTAGCCCAGTGTGGAGCCTGACAGGGGGATCAATCTCATGACCCTGAGATCATGACCTGAGCTGAAATCAAGAGTCAGATTTTAATAGATTGAGCCACCCAGGTGTCCCCACATCTATTTAGTTTTGAACTGGGGATCCTAACTAGTGTGATAATGCAAGAAAAAGAAATAAAAGGTAGAAGATTAGTAGGAAAAAAAAATTATTGTCCTTATTTGTAAACAATTTGTACATAGAAAGCCCAAAGAGTCTATAGGCAAAATCCTAAAATTCATAAGGAAATTTAGGAAGGTATTTAGATACAACATCAACATACCAAAAAATTTTGTTCCTATATACAAGCAACAACAACCAGAAAATAAAATGTTTAAAACTCTACCCTCTGTAATAACATCAAAAAAATATAAAATAGTAGGAATAAATCTAATAAAAATTATACAAGACTTCTACCTAGAAAATATGGGAGAATTAAAGCTACTTATATGAATAGTAAACTACACTATGTTTGTGGACTGGAAAGCTCAATATGGTAAAGTTTCAGATCTCCTCAAATTGCTCTATAAATTAAATGCAATTCCAAGTAAAATTCCAGCAGGGTTTTATTGTCATTCTTGATATTGACAAGCTGATCCAAAAATGTGTATGGACATAAGAAGGTATAAGAATACTCAAAATAATCTTGGAAAAACATTAAGTCAGAGGACTTTCAGAAAACAATGATTACTATTAAATCACAGTAATTATGGCAGCATAGCATAGATACAGGGATAGAGAAAAGAAAGATGAAACAAGACAGAGCCCAGACATAGACCCACAAATACACTGTAAGCTAACATACAACAAAGTGTCCCTATAGTATATTGGGTATTTAGTGTGTGTGTGTGTGTGTGTGTGTGTGTGTGTGTGTATGGTGTGTTTTCAATAAATGGTACTAAAATAAAACAATTTTTTTTAAAGAATCCCACAGGATAAACAGAAAAATGAGAATGTAACAGAGACAAAGAAACAGTGTTTTAGTGTTTGGGATCTGCTGTGGACAACTGCTTTCATCAACTACCAAGGAAGAGTGGCTTTTGATCCTAAGAAAAAGACTCATTGCATTTGCTTCCCTTTTAAGCCCATCTTTGAAAAAGTACCAACCAACAGGTATGTAAAATATTTTCAGGTAAGGAGGACTCTGGAGGAATTTAGGTAAACATATTTTGCTGAATTTTGATACATCTCGTGGCAAGTTCGAGCAGTTCTAAAACTCACTCCATTCTCCTTCTAAAGCTTATTCCTGATTTCCTGGTGATATAGAAGAAATACTCTTTATTCTATTATTTTTTAGAATGGTGCTTAAAGGGTAAATATGTTCCAAATCTGAACCGTTAACTTTGGTGTATAGCAGGAATTTTCTTGCTTTATTTTCTTTCTTAAAAAACAAACAAAAAACTATCATTTGCTCATTTTATTTTTAAATGTATGTTTAAATAATAGAAACATACATTTATTGAAGTAATATGAAAAATTCCTTTCTCCCAAACTTAAGCCCCCCCCCCAAAAAAAAGAGAGAGAGAGAGAGATCTCTGCTTTCCTCACCCCATTCCCATGGAGTTCCCAACCAAATCTGGGAATTTATCAAAGGAAATGTAGGCTTCAAACAGAATACAGTGTAAATGACTCTGATTTTTCTCTATCCAAAATTTATAAAATTAACTTTGAAAACTCTTGAACTTCTGCATATTTCAAATTCTAGTACCTAGTACAGTGCCATGCTCCCTGCAGGCATTCAATAAATGTTAACTGAATTGAATTTAATTTGAAGACTTTGAGGGAACTAAATTTACCACTTTTTTGTAGCTTTTCACTTTACACCAAGGAGTCTTTTCCCTGGATTTATTGTGGGAGACGACTTCCCTGGATTTATTGTAAATTAATTTCAGAACTTAATGTTTAAATGAAGGCAAAGCAACTCAATACACAGCTTGACAAAGCTGAAAATAAAAAGTCTCCCTGTGATAATCAAACTGCTTGGTTACCTTTGCAATAATTCTCCTCACAGAAAATCAAATGGATACTAGTTGATGTGTTTAGCATATTCTAGTCATCACAATAATAGCTCTTTTTAAATGGGTTCCAGAGGGAATTGCTATTGAGTATTTCATCGAATCACAGTACCAGTTTTGTTAGAGAATATTCATGCCAAAGAGTGCCTTTGTAAAAGCCAATAACCACTCAAACTCTCTTTGAGGAACACCGAAATGGTAATGACAGAGCTTCAGCCCTTTTCACAATGGTACCAAGCCTATTTCCTCTACCTTTGTCTTCACTTGATTTTATTTTTGCCCATAGCTCATTCATTTGCTAGGACAAATCATCTTCCCAGGAAACAGAAGATGAACTGAACTGGAAAAGCAAGTTCTGCCTAGCCCGAGGACTCGTGGGGAAGATATTTCCTCCCTGCATCTTCCTACCTCTTGCTCCAGGTCCTCAGTTCTTGTGCTTCTCCTCCTGAAGGTGCCGGGGGTGTGGGGGTGTGGGGGGTTGTGAGGGTGTGGGGCGTTGTGAATATGGCTAAAATGGGGCTACACAGAATTTCCTCACACTGGTTTCCTGGCTCCAGGTATTCAAGGTCAAATATGAAGGAAAGTCTTTCCACCCTTGTGGACATTACCCAGGAAAAAGAAAAGAACTAGGTGTTCTCCCTTTAATCTTAGGTAACACAATGAGAGCAGTCTGGAACTTGGAAGAAGACCAGAGGACTTAGATACTCCTCCCACTTGTATAGAGGTTCTCACAAACAAAATTCAGAGACTCATCACTTCATAAGGAAAAAAGGTCAAATTAAATATGCAACCGAGATGTGTCCAAAACCGCAGGCAGCTTCTCTTCTTACCTTAAGCCCACTTAAAGCAGGTCTCCAAAGCAAATCCAACTCTACAAACCATTAGTGAGTATCTGAGATTTACTGGAAACTGAATAAGGAGTCTGGGAAAAGGTTACAGGACATACTATATGTAAAAATATTATTTAAAGCCCTATTCATTATCTCTGTGATACCTTGTGGCAGCCGGTGTCCAAGAGAGCCCCCAAGGATCCACATTCCCCGACATACACCCTCGTGTAGTCCCTGCCTGCACTGAATCAGGGCTGATCTGAGTGATAAGCAGCGAAATGACTGGCATGCTACTTCTGAGGCTATCAGAAAAGGCATTACCGTTCTAACTTGGTCTCTTAGATGGCTCCCTCTGGGGAAAGCCAGCTAGCACATCCCGTGGACACTCCAGTGGCTCCATGAAACAGCCCACATAAAGAAAAACAGGGGCTTTAAACCAATGATTTACTGGCTATGCTACTAGAGTACTCCAGCCCAGTGGAACTCTCAGATTACCATAGCCCCAGCCAGCATAGGACTGCAACCCGAACCAAACCTGACTCCCCAAACTCCTGACTCACAGAATCTGCAAGCGTAAGAAAGTATGATTTGAGATCCCTGAATTTGGGGGTAATTTGCACAAAACATTAGATAACTGGAACACCTCCCTCTCCAACTTTCCTCCCTGGCTGCCACGAACTTCCTTTTATACCTTTTCCCCCACATGACTTTTAAGTATCTTTTTCTGCTTCCTAAATCTTCAGAAGTAATGCCATTCCTCCTCCCTACCCACTCCCCTCTCTCTGCCTTTCTGGACATCCCACTTTAAAAGCACTTGTAGAGAGAAGAGGAGGAATTTCTATTTAAATGGCCCATAAACAATTCATTTGCATTCTAGCCTTACATTTTTAAGATACTAGTTCCTAGATTTAATTCCATGACCCAAAATACCTAACCCTAGAAATGGAGAGCACCTTCAGCTTCTCTTCTTTCTCCCATTCCCTCATGAAGCCTGCCCAGCGTACAGGCTCCCGTGGCAGCCTTTGCATCCCACAGCCAGTCCCCCTCTGGCTGATTCCCTGAGCCCTGTCATTTCTCTTCTTCCCCAATGCTTGATACTGTTATTTGTTTCACTCTGCTCCAAAGAAAAAAGAATTGACTGCTTGATTGATAAGGCATCTTCACAAGTTAAAATCAGAAAATTTATCATTTTTTCCAAATCTCTCTTATTCAGGGAAAAAAATGCTTATTTTGTAGGAAATGACTGTTTTCTGTTTGTTAATAGATAACATATAATTAAAGTCAAATAACGATTCTACGAGCTTTTATTATGCCTACATAACTCAAAGATACATTTTAGAATTGTTCTGTTTTGTTTTGTTTTGTTTTTTGGGTTTTTCCCATTTTATTTTATTTTGTTTCTTTTCAATGTTTCAAAATTCATTGTTTATGCACCACACCCAGTGCTCCATACAATACGTGCCCTCCATAATACCCACCACCAGGCTCACCCAAGCCCCCCCCCAAACTCCCCTCCCCTCCAAAATCCTCAGTTTGTTTCTCAGAGCCCACAGTCTGTCATGGTTTGTCTCTCCCTGCAATTTCCCCCAACTCACCCCTCTGCTCCATCTCCCCATGTCCTCTGTGTTATTCCTTATGCTCCACAAGTAAGTGAAACCATATGATAACTGACTCTCTCTCTGCTTGACTTATTTCACTCAGCATAATTTCCAGTTCCATCCATCTTGATATAAAAGCTGGGTGTTCATCCTTTCTGATGGAGGCATAATACTCCATTGTATATACCGACCATATCTTCTTTATCCATTTGTCCGTTCAACGGCATCATGGTTCTTTCCACAGTTTGGCGACTGTGGCCATCGCTGCTATGAACATTGGGGTACAGATGGCCTTTCTTTTCACTACATCTGTATCTTTGGGGTAAATACCCAGTAGTGCAATTGCAGGGTCATAAGGTAACTCTAATTTTAATTTCTTAAGGAATCTCCACACTGTTTTCTGAGGTGGCTGCAACAACTTGCATTCCCACTAACAGTATAAGAGGGTTATCCTTTCTCCACATTCTCTCCAACACTTTTTGTTCACTGTCTTGTTAATTTGGCCATTCTAACTGGTGTAAGGTGGTATCTCAATGTGGTTTTGATTTAATCTCCCTGATGGCTAATGATGATGAACATTTTTTCATGTACTTATTAGCCATTTGCATGTCTTCTTTGGTGAAGTGTCTGTTCATGTCTTCTCCCGATTTTTGGAAATGATTATCTGTTTTGTGTGTGTTGAGCTTGAGGAGTTCTTTATAGATCTTGGATATCAGCCCTCTCTCTGTAGTGTCATTTGTGAATATCTTCTCCCATTCCATGGGTTGCCTCTTTGTTTTGATGACTGTTTCCTTTGCTGTGCAGAAGATTTTGATCTTGATGAAGTCCCAAAAGTTCTTTTTTGCTTTTGTTTCCTTTGCCTTTGGAGACGTATCTTGAAAGAAGTTGCTGTGGCTGATGTCGAAGAGGTTACTGCCTATGTTGTCCTCTAGGATTTTGATAGATTCCTGCCTCACGCTGAGGTCTTTTAACCATTTCAAGTTTATCTTTGTGTATGGTATAAGAGAATGGTTGAGTTTCATTCTTCTACACATAGCTGTCCAATTTTCCCAGCACCATATATTGAAGAGACTGTCTTTTTTCCAATGTATATTTTTTCCTGCTTTGTCAAAGATTATTTGACCATAGAGTTGAGGGTCCATATCTGGGCTCTCCACTCTGTTCCACGGGTCTATGTGTGTTTTTGTGCCAGTACCATGCTGCTCTGGTGATCACAGCTTTGTAATAAAGCCTAAAATCAGGAAACGTTCTAATTCATTCTCTGTGCTCTCACTAATTTTGATAATTTCACCTAAATTTCACATCTGTGTAATAGGCAAGAGTAAGAACTATTCCACTAGTATTTCAGAGAGAGAAGAAATGGGTTGCCATGGAAGATTCTTTCCTGATTACATGCATTTTGTGGTTATTCCCTTTCTCTAACAAATTCTGTCTAGTATGTGGGTATTGGGGTTCTCTAGAGAAACAGAAGCAGTGAAATATACAGAGATACAGAAAGACTTATTAAGAGGGATTGTTTCATGAAAATAGACTGAGAGGTCCCATGATCTGCCATCTGCAAGCTGGAAGAGGCCTGGGGAACCAAGTAGTGCAGTTTTGGTCCAGATCTCAATGCCCGAGAAACTGGGAACCAATGGTCTAAGACCCAGGACAAGGCTGAAGTTCTGGGAACCAGGAGCTCTGATGTCTGAGAACAGGATAAGATGGATGGCCCAGCTCAGGCAGATGGCTTGAGCCTTCCCTTCCTCCACATTTTTGTTCTCTTCAGGGTCTCAACAGGTTGAAGGATGCCCACCAGCACTAGTGAGCAGGCAATCTTCTTTATTCAGTCTACCAATTCAAATGCTAATCTCTCCAGGAAATACCCTCACAGACACATTCAGAAATAATGTTTTACCAATTATCTGGGTATCCCCTTAGTCCAGTCGAATTTATACATAAAAATAACCAATACAATGTGTTTTATGAAAATTCAAGAGCCTATAATAGTAAATTCAAAAGTCATAGCCACCCTGGTGTTACTCTCAGCATTGTTTAAAAAAAACACACAAAACAAACAAACAAAAAACAGTAATGCTTTAGATAAATGCCCTATGTCTTTTTTTTTTTTTTTTTTTTTAAGTTTTACATCTTTGGGGTTTGTACTTCCCATATTCCAGAAAAGAAATAAAATACTATGGACCTTGAACAACAGTCCCTTTGTTTTTCCAGCGGATCAGACACAGGGATATCTCACTGACTTCAGAAGATATGAAGTTAAAAATCAAATTTACTGCAGAAAGACAAGTCCAACTTGAGTGGCCTGTCTACTGACACATTCTGGTTTGGGTCTGCTCACTTCCACTTTCCACCTAATGGACCTACAGCTCCACAGTTTCCTGTTTTCATTTTCCTTCTCTCTCTCTCTCTCTCTTTTTTCCCCTCTCTGGTAAGGATTCTTGCCAGAAAATAATGAAACCTGTTTTAATCTGTTTTCTTGGCCCAATGCTGATTTTTCCCCCCTAGCTCTGTATGTTCTGATACAGCATTGCATCATTCCTGTGTTTCCTTTCTCCTACTATATTTAAGATAAGAAGTCAATAGAATGTTATTTATCTTTAATGTTCCAGTATATTCCTGTAAGAACCACCAGTTGAAAAGGGGCCACTCTTATATTGGCATGTATTCTTCCAGATTTATACTTGAATATCACAGACAAAAATAGGGGCAATCCTAATTTTAAAATAATTCCTTATGGAGCCAAACTGTCTTTCATTACTTTTAAGATAGAATAATGAAATCCATGTATCCATTTAAATGATATAGGCAATTTTTCATTGCTTGAAAAGGAGACTTTAATATGATATGCACAATAATTCCAAGGGATATTCAGCCTGAAAAGGCACCCCAAATATTATTAATCCAATGTGAGGATAGCATCACACCATATTTTTAAAAATTCTCCCCCAGCAAATGAAGTGAAAGTGTACCCTAATATTTCTATTTTCCTATTTTCTGTGTAATTTCTACCTTTCTGCCTTCATAAAAAAATGGTGTCCGGATATTTAAAATGTCACACTTGAGTTAACAACAACTCTTTACAAAGAAAATATCAACACTGGTAGAATAATAATAATGATTTTTCATAAAAGACCTCAAGTGAACCACGCATATTTAAAATATTCAATATTTTAGAGGCACCTGCATGACTCAGTCAGTTAAGTATCCAATTCTTGGTTTTGGCTCAGGTCATGATCTCAGGGTCATGGGCCCACTTATCCCTCCCCCTCTATTTCTTCCCTGACTCATGCTCCCATTCTCTCTCAAATGAATGAATGAATGAATGAATGAATGAATGAACAAATGAAATACTCAGTATTTTACCTTAAATATCACAACTAAAGTGAAAATGTCATGCAGCATCAGAAACTGTAAAAATATGATGATTATATAAATATAAAAATGTAATTATTTTAAACTTCTAGCAAATTGCCCATTTTAACCAGCTCCAAATATCCTCAAAACTACTTTATTCAGGGGCACCTGGGTGGCTCAGTGAGTTAAGCTTCTGCTTCTGCTCAGGTCATGATCTCAGGTCCACATGGGGCTCTTTGCTCAGCAGGGAGCCTGCTTCCCCCCTCTCTCTTTCTGCCTGCCTCTCTGCCTACTTGTGATCTCTCTTTCTCTGCCAAATAAATAAACAAAATCTTAAGAAAAAACTACTTAATTCATAATTTTTCTAAGTTTCAACCATTATATCTGATATTTTGCCATTTCCACTAGCTGTACCATCCCAGTTGCTTTTCACCAGCTGACTCCTCATCAATTTTTCACAACATCCAAATACATAAGAGAAACCCAACCATCTACCAAACTGTGGAATAAATAATAAGAATGATTAGATAAACACAGCAGGGTCCTTTCATTACAGAGTTGTATGGGAGGAGATAGAGAACAAATCACAGTTAGTCCTATCTAGAGGTATATAACCATCAGCAAAAAAATACCAGACACAGCTTTTGAATGACAGGCTAACCTTCTTTCCCCACATATGCACAAATACAGGACTGATTGGTATGTGAAAAAAATACATTCAACGTTACTCAGAATTAAGGAAATGCAAATTTAAAAAATTAGACGTAATTTCTTTAACCTTCAAACTGGCACAAATCAAAAAGTTTTAAAGTAGAAAAGGTTAGCAAAAGTTAATGGAAGTAGGCAGTCTCCTATCCTTCTGTTCAGAGTATAAATATGGCAGTTTCCTTTTTAAGTGCAAATACTCCTTGTCTCAGAAATTCCACTATTAGGCATCTGCCTTGCAGATATAATCACAAAATTATGTCATGGTATATTTACAGATAACTTCATCTTGTTATCTGTATAAAAGCACAAATAGATAAATGTAAGAGCATAAATAAATAAATAAAACCTAGACACAAACTATCACTAATGTCTGATTATTAAACACACACAAATAGAATACTATGCAACCATTGAAGAAGAACTAAGTATATCTATGCTTTAAAAATATTCTAAATATACCATTAAGTGAAATCTGATGTGAAACTGGAAGATCCTGTCTGTGACATTTTTAAGTATATGCACATGTGAGTATAGAGAATATATACACACACACACACACACACACACACACACACACACACATATATAATAGCTACATACTATGTATAGCATAGTTACAGTCTGAATGTAATATATACAATATATAGTACCTACACACTAAATTTAAACTGTACATAACATTTACTACTTGTGGTATATATCTATAGTGTATACATAAATATATATAACCATATATATGTGTGGTTACTATATGTAGCTGGGATATATTTATATACACACACACACACACACATATGTATATATACGTGTATGTGTGTGTGTATTTGTGGGCCATGCATAAAATGCATCTGGAAGGTGACTTTGGGTAAAGAAACTAATTCTAACTTTTTACCTTTTTTGTGCCATTTAAATATTTAGCATTATGTATAATTTATATTTAAGAATGAAAGCTCAGAAACAATTCTAGAAGTAGCAGTGGAACACCAGGGAGATGGAGAACCCACTCGCCCCACTCACTCACTCACTCTAAGATAGAAGCCCCCTAATTATTAAGAGCTGAGTTATCCAATCTCCTTAGTAATAGAGGCTTCCCCAGTGTTTCCTAGGCCATGGAGTTGTCTGGCAATTAACTAATGTCCAATAATGATCTGTAAATTAGTAGATTCATCACATGTGCAGCTTCTGCCACCAAACTAATGGTTTGTTTAACAAATGGCTGATGCCTCCATTAGAGAGACTCCTTTGTTTCTAAACAGCATTTGTTGCATTTGGCAAGTGCCCCAGCCTGGGTATTTGCTGGCTGCCTCTGCTTGATTCCTACAATAGCAAAACCATGCTCTACAGCGGAGGGCAGTGGCAGGGAACTGTACAAGAAGGACTCCAAATTCTGAAGGTTTTGGCGGGTGGGGGTTCCAACCTAGATCAGACCTGTGGCTCAACTTGCTTC